>NC_045429.1:219405496-220061329 GCF_902635505.1 Sarcophilus harrisii
GAAGAAGAAAAGAAGAAGAAGAAGAAGAAGAAGAAGAAGAAGAAGAAGAAGAAGAAGAAGAAGAAGAAGAAGAAGAAGAAGAAGAAGAAAGAAGAAGAAGAAGAAGAAGAAGAAGAAGAAGAAGAAGAAGAAGAAGAAGAAGAAGAAGAAGAAGAAGAAGAAGAAGAAGAAGAAGAAGAAGAAGAAGAAGAAGAAGAAGAAGAAGAAGAAGAAGAAGAAGAAGAAGAAGAAGAAGAAGAAGAAGAAGAAATAAAGGTGTAATTATTTCCCAGGGAACTGTGGATCCCAAGTTAAAGAAAACCTAAGAGCGAGGTTTAGGGAGGAATACAAGTAGTTAAGTATAGAAACAAATTTGAGAAGGAAATAAAAGGGAATAAATGCAGGGGTGAAAGTTTGAGTAAATATAGAGGGTGGATGGATTTGAGGTACTTATAAGACAATGGACAGGTTTAGGATGACAAAGTATAGAAAGAGATGAAGTTAGGATCTAATAAAAGGGTTTGGGAGTTTTTGAGTGCCAAAATGGATCACTAACTATCCCTGTCTGTGGCTGAGATGGAATGGAAGAATAGGTCATGGGAGTTGAGACCAAAGAATTGAGAGATTAAAGGTATTTGGGAGACATCAATCTATATGTCAGAGTTCCATAGGATAAGAACAGAAGTTGGGATTGGGAAGAGTAGGAGCCAGACATTAATCATTAGTATCTGTCTTTAGTGACCTTGAGAAAGGAGGAGAATTGGAGAAGGGAAGTACAATAGATACTTACCTCTAGGAACCTGATTGGGTAATAAATTTGAATAGAATGACCCTCAGAGATAGAGGGATTGACAGCAAAGAGAGATCTGGAAATGACACTGGAGAGCAAGAAATATTCAACCATTACTCTATCCAGAACCAATATGTATGTACAAGAAGGGAGGGGTATGACAGAAAATTCAGCCAGTTTGGAGAGAATGGTTAGGGATGCAGTGCCATCTAGAAGAGCAGGGTCTCTTCTCATACAAGTAAATGGGAAAAGACTGAAAGGAAAAGGTTTAAAACCCTACAGAAATGCTACATAAACGTAAGCTACTATTAGTAAAAACCTTGTCCTACATTCTAGTAGAGGGGAACAATAAAAAGTGCTGTTTTTAATTATCTTCAACACTATTACTGTGGATAATCAGGTATTGATTGTTCATAGATTCATGGGGTGAGAAGGTGCTTTCAGAAGCTATGTATTCCATTCAGCTGATTTACAATGTTGCAGCAATGAATTTCTATATATCAAGTTTATCTATATGATTATTTGAGGGAGGGGAGATGCAGACAAGGCAGCCAACAAGAAAGTAATTGCAGTAATCTGATCATGATATGGTGGCTCATGGTCTAAGATTATGTCTGTGGAAATGCAAAGGATGAGATGAGTCTAAGAAATAGCACAGAGGAAGATTTAACAGAAGTGCCAACCAAATTTAATTAGATTCAGAACTCAAAAGCCCACTAAAAAGGGATCCTCTGGCCTTTTAATTTAAGGTTGCAAAAGTTCAAGCTCATTTTGTGTTTCATCTCTCAGCAATATGAACACGGGGCTTTTTCAAGCAGACAGCAAACTTCAACATGATTTATTTTGTATATATGCACTTACAATAAATACCAGACCAAATCAAACAAATGATGAAATGCGCACCCTGTGTAGTCTTTCAGAGGAATTTTTTTTTTTAACTTAGTGTTGTACTGTTGGGCCCATAGCTGACAAAAACAAAATATGTGGAAAAATGAATTCTGAAGCCTGTTCTCACATAGAAAAAAGAAACTATAGATTCAGGATTCTCTCATAATAACCTCGGATTAGAGAGTAGATTCTGAGCAGTAGAAAACTTAAGAATCAGTAAACCTAATGGACTGAAGGCTGTGCTTTGAGTTAGGAAGACCTGATTTCAAATTCACATTTACTTAGCTGTATGACCATGGTTGTTTGACTTCTTTGTGATTCAGAAAACTTCCTAGGACTTAGCTATTTAGTCATAGGTAGGCTATATTGCCCAGGGGAGACAGTGCTTTAAATTCACCACGCCAGCTTACAAAAGAAGCTCAAGAGGCTTTGAGAGAAGTTGAACTGGCTTTATCCAATGTGGTTGAAAGAGTCACCAAAACCCTCGAATTAGTTTTTCCACACAAGAGGACCCACAGCAGTCCTTCATCAAGGACACAGTGTGATAGAGTGGGTGAACCCCCCAGCACAACCAGATCAAAGCCTTACCCTACCCAGTGCTTGTTTAGAATTTTATTAAAGGCCACTAAGCGAGCAGTACAAATCTGGGACAAGACCTGATAAGATATAACCTTTTATACCAATACACAAATTAATGTGTTTGGAGACCATCCCAAATGGAAATTTTATTAGCCATGGCTCCAAATTTTTTACATGGGCCCATTAAAGATAACTAGACTATTACATAATTGGCAATGGACTCTTGAAGAAAAAGTTTCTAAAGTTCCTCTTCAAGGACCAACAATCTTCACGGATGCATCCAAACATAATATTTGTGCTGTGTACTCTCATGATCTAACTATGAAGATAAACCCTTTTCAGTCCACTCAGCAGAATAATTGACATCATTTAGCTCTTACTTATTATCCAGGAGACATAAATATAAATCTGATCCGGCCATTCAGTAGGTGTGGTACAAAGAATTGCCACAGCCCAAATAAAATTTGCAGCCCTAATATATATCAGCCTTAAGAAACCAAGAGCAAGGAGAAAGCATCCAGGTAAGATCATATATTAATGTCCATTCTCATAGTGGACTTGGTCCCATATTTGATGGCAATTCAAAGGCAGATAGCCTTCTAACATGTTGGTCAACCCCTTTATTTCCGAAGCTCAGGCATCTCATTCTAAATATCATCAGGCTGCTCGAGCTTTACGTTTAAATTTGGGAATAAAAAAGAGGTTGAACAATAAAGTGAGGCTTGCCTTCCTTCCACGCCCTAATGCCCCGGGAAGAACCCTGTGGTTTGAGACCCAGTGAAACTGGCAAATGGATGTGACCCATTATAAATCTTTTGGTCGTCTGTCTTTCATCCATGTTGTGGTAGACCCTTTTCAGGATTCACTTTTGCAATGCCAAGAAAAGAGACAGCCCAGGGTTCACTGAATTCTCATACAAGCATTTGCATTTGGGTGTGCCAAAGCAAAAAAAAAGACAATGGTCCTGCTTATTTTTGAAACATTTTGCCACTTTTGTACAGTATGATTTTACACACCACGGGCATACCTTTTAATCTCAAGGACAGGCAATAGTGGGAGGAGAAACAGAGATATTAAGACACTACCCAAAAACAAAAGAAAGGGGAGCCACAGGTAACCCTAGAGAACTTCTAAATCTAGCTCTTTATACTATTAACCTTGATTTTTTGACAAAGATGACTGCGCTGACAGGTTTTATAACCCAGGAAGGCGTTCATGATCAGCTCAAACCTCAGCCCATTACAGCCCCATTCCTAAGAAACTTAATGCCTGAATTGGTAATTAAAAACAACTATTATTTTGACTAAAAGAGGATGGAGTAGAAGGGTAATAAAGATCTCATTGCTAAAATATATAGAGAATTGACTCAAATTCATAAAAATCCAATTGATAAATGGTCAAAGGATATGAGCAGACAATTTTCAGATGAGGAAATTAAAACCATTTCTAGTCATATGAAAAAATATTCTAAATCAATATTGATTAGAGAAATGCAAATTAAGACAACTCTGAGATACCACTATACACCTCTCAGATTGGCTAAGATGACAGGAAAAGATAATGATAAATGTTAGAGGGGATGGGAAAACTAGGACACTGATACATTGTTGGTGGAATTGTGGACAGATCCAATCATTCTTGAGAACAAGTTGGAACTATGTCCAAAGGGTTATCAAACTGTGTATATCCTTTGATCCAGAAGTGTCTCTACTGGGCCTGTATCCTAAAAAGGGTAAAGAACCCATTTTTTTAAAATTTTACTTAAGGTTAATTAGGGTAACTTTCAGCATTGACAATTGCCAAACATCTTGTTCCACTTTTTCCCCTCATTCCCCACCCCATCCCCCAGATGGCAGGATGACCATAGATGTTAAATATTTAAAAATAAATTAGATACAAATAAGTATACATGACAAAGCGTTATTTTGCTGTAAAAAGAATCAGACTTGAAATATTGTACAACAGCCTGGAAGGAAACCAAATGGGCAGGCAAAAATATAGGGATTGGGAATTCAATGTAATAGTTTTTAGTCATCTCCCAGAGTTCTTTCGCTGGGCATAGCTGTAAAGAACCTATTTGTGCAAAAATGTTTGTAGTAGCCCTTTTTGTAATGACAAGGAACTAGAAACTGAGTGGATGTCCATCAGTTGGGGAACAAGTTATGGTATATGAATGTAATGGAATATTATTGTTCTATAAGAAACAATATGCTGAAGGACTTCAAAAAGGCCTGGAGAGACTGACATGAACTGATGCTAAATGAAGTGAGTAGAACTAAGAGAACATTGTATATAGAAACAGCAAGATTATATTATGATCAATTTTGATGGACGTGACTCTTTTCAATAATGAGGTGATTCAAGGCAATTCCAATAGATTTGATATGGAGAGAGCCATCTGCAGCCAGAAAGAGGACTATAGGGACTGAATGTGGAACACAACAATGTTTTTTCATCTTTTTTTGTTGTTGTCTTTGTTTGCTTGCTTTTTCTTTCTTTCTTTCTCATTTTTCCCCTATTTGATCTGATTTTTCTTGTGCAGCATGATAATTGTGGAAATATATATAGAATAATTGCACTTTTAATTTACCTTGGATTATTTGCTGTCTGGAGGATGTGATGGGGGAAAGAGAGGCAGAAAAACTTGGAATACAAGGTTTTGCAAGGGTGAATGTTGAAAACTATCTTTGCATGCATTTTGAAAATTAAAAGCTATTATTAAAATTTCTTAAAGGGGGGCAGATGGATTAGAAGGAGAAAAGATTTGAAACAAGGATGAAGCAATTAAGGGGTACAGTGAATAGATAGAACACCGACCCTAAAGTCAGGTAGGACTTAAGTTCAAATCCATCCTTACTTACTGTATGACCCTGAGCAAGTCACTTAACCCTTATTCCCTCCCCAAAAATAAAAAATAACAAGGCAATTCCAATAGACTTGTGATACAAAGAGCCATCTGCATCCAGAGAGAGAACTATGGAGACTGTGGATCAAAGCATATTTTCACCTTTTTGTTGTTTGTTTTTTCTTTCTCTTTTTTCCCCTTTTCCTGCACAGCATGACAAATATGGAAACATATTTCAAAGAACTGCACATGTTTAACCTATGTTGGATTATTTACTGTTTAGAGGAGAGGAGGGGAGGGAGAGGGAAAGAGAAACATTTAGAACACAAGGTTTTGCAGGAATGAATGTTGAAAACTATCTTTACATGAATTTGGAAAAAATAAAAAGCAATTTTTAAAGAAATTAGTTGTCTAACCAAAAAGCTATTAGAATATCTAAGCAGGAGGTGATAAGGACCAGTACCTGAGTGGTGACTATATAAGGGAATATAAGTAGGGAGAATCAGGTAAATACAAGAGATAGGGTTCTGGACTCTAACCCTGGACCCTAGACTAGCTTATGAAAATTACTAATAAACATTTTCTAAAATCACCAACATAAGTATGTTTAAATTGGCTGAGCCCACAGAAGGAACTCTTTCCCACTAAACAGTTCCTTGAACCAAGGTAACCAAGTTGAACATTAGTATGTTTAGACTTGTTGGGTCCATAGAAGGAACACTTCCCTTGTAAACTGTTCCTTGAACCCTAGTAATCAAGTTGCTGTTTTGACTAACTCTACTTAAAAGCAGACTCTGAGGCTAGGCTACTGTCTGAAAAAGATTCTGTTTTTAACAGCATTAGTATTCCCAACATGACTTAGAGCCAAAATTTTGGTTTAAAAGCTTTCTTCCCCATGACCCTAATTGCTATTTGGCCTGACTGCTTTGACGAAATAAAGCTTTGACTTACAGAGAATCCTGGGCAATTGTTCTCACTCCATGCCCAAACCAAATGCTCTCCCAAAGCAATAACTATATTCTAGAAAAGTCATTTGGGTAATTATGGGTAGAATAGACTGGAATAGGGAGAGACTTGAGGCAGAAAAGGGACTTCCATATACCAAACAAATGGAGTTTAACTACTTCTCTCTTAAGTTCAGAAAAACAAAGAGAATTTTCCATCTCACAGAAAAAGAGATAAAAACATAAAGAAAACTTTGTAGTCATTATCTGGCCTATCACAGATGATACCTTGCCAAATCCCAATCTTGAGATTATTCCTACCATCTTGCTTTTTTTGATCCTATTCATGAGTTGCTTAAAGGAACTGGAGGGGGGAAAAAATCATAAAACCTTGTTGATTATACCCACTAAAAATTTGTATAATTTCAAATGGGCTTTCTTTACATCAAGGCAATTTTCTTAAGTGTCCTTATCAATTCACTCTTCTAGTATTCCACTTATCACAATGCTTTTTCCAAACCTTTTCACATCTTTGTCAAACCTCCTACAATTACCCCTTCAGCAACCCTATCCCCAGCCTTTTCAATTGAAAAATCAAAGAAAGTTTGATTTAGATTTCCCTGGAAAAATTGAAGTCATTTTCAGAGAATTTATTGGAGAAGATGAATGAAATGAGATCATTTTACCATGGAGAAAGGTATCCTTTATCCAGAAAAGGCCATAGTACCAAACATTGAAGAACAAGGTTAGAAACCTGAAATTTCTTCAATATAAGGGAATTGTATGTCTACAATTTAGAGTATTTAAGCATTACTTAGAGCAGAGCTTCTTAAACTTTTTTCACTCATTACCCCTTTTAACCTATGAAATTTTTACATGACCTTGGGTACATAAGTATATAAATAGGTATACAAATCAAGCCTTTGATTATCAAATCAATTATAAAGAAATTCATTTTAAAACAGTTCTTTAATATACATATAATCTTACCATTTATTTAAAACTAAAGCAAATTTGCATGCTAATGAGATGGATGTGCTAGCTTATTTTTACGTAAAAAATTAAATCATGACAGGCTGGTTTCAGAAAGCCTGGAAAGACTTATGTGAACTGATGATGAGTGAAGTGAACAGAACCAGGAGAATATTGTACACAGTAACAGAAAGATTGTGTGATTATCAACTGTGACAGACTTAACTCTTCTCAACAATAAAGTGATGCAAGACAAATCCAATAAAATGGATGTTATCTGCATCCAGAAAAGAAAAAAAACTATGGAAGGTACTAATTTCACTTTTTTTGTTGTTTTTCCTTTCTTGTGGTTTTTCCCTTCTGATTTTCTTTTTCCAATATGATTAATATGGAAATATGTTTAAAATGATTATATACATGTATAACCTATATCAGATTGATTACTTTCTCAAGAAATGGCAGGTAAGGGAGGGAAGGAGAAATAAATATTGGAACTCAAAATCTTGAAGTGAATGTTGAAAACTATTTTAACATGTAATCAGAAAAAAATAAAATGCTATTAAGTGGGGGGGAGGGGGGGTGAAGGATTAAATCCTGGTGGAATATTTGATAACTTTTTCTATGGCCAGATTTTTCACAACTCAATTCAGTTATGCAATCCCATAAGGGATCAAGACCCACACTTTAAGAAGCTTTGATTTAGAGCATTGTCAAGTTGAGTAGCATCTCCACAGTCACACAATCAGTAACTTTCAGAGTCAGGACATGAACTTAGACCTTTCTGTATTCAAAAACAGCTCTATTTGCTTACTGTACCTCAAAAAACTCTTCATTGAAAGCTGAAATTTGGGGGAAATTGGCCAGAATGCATGAGACAACAGCTCCAAGTGTCCTTTGAATTCAAGAACTATTTTGGCAGTGGCAAAATGACAGTCCTTGCCATGATTTATGAATTTGACAATGCAAAAGAAAAAAAATTCACCAAAGCACAGACTGGCAAGGCCTCTATAAGAAAAAACGAGAAATTAAGAAAGCAGGGACAGAAATGCAAAGACAAAATGAAATAAATGAGGAATAGTACAAAGGCAAATGTTGGTGCTAGCCAAAAGAACTAAAAGACAAAACAGTGATTTTATCTGTGAAGATAGTACAAGTTTGTTTTTTATCAGAGCATTAAAAAATTTGTAAAACTATATAATTATATATCATACATCATTTTATATATAATTATATAATATATTACATGCCATTATAATATATTACATAATTATATGTTGTTATATATTATATTATATCATTATATGTCATACAATTATATATCATATATATTATACACACATACTTGCATATATTAGAGTGGGGGCAAGGGAAGAGAGTTTCTTTCGGTCTAAGGCAAGAGTTCTTAAATTGGGATCTATCAATTTGATTTTTTTAAACATATTTTAATAACTGTATTTAAATATAATTGGATTCTTTTGTAATACTGTGTATTTTATTTTATGTACTTAAAGAGGTCCATAGGCTTCACTAGCCTGCAAAGGCATTTATGACACACAAGAAAGGTTAAGAACCCTTGCAATCTGAAGTCACTAGGATGGTAGAGATTCTGCAAGTCCTCAATGGTCACACTCTTTCCAAAAGCAGCAGTAATTGCATTGGTTTGATTCCTGTTCCCAGAATAACAGTTGTAGGGATTGATGGGGAGGAGGGAGGATTCCTAGAGACAGGATAAACTAGATTCAAAAACACAGAAGATGGCAAGGTGACTTAAATGCTCCACTGAAAAAAGACAAAGGCCTTTCTTCTTTTTTTCTTCTTCTATTTTTTAAATAAAGCTTTTTATTTTCAAAACATATATATAAAGTTTTTAACATTCGTTCTTGCAAAAGTTTGTGTTACAAATTTTTTTTTTCCTCCCTCTCTCCCCACTACCCACCCAGACAACAAATAATTCAATATATGTTAAACATGTACAATTCTGCTAGATATAGTTCCACAATTACCTTGCTGCACAGGAAAAATCAGATCAAAAAAGGAAAAAATGAGAAAGAAAACAAAATGCAAGCAAACAACAACAAAAAGAATGAAAATATTATATTGTGATATAACTCAGTTCCCACAGTCCTCTCTCTGGATACAGATGATTCTCTCCATCACAACACCATTGGAACTGGGCTGGATTATCTCATTGTTGAAGAGAGCCACATCATCAGAAGTGATCATTGTATAGTCTTCTTGTTGCCATGTATAATGATCTCCTGGTCCTGCTCATTTCACTCAGCATCAGTTCACGTAAGTCTCTCCAAGCCTCTCTGTATTCATCTTGCTGATCATTTCTTACAGAACAATAATATTCCATAATATTCATATACCACAGTTTATTCAGCCATTCTCCAATTGAGGGGCATCCACTCAGTTTTCAGTTTCTGGCCACTATAAACAGGGCTGCCACAAACATTTTTGCATGTGTGAGTCCTTTTCCCTTTTTTATTATCTCATTGGGATATAGGCCCAGTAGAAACACTGCTGGATCAAAGGATATGCACAGTTTGGTAGCCCTTTGGGCATAGCTCCAAATTTCTTTCTAGAAGGGTTGGATCAGTTTCAACTCCAATAATGTATTAGTGTCCCAGTTTTCCCACATCCCTTTGAGCATTCATCATTGCCTTTTCCTGTAATTTTTAGCCAATCTGAGAGGTGTGTAATGGTTTCTCAGAGTTGTTTTAATTTATATTTCTCTGATCAATAGTGATTTTTTTTCATAATTATAACTTTTTATTGACAGAATGATCAATAGTGATTTAGAGCATTTTTTTCATATGAGTAGAAATGGTTTTAATTTCTTCATTTGAAAATTGTTCATGTCATTTGACCCTTTACCTATTGGAGAATACCTTGTATTCTTATACATTTGAGTCAGTTCTTTTTATATTTTAGAAATTTGGCGACAAAGACCTTTCTCCAACAAATCTTCTCACTAAATGAAGGTTATGATAGTGATGCAGTTCTAGTGGTAGAGAATTGGAGTGGGAAATTCCCTCTGGCTGGCACAGGTACAACATGAAAGAATTTGCAAACCCAAAAAGTCTGAATGGCCAAAGGGATTTTTATTGGCACTGAGAAGCCAGCTTTGCTAGGAAGACGGACTCCTCGGTGGCAAGGTCCTGTCAGAGAAATAACAAAAGGTTATCATGGAGAAGAGGGTATCTTCACAGTGGGCAAGAGTCCTGGCAGGCAGCTGTGCCAAGAAGAGAGGTCTCTTGGCAAAGCATAATCCTACTTCGGACTTCTGCAGAGATTTGGAGTTTAAAATTGTCTTTTTATAAGAAGTCTGAGGCTGAAGCTTCTATTGAATGAGATTCAATGCCCACAGGCCTAGATTTCCAGCTGAAAAGAGAGTTGGCGTTTCAAGCCACTCAGTAGAGATTTCCAACTGAATAAGACCGCTTAACTGCCCGGAAGGGTGAGTCTCTGTCAGAGGAGTTTCAGAGTTCACTTACTTCCCCCCAAAAATCAAGGGGGATAGTTTCAGGGTTCACCCCCATCAATAGAAAGCATGAAATAATAAGTTAATGTTTATATAGCATTTTACATATATTATCTTATTTAATAGTCTCAACAATCCAGGGAAGTGGGATTTTACAGAGAGAATGATGTGATCCTGGGTAGCTAGTAGACCTTAACAGAGAAAGTCTGAAGTACAGATAAGATTATAATACCCTGAGGCAAGCAGGGAAGACTCAGCCTTAAGTAAGCCTTTTGTTTTTAAGTAGGTCTCTTGTTCTAGTGGACTTTCCATTACCATATCAAGCCAGGTGAAGGTCTTTAGAAACCCCACCTTACAGTATCCAATCAGAAAGCCAAGTTATAATGTCAACCCCTTCCCCCCAGGTTAAATTTCCCCCATAAATCTGCTCATGGTTTAAGCCATCTTTGTTCAATCCCTTTTAGGAGTTAGTTTCCCATGACGTTCTGCCTCATGGCATCCTGCCTCCTGGTGTTTGCCTTCTCTTCCCCATTTGTTTCGTGGTGAGTTGCTCCTTGTTATAGCTAAGTAACTTTAGGATGCTAAATCCCTTTTAGGATGAGCCTGCCAATCAATGGTATAAACCCCTTCCTCTATTAAGCCCTTTTGGGCTTAGTCTGCTGAATTCCTGTATGAAGAATTTAGTCTGCCAATTACAGCATGCTCACACCTCATGGAATATTCCATTTCTCCTGGTTAATTATTAGTTTGACTAGGGAGCTTGTCTTTTTCCTTGTTAAATGTTAAAACCCCTTTCCTTGCTAATTATAGGCTCTTTCAAAGCTCTTTCATATTTACCACTTCTGGCATTTTATCTATTCATTTTGTTCACTTTGCCACTGTGAATTCTTCACATGTCTTGAGCCTTATATCTCCTATTTCAAACTAGGAATTGCTACCCAGACCCCATTAATAGAGTTGAGTGATTTGCCCAGGGCCACACAGTTAATTAATAAGGCAGAATTTGAACTCTGGTCTTCCAATTTTATCTACTAGGCCAGATAGCTGTCTTCACTTTGAAGTCCTGTAATTTTAGATTTAAAGAACTTAAAGCTACATGGGGCCCTTAAAGATTATCTAGTCCAACCTCTTTTATTTTGTCTGATTCTTTATTACCCCTCTTTGAGGTTTTCTTGACAGAGAAATTGGAATGGTTTGTCATTTTCTTCTCCAGCTCATTTTATAATGCCGGAGAAAGTGAGCAAGACAGACATTAGAGAACAATTTAATAGTGTATAAAATGGAGAGATATACTGGGACCAACTGGATCTTGGTCCCAGGGCTGAATGAGACTATCATCTCAAAGAATCCAGCCCTGAGTAGCAAGATTTTTATAAGATAACAAGAACAATGACATAATGGGGGAGGCACCTAGGATGACATAATAGGGGGTGTACTGGAGAGGTTACTGATATTCTAACGATGTCTAAAATGGATAAACCTTTTTCTGTCAAACATTAAGAATGTTTATAGCTTAAAGATATAAAACCTTTATCTCATCAAACATTAAGAGGGAAAGGTTATAACCTGAGGCAGAGTAACTAAATAGGACAATTGGGAAACTGGATCAGGACATTAAAAAGGAACTGTGGCACAACAATTTTACAAATGAGGAAATTGAAGCAAACAGGATTAAATTACTTGCTCAGGGTTACATGGTTAGTATCTGAAGTCAGATTTAAATTCAGATTCTCCTGACTCCAAGTCCAGTACTCTATCCACTTTAGGCTTGGCCCAGAGTTCTAGCAGAACTTGAGAATTAAATCACACCCATTTTGTTATCTTTGCCCAAGGCATTCTTTGTATTCTTGGTTTGGATTTCCTTTCATCTGTATCTAAAACTTCCTGCCACAAGGCAATCTACTTACTCCTACTTGAGTACTTCTGGTAAAAGAGCTTCTTAAATCACTCTACTTGATATTAGTTTCTTGTGACTTTCACTAAACTTTGAAAATAACAATTGTTATTTTAAAGGAAGATTTATTATAGTCTCTCTAACCATCCAAGACAAAAATCACAAGTGTAAGCATTCTTATCCTTTCTTGAAAAATGGAGTGTCTACATTGGTTGTTCATAAAAAAAAAAAAAAAAAAAAAAAAAAAAAAAGCAGATTTTGGTTTGTTTGGATTTTTCCTATAGTGTTCAGTTCAATAAATAAAAAGGTGGATGTTTGGAGGCAAAGAGTTTGGAATCACTAAAAGCACTTCAAATCATCTTACAGGGCTTTCTATGATCCTATATTTGAATAGATACTTAATAAATGTTTGTTGGTAAGTTTGCTGTATCCAAAAATAATGCCATGGCCAAAGCCCATCACTTTGTTTTTGATGCTCATGGCCATGAATCACAGAATACCATAATTAAAATTTTTTAATCATGAATAACCCAAGGGACAAGGGATATACATACAGTTCACTAAGCAGGCAGTGTAAATCAATGAATTACAAATGAATTGCATGTAAAAAAAAAAAGGGTATCAAAGATATTATTTATGATGTGAAGGGATTGAGCCTGTCTTGTAGGAAAAACAAGGCAAAACAGAAAGGTATATCAATGTTCCAAGATATAGAAATTTTAAAAGAAAGAATATTAGCATGTTGGGATTTGAATCCCAAATCTTTTGAATCCCAATGCTCTTTGACTCCTCTATTCCAATGCTGTTTCTAATACCACTATGTTTCTTCTCTTCCTTTGAGATGTGAAAATAAATTTCCATTTATGGTCATGACGCTTCTTCAGTTTTATGTGTCTGCTAATGGCTCTGAAGTATGTTTCTAGATTCCTTTTTGGATAGAAAAGGAAATTTGGAATTCATTTTCATGGTTGGTAATGTTCTAAAGAGAAATTTCAGACCTCCATGTTGAGGCTTTAAAATAAAACCCTGATGAGACTCTTGTCTTGGGACAACTATAAAGTATTTTTTTTGTATTATGGGATACTGTCAGGGGAGGAATGCTGAGGAAAGAAACTTGGCTTTGAATCAGAATACCTCAGGTTAGGTCTTGTTCAGGCTAGATGCATGTGCCAAGAACAAGGCAATTAGTCTCTCAAAAACCCAATTTCCTCATCTATATTATAGAGAAAATACTTGGACAGACTATCTGAAAGGGTTGTTGTTAGAAACAAATTCTGTAAAATTTAGAAGTAGCTGTTATTATCAAGAACTGAGCTTTCTGGAACCTAACTACAAATATTAAGAGCAACTTGAAGCAAATCTGGTTTTCAAGAATTCTACACAATATATACATATATATAGATGTGTATGTTATTAAAAGGAAAACTAAAGTGTAGCTAAAGCCTTCCAAGTGATCTCTTTGAAATACTGAGGGAAAAACTAATAATTATATCTGACTTGTGACCCAAACCTCTCTGTTCTGTGCTAGTTGACCATAATATGTGATCATTAGAGGCTTGGAAGCATTGGAGTAAATAGCCTCTCCAGCATCATTGTTTTCAGAGTCATTGTTGTTTTCATGATTGTCATCATCACAACCAACATTTATATAGGACTTCAAAGTTTGCAAAATGCTTTATAAATATAAATATTATCTCATTTGGTCCTCAAAGAGATCTTGTGTTATTATCCCCATATTACAGAGGAGGAAACTGAGGTAGATGGAGGTTAAGTGATTTGCTGAAAGTCATCTAGCTAGTAAATGTTTATGGTGGGATTGGACCTCAGGTCTTTCCAATTTCCCAACTCCATTATCCCCCATACTATCAACTGCACTATTTGGTTGTGGTTTAGTCACCTTAAGGATGGTATGGTAATATTTCTGAGGTGCCTGAAAAAGTATATCCATTTTTACATTTTTAAGTCTTTCATAAATGTGTAGAGTGGTAAAAATGGAGTAAAAAATAGATAGATGGTAGGGGTGTGTGTGTGTGTGTGTGTGTGTGTGTATGTGTGTGTGTGTTTGTGAAAGAGGGAGAGAGAGAGAAAGACAGAGAGAAAGAGAGAGAGAAAGAGAGAGAGAGAGAGAGAGAATGTGTTCCTTCAATTGAAAGTCATTTAGAGGAATTTATTTTGCATCATCTTCAATTTCAGAAGCCTATTCTATTCCTTTTCTGACTCCAGTGAAATGTAAGCTTTGTTGGGACAGAAACTATTTCACTTTTGCTTTTATATTTAATTTTGACCTTTGTATACCCAGCACCTAGTATATTTTTTGACATATAGTAAGTATTTAATAAATGCTTGATTGAATGATTATTAGTTGATTGATTGAGCAGATGATCTATGAAAGATTTGTGAGAAAATATGAAAAAAATTACAATTCAATTCATTAAGTATTTATTAACCCCAATTATGTGTCAACTATTATGTAAGTCTTAGGAATATAGAAATAAAGCCATCTCTGTCTTCAGAGTTTACATTCTATTGGGGAAGTATAAGGGTAAATAAAGATATCAAATAAGATAAAAAGGCAACCCAAGTTGCTGTTTTTAAAAGAACAATATTTAATGCCAAAATTGAAACAATTGAAATAAGATTACATTTAAATAGGACCTTTTAAAGAGGATATCTTATTTTAAATTATTTTAACTAAATTGATTTTCATTATGCCTTTAAAATATCCACTGCCTTCAGTTTTGGGCAAAGTTCTTTAGAAAATACCTATGAATAAAGTGCTTTCCATGCCTTCCTCTCCCCCCCCCACCCCCCCCAAAAAAAAAAAAAAAAAAAAACAAACACCTTTATGAAATTTCTTATTTGTGAGATTGTTTCTTTAGCCAATCAGGTAGTCCATCTCCATGCTCCTTGGCTTATTGTTGTTCAATCATTTCAGATGTGTCCAACTCTTGATGACCCCATTTGGGTTTTTCTTAGCAAAAATACTGGAGTAATTTGTATTTTCCTTCTCTAGTTCATTTTATAGATGAGGAAACTGAGACAAACAGGGTTAAATGACTTGCCAAGATTCACACAACTAGTAAGTGTCTGAGGACAGATTTGAACTCTGGAAATTGAATCTTCCTAACTTCCTAACTCCTAACTCCACTTGAAAAACTCTACCACCTAGCTGCCCTGTAATGCTCTTTGGCAGATAGGGTTTAAGTTATATACCTGTATTTTTTTCAGTGTTGCCATAATCCCCTCGTGTATTTACAAGGATAGAGTAACGAAAGACTCTTGAACTACTAGAGAAAAATCATCTAAAAGAAAGAAAGAAAAGAGGCTGAATGTCCCCACAACAAAAACATCATTTTACAAACCCTAAATCTCAGTGAAAGAAAATGAGAAACAGCCTGAGTTATTTTTCACTTAGTTTTGTTTTAAGTGGAATAAAGTTCTCTTAGGAGTTATAGACTCATAGGAGCTTAATCTGGAAGAAACATCGTTTTCATATAGTCCTGTCCTCTTGTTTGAGAAGGTAGAAGAGATGAAGAGGTTCCCCCAACACCCATCAGGTAGTAAATGGCAGAACCAAGATCTTAATCCAGATTTTCTACAAATCAAATCTAGTGTTTCTCTAAGATCACCATATTGGCCTCCCATTAATGATTACTTAATGACTTATACTGCATCAAAGAGTCAATTCATGGGAAGGGATAGAAGGATAATGGTAACAATGGTTAGAACACTTCATGGTCTGCAAAAATGTTTTACAACTATTATCTCAAAACAACCCAGAAAGATAGATATTATTATTATTATTCCCATTTTACAAATGAAAAAAACTGAGGCTGAGAGAGGTTAAGTGACTTCTCCCAGTTAACTGTCTAAGGCAGGATTTAAATACAACCCTTCCTGATTACAAGTCTCAAAATTTGCAAAAAAGGGCAAATTGTGATTACTAGATGCTATATTTAGAGCTATTAAAAACTGCATGTGATCAGAAGCCAGTCATCACCCAGAGGAAGCTTCAGACCCAGAAATATTCGGGAAATATGATATGTAAGAGGTCAGTTAATGTTGCTTGGTTTTTTCCCCTTTGTTTTCCTTCATTCTCTCCCTTTTTCTGTCCTTCATATGTGCAGCACTCTAGGATGAGACCTTCAACCCCAGACTCAATTTATCTTGTAGGGACATTAAAAGTTCCCTAGGGCACTGCTCATCATTCATCATTTGCCTCAGTGTCCTTGGCTAAGATCTCCCTCCCTACATGGTCATGAATTTAACTGTTCACCCTGATTGCCCTGTAGCCCCACTGGATTAAGTTACAGAGAGAAAACTACATGCATTATTGATTACAAGATTTTCATCTTTTCTAATTCTTTTGAAAAATTCCTCTTACTTCCTCCCTCTAGCCATTCACACACCCCCTGGAATTAATTCAGTGAGGAACTTAAATCTGTACAGCATACCCAAAGGGCTTAAAATCAGAGAGAATCTTATAGGAATTCAAATCCAATTATTTTATTCTTTTGAATCCAAGAAAGCTTTTGTGAGGGTATATATGGGCATGAGGTCAGTGCCCACTGCTGGGAAAGTCAGGCTGTGGAAAAGAAAATATGGTTGAAAGAACACAGAGGGAGGAAACTGTTTCTGCTCTCAACTTGGTATCTATTTGTCAGAAAAATGCATTTGGTGGCTAATGTTGGCAGGGTGCTATTTATGTCTGTTTCTTGAGTCTACAAGCAACATATAACAGTACAAATTTCATGATGTGGTGCTGTGGTTGCCAATCTATGGGCAATGGAGGGCTAGAGTTCTTGCAAGGGAAACTGGGATTTTATATTCAAACAAAGTGATATCTACTTTATTCACAAAAAGATCCATGGAGGCAACATACATTACACTTTACAAATCTTAAAGGTACTGCAAAAATACTAGTTGTCATTATTGCCATCTTGATCTTTATTTAATTCCCATAGAATATTAAAAAATGTACTGTTTTTCAAATGTATGTGAATATGCTTGGGATTCACAAAACAAATTCATTTAAAAGTTACTGAATCACACAATGGCTTAGTCATCATGTGTTTTTTCAATTACTAGATAATACAAATGTCATTTCAATCTTGAAATTTTTTTGATATTTGAAATAGATCCTAAAACATTAAAGGGTTTCAAATTCTGATATAGATTGGAAGTTAAGAGGATAGGTAGAAAAGTCAATAGACCTAAAGTTAAAAGAACTAGGTTTGAGTTTTGGTTTTACACAGTAGTTGGGTATTTTGGGGCAAGTTGTTTAATCTCTCTGAGCCTCAATTTTCTTACCTATAAAATGATAACTTCTTTTCTATGAGAATCAAGGTAAGGTATATTCAGTGTTAAGTAACTATGAAAGTTTCAGCTGTCATCATTATTATTGTTATCATCATCATCATCATTATTTCTGAGAACCTCACAGATTCAATAAGAATAATACATTTTGGTATATCATTATCAATCCAAATACTAATAATCTCCAACTAGGGCATAAAAAGCTTTAAAAATGTATAAAGCGGGGCAGTTAGGTGGTGCAGTGGATAGAGCACCAGCCCTGAAGGTGGTCAGTCAGAAGAACCTGAGTTCAAATATGGCCTCAGACACTTAACACTTCTTAGCTGTGTGAACCTGGGCAAGTCACTTAACCCCAATTGCCTAAGGATTTAAAAAAAAAAGAAAAGAAAAGAAAATGTATAGAGCTATCTGAAGAGATCAAAACCATGTGACAAAATAAAATGAATATGAACCCTGGTATCCTGTCTGCTACTAGAATAGTAACAAAGACACTTTCAGTGAGCCTACATATAATGCTACATCTTAATACTTTTATTAACTATGATTGTTATCTTTGCAATAGTCATTTAGAATATTAAACACAAAAAAATAGAAATTAAATATAAAAGTCTTGTCCAAGAATCAGTTATAGCTGAAATCCATTTTTAAAAGATCAAGAGAATCTTGATCAAGACCAAGAGAATAATAATATTCTTATTAATAAGTATTATTATTATAAGTTTTATCCTATGTACATTTTTAGAAAAACTCTCATATCCCTTAAAAATCAAAGACAGTTGTATATTCATGCTATAATTTTGAGAGGAAGAAAATAAAATAATAAAAGTGAAGTAATCTGCGCCCGCCCCCCCCAAAAAAAGGAGACTGTTTGGTTACATTATTCAAGACAAACACAGAATTACATGTGAATCATCTATTCACAAGTGAATTCTAGCAGGATCATTTTTCTCTACTCTGTGCTGTTTGTCTCATGCTACAATCTGCTATAGTAACACTCACTGCTGTCCCCTGGTGACTTGCCAGTGAGATAGGTATTCAATGAGATTGATCCTAGGCTGCAAAATTCTTAATAAATAAATATAACTTGAGTAGACAGGAGATTAATGGCTGTAACTAACAGCTCATATAGCTTCAGATTGTAAAACATATAACTCCTTCAGACTGGATTGCTCTCTAACCTAATGTACTGACTTAACGGGTTACAGGAAGCAAAATCTGAAGTTGGTTTTGCAATTTGGTAGTTTCTTTTATGGGGGAGAAAAAAGGGTATGATGTGATCCTTAAGAATTTTAACCATTTAAATTTTAGATTCATGTAGAAATTAATTGGAAATGAATAACATTTGCTGTGTGGCTCCTTCTAAAGTCATTTACGTTTTTTTTTGTTTGTTTCATTTTTATTTTAAAGGAAATATCTGTATGACTGCTTTCCTTGACTCCACCCTTCCTAAGGAATTTTGTCTTATGCCATGTCAAAATGCAAGTCAGTCAGAATTAACAGCTTATTTTTCTATGTAGTTACATGGGTCAGTGCTATGTCATTACTTGATAAAGATTAAGCTAGCCACTTCCTACTTGACCAATAGAATTTGGCAGGATCATCATTCATTTAGTATATTCCAAATTCCAACTGAATCAATCACCTCTGAAATGGAAAAAAAAATTTTAAACTTAAAAAGCTTATTAAATTTCTAATGAGACAGTTGAATTACAATTAAGACCAGTTCCTCTTGTTCACTTTAATCATATCAGAAAAAAGAACAAGTAAAGGAAGGAAGGAAGGAAGGAAGGAAGGATGGAAGGAAGGAAGGAAAGAAAGAAGGAAGAAAAGAGGGAGAGAATGAGGGAGAAAGAGAGGTAAAGAAAAGGAGGGAGAAAGAACAGGAAAGAGAAGAAGGGAGGGAGGGAAAAAGAGAAGAAAGAGAAAAAAGAAAGAAAGAGAGAAAAGAAATTCTCACAAAGAAAAACAGTGAAAAGACTGAATAACTTCATAAACTCAAAAGAAGAAAGACCCTAATAAAAATAAAATCTTAAAAAAATAAGAATGGAACTACTGCACATACTTCCAGAATGAAGTGATTGAGAAACTTAATAAAAAAAAGAAAGAAAAAAAAGAAGATATATATGGAAGAAAGTTAGAGCTCTTAAAGAAGAATTAAAAATAACAAACAAGAGAATTTATGGTTTGGAGCAGAGTATAAAACTTAATAAAGTGCTGAACACTAAAAAAAAAAAAAAAAAAAAAAAAGGCAAAAAAAGTATAACTGTAAAAATGTGGAAATGGGACAACAGATATCAAAGCATGATCAAAAATGAACAAAACTGGAAGAACATTTGGAATATATCTATAGACCAAAGAATTGATCTTTTTTTTTAATAGCTTTTTATTTACAAGACATATGCATGGGTAATTTTTCAGCATTGACCCTTGCAAAATCTTTTGTTACCACTTTTCCTCTTCTTCCCCCCACCCCCTCCCCTAGATGGCAGGTAGTCCAATACATGTTAAATATGTTAAAGTATATGTTAAATACAATATATGTATACATATTTATTATTCGGTTATCTTGCTGCACAAGAAAAATCAGATTTAGAAATAAGGTAAAAATAACCTGAGAAGGAAAATAAAAATGCAAGAGGACAAAAACAGAAGGAGTAGAAATGCTATGTTGTGGCCCACACTCATTTCCCATAGTTCTTTTGCTGGGTGTAGCTGGTTCTCTTTATTATTGAACCATTGGGACTAATTTGGTTCATCTCATTGTTGAAGAGGGCCACATCCATCAGAACTGATCATCATATAGTATTGTTGTTAAAGTGTATAATTATCTCCTGGTCCTGCTCATTTCACTTGATATCAATTCACTTAACATCAACATCAAGCCTCTCTGTATTCATCCTGCTGGTCATTTCTTACAGAACAATAATATTCTATAGCATTCATATATTATAACAGGTTCAGTCATTCTCCAACTGATGGGTATCCATTCAATTTCCAGTTTCTGGCCACTACAAAGAGGGCTGTCACAAACATTTTTGCACATGTGGGTCCCTTTCCCTTCTTTAAGATCTCTTTGGGATGTAAGCCCAGTAGACCTTTGACTATAAAAATGTTTTCCCAGTTTATTGCTTCCCTTCTAATCTTGTCTGCATTAGTTTTGTTTGTACAAAACTTTTTAACTTGATATAATAAAAATTATCTATTTTGTGATCAATAATAACCTCTAGTTCTTCTTTGGTCACAAATTCCTTCCTCCTCCACAGGTCTGAGAGGTAAACTACAAGGAATTGGATCTTGAAGAGAACGGTTAACAAAACAACAGGAGCATCAGTCTCCTAGAAAACATGAAAAGTAAAGAGCTTTAATTTCATGTCAGGAAATCACACAAGAAAATTGCCTGAAAGGACTGACAAATAAAAGTGCACATTCTTTGGACTTCACCATCATGTATCAACTTCTACTTCTCTCTTCCCCAAAAGGTTCCTCCTCCAGTTGCTAAGTTCTTGTCTTAATCTTCATTTTGAAAAAGGGCCAGAACAATTATCCCTCAACTTCTGGACACATACTCTTGTTGTTGCTATGTACAATGATCTCCTGGTTCTACTCAATTCACTTAGCATCAGTTCATGTAAGTCTCTCCAAACCTCTCTGAAATCATCCTGCTGATCATTTCTTACAGAACAGTAATATTCTATAGCATTCATATATCACAACAGATTCAGCCATTCTCCAACTGTTGGCATCCACTCTGTTTCCAGTTCTTTGTCACTATAAAAAGGGCTGCTACAAACATTTTTACACATGTGAGTCCTTTCTCCTCTATTATATTCTCTTTGGGATACAGGCCCAGTAGATACACTGCTGGATCAAAGGGTATGAACAGTTTGATAACTTTTTGAACATAGTTACAAATTGCCCTCCAGAATGATTGGATCAGTTCACAATTCCACCAACAAAGTATTAGTGTCCCAGTTTTCCCACATCCCCTTCAACATTCATAATTATCCTTTCCTATCATCTCAGGCAATCTGAGAGGTATGTGGTGGTACCTCAGAGTTGTCTTAATTTTCATTTTTCTAATCAATAGTGATTTAGAGCATTTTTTCATATCAGTAGAAATGATTTTAATTTCTTCATCTGAAAATTGTCTGTTCATATCCTTTGAAAATTATCAATTGGAGAATAGCTTGGATTTTTATGCATTTGAGTCAATTCTCTATATGTTTTAATAATGAGGCCCTTATCAGAACCCTTGCATATAAAAACTTTCTGCTTACCTTCTAATCTTGTCTGCATTGGTTTTGTTTATATGAATTTTTTTTAATTAATATCATCAAAATTATCCATTTTGCATTTCATAATGTTTTTAGTTCTTCTTTGAACATAAATTCCTTCCTGTGGTCTTTCAGACAAGATCTGAGAAGTAGACTATTTCTTATTGTCCTAATTTGCTTATAGCATCACCCTTTATGTCTCAATCATTAACCCATTTTGACCTTTTCTTGGGATAGGATGTTATGTGTGGGTCAATGCTCATTTTCTGCCATACTATTTTCCAATTTTCCCAGCAATTTTTGTCAAATAGTCAGTTCTTATCCCAGAAGTTAGAGTCTTTGAGTTTATCAAATCAGTTATCAAACTGGAATACTATAGTCATTCATTATTATGCCTTGGGAACCTAATCTATTCTTCTTATCAATTATTCTATTTCTTAGCCAGTACCAAATGGTTTTATAGTATATAGTTTTACATCTGGTACAGCTAGACCACCTTCATTTGCATTTGTTTTCATTAATTCCCTTGAAATTCTTGACTTTTTGTTCTTCCAGATGAATTTTGTTATTATTTTTTCTAGTTCTGTAAAGTAATTTCTTGGTGGTTTGATTGGTGTGGCACTGAATAAGCAGATCACTTTAGATAGAATTGTCATTTTTATTATATTAGCTCAGCCTACCCATGGGCACTTAATATTCTTCCATTTGTTTAGATCTAACTTTGATTTTTGTGGGAAAGAGTTTTGTAATTGTGTTCATATAGTTCCTGGCTTTGTTTTGGCAGATAGAGTCCCAAATATTTTATATTATCTACAGTTATTTTAAATGGAATTTCTCTTTGTATCTCTTGCTGTTAAACTTTGTTGGTAACATATAGAAATGTTGGTGATTTATGTGGATTTATTTTGTATCCTGCAACTTTGCTAAGGTTGTTAATTGTTTCTAGTAGGTTTTTAATTGATTCTCTAGGGTTCTCTAAGTACACCATCATATCATCTGCAAAAGTGATAATTCGGTTTCTTCATTATCTACTTTAATTCCTTTCATTTCTTTTGAAGAAATTCTATGAATTCCAGTTAACACTCACTTTTCAACTGTTTTAATATTGTGTATAAGATTCTGAAACAGTCTTAAGATGTTTCTTAGAATTCTGAGAGAATAAGTAACTTCCAAGTTTCAGAAAAATTCTGCCTACCAGCATATCAGTACATTTATCAAAGTTAATCATTCCATACATGGAGAAAAGACTTCCAAGTCCATTGGAAATTGTTTTAAATCCCTTGAAAAATGTGGGGAAGATATTTTAGTCTGTAAAGATTCCCAGATCTTAAAGGCTTCTTCTGACAAGCTTTTTTTGTATAGCTTTGAATGGAAAAAGTAAATTTCATAGTAAAAAAAAAACCTGGTTCCAATCACCAGAACTCCAGTTTTTGTATTATCTTGCTTATATCAACTTATTTTTTTCTTTATGACAATAGTTAGTATTTTTTATACTAGTTTTTTTAATTGAAAATAGTAGTTTTTTATTGATTTTCTCATTGTTCTTTGGACTAAACCACAAGATAGAGTAATAGTGTCAAACTCAAATAAGCATGAATTTGACTGAACTGACTAGACTTAGGAAACTACAATTAACAGCATCTACTTGGATTATAAGTTTTTGTTATTGTTTTTGTTAAATATTTCCTATTATAAGGAATTTTTCAGGGAATTTGACACCTCTGCCACAGAGCAATCAATTATACCACCTCTAGCTGTAGGATTTCTCTGGAGGTCTTTGCTTGTTTTCTGAGCATTAATTAAGCGCATCAATTGTCAGTTTGTGGTATTTTTATTTTCAACTATACTTTCCTTTGTATGACTGATCCTTTTTCATTGTGGATTTGAATGATTTTTGAAATGCTTGGTTTTCCTACATCAACAGCAATTGTATTATCTAATTATCATTGCAGTAAGTATGCTTTTTTAGACACTACAAAAAAAAAGAAAATGTGTAACATGCATATTTCTTTGATAATATTCATCCTTTTAAAAACTACAAAATGTAAAACACAACAGAAGAGAGCAAAGAAATGCATGCAAGGTACAGATTCTAGCACTAAACTGAAAGCACTAATTAAGGGAGAGAAACCAGCTCAATCTGGTTCAAGGCCAGATGGTCTAAAACATCCTTTTGTCAGTAGAAGCACATACATATTGGTGTAATATAGCTTCTAGGGAAGACAACAATAATTTTAAGGTTCCCTGACCTTAGGGGGCTTCTATTCCAACAATCTGTCAGTGATTCTAAAGTCCTCTGGCTTTAGAATATGTTATCAAGGCCCAGAACACCCAACCTGAGAATACTGTTGTTCTAATAATTTATCTGATTGTGGGACTCAGGATAATCCCACAAATGAAACTCTTGAAACAATAGTGAACAAACCACTCCTCAATTCATTGCCGACCATCAGATAAATAATCTGATGTTCAGTGATAACCAAATTCCAGAGACTACTCCTTGGTTCTACCTTTGGGCCACAAAATTAGCACATTTATAACATAAAGTACTAGATTAAATGTGTCACCTTGCTTTTGTTTCTTTGCTAAATTCTCTTGGAATTTAGACCACTTCAATTGGCATTACAATTACAATAAACTTTGCCCTAGACTTGGAAATGGGTTCAACTCTGCAAATTCTTTTGAGATACCTCCAGACACTGGTCTGTACCCCAACCTTTTGGAGTCCCTTCCCAATCTCAACAATATTACTTTTAATATCACAAAATTAAAACATAAAAATTATTGCTAGTCCCAAGTAATTTATACTTGACTACACACATGTATATGCCTTATGTCTCTTATACAGAGATCAGTAGGATTAGATATAAAGGGATGATGATGCATTTTTCAATCTCTATTTTACAGATGGAAAAACTGAGTCAAAGATAAAAGGAATTGTCCAGGTCAAAGAACAAATAAGTGAAAAGTTTAGAAAGAAATTCCACATCCAGAGAAAGAATTGACATATATACGTATATGTGTACACATACACGTATATATGTGTGATAACTTGTAATTTTGAAAAGAATAGCATAATGTACATAATGAAGCTACAGTTTCAGGTTTCTTTTTTTTTCAGTTTCTTTTTTTCTATTCCACTTTGTTATAGTTTGTTTTATTTCTTAACTTCAAGAAAGAAAGAGAGAAAGAGAGAGAAAGAGAGGAAGGAAGGAAGGAAGGAAGGAAGGAAGGAAGGAAGGAAGGAAGGAAGGAAGGAAGGAAGGAAGGAAGGAAGGAAGGAAGGAAGGAAAGATGAAAGGAAAAGAGACTTCAATAGTCTGGAATCCCTGTTCAACATTTCCTCACACATCTAAATGATACAGTAATTGCTGGGCTTGGAGTCAGGAAGATTTGAATTCAAATCCAGTCTCAGACTCTTACTAACTGTTCAGATAGCTAGGCAAGTCACTTAACCTCTCTTTGCCTCAGTTCCCCAACTGTAAAATAGAAATAACAGTGTTTACCTCATAGATTTGTTGTGAAGATCAAAAGACAATATTTGCAAAATACTTAGCACAGTGTCTGGCTTATAGTAGGTACATTATAGATGCTTGTTCCCTTCCCCTTTCTGTAAAGGAAATAAGCAACATCAGATAGTAGAAAATTTAATTGATTTATAATCAGAGGATGTGGGTTTAAATCTTGTTTTCTTCCAATTACTGCCTAGATATCCTGGGCAAATCATTTCCTGCACTCTGTGTCCCTCAGTCTTTTCCTATGTAAATGAAGATGTCAGATTAAATCAGTATTTAAATGAGCACATTATGTATCAAACCATGTTAAGTACTGAGGATATAAAGGAACAAACAGTCCCTACCCTCTAGGAGCTCCCATTTTAATGAGGAAGAAAATCTGTAAATTATTAGGCACATTCAAGGATAGATGCAGAATAGAGGTAAGGTAAGTCCAGAGGAGAAGCTTCACATGAGACCTGGAAAGGCCTGAACTAACTTGGAATAATGAAAAGACAAAGACAGAGAGAACATTCAAACTTGGAGGCAGCCAAGGCAAAAGCCTAGAGAAGAGTTGGAGTGCAGAGTACTTATATAGTGTCTGGTCCAGGGTAAATGTTTAATAAATGTTTTATGTGCCTCACTATCTGCAGTCCATATAGACTCTGAGGGTGCTTATGCCAATTCTACTTATACTGGTAAGTCAGGTCTTGAGAGTATACTGGTCACATCTCCCCTTGGTATTCTAGGGATGATAATTCTTTTTCCTTCCTTTCTTCCTTCCTTCCTTCCTTCCTTTCCTTCCTTCCTTCCCTTCCTTCCTTCCTTCCTTCCTTCCTTCCTTCCTTTCCTTTCTTCCTTCCTTCCTTCCTTCCTTCCTTCCTTCCTTCCTTCCCTCCTTCCTTCCTTCCTTCCTTTCCTTCCTTCCTTCCTTTCCTTCCTTCCTTTCCTTTCCTTCCTTCCTTCTTTCCTTCCTTCCTTCTTTCCTTTCTATTCTAGGGATAATTCTATTTTCTTTCTTTTTTTACTTCCTTTTTTTATCATTCTTTGAATTCTAAGGATGATAATTCTTTTTTATTTCTTTTTTCTTCCTTCCTTCCTTCCTTTCTCTCTTTCTTTCTTTTTTCCTTCCTTTGTCTGCCTTCCTTCTTCCATCACTACCTTCCTCCCTTCATCCCTCCTTCTCTTTCTCTCTTTCTCTTTCTCTCTCTCTCTCTCTCTCTCTCTCTCTCTCTCTCTCTCTTGATGGGTCTCCCCATCTTGCCTAAGTCATAAATGCACAATCTCACCAATGAGGTCATGTTACCAGTTCCTAACATGTGACAAATTCACAATGACCGTTCTCTTTGCCAAAAGGGAAGTGACTAAAAACAAAATAAAAGGTAAAATAGGCACCAGGAGTAGCAGATATGAAATAGAGTTGGGAGAGCAATACAATTACCAAGGAAAAGAGTTTGGAAGAATCTATTAAAGGAATATGCCATGAAACCTAACTATGCCATTGACTGGCAGGTTAGATTCACAGTTAACCAGAGTTAACTACACTAAGGAGAAAGATGCCATTAAGGGAAAGACACTATGAGAGGGAGAAAGAATATCAGAGTGGGCTTAGTCCTGAAAATTCCTGAAAAGAACTTAGCAAAGATCTTCACCATGGGCACTTCTTTTTTAGGGAAATTATAGCGTTGAGAGTTTCTCAAGGAAACCAGGGAAATAAAGGCAGGAACTTAGAGGGAGGAATCAAGGGACCAGATGGAAAGCACCTGGCAGATCAGGTCCTAGACCTGTCTAAAGATATGCTCATCAATATCTCAAAGGCTATTTAAAGATGCATGGAAGTTGGGGAATAGACAATGGAGGGTGATAAGAGTTCCATCCTCATAATCACTCTGTGAAGACAGAATAGTCTGGGAATTGGTTATGCTTGATAACAGCTGGTTAGGTTTCTTCCTGACAAGGGAAGAGAGTTAATCCACATCACCACTACTCATCAATGCAGAACCTTTGACCTGTTTCCTGTTTCTTTTAACCTATTTCCAAACCGGGCTCATTTGCCCCTCTGTAGGCAACTTGTCCCATCTCTACTATTCCCACCTCCTGAGCTCAAAACTTCACCGCATTGATTCTAAATTTAGGGTGCATACCTAAGTATCAGATCTTATTATATTTTAGAACTCTTGATCCCTTGAGATCTAGGAATCCCTACTTTCTGAAAAGCTGAGATTACAAACATACACCTCCAATTGGGGTAATTCTTCTAATGTTATCAGATAATGATATTGAAGCCTCATTCTAGTATGTTCCCCAATATCAATATCACTAGATATACTTTAAAGCCATTTTAACTGTACATCCTATTCATCCCATCTTCTTTTTGTTGACTTTTTTTAAAATTTTCAATAGCATTTTATTTTTCCAAATACATGTAAAAATAATTTTCAATATTCATTTTTTGTAAAACTTTGTGTTCCAAATTTTTCTCCCTCCCTCCCATATCTCCCCCACTCCAAGACAGCAAACACTCTGATATAGGTTAAATAGGTACAATTCTTTTAAACATATTTCCATATTTGTCATGTCATACAAGAAAAATCAGACCCAAAGGGGAAATAAAAAACAAGAGAAAGAAAAGAACAAATAAAGAACAACAACAACAAAAAAGGCAAAAAATACTATGTTTCAATCCACATCCAGTCTCCATGATTCTCTCTCTGGATGTGGATGGCATTTTCCATCCCAAGTCCATCACAGTTAATCATCACATAATCTTCTTGTGTGCATAATGTTCTCTTGATTCTGCTCACTTTATTTAGCATTAGTTGATGTATGTCTTTCCAGGCTTTTCTGAAATCAGCTTGTTCATCGTTTCTTATAGAACAATAATACTTTTGTACATGACCCTTTTCCCTTTTTTATGATGTCTTTCGGAGTATCCCACCTTCTTTTTCTCTGGTTTTCTACCCCATTTGGGGTCTTTTAATTGAATGTAGGGGTTGTGAAATTATGATTTATTATCAGTAAATGTTTGATTTGTATACTTATTTTATATACCTACATATCCAGGGTCACACAAAAATTTCCTGGGCAAAAAGCAGTGGTGAGTGGAAAACATTTTAAGAAGCCTTGCTATGTATAATTTGTATTTTATCTATTTTTCTGCTTTAAGCTACACCCAAGACAGTTGGACTAACACAATAATACAATGGACTTCAAAACCAAGCTGACCTAAAGCTAAACTACATAAAAAACAAAAAAGAAAAAAAATCAAGATTCCCTTGTAAAACAGAAATCAATATCTACCCCCCTCCCCTTATATCTTCTATCCATCCACTGAAATCCCACACTGCACAAAGTGGAGAAACAAACAAGTCTTTTATCTCAATCAGGAGATCAAGTAACACAGGCATCCACCAAGGCTAAAACCTTCTAGACTTGAACTAAACAAACAAGCCAGGTTCACTATCCTGTTTTATAAATGTCCTTGATCAGAGTACAAGAGGATAAGAAAATGTTCCTGTTATAAACACTTCAGTTTTTTTCCCCCTAGTATGTTTTATATTTGTTCTTACAAAGCCCCAGTGAGTTAAATGAATATAATATTATCATTTCCATTTAACAGTGAAGGAATAAGTGGAATGCTGAAAGAAAAATCCAGCTCTCCCTCTGGAGGTTGCCTGTAAAAAAAATAATACAACAGGCTCCTTGCTTCCCAGCAGTTCTTATGATTATAGGGAAATCAAAAGATACCTAGATTCAAGAACATGGTCTTTCTCAGAGGACTTATTTATAGCCTAGAACTTTGTTGTCCTGCTATTCATCGGTGAACAAACTTCAAAAGGCAGCTGCTTTGTTTGTATCAAAAGAATTGACTCTGGTACAATGGAAAGAACACTGGCTCTAAATTCTGAGGATGTGGGTTCAGGTCTCACCTCCGGTACTACTATGTGATCTTAGACAAATCACTTTATCCTCCATTTCCTTATTTATAAAGGATATTGAACTAGATAATATTTAAGGTCCCAGAATGATGATATTATGAATATTCTTTATAACATGGAAGCCTTACCTCAAGAACATCATAATTTTTTTTATTATAGTTTTTTATTTACAAGATATATGTATGGGTAATTTTTCAGCATTGACCCTTGCAAAACCTTCTGTCCCAATTTTCTCCCTCCTTCCCCCTACTTCCTCCCCTAGATGGCAGGTAGTCCAAAACATGTTAAATATGTTAAAATATATGTTAAATGTAATATATGGGTACATATTTATACAGTTATCTTGCTGTACAAGAAAAATTGGATCTAGAAAGAAAGCAAAAAAACCTGAGAAGGAAAACAAAAATATAAGTAAACAATAACAGAAAGAGTGGAAATGCTATGTTATGGTCCACACTCATTTTCCAATGTTCTTTCTTTGGGTGTAGCTGATTTTCTTCATTATTGAACAACTGGAACTGGCTTGAATCATCTCATTGTTGAAGAGAGCCATGTCCATCAGAATTGATCATCATATACTATTGTTGTTGAAGTATATAATGATCTCCTGGTTCTGCTCATTTCACTCAGCATCACTTCATGTAAGTCTCTCCAGATCTCTCTGAAATCATCCTGTTGGTCATTTCTTACAGAACAATAATATTCCATAACATTCATATACCACAGTGTATTCAACCATTCTCCAATTGATGGGCATCCATTCAATTTCCAGTTTCTAGCCACTACAAAGAGGGCTGCCACAAACATTTTTGCACATGTGGGTCCCTTTCTCTTCTTTAAGATCTCTTTGGGATATAAGCCCAATAGTAATACTGCTGGAATAAAGGGTATGCACAGTTTGATAACTTTTTGAGCATAGTTTCAAATTACTCTCCAGAATGGTTGGATCCATTCACAATTCCACCACAATGTATCAGTGTCCCAGCCTTCCCACATTCCCTCCAACATTCGTCATTATCTTTTCCTGTCATCTTAGCCAATTTGACAGGTGTGTTGTGGTATCTCAGAGTTGTCTTAATTTACATCTCTCCGATCAATAATTATTTGGAGCACCTTTTCATATGACAAGAAATAGTTTCAATTTCATCATCCAAAAATTGTCTCTTCATATCCTTTGACCATTTACCAATTAGAGAATGGCTTGATTTCTTATAACTTTGAGACAATTCTCTATATATTTTGGAAATGAGGCCTTTATCAGAACCTTTGACTGTAAAAATGTTTTCCCAGTTTATTGCTTCCCTTTTAATCTTGTCTGCTTTAGTCTTGTTTGTACAAAAACTTTTTAACTTAATATAATCAAAATTTTCTATTTTGTGATCAATAATGATCTCTAGTTCTTCTTTGGCCACAAATTCCTTCTTCCTCCATAGGTCTGAGAGGTAAACTATCCTGTGAAGAACATCATAATGTTAAGAGGTTGCTTTGTAGCATGTAACCTTGGATTTTCCTTCAGAAACGACATGTTTCAAGGCAGAGGATTGGGAAGCTAATAGTGCTTACAGTTCTGGAGTAGGCAAAGACAAAATTATAGTAGACATCTGGGGTGGCCCATTCTTCCTTTCAAGAGCAGTCCAAATGGTTTCCATAAAATAGTCAACCAGAAGCCTTCTTCTAGAGCCAAAGCTAACAAACACAGCAGCCAAGTTGCCAAATGTTTCTTTCTTTTTTTCTTTTTTTTTTTTGGTCAGTTTTGTTTTGTTTTTTTCCCCCTTGAACTCTTTGAACTTAGAAACCAGTTCTGCTTGATGTAAAAGTTTCCAAGTTTACTGCTTTAGAAATGTGCTTTGCTTCCTTCTAAGAAGATAAACCTAAGAGCCATTACTATCTCTATGTGGGTGTTGCTAAAGAAATTGATACCAAACAAACAATTCTTTCCACAAGTTTCTGAGAGAAGAAACTAGAAAACAAAATAATTAAAGCTGATTTTATATTCACTTGGCAGTTGGCTGTTCAATGTGCATAACCTTTTTATTATGAAGACACACCAAAGTTACTGCTAAAAGTAAATGAACTTTGCTCTCTCAACGATGAATAGTCATTACATCCTTTATTAAGACCCTATGACTATGGAGCTGTAAAAATATTGATTGAAAGTGATATCTCTCCTTTTTTAAAACAATAATATTTTATTTTTCCCCAATTACATGTAAAAACAATTTTTAACATTCTTTTTTTTTTCATTTTTAAAGTTTTTGAGTTCCAAATTCTACCCTTCCCTTACTGAGATGGTAAACAATATGATAGGTTATACGTGTACAGTCATGTAAACATATTTCCATATTAGTCATTTTGTGGAAGAAACCTTAAACCAAAAAAGGAAGGATGGAAGGAAAGAAAGAAAGAAGACAAGGAGTTGGGAGAGAAGAGGAAAAGAGGAAGGAAGGAAGGAAGAAAAAAGAAAGGAAAGAAAGTGTATTTCAGTTTGTATTCAGACACCCATCAGTTCTTTCTCTGGAAACAGTTATCTTTTTTCATCATGTATCACTTTGGGATTGTTTTGGATCAAAGTCATTCAGTTATTCATCTTACAAAATTGCTATTATTATGTACATTGTTCTCCTAGTTCTGCTCACTTCACTCATCATCACTTCATGTAAGTCTTTCTAGGGTTTTCTGAAGTCATCCTGCATGTTATTTCTTATAGCACAATAATATTCCATTACATTTGTACACCATAACTTATCCACTTGATGGGCATCCTCTCAATTTCCAATTCTTAGCCACCACAAAAAGAACTTCTATAAATGTTTGTACAAATAAGTCCTTTTCCTTTTTTTTTTTTTTTTTTAATCTTTTTTGGGATACAGATCTAGTTAAATAATAGGTCTTATAAACAAACCAACAAGACTGGACAGTTCACAATAACTTGTGAAATTACAGTATTCACTCTATCTCTAAGATAACACCAAGGAAATTCCAGTTCAACCAAACAAATAGTTAAATAGGGAAGTGAAAAGATAAATCCAATTATTAAATTGGCAAAAGGACAACTTTGACTTTCTATCATTGAGCTTTTCCAATACAACAAAATGGAAAAAAAACAGTGAATTTAGAGTCAGAAGACCTGAGTTCAAAAGCTGCCTCTGAGGACTAGTTGTGTAATCATGGAGAAGTCATTCAACCTACTTACATCTATAAAATGAGGATAATGATGATTATACCTACCTCATGTAATTACTTCAAGGCTCAAATGAAATAATCTTTTTCAAGTACTTTACAAACCTTAAAATTGCTATATAACGGGTAGCTATACATATATTTTTAATATCTGGTTCTGCAACTACCAAAAAAAATCCAACAAAAGAAAAGTCCATCAATTGAGAGATAGCAAACTAAATTGTAGAATATGAATATAATGGAGTACTATCATGTTGCATGATAATCATTATTTTTAAAAGCTAGAGAGATGTGAGGTATAAAGAATTAAAATGCTGTATGTTCTTTCAGAAGAGATTGCTGTATTATTAGCTTTGTTAACTGCTTTCCTCTTTTTATGAGATTCACAAAATGAAAGTAGTCTGTAAAAATCGTGAAAAAAATAAAACACATCAAAACTTCTTTTTAATTTAGTTTTAACACTTATAATCATCTGATCTTGGCCATGTGACAGTCTCTCTGGCCTTCATTTTTTTCACTGGTTAAATGGGGATAACAATATAATATGCACTGCCAGCCTGTATAGGCTTCTTGTAAGAAATAAGCTTTAAAAAACTTAAATCGCTCACTTAACCCCAAATGCCTCAGCAAAAAACAAAACATAACAAAACAACTTAAATCACTATCTCATGGCCATGACATAATTTTTCTTGCTATAAATTAGGTAGGACCAAAAAGGATTTTTTGTTTGTTTGTTTTGTTTTAAATTCTATTTGCTATAAGCTTTGGGTCACAAACTATGTCTAATCTGAATCTGGCATATTATTAGAACAATCATTGTTTTGATTAAGAAAACAAATAGAGATAGGGTTAGGAAAAGGAAGAAAGGGAATAAGTATTTATTAAGCACCTAATATGTGCCAGTCATTGTGCTAAGCACTTTACAAATATCTCATTTAGTTCTCAAAATAACCATAAATATGCCTCAATTATAACTAAAGGAGTGGGGAGGGAAGTAACCCCCCATCCAACAAGCATTTATTGAGTATCTACTGTGTACCCATTGCTATGCTGGATACCAGCAACACAAAAACAAAAATAAAATAATTCTTACATTTTACTCTAAAACTACAAGATTTCAGAGATTCATTACTTAGCATTAACTCATCAGGTATATGCCATACTCTACCAACTTTTATATTAATAGCTCATATTAAATGTCTTATATATACCCAAGATGGTGCACTGGATACAACACTGGGCCTGGAGTAAAAAAGATTCATATTCCCGAGTTCAAATTTTACTTGAGATACTTCTTACCTATGCAGCCCTGAACACGTGATTTAACCCTGTCTGCCTCAGTTTCCTCCACCTGAAAATGAGCTGAAGAAAATGGCAAAACACTCCAGTATTTTTGCCAAGAGAACCTCATAAAAGATCATAAGGAGTTGGACATGGCTGAAAACAACTGAACAACAAATATATAATCGGCATCATCATCCCCATTTTGCATGTTGAACAAAGCATGTTGAAAAAAGTATTTGTCTAAGCTTTTCCAGAGGAGGATCTGAGATCAGAATCCACACTTATGGACCTCCTAATTTAACCAGTTGTAGTCTTATTAAGTCATTTGCCATGATTCTTCAGCTACTCAGAAGATAGGCAGCTGGGATACAGATAGCACAGAATGGTCACGTCATTTAATAGTGGGTAAATCTTTGAAGTTAACTTCCTTTTAGACCTATAGTACATTGAAAGTACAGGAAGCTGAAAAGATCAAGCATTGCAGGTCTACCTGAATCAATGTTTCGAGTAATTTATTAAAAGCATATTAAAAACAAAAACAAAAACAAAATTTTTGTACTACATTTTAGGAATGTTATAATGGAATTTTTAAATATCCTTTTCAACATGGAAGAAGATAATTATCTATCCAAAGAGCATCATCTTAATAATAAGATCTAAAATTTCTATACTCTTAAAGTTTATAAAATGCTTTACATGCAATTATCCCATTTGATCCTTATAATACGGTGAGGAAAGTTCTTTTATTATCTCTTTGAGGCAGATGAGGAAAGGGAGGCTCAGAAAAATTGAGGGATTTGCTCAAAGTCAGGTAGCTACTAAGGGCCTGATAGGTAGCACAGTGGATAGTGTGCCTGGCCTGAAATCAGGAAGATTCATCTTTATGAATTCAAATCTGGCTGTTTTCTAGCTATGTGACTCTAGACAAGTCACATAACCCTATTTCCTTCAGTTCTTCATCTGTAAAATGAGCTGGAGGAGGAAATGGCAAACTATTCCAGTATCTCTGCCAAGAAAACCCCAGAAGGTGTCATGAAGACTTCGACACAACTGAAAAACAACTAAACAAAAAACATAATAGTTACTAAGTTTCTGAGGCAAGGTCCAATCTCAATTCTTCCAGTCTTTTATCCATGATGATAGTTGCCTCTCCCAATGAAAATGAAAGGACTAAAGGAACAGTCTTGATTCCCTCTTTTTAAAGAGAGTCTAAAAGAAGTTTGAACCATTTCTATTCAGTCAACCTAGAGTAAAAGTTCAAATTTAGTTCATAAGCTTATCGCCAAATTTTATTTTATAAAGTACCTCAAACATAAACTCCTACTCAACTTGATCAAAAGCCTTTCCGGCTTCAAGAGACATAGCAACAATCCAGCCCCTTGTTCATTTAGCCAAGTCAGTGTTCTTAATCAACATAAGAACCGTTAAGAGCCAAATAAGTGGTTTTTTTCTCTTTTTTCTTTCTTTTTTTTTCTTAAATAAAAGCAGCTTGATATGACTCCAGGGCTAGTGGCAGAAATATGAGTCTGCTCCTTAAATACTCTGCCAGCCATGACCGTTGGAACCAAGGAGAGAATCCTAGCTGGGTCTTCTTTGAAAATTCAGGAAGATACAATTCAACCGACCCCTCAGTTCTTTGGTCTCAGTCTTCCCCAGCTATCCAAGATCTGAACCTCTTTCTTAACATGTGGGAATGTTCTTCTGAATCTATATCCAAATGGGTTTTTGTGCTCTAACTCCTTCAAAATTGAATGTTTGGATTTAGAGTCTCTTCCTAGAAAAACAAAAAGCTTCCTAAATTTCCAACATTGGCTTTACTTGGCCTTGATAAAAACATCAATTTCTCATTTTCCCCAAGTAAAGCAGCTTAGCCTGAAGATTGAAGTCTCTGAAGAGTCCCCTGAGTGGGATGAGGGGGAGTAAAGCAGGAGTTAGCAAAGCACTTATTAAATCCAGGGCTGGTTGATTTGTTTCTTTGTTTTAAAGTATGTTACATTAGAAAAAGTGATTGTCAAAAAGCAAAAATGTTATCTTTTTACTTTTCATCTAAAGGCTAATGGAACAACCTAAGCCTAGGAAGAATGTCAACAAAAGACCTCCTTACCGCCTGTATTTGTGAAATATCTATTAATATTATTTTTTCAAATGGTCAGTTAGCATTTATATAGCATTTCAAAGTAATTTAAAATATTATTTCATTATCCTCACAACACCACCTAAGAGATAGGTTCTACTATTATTCCTCATTTTACAGAAGGGGAAAGAGGTTGATCCAGGTCTAGTGTCAGCTTTCAGGATAGAAATATGAGTCTGGCCCTTCAAACACCCTGCTGGCCATGAACATTAAAAACAAGGAAAAAATCCTAATTGGGCCTTCCTTAAAAACCCTGAAAACAATCAACCAACCCATAATCCTTTGGTTTCAGTTAAATGAAGTGACTTGCCCAGGATTACATGGATACTAAGTGTCTCAGGCACAAATTCATCTCAAATCTTTCTGATTCCAGATCCAACAGCTGTTCTCTAAGTGCCTCCTCTGGTCCAGTTTGAAAGATCCAAGAACTATGATCAATATAGTAGCTAACCACAATTCCAGAGGATTGTCGATGAAGCATATTGTCTCCTTCTTGACTGAAAAATGATGGATTCAAGAGCCAGAATGTACTAAACATTTCTGAATGCAGACAAGGTAGAAATGTGTTTTGCTTAATTATGCATATTCAATATGAGGAATTATTTTTCCTTTTTTCCCCATATCCTAAAAAAAATAGAGAAAGGAAAATTGGAGTAAAGAAGGTTAACAATAGGTGGTCAAAAATAAAAAGGAAAGAAAGACTACCATCAAAGTATTTTTTTTTTAAATATTCAAAGGAGAACAGAAGGAAAGTCAGAAAGAAATGCAAAGAGGACAACAATGAATGTTGCATGTTGAATTTATTATATAATTAAAAGGAAAAAGTAAGTTATAGATAACTTTTATCACTTCATTTACAATCTTTTTTCAGTTCTACCTTGTATATGGAAATTCTAATTTTATCTAGTATTTGCTAAATTCACAATAAAAATTAAAATCCATATATATGTATATATACATATAACAAATATAAATACATATACATACATATAATATGTATATAAATACATATAATTATATACACAAACATACATATATGTGTATGTATAGTTTAAAGATCAATTTTATTTTCCCAGACTTAGATTCTTTCAGAGAATACCTCATCGAACTTTAAGGCTATTCATTCTTAGTGAATTTATTTGTTTATGCAATTATTTTTAATTCTTATCTCTTTTTAGTATTTGTTAACAAATTCTGCTACCACTCAAAAAAAGGTCTTCTTCATTTCTTCATCTAAATAGATATGTATAGATCTTGCTCAGTTAGCTCCTTATCATTTCTTATTTGAAAGATTAAGAACCAGGTACCATACAAAACAAAATTTGACATTACACATATCTGAGAACTCATAAGATGTATCATAGTTCTTCCTCCCAACTCAAACTCATAGCACTTTTATCTTCTATTGTTATTTTCAATACTAATTTAGTGGTTGATGGTGTCTTCTTATCAAACTTTACAAATGTTGACCTTTGGAGTTTATCCACTGTTTTTTCCCCCCTCTATCTCTCCTCTATTTCACTGTAGTTACTGGAGGCATCCATCAGGATCTATATTTATCCACACACAATGTGAGTGTAGATCCGTTGACTGCTCTGCCATTTCCTACCTATATGTTCTTGGATAAGATACCTCACATCTTTTAGTTATAGGTTCCTCATCTATAAAATAATGGGGTTGAGTTAGGTGACCTTTAAGGTCCCTTCTGGCTTTAAATGTTTGATCTGAAATCCCTCCAAACTATATATTCTTTCCTCACTACAGGCAAAAATATGTGGGAAATCCTGAATTATTGGCCCATGCCACTGTTTGGGAAGAACTCATTTAAGAAGTCAGATTCATTACGGCCCCTACTTAAGTTTGAAAGTAAAAATACATTCTATAGCCTTTCTCTTCAAGATCAAGGATGCTATAAAAAAAAAAATCAAGGATGGTAGATTTAATTGTTCCTACCATTGTAAATATAGTAGAACTCTGGGACCTCTGCTTATTAGCAAGTTAGTCCTTACCCTATTTTTCATCTTTATTACTCCATCTCTATGTATAATAATACATATTCATATTTAGCAACAGTTCCTTTCCAAGAAAAATAGTTAATTCTCTTGAAACATACACCACACCAGCCACACTACAGAGAGAGAGAGAGAAAGGAGGGAGAGAACGAGACAGAGAGACAGAATGAGAGACACGGAGAGAAACAGAGATAGACACAGAGATAGAGAGCGACAGAGACAGAGAGAGAGACATACACACAGGGAAACAGAGACAGAGAGACAGACAGAGAAACAGAGACAATAACAGAGAGAAGAGAGGAGGAAGGGAAGAAGGGAAGTAAGAAGAGGGAGGGAGGGAGGGAGGAGTTGAAAAGGGGGAAGGAAAGGAGACAGGGAGGTAGAAAGAGAGAGAGAGAGGGAAAGAGAGAGAAAGAAGGAGGGAGAGAGGGAGGGAAGCACTTCTCATTTCTTAAGTAACTAGATGATATTTTCCCCAGTTAAAGACTCCTTGATGTAAAGTCTTAGATGTGATCATTTCCTGTCTTCAATTTCAGTCATCCTTACTCTTAGTTAATTTGCTTAGATTGATTTAATTGAGTTCCACCTGGAAATGGTGTTCCTGTTATATGGTTGAATACTTTTGAATTTTATCATAAGCCCAGGCTAGGTTAGGATTTTCAGAATCTTACTGTTGTCTGTAATCACCGCTTGAGTTACAAAGCCTTTGGCATTCTTAGAATTTCTAAGTTTCTTACAGATCTTGATACTCAGAGTCATGATATTCTCACCACTCTTTAAAGATTTTTAGAGAAGCTCCAAGGCTTTACCTGGAAAATCCCTTAGGTTACTTACAAAGGAGAATCAGATTCAGAAAATCTGAATAGGACACAAACAGCCACTCCAGGAAAAGCTTGGGGTAACTAAACAAGAGCACCAAAAGCAAATATCTATTTATGTGCCTTATCCTACTACTTGATTAGATCTTGTATATAGCATGTTGTCTTCCCCATTCTACCTCTACAGCTACATAAAATAAACCTAATCCCTCTTCCATATAGCAACCTTTAAAATAACTGAAATGACCAACCTTTTTTTTTTTTCAAGCTGGTTGAAGAAGCAGATCCAAAAAGTGATGATTAATGAATTATTGTCAATTTAAAGAGTGATCTATAAAGGACAATCCCAGTAATCTAAGTACACTTGGTCTTATTATATTCACTATTTTTATTAATGATTTAGATGAAGTAAGATATGTCACCAAGTCAAATTTTGTGAATGACTGAGAAGTGAGGACAATCGAATCAGGTTGCAAAAAGCTCTCGATAAGTTAGAACAGGAGAAATCTAATTTGACTAAGTTTAGAATGATTATAAAAGTTCTACCTTTGAATTTTGAAAATCAGTTTTATAAGTATGGAAAAGGTGTGGTTAAACTTTGAAGGTTGTAGTGGATTAATGTTCAATATAGAGTTAACCTTTCTTCATTGCAAGAGTTAGGGACAAGTCATTATATACATCCCCATCACATCTCCAACACTCCTCCACCCTGAAAATCCATTAATAATATTTGGGGCCCTCTCTTTGTACCAGAGAAGAAGTCTGAATGTTTTCTTTTTCTTTTATGGGAGTGTTTACAGAACCTTATTGTAAAATTTGGGTTGATATTGAACGAGATGAGGTGAGATCTTTCAAGACAGTTGTGAAAATCGAGAAAGGCTTCATCTATTTCAAAGTTTGAGTAGACCTAAAGGACTTTAAGCATTAAGTCAAGGGCATACTTAAGTCCCCTCCCTGCTATCCCCTAAGGGCATACTTAAGTCCCCTTGTTATCCTCCTATGACATCAGTGTCTCTCTGTTTCGTCAAATATGGGCAACTATGTACTTATTGGTCAAGTTCAATTTCTTGGGGAGTTCCCTTGTTTAGAATGTAAGATCCTCAGTCAATAAGGATGAGGGTCAGTGGTGGGAGGGGGTATTTTCGTTAGGGATTAAAAGTGTTGACTCTGTCCCCTACAGTGCCTCCTCCCTTTGATTATCTGCTCAAGGGTGGGAACCCTATTCTCGAGAGAATGTATAATAAACTTTGCTTTGCTTCTAGAGATCTCTCCAGCTTTTTTTATTAAATGGTGTCTGAACCACACAGTTTCATGTAATACTATACACATGTTTTATGCATTTCTGAGTTTCTAAACTTTTTCTCTATCATCTGCTGGCCTTTATGCGTTGTCTATGGCTTCCACAAAATTCCTCCAAAATTCCCAGTTAATTTCTTATGCTAACCACACGATATATTGAAACTTCAATGGGGAAATCAAGATGTGGAAGAGAGAACTTTATGTCCAAAAATGTAATAAACTAACAATCATTGAAAGAACTCATCCCACAAAGAGCAGATGAAGAAACTAATGATACAAATACAAAAATATAAAAGAAAATCCCTGCCCCCAAAGAGTTTATATAGAGGGGGATAAGTCCTCAAGAAAAAAGTGGAGAAAACCTTCAAATTTGCTTATATTATTACATATTCTTGACCACTATATAATACAAAGAATATGTGGAAAAGAAGAAATACTTAGGAGAAACATAATGAAAGTTGAATAAAAAAAATAGATATATAAATTATTTTCATTCTTTCCAAGTGATCTGTGAAAATAATATATCTTGGATTGGGGAAAAAGTTCAAAGAGTTTGACTTTTACTTAGGTACTTTAGAGCAATGAAATTTCCCCAAGTGAATCTGATCCTATTCCACGAACCAAAACAATATATAGGTGGGGCAATAAAGGCTTTTCCCCAAGACAGAAAAATTTAGAGGGTGCCAATAGTATTTGCAACCTTCAAAAATATAAAAATAACTAAGCTCAGCCTATAGCTAACAACCATACTTAGTGAAAATTGAAAATTACAAAATGGCATGCTGGTGGGTATACCTCTTTGTAACCTGTACCATAGCCTACTTCTCTGTCTTTCCCTGAGGCCCATTTCAGGCCATTGTGCTTTCATATTTCCTGGGTCATATGAATTTTCTGCACTTTCCCTGAGCATGTTTTCTGCTACTTGTTCCAAACACAAAAATTGCTAAATATGGCTCTACAATTAGCCTATAACCAAGGAGAATTTTATTAAATGAAAATTATGTGAATAATTGCAAAGAAAAAAGGAAAGGTGGATTAACCACCCCAACCTCCTATTTTTTTTTTTTTTTTCCCTACATCTTGGAAAAAAAGATGATTTGTTGTCTGGATTCTGGTGTGAGAAAATAAATTCTGTTCCATCTTTTACAAAGGTGGCAAATTATGGATATGGAACATTACTTATACTATCAGACTCAGTTCATATGTTGGTTAGTTTTGCTAAGCTACATTTTTCTTTCATTTTTATTCTTGGTTGTTTAAAAATTCTCTGTTGTTGATTTATTTGGCATGAAAGGTACAAGAGAGATATTTAGGGGAAAAAAACCAAAAGATTTCAATAACAATTTTAAAAGATTTCTGAGAATGTGCTGAGATTAAAATGTTAAATGGAGAACCATCCCTTGGAATGGCTTCATCTTTAGTCCTATGCCAACTTTTAATGATTGTTCATTTGGGTCAAACACAAATATGATGTTTGTATTTTGGCACAGGCAGAGTTAGTACTATTAGATGATGTATATTAATCAAATAGATCAAATGTCCAAATAGAGCATTTCTTCCACCCAGATAATTATGTTTAATGTACCAGATCTGACTCTTACTCTGGTGGTATTTTCCAGCAAGATTCACTGTGCTAAGATCAAAGTTAAAGAACAGAAGTAGTATTTAAGGTTTTCCTCCTCAGCAAGGTTCAGTTCTTCACAACTTGAAACAAAAGGAGAGTCCCTGTTGGAAGCATGTTATTAGATATCCATTTTCTAGAATCCTGGCCATTGGGCATTCTTCCTTAAATAAAATAGACTGAAACACCTGGTGCTTCTCTGAAAGCACAGAGCATTAATTAAACACACATTGTTAAACATTTTTCAGCTGATTTGCGAATAAGAACTACAGGGGCTAAGGGAGGGGTTTGTACTGTGGGAGATTTTTAAAAACCTTCTGTTTTTAATGTTTCTTTTTTTAATCACTTCAGAGCATTATTTCTAAGACCTCAGTTCTTCAAAATTTTAACTCATTTAAAAACATCAGGATAACAAAATGATCAATAAAGTCACAAGGAATGAATAACTGGGTGATTAGGTAGTGATTAATTTTTAGTTTTATCCTGGTTTGTGCAAAGTAAAGACAAGAGCCTAAAACATTTCAGAAAGAAGCTTAACAAAGAAAACAATCTTTTTTTTTTTTTCTCAAAGAATGAAACAAAGCATTTTTGACTACCATGCTCTCAAAGGGAGACTGACTGAATAATGTCCCAGATGTAACTTATAATGTTTCTCCTCTACAGAGATAGGTTTCCCAATCTGAACTTTTGGAGCCAAAGAAGTTTTAAAATATTGATTCTTTGGACGGGGGGACAGGTTGGAAGAGTTGGGCTTGGTACTTAAATGAGGAATAAGAACTCATTAATTAATCAATAAGAAACAAACATTTATGAAATATCTACTGTGTATCAGGCACTGTTCTAGGTGCTGGGAAAACAAAAACAAAAGATTCTGTTTTCAAGAAGCTTAAATTCTGTCATAATATTTTCCCCTCTAGATGGTCTTTACCTAGACCAGAAAAACAAAAAAGTTCCTGAAAAATCCAAGGACTCTGATTGAAATCTTCTAGTCAATAATTCAGGCAATAAGAAAATTCTAAGAAACTAAGAGACAGCATGATATTCCATCACTGTAGAGTTTCTATTACAGAGAAAAAAAAAATTTTTTTCTTGGTAGGAAAAGTTAACAAGGCAGTTGCTTTCAAATGAATTGCAAAAATAGATACCACAGTGTTAAACTAATACTCCTTCCATTAAGGGGAATTAATCAAAAAGGTACCTATGATATGAGTCCAAAGTTCTAAAATATTTCTTGACCTAGTTTCACTATTTCCAAGGCAGATATACTTTTGTTTTCCAAGTCCCTTTTATGTATTATATGAGAGATAATATATTACATTATATTAGATTGTAAGTTCCTTTGAGGGCAGGAAATATTTTTGAATCTCTGGCATTTAGTGTAGTGCCTGGCGCACAATAATCACTTAAATGTTTTACCTGTTTATTTATCTAGCTAGCTGTCTGTCAGATATCTGTTGCTATTTATCTTTTGTTTTCTAAGAGAACCAATGATATCATGGGGTGAAATCTTAATTCATGGGTGAATTGGATTTAAGTAAGACAGAGTTGCACAAAGTTTTCAGCTTTACTCTCTCTTCCAGTCATCTCTAGTGGAAAAATCCAAATTACTAGAGATGGCCTACAATGCATTAGATTACCTTGGCATCCTTAATGTCTGAGCAAGCTCTAAGCACACCATCTTCATGGCTGTCATTCTTCACATACTTGGGGTAGACACTCCCTAACTCACCAACAGATTTGTAGCCCACGGTTACCAGAAGGTCTAGTTCACCTGCTGAGAGGGTTACCAGTGTGGTTATTGTGCATGTTATATATTCTCAGAGCCATAGATGAGAGTTGAGTGGCAGGTGGACACTAAAGGTAGATGAACAATACTGAAAAGGGCTTGGCAAAGCCCACAAAAGAGGTACCAGTTCTCCCTGAACCCTCTATGTATCCCAGGGACCATGCTAGAGATGGAGAAAGAAAAGGAAGAAAAAAGAATGAGGAGGAAGAGTAGAAAGAGGAGGCCAAGGAGGGGGAGGGAGGGATATATAGAGAGAGGGGGGGAGAAAAGGAGAAAGGGAGGAAAGGAGGAAGGAGAGAGAGGGAAGGAAAGAAGGAGGGAGGGGGAGGAAAAGAGGGAGAGAAGGAGACTAGAGGGAAGGAAAAAAGGAGGAAGGGATGAAAGGTGGGAAGGAAGAAGGGAGGAAGAGGGGGAGAAAAAGGAATGGAGGAAAGGAGGGAGGAAGAAGAGGAATAAAGGAGGGAGGAAGGAAGGAAGGAAGAATGGCAGGGAAAGGGGGAAGAAGGAAAGGAGAGAAAGAGAGAGAGACAAAGAGAGGGAAAGAGAGAGACCGAGAGAGACAGAGAGAGAAAGAGAATGAGAATAAGAATAAGAATGAGAATTTATCTTTTCTTATGCTATAATGGTCTTTTCTGAGTATTTTGCAGATCACTAACTGAAGTCATTCCTGCTTTATTGATGTGTGCTCACACCTGAGGTTATCAGCACTTTTTTAGATGGCCAGAGGAGATGGAAGGATTTTCAACTTTGTAGATCACTACATCACCAAGACTAACTCAGCTAGGTTCATCCGCTCAGCTCTTAATGAGCTAGGATCAGCACCACAAAACCAAGTACAGTAATTGCCCTAGATTTTTCCAAAGACTACCACACAATTGAATTTCATTAAAATACTTTCTGATTGTAGTTTAACCAATACCTCCTTTCCTTCTTCTCCTTGAAACTTTTGAATTAGATAGGACAGTACTAACAATTTGGCAAATGGTGAGATTGAGGAAAAGATCGGATAGGAAATCAAACGAAATTAAATTTTGCATTGGGTTCTTTCCATCCCTGAATTTCAGAGACAGAGAAAAGATTGTACCCCTATTGTAGGAATAGAATGGCAGAATTAGTGATTCACTTTTTTATGATTCATCCATCTGGCCAATCCACATGTGTAACAGATTATATAAATGGTCTTTTTGAATGCTAAGTCTTGCCTAGTATTCTCATCTAATGAGACCAAAAGAAATTAAAAATAACTTGTCCTTTGATATTTTTTTTTCTCAATAGTATTTCCTTCAATAATATTTTGAAGGATGTATATGAAGAATTAAAGATGCACAAAATATTTGTTGATTGTTCTGAATGAATGAAATAGATCTTTAAATAGTCAGTTGGAGGAAACTTTATAAAAGAAGACATTAACTGTTTTTCAATAGCTTTTTTTTCCGGCTTCAAAAGTTATTTCCCCATGCTATCTGCTAACAATTAAAAACAAAAACCAAGATAACAGATGAATGATATCCTCATAGCTAATTTTAAATTCTATTTCTATTCTTATAATTATAATAAAGAAGCTTTGCCTCTGAGTTGAGAAAATATAATTTCCTTCCCTCGCAGTAGAACTGGGCAACTATGGGTGAGTAATAGGACATAGATTGTTTGACATAAATGTATTGGTTGCTTTATTGAGATGATTGTTGTTTCTTTCTTTTAAAATATGTCTTTGAAGGAATGGTTTCCCAGGTAGGAGAGGAGGTAGAGATATATCCAGAAATAAATGTAATGTAAAATAGAAAATATTTATAAAGTGAAAAAAATTGTTTTTAAATACTTTTAAATACTTCCATAAAAGTAGTAGTGATTGAATGTGATCATAAGAAATATTTCATGGAAAAGATACACAGAGTTCCTATGGAAACTTCCCAGACTCAAGGACATGGTGATTTGACACTTGTGTTTTGGGGGATTGTGGGCTCCATGGCTGTTTCTGGCCACACCAGGGCTGAAAGGACTCAGAAGTTTATCATGATATGAAAATCCCTGAGTGGTTTTTTGATTTTCCTTTACTCTATGGCAGCAGCAATAACACAGAATGCTGCATCTGTTCAAAGAAAAAAAAAAAAGAAAAAAGAAACAGATTTGAGTTCAGATTTGTTTTACCGCAACTTTCAGTTGGCATCATATGACTCTAAGAATGGATAGAGAAAAACCAGTACTTCTACAGTCCTAATATCTTTTCTCATATAGCAGATAGTGCCAAAGGTCCTGACTAAAAATGTGCCTGGTCCTCTGGCCTCCTCTGCCTCTTCTGTGTTCATTCTTTCTTGATCTTAGGTACAAATAAATAAAGTACAAAAATAAAAAACAAATTCTAATTCTAAATGTTTTCATTGCTGCCAAGATTTGCACCATTAAAAAAAATGTTGTATTGCTCTTTTGCAGTAGAGAATCTTTCTCTTGAGATCCTCCTTCCTTCACTTTTATACAAATAACAACAATTCTTGATAAATGATCAAAGAAAATGAACAGATAATTTTCAGGTGAAGAAATTAAAACCATTTATAAGCATGTGAAAAAATGTTCTAAATCAGTATTGATCAGAGAAATGCAAATTAAGACAAGTCTGAGGTACTATTACATACCTCTCAGGTTGATTAAGATGATAGAAAAAGATAACGATGAATGTTGGAGGAAATATGGGAAAACTGGGACACTAATACATTGTTGGTGGAGTTGTGAACTGATCCAACCATTCTAGAGAGCAATGTGGAACTATGCCCAAAGGGCTATCAAACTGTGCATCCTTTTGACCCAGCAGTGTTTCTACTGGGCTTATAAAGATCATAAAAGAGGGGAAAGGACACACATGTACAAAAATGTTTGTGGCAGCCCTTTTTGTAGTGGCAAGAAACTGGGAAGTGAGTGGATGTCCATCAGTTGGGGAATGGCTGAATGGTATGTTATATGAATGTTATGGAATATTATTGTTCAATAAGAAACGATCAGGAGGATGATTTCAGAGAGGCCTAGAGAGACTTACATGTACTGGTGCTAAGTGAGCAGAATCAGGAGATCATTGTACATGGCAACAACGATATTATAAGAAGATTAATTCTAATGGACTTAGCTCTTTTCAACAATGAGACGATTCAGGCCAGTTCCTTTCATTCTTTTTGTTATTTGCTTGCATTTTGTTTTCTTTCTCGGTTTTTTTCTTTTTTTATCTGATTTTTCTTATGTAGCATGATAATTGTGGAAATACGTACAGAAGAATTGTGCATGTTTAACATATATTGGATTGCTTGCCATCTAGGAGAGGGGATGGGGAAGAAGGGAAGGAGGAAAAACAAGATTTTGCAAGGGTGAATGTTGAAAATTATCTGTGTTTTGAAAATAAAATGCTTTAATAAAAAAACCAATTCTTTTAACTCTATAAGTATATACTAAGCTCTTATTATGTAAAAGGTACTGTGCCAGGCATTGGGGACACAAGGATAATACACAAAACAAACCCTGCCCTCAGTTTTGTCATATCTCTTTGTAGAAAGTTTATTTTATATGTAATTTTAGGAATTGAAACACAGAAACAAAGGAATCTGCCATAGTACTTCTAGAGTCAATATTAGCAGCAACTAGCCCTCTCCAACTCCAACCATTAGCTCTGAAACAGAAAAAGAATCTACCAACTGCTAGATACAAGGGTAAGATATTAGGAATGATAATGATGTCGTATTTACTTAAATAAACATTGATATGAATATATACTTTGCAGAATTTTTTTTCAACACCACTTTGGTCCTGGCCATTCATTTTTGTAAAAGCACTCTTCCTTTTTCAATCTCACTGCAGAATTGTGCTAAAGAGGAAGACCGGAGCAAGATAGATTAGGGACTACTGTAAAATCCTGGGCAAGTCCCTTAATCTCTCTTGCTCTAGTTTCCTCATTTGTACAATAAGGCTAATAATAGTCCCTACCTCACAGAATCACTGTGAAGATCAGATGAGATGACATACATAAAACATTTTGTAAACCATAAAATGATATATAAACATCAGTTATCATTATTACAATTACTGTAAGCACTTAATAAATGCCTATTGTGTGATTCAGTTTCAGATACACTGAGAAAATATAAACAACAAGATTCCAAATAACTCTTGCACATTAAACTCCAATCCCTGATACTACAAGGCAAAGTCATTAGCATTGTATTTCTGTCATCCTGTTTCCTGCTGGCTCAAAAGTTTGTTATTTGATTGGTGGTTGTTTGTGCTGACTTTACAAAATGAGAAGAGGAAGCTTACTCACAATCACACAACTGAGACAGCTGAGAATGGAAGGCAAGTTTAGAAGGAATCTCAGAGGCCATCTGGTCCAAATTTCTCATTTTGCAAAGACGGTGGTAGGATATGAATAGGTAATATAAGATTTTATATTCTTTATTCTTTCCTTTATCCCATGTTATAATCTTTTGAATTTCCAGTTATTTCCCATTGTTTCTGTTTTTAGTTTAGTTTATTTTTTCTTTTTGGGGGAGTAGTAGGGGAAGGTAATCAGGATTAAGTGACTTGTCTAGGGTCACACTTCTAGTGTCTGAAGTTAGATTTCAACTCAGGTTCTCCTGACTCCGTTTTGAACTCTGAAAGATGAGCATTCCTGACTCCAAGCGCATCCTATCTACTTCACTACCCCACAGTATCTATAGATACTTAAAAAGATGATGAAGCATTTTAGATATAGTCCAGGTCAGAGGTACCAAACATGCTGGTCACCATGGCAACATCCCAAACTATAGCAGATTAAAGTGTAATTGACAAATATTTAACAAAATAAATAAAAATACAATAAAACATAGATAATGCTATATTTAAAAACTAAGTCAATATGCAGCTTACAGAGTTCCTCATATATTGGTTTAAAGGCCTCTGTTTCTATTTAAGTTTGACGCCACTGGTTTAAATGACACAGATTCTTGTTTTCCCGCATAATTGATATTTATGCCAAATGAGAAGTTTATAGCCTGTAACATAACCACTTTTTTCTACTACTACCCTATCCTATTCTATGGGTTGTGGTTGCTGAAAAAAAGAAGTCTGTTTGCTAGAAGGTACTATAAAGATGGGGATATTAATATTTGGTATTTTTTGAGTTTCTATACTTGTAAGCTATTGGGATTTGAGGCTTAACCTCTGAATTATAACTAGGATGGCTTCATCAGGGGCTTTGCTCCAAGGTGTTGAAATTTAAAGAGCATTTGTACTTCTGTAAGTAGAAATAACAAAACTTTATGCATACTTAGCAAAAAAAAAAATAGGAATTAGTTAAAATAGGAATCTGTAAGATAGAAAACTTAAACACACAGAGACACATTCACTGAAGTCACAATTCCTGTAAAGCTTCCCTGACCTTATCCCATCCTGCTCCTTCCTTTGGCAGCAACCCACCTACCCCTAGACAATATCCTGTGTTATCTTCCCTCCTTCCCCATCTTGAAAACTTGTATGACAACTGAAGTCTCTTCCTCCTTCCTCAAATGAAATTGTCCTAAAAAGTTCATTTGAATGTATCTTTCTAGCTGGTTGCTGTGGATGGTTTCAGTATTTACCCATACCACCAGAATTGCTAGCTACTACTTGGGCAGACCAAAATAGTTTTGTAGCAATAAAGGATTGCTTCTTTCTTGGTCACTTTTACTAATCTCAAAATAATCATTTCTGATGATGAAGGTGGCATTCCATTTAAAGCTGCACATTTGTAGGCATTATGCTTAAAATGCCAGCACCCTGAAACATGAATAGACCAGTACTTAAAACTGCCACTTTTTGGAAACAAGTAAATACTTGATGACAGCCAGCCTTGACATGGAAGGTGTCATTTCTAACCTGTCTTTATATAAGGCCGATAAGTTTTGGTTATTGGATTGTTGTGTAGACAAACTCTCTTTTTTGAAACAAATGGGACAAAGTTAAACCCTAAAATATGCTAAAATGATATTAGCTAATAATGGTATAGCACTTTGAAATTCATATAGTCTTTTATTTATTCAGTTATTAATTTACTTGTTTTTTTATTATTTATTTTGTAAAGCCCTTTTTAGACATTATCTCAGTTTGACTTCACAACAAACCTGTGATATAAAGCATTATTAACCTCATTTTAAATGTCTATCACCTTCCATTCATGACTCTTGGAACCAGGCTAACCTTGATTCAAATTCTACTTCTGATACTTACTAGTCAAATTATCAAAGGCCCATCTAACTTTTCTATGCTTGTTTCCTTAAAACAAGGAAAATGATGCCCTATCTCATAAAATTGTTGTGAGGTTCAAACTAGATAATATGAAGTTAAATGAAACTTCTTAAAATTAATCTGTCCTTCCCACTACCCATATCCCCATATCCAATCAAGATTGTTGTATTAACCTTCTAATTGATCTCCCATTTCCCAGTCTCCTCTTTATTTAAATTATCTTCCTCACAGCATAATAATCCATACCAAAATAATCTTCCTAAAGTATAGGACAGATTATTTCACTCACTTCTGCTCAAGAAGCTTCATTGGCTGTCTGTTGTCTCTAGAATAAAATATAGTTCCTTGATTTCAATCTCCTTTTCCAGATTTATTGCATGTTATTCCCCTTCACACATTCTAGTAGACTTGCTTTTTTCTGAGCTCAGAATTCCATCTCCTTCTTTCATGCTTTTTTTAAAAAATAGATTATCCCACATGTCTGCAATGTAACTTTACTCATCTCCACCTCTTAGAATTTTTAGCTTTTTTTCCAGCTAAATTCATACACCATCTCTTATGGGAAACTATTTCTGATGTCTCTAATTGTTAGTGCTATGGTCAGCTTATTTTGCATTTACTCATCAGTATAAATGCTGTATTCCCCAATGATGTAAGCTCCTTGAAAGGAGTGTCTTTTTAATTTTGTGTTTGTAACCCTAGTACCCATCATACTCACGTGTAATAGCCATTTAATAAATGCTGATTTCGTGTTAAAAGAATGCTCTCTTCTAGAAGAAAATGAGGGAAAGAGAAATTAAATGACTTGTCTATGATCATACAACTAGAACAATTGAGAGATGATATTATGGGTTTAGGTATCTCCTTGTCTAACTTATGGTCCCTATTTTAATTATGGTATAATCAAAAGTGCATTTCTCAACAGTATTAATAAGCTATTGTTCAAATATATAAGTTTCATAAAGAAAATTAATAGATCATTTCTTGTTATTGCAGAACTGTATTACCTGTTCCAATACAACTTGGAAGATTTCTCAGAGATATATTCTAAAATTACCATTAATGTGAAATTTATGATGAAGCCTTTAAATCAGTGGTTCTCAAAGTATGGTCTAGATGCAGGGGTCCTCAAACTTTTTAAATAGGGGGCCAGTTCACTGTCCCTCAGACTGTTGGAGGGCCAGACTATAGTAAAAACAAAAACTTTGTTTTGTGGGCCTTTAAATAAAAAAACTTCATAGCCCTGGGTGAGGGGGATAAACGTCCTCAGCTGCTGCATCTGGTCCGCAGGCCATAGTTTGAGAACCCCTGGAGGGAATCCTGGGGATCTCTGAAATCCGTTTAGAGGGTCTACAAATTCAAAAATAGTTTTTATGTCCAATATGGTAAATGTCTATAAATATAATCCAGATAAACAAAAGTGCTTTGGAGAGATCCTCAATAATTTTTAATAGGATAAAGCTACTGAAAACAAAAGTTTGAGAACCACTGAAGTTTCAATGGTACCTCTTAAATGAACCTAATGACATCTATAATAATCCATGAGCCAAATGTGGTGGTATATGATTAATATCCAAACTACCATGGAGGCTAAAAGCGTGTGGATCTCTTGAGCTCCAGAGTTCTGAGCTACAAAGAGCTATCTATACCAATAAGGTAGTGAAGCCACAAGGGTAAGGAGACAACCATCCTAAGAAAAGGCAGACCAGTCCAGGGTGAGAAAATTGGAATGGATCAAAGCTCCCTTGCCATTCAGTAGTGGGGATCAGGAGTAACTAATCCCTACTTTTCCAACATGTGTGAGATGAAGAAACCCAATTTTAATATATACATATAATGTGTGTGTGTTATGTATGCAGCTCAGAACTCCAGAATTCAAGAGATCCATAGCTTTAGTCTCCATGGTAGCTAGGATTATAGTATTATACTAACACACTTGGCTCTTGGACCATTATAATTGTGAAATTATATAGATATAGATATATGTGTGTATATGTCTATGAATACATATATATTTGTGTTTGCATATACATACATCCATATATACATATATCTGTGTATACCTATAGTTCCCTGAAAAGAAAAAGAAAAAAAAAGAAGAAACAAAGAAAGAAAAAGAAAGGAAGGAAGGAAGGAAGGAAGGAAGGAAGGAAGGAAGGAAGGAAGGAAGGAAGGAAAGAAGGAAGGGAGGAAGACAATTTTTATTTTATTCTAGAAGCAATAGAAAGTCATTAAAACTTCTTTAAGAGAAGACATAGCCTGACCTATACTTTAGGAAGATAATTTTGGCAACTGTGAAGAAGATAGATTGAATAAAGGAGAGACCGGGAACTTGGAGATCAATTAGCAATATATTCCTGGATATATCTATATCTACATATGTGTATATATAAGTGCAAAAATATTTGTTCCTAATTGGTATATGTACACATACACACACATAATATATATATATATATATATATATATATATATCCTAGATGGATAGAGATTCAGGCATTGAAACAGCATTTATACATTGATATAAAAACTAAAGGAACAGCTTCTAATATAAATATGATAGCATACAATCTTGTCAAGACAGTCAGCAGAATGTGGGAACCATGTAGACACTACAATATCTGCTGATTAGTTCAAATGTGAAAACTAAAAGTCAAGTCATAACACTATACATGTATAGCTGGAAAGTCTTTTATCAGTCACCTGGTCCAAAACCCTCATTTTACAGAAGAGGAAAATGGAATTCAGAAAAGTTAACGGACTCCCAGCTTCACAAATGTAATTAATGGCAGAAGCAGGTTTTAAATGTAAGACATCAAACTTCAAATTTGGAAGTCTTTCTACCAAACCAGCCAACTTTCAGTGTTATGGAGGGTTAGACTCACTCTGCTTACCAAGTCAAGAATGCAGAATGAAGATTCATTAAAAAAAAAAAAAAAAAAGGAACAGTATATTATTTTGAAATTTATACAAAGGAAGCCCATAAATTTTTCAACATTTGCCTTTGAAAAATCTTATATTCCAAATTTTTCTCCCTCCCTACACTTCACCCCCTTCCCCTAGACAGCAAGTAATGTATTATAGGCTAAAAATATACAACTCTTCTAAACATATTTCCACATTTATCATGCTGCACAAGAAAAATCATATCAAAAAGGAAAAAAATTAGAAAAAAAGCAAGCAAACAATAACAAAAAAGGTGTGAAAATGCTATGTTGTGATATACATTCAGCCCCCATAGCTCTTTCTGGATGCAGATCACTCTCTCCATCACAAGCCTATTGGAATTGAAGCCCATAAATTTGGATAAAAGTTCACACTACCAGAAAACAGGTGACCTTGATTATTCACAAATTAGTAAATCTCCATATTCAAAAGACCAACAACTTAATACCTGAAAATCTTGTCACATTTGTCATAATATTCCTCAAGAGATATGATTGTAAGACGTATGTCAACTCAGAGTAACATCTCTCAATAAAGTTATTTTCTATGGAGTCTTCTCCCAAGGATATTTTGCCAAAAATTCTGAATTCTTCAAGATAACAATATCACTTAATTTATATTATTAGACCCTGTGCTGTGAATAAGTAGGATTCCCTTTGTGGAGAGGCTCACACTCAGCATTGCAAGGGAGTGAGACTAAAGCTTTAGGAAACAATTAATGCTGGAAACCAAGGTCTATTGTATTTATTCCATTAGTATAGCTTTATTATAAGGTGCAGACAGGTTTGTCATTATATTCTCCAAAAATTCATAAGGGTCATCCAGTATCTTTCCTTCTATTTCGTGCTATTACACTAATTCTCTTGAAATCTAGTAATGTACTTTTTTACTTTGAGGAAAAAAAACAAAGATCTTAAGAATCACAAACAGAATGTCCTGAAACTCGTTAGTCATATCTAATGGATTATATCTATCTTGCCTCTGTTGAAGCCTAATGGTAAAACAACTCTGGGGAAACAAGTGAATTGTTTGTGCTTACAAATAGTGAAGCTTAAGTTGTGCCTTCTTTAGGTCTATGGTAAACTGCTTCAGAATACCACAAACATGCTCAATTCTAGTACAAATGGAAAAGTGAATGCAAAAGAAAAGCAAATTCAGAAGGCCTGAGTCCTATGCCTGCAATTAGTGAAGTCCTTTCATTTTTGCTAGAAGAAAAGGTCTTTGCAAAATCTGACCTTTCCTAGTCTTGTCAACAATTAATCATATATGTTGCTGTAGATGTTCAATCATTTGTTGAAAGGCAATATAGATTAAATAACTCCAGTTTGTTGGCTATTATGACCCTGGAATTTAGCAATGTCATGCACACTCCTATAATCCTCATGCTATCCTGTTTTAATGAATCTTCAATGTGGTACCAGATTAAGAACAAATTCAGCAATCCTATATAGTTTTGAGGCAAGCATGCAAGTGAATACAAAAATATGAACCAGAACTCCCAATGTCAAGGGAGAGGTTGAGGTTGGTGGATCACTTGAGCTAGAGAGTTCTGAGTTGTAGTAAGGTTAAACTAATTTGGCTTCTTCATTAAGACTGTCATCCATATGGCAAGTCACTTGGAACAGGGGGCTGCCAGGAGGCATAAAAAGAGGCAAATTGGTCCAGATGAAAATTGGGGAGAATCAAAGTTTCTGTGCTGAGCTAAATGTAATTGGGCCCATAAATAGCTACTGTCCTTCCTGTTTGAGCAAGGGAATTTTGTGACTTTGACCTTCATGATGCAGAGGAAAGAATTCTAGACTTAGAAACAGAGGACTTGAATTTAACACCTTACTCTGCTACTTAACCACTTGGACCTTGAACGTGCATACACATGTGGAGATACCAGAAAAAAAAAAAAAGTATTCTGAATTTAAGATTTCCTGTGGATCCATATGCACTCAAAATTATAGCTCACAAGCCCCTGGCAGCAAGGGGACTTTATTATTCAGAGCAGAAGTTTTTAATGAAATGGTATGAGGAATGAAACGATGGAACCTAGAGTGCACTCATACCATCAGTGGGCAGAATGAACATACACTGGGATCCCATTTGGGGACACATGTAACTGTGAAAGAGCACCTTTCTCTGTCTCTCCTTTATTTTTATTTTTTAGTTTATACATGTACATTCATCTTTTTTACATATTTTCATATGACAATCAATATTATAAGGCTATCAAGTTTTCTTGATGTCATGACAATTTTCTCTTTGATCCTTCTTCCTGATGGAATTACAAGTGGACCCCCATTGGATGTCCTATCTGTGCTTTTCTCTTTCTCCTCCCTAAGCTTCGAGCTCTCTCCTAGATCTCTCTCACTTCACTGATCTAGGGGTTGCAGCTGAATCTTGTCCCTCATCACTAGCCTTTGAGCTGCATCTCTATGGGTAACCTGTAGCCATCTCAGTTCTAGACTGCTAGGATATAGTGACTAGAATGTCATTACCTGATAAGGGCAAACTGACAGGTCGTAGCCAGAGACAATAACAACCAGCTAATAAATGCCAGGCAGTGTCTCAAGGCTAAGGAGGTTTTTTTTCCTAACTCATAACTAGAACTTTTATATTAGTCTTTTGTCTCAGACAACTATCTGACAGGTTACAAATTCCCCAGCTCCTTTCAGGCTTGGCTTGCGAATTAATTCAAGCCAGAACAAAACATAAACAGCAGAGTGAGGTCATTGCTCTCTTCTCTTTTATTTCTGCCTTTGTTATAAATATATGTCAGCAGTAAAACCTCCAAGCATGCGTGCTATATTTGGCCATATCTATCTCTACGCTTAACCTTCTTGGGTCTCAGTTTCCTCATCTGCAAATTGTGACCTGTAAGGTCCCTTCCAGCTCTAAATTTATGATACCGTCACATGCTAGAATGATACTTCCCAGAACATTAAACTGCTATTGACTTCTGGGGCTATGCCAGTAGATTTTGATAAATATAAGTCACTGATTCTACCACTGTTGCTTGGATTTACATTGTTGAAACTACTTTTAGCCACAAAATCTTGGGCGATGCTGAGGTAGCAATTATTTATTCCTTAACATAAAAATAGCAGGCTATTGTGGAAAGAAAACTGGTTTTGAAATTGGAAGGTTTCACTAAGAAGTTCAAATTCTGATTTTATTACTTTCTACCTGGGTGATCCAGAACAAGACTATTTCACATTTCTGTGCCTCAGTTTCTTCGAGTGTAAAATGAAAGGGTCATACTAATTTGTATGGTCCCTTAAAACTCTCACTTCAATTCAACATTTCTTAAGAATCTGTATTGTATAAAGCACTATGCTGGAATGCAGAGACAAAAATAAAAACAGTAATTGCCTTCATAGAATTTACATTTTAACCCCTATGACATATTTTTAAAGCTACTTAGAAAGTGGAATAACATACAAATTGAGAAGAAAAGCCTTACAGCTGTCATGCCAGTCAAGGTCTTCTACAACTACCTCTATAGTCAGGCTGTACAATTTTTACTAGTGAAAAGCCCTTTATAGATAAGCCCAAGTCCTTATTTTAAACACAGACATACACACATTCTCATTCTCTCTCTCTCTCTCTCTCTCTCTCTCTCTCTCTCTCTCTCTCTTCTTGTCTCTGTCTCTGTCTTTCTCTCTCTATATCTCTCTGTCTCTGTCTCTATCTCTCTCATGCTATTATCATTAAAAACAAGTCTTTTATTCAGTGTTTATAATAAACTCCTGTTCATAAGCCTGAAAGCATTGAATACTATTGTATTGCTTATGGGCAGGGTTTTATTATAACCACTGCATTTTAATTTTAGAAGACTTCCCTCATGACCTTTTTTAAGCTAATCAAATCTCATGATCATCCCCTTAGAATCTCATATCACTCCACATATTAAACTGGCTATGGGAAAACTGTCCAGGAGCAAAACTGCCTAAGGAACCTAAGCTTTCCATGAGCTGTCAACATGAGTTCTGTGCTCATAAGAGAGATGCCTTTCATGAGGAAGTTGCATTATTCCAGAAATGTTCATCTCTTCCTTGGCCATACCATATTGCAGCAGCAAAGTATTATTCTCACAAAAGCATTGACTAGATGCTATGACTAGTGACCTAGAATTGATTCTCATATTGAAAAAACTTTAAGAGAGCTCCAGGCAACAAGGCAAAATGCAAAGGTTCCTACTTTTATATTGGAAATGACCAAAAATTCTTGGTCAATTCAATTCGATCCAAAAACTGTTTATTTATTATCATCCTATCTCCTTCAGTAAGTTTCATCTACTATCCTTCCCCCTTTCTTTTAATTTTAGTTTATTCCTAACTACTTGCTTTTTTTCTGCCTTCTACAAATATGCCCATGTCTCTCCCATTCTTAAAAATACCTCATTTGATCTTTTCATGCCTGTTAAATATTGAATTATGTCTCCCCTCTCTCTTAATGATCTATACTCAGTGCTTCTGCTTCCTCTCCTCTCATTCTTTTCTAAACCCTCTTCAATATGACTTTCAAACTTGTCATTCTTCAAAATTGCCTTGTACAAAGATGCCAATGATCTCCTCCCCACCTCCATGTCTGTCTGTCTGTCTGTCTGTCTCTCTCATTTTTTTTTAGTTTATACATATACATTCATCTTTTTTACATATTTTCATATGACTCAAATTGGAAGAGAAAAATTGAACAAAAGAGAAAAAATACAAGAAAAAAAATAAAGGAAAAAAAAGTTAAAATAGTGTGCTTCGATCTCTATTGAATTTCCATAATTCTCTCTCTGGATGTGGATGGTATTTTCCATTCAAAGTTTATTAGAATTGCCTTGGATCACTGAATTGCTGAGAAGAGTCAGGGCTTTCAGAGCTGATCATAATACAATCTTGCTTCTATGTATAATGTTTTCCTGGTTCTGCTTGCTTTGCTCAGTATTATCTCATGTAAATTTTTCCAGGTTTTTCCATAATCAGCCTGTTCATAATTTTGAAGTGTTTTACATTTGCTTCTATTTTTTCATTCTTTTTCATTTATTTGACTGATACTTAATGTCTCATAGAGTCATTAGTTTCCATTTGCCAAGTTCCAGTTTTTAATACCAGTGATCTCTTCATTGCAAATTTCTCAGTTCTCATTTTTCTCAACTTCTCTGTGGCATTTGACTCTAATTGACCATGTTTTCCTGTATTCTTTCTCTTCTAGATTCTCCTGGTTCCTCTTCTACTAGTCTGACTCTTCCTTCTCAGTCTTCCTTATTGAATCTTCATCCCTGTCACGTCAGCTAACTGTGGGTAACCTCCCAAGACTTTCCTCTAGACCCCTTTCTCACTTTTTACTTAATGATTTCTTAAGCTTCCATAGATTTATTTATCATCTTTGTTCAGGTGATATGTATATATATGATATATATGATCAGTCATAGTCGTTCCCTTGAGCTCCAGTTGTACCTCATCTACTGCCTATTGGACATTTTGAACTGCGTGTCTCCTACACAACTTATACTCAACAAGTCCAACATAGAATTCAATATCTTACCCAAAAGGAAAAAAAAAGACTCCTCTTCTGAACTTCCCTATCATTATTGAGGGCACCACCATTGCAGTCACCTTGGCAGCATCCTCACCTTTTCATTCTCACTTATCCCAATTAATCAATAGTTGTCAAGTCTTATCCTTTCTTCTTTCATAACATCTCTCATATATGACCACACCTTTCCACTCACAGCTACCACCCTACTTTAGATCCTCATCACTTCTTGCCTGAACTATTATAATAATTTATCCCAAACTCGTCTCTTTCCATTTGAATCCATTTTCTACTGTTGCGAATGTGATTTTCCTAAAGTATAAGTCTGAGCATGTCAGCACAACGAATTCCAGTCATTTTCTGACATGGTAAATTTGGGAAGCAAGGAAGTCCTGGATCCCATCAAGTCCAAACTGATTTGCTTTGCCCCAGGAGGAATCCTCCGCAGCCATTCCAGAGCACTTGAGCAAGACAACTGACAACAAGAAGACAAGCTTAGGCTCACCCAGAAGACATGTACTAGGAGTTTGGACAGTGCAGAGCCAAGGTGAAATATAAAATACATAACAAGCCATCCTACCAATTGCTTTATGCTTAATGATTTTAAGTATCAATTTCCCAACTGAGTATAACAATAGTTAGAATTAGTTCTTGTTTAGTATAAATCTTACTGTCAATGTATATTTGTAAAAAAAAATTTTCTATTTTAACATTTCTTTTGTTTATAGGAAATAAACCTATCCTATATCTGATTCATATCATATAATAAGATTTTTTTTACTCTTCATCTTGGGAAAACCCAGGATAAGGACAAACCTTAAAACCTAAGTTTGAAATAATTTGTCCCTAGGGTACCTGGTTGGGATTTCATGAGCCACAATGTGAGAAAAGGGAACCTATAATTCTTCATATTAGAGGCCATATTCCTCAGTACTGAATTTAGGATTGTTTCACTTGCAAATAGGCAACTTAGTGTATTAGAAGTATGCCCAATACCAGAACTTCTTGTGAACCCTGCAGTTCATGCACAATGTTGCATATCAATGGGGCAATCAATATATCACCACTAGTTTGGGTTATCTTTATCTATAATTAGATAAGAATTTGCAAGACAAATGTCTATACTTTCTATGCCTCTCTGAGCCCACAAGTAAACCACTGTCAGTCAGCAGAGGGAGAAGAACATCATGAAATAAAATCATCTTTTACTGAAACAAAATGTCATTAAGTCAAGGTCCTGGACTCAACCATCAATGCTGTTTTACTGACCCTGCCTTGGAAGAACTGCTTCTTGACTGGACTTTTAATTCCTGACTATAAATCAGGTTTTTTTGTCTCTTTTCTATCTACTGTCTGGAGAATTGCCAATTCTCAACATTGTACAGTTTACTATTTGTTTTCTGATCTCTGGAATGGGCTCATACTCACCACCATTTCTGAGGTTAGCTCACTGGCTCATTGCCCACAGTTTTCTAGCACATCTTAGCACTGTATAGGCGCAGGAAAAAACAGTGCAGATTCTTTACTCATTTTTATGAGTTTTTTTTTTTTTTTGCTAAGACCTATGTGCAATGAGTTACTTGCAATTGCATGCAATATATTCTGTCTTAAGTGAACAGTGCAGCAATGAAAGAAGATGCCAGATCATAGGAAGCCATGTGAACAATACCTTCCAGTGACTGATGCTAAAACTAATAACTTTTAACCTTCAAAGCCCCAGTGCCTGCTGCTCCATTCCTGGATTTAGAGTCTTGGAAACTTGGCTATACAGCTTCATTTCATGTTCCTAAAGCTGATCTTTTCAGCAACAACCTGCTTCAAACTCTACCATCTTGAGCATATATCACATACCTACGGAGCTTCCAGCTAAAGCCACTGATACTTCGGCATTTGATACCTGACAATATGGCAGGTAGACAAATGCAAAAATGTCCCTCCATTCCCACTCCTATCAAGGAGATTCGGCAATAACTAAATCAGATCCACTAGATCAAGTTAATCATGATCTTTCAACTTATCCTTCCTCAGGACTCAGAGTCACAGGGTAAAGGACACAATAGTTCTTTGTCCCCTGTCACTGTTATCATAGAATTATGTGGAATCGTGGGGCAGCTAGGTGGTAAAGTGGATAGAGCACTGGGCCTAGAAGCAGGGAGTCATGAGTTCAAATCCTGCCTCAGGCATCACTTAAACTACATTTACCATTTTCTTCAACTACAAAATGGGGATAATAATAGCATCTACCTCCCAGCGTTGTTGAGAGAATCAAATGAGATCATGTATGTAAAATACTAGCACAGCGCTTGATATATAGTTGATATATAAATGTTGGCTATTATTATTATTACATGGTATTTCTAAATCTACTGAAGAATGAGAGAATCTCACTAAAAGGCGCTCCTTTTTTCTAGTTAAAAGGGCAAATTGAAAGAGGAGTGACATTAGGCCAGGAGATGCTGAGGAGCAATGTTGGTAGTTTTATTCTTTTTGAGTTTCTATGTGCTTTTGTGACTTTGAGAGATGGGTCAGACAGAACAGGTTTTATTTTAATCAAATACTACCGTGTTAAAAGTCTTCTCATCTCTCCTCTGTGTCCTAGGCAGCCAATAAAGCTAATGCAGACTTAAAGTAAGAAAAGCATGTCTAGAAGAAGGGAAGTTGATAATCCTGCTATTGTATTCAGTCTTTGTTAAGTCACTTCTAGAATATTGTATTCCATTTGGGACACTGATAAACTGGACAGCTTTGAGAGACCAACCATCAAATTATAGCTTAAGTCACAGGGGTCCTCAAACTTTTTAAATAGGGGGCCAGTTCACTGTCCCTCAGACTGTTGGAGGGCCGGACTATAGTAAAAACAAAAACTTTGTTTTGTGGGCCTTTAAATAAAGAAACTTCATAGCCCTGGGTGAGGGGGATAATCATCCTCAGCTGCCGCATCTGACTGGTGGGCCATAGTTTGAGGACCCCTTCAGGGTTAGACAAAGTTAAGGATTTGCCCAAGGTCACGGAGGTATTAAATAGAAGAACTGGGATTTGACCCCAGAAAATGGGGATACTTGGCCTGAAAAAGACTTAGGGAGACACAATAACTGTTTTCATTTATTTGAAGAGCTTCCAGTTGGAAAGGAAATTAGATTTGTTCTGCTTGGCCCCAAAGAGTAGAAGTAGGAAGAAGTACCCCCCACCATGGTTAAACGCCCCCTCCTCCCTTCTCTCTCCATCCTCCATCCCATGCCCAGAAATTGCAGAGATGCACGATTAAGTTCTCAGAGGAAAACATGTTAACAGCCAGAGCTATTCAACAATGGAATAGGCTGTCCCTGAAGCTAATAGGCAGCTGGATAGTGCAGTGGACAATATGGGAGTTGAAGTTCATGACATAACTTGAACATATATATCAGACAGCAGTTGTGTGAGCCTTCTCTCAGCCTCAGTTTCCACTATAGAAAATGAAAATAATACTGTATTATTTATTATTATTATTTTGTTGAGACAATTGGGGTTAAGTGACTTGCCCAGAGTCACACAGCTAGAAGCCTTAAAGTGTCTGAGGCCAGATTTGAACTAAGGTCCTTCTAACTTCAGGGTTGGAGCTCTATCCACTGAGCCACCTAGCTGCCCTGGAAAATGAGAATAATAATAGCATTTGCCTTAAAGACTTGTAGGAATGGAATGAGATCATTTATGTATAGTGCTTTTCAAACCTTAAAGTGCTAACTATTAGCTATTAATGGACTGCTCCAAACTTCCAGGAAAAGCTATCAGACCACTTGTTGGAAGGGACTCTCAGCTGGGTGGGAATTGGAATAAAAATCTCTGAGGTCCCTTCCAAATGAAAAATCTGCTTTACTGATGCTTATAACACAGAGGAACAGAAAAAGGGTGTGGGAGAACAGGGGAAGGGAGAACGAGAGATAGTGAAAGAGAGAGGAGTGAAAACTAAAAGGAGGAAAAGGAGAGGGAGAGAGGTATGGAGGGGAGAGACAGACAGACAGAGACAGGGAGGGTGTGGGATAGGAAAGCAAACCTCTCTGCCAGAAATGACATGACAAATGGAGTCAGAAAATGAGAGCGAGAGGGAAGAACTAAGCCAAGTCAAGCATTGTTGGGCCAACAAGACTTTACCAGCCAGCACCACAAGTGTGCAACTTACCCACAGATTCCTAAAAAACCTTGACTAGGAGAAGAGGCAACAGCTGGAGTGGAAAAATTGAAATCACTTGCACTGCCAGATCAATAAGGATATGTATTCCTTTACTAAGCAAATACTGGTGGAAGAACCCAGAATTTTCAGCTTTGTGCATTGAATTAAGGGAAAAATAAACTAGTGAAATAAAAATTTTAAAAAAGGTTCACACACAAAAAAAGTTGCACAATTCATTTAAACTAAATTTGGATTAGTTTCCCTTCTGGATCATTTATATTAGAATTCCTTGTCAACTCAGCGTGGTTGCTGAGGAGTGTACTTTTGGCCTAATACCATAAGTATTATCTGACCCCAAGCTGTTTTTCTACTTTAATGAAGCTTCATCTATTATGCTTTATATAAACCTTATGGGTATGTAGGGCTCATATACAAAACACACACACAAACACACACACACACACACATACACACACACACATATTCACTATGTTTCAGTTTGTGTTGAAAAAGTTTATGCCACATAATAAATCAACATCAAATGCCATCTGCTCTCCCCATCATCACCACTCCCAACTCTACCACAGCTAAATACAACAACATAGTTTTTCAACCTTTTGTTTCCTTTTTTGTCTTTTGTTTATGATAGGAATCTTAAATAAATTAGGTAAAAGAAAGAAGGAGGCTTAAAAAGAAGAGACTGTGAGGACTAAAAGAAAAAGCAAAATGCTTTCTCAATGGATGAAGGAGGGTGAGAGAGAATTTGGAACCTAAAATTTTAAAAGATGAATGTTTTTAAAATGTTTAAAATGTAACAGAAATATTTAATAAAACAAATAAAATAAATTTTTAAAGAGGGAAAATCAAAATGATTTCTCAATGTATAAAGGACAGATAGAAGAGAATTTAAGAGTTCATCTTTTTTTTTTTTTTTTTTTTTTTTTTTTTCCCTGAGGCAATTGGGGTTAAGTAACTTGCCCAGGGTCACAGAGATAGGAAATGTTAAGTGTCTGAGATTAGATTTGAACTCAGGTCCTCCTGACTTCAGGGCTGATGCTCTAACCACTGCACCACCTAGCTGCCCCAAGAGGTCAAATTTTTAAAAGATGAATGTTAAAAAATTGTAATTAGGGAAATTTTTTTTTAATTATTTTTTTTTGTTATTTTTGCCTAGTTAAATTTAAATTGTTTTTTTAATATTTGTTTCTAAAACTTTTGAGTTCCAGATTCTCTCCCTTATCCTTACCACCATCCCCCAGCTGATGTGGCAAGCTGTCTCATAAGAATTTGTAGACTTAGATCTTTTCCAGATTGAATCAAAAATTATATCATTATGCCATTGACTGGAGGGCTAAATTCCAAAAGGGAGTTCAGTAATTAGATTAACTAGGGGAAAAATGTGGGCTAAGTTCCCTAGTGGAACTCACCATTAACAAGAGGGAAGACACCATAAGGCAGGCAAAGTTCCTCAAGAACTTGCTGCCACAAGGCAAGCAGTTCCTAATGAACCTGCCATTGTGATGCTTAGTAAGTAGGTTAAGTTCCTTAAAGGAAAATACCATAGTATTTTAATTTTAGATTTTAATTGAGCTTTTGACAAAGTATCTCATACTTTTCTAGTAGAAAAGATGGAGAGATATGAATTCAATGATTATACACATATATTCAGTACTGCAAGGATTCCCAGACTAAAAGAGTAGTGATAATGCTTCACTTTCCACATAGCAAGAAATGTCCAGTGGAATGCTGCAGGGGATCTGTTCTGTCTACCATTTTAAGCAAGGCCCTGTTCTTTCTACCACTTTACCAGTGACTTATAAAGGCAAGTTTGTCTCATCAAATGTATACACGATACCACAATAAGAGAAATAACTAACACAGTAGATGATGGAGTCATAATCATGACTGACTAGCAGGGGACTAAATTGAAAGTCAATCGGGCTAAATGTAAAGTATTTCAATTTAGTGCAACTTATACACAAGTATAAATTGATTAGTTGACAGAACAGTTGTTCTGAAAAATATCAACCTTCACTTCATTGAAGTTCAGTGGTCTAACAATAAGTATAAACTCATAATAAGCCACCATCACCTTGTCAAAATCTAATGTGATTTTGGTCTGCACTAATAACCTTATTATTACCTTATTATAATAACCAGGAACCAAGTGATGAAAGTACCTTTGAATTTTGTCTGCTCTTATCAGACCTTATCTGGAATTATATGTGAAATTCTGGGTACCACAGTTTAAGAAGGACAATTATATATTAGAAAATGTAGAGAAGAAAGCAAGCAGAATAGTAAAGGGACAGCACTCCATGCCATATGAAATAGGGATATTTAGTAGGAAGGCAAGATTCACAGATGAGGGAGGGGAACTGAGATACTTGTTTTTAAATAAGATTTAATAGGGCTTTCACTTGAAAGAAGGATTTACCTCCAAAGGGAGGAACAGAATAGGTGGGAATCACAAAGTCACAAAGTTACAAAGAGGTCAACTAAGATTTGATTGCTGTGGAAAATTTTCTAGCATTTCATCTCTCAAAAAGTAATATTGATAAGGTTTGGTGCAGGACAGAGAGTAGTGGGGACCCCCTCTGGTCAGCCCGCAAGTCCTTTGTAAAAGAATTTGGGAACCCGAAAAGTTAGACTGGCAAAAAGAAGTTTATTGTTGAAACTGAGAAGCCAGACTTTGCTAGGAAGGCTGACTTCCTCAGAGGCAAGGTAGAAATCACATATAGGGGTGTGGTCCTGTTAGGGAAACAGATGAGAAAGATAAAGAAGGGTTAAGCTGAAAAGAGAATGTCTTCTCAGAGGGCAGAGGGTCCTCGAAGGTAGCTATGCCAAGGAGAAAGAGAGAGATTCCTTGGCATGGAATGGCATGTCCTGCTTTTGGCCCTCTTCAAGGAATGAGCCCCAAGTTGCCCCTTTTTATAATCTGAAACTTTAGCTAGGGGCTAAATGCAGTTTGAATTGAAATCAGACCGAAATCTTCGCAAATTGAAGAGAAATTTCCAATTGAATGAGTGTCCCTGGACTAATCTCCAACTCAGTACAGGTCGATAGAAATCTAAGTAGGAGTGGTCCAGGACTTAAATAGTCCCACCAAGATAAACAGAATGAAACCACTTTATCTTGATTCCCTAGGGTGGGTCTTTCTCAGAGGAGAGTTCAAGGAGTTTCTTCCCTTCAAGGAATTCTCAAGTGTTACCTCATGGTCCCCCACAAGTCAGAACAGTATCAGCGTTCCCTACATCAGTATGGGCTACCTTATGAGTGGTGGGTTTCCCCTTCCTTGGAAGTCTTCAAGCAGAAGCTGAATAACTATTTCTCAGATATGTCATCATGGAGATTCCTTTTGTGTATGATTTGAACTAGATGGCTGCTAAAATCCCTTTTAGCTAATTCTGTGATTATTTGAATTGGATAGAATTAAATCAAATGTCCAAAAGTGAAATAGGATACTTCAGAAGGTAGTACATTTCCTTTCATTGGAAGTCTTCTAAAAGAAGTTGGTAAACCACCCCTGAGGCTATAGAGGAGATTTCTCAATCAGGTACCAAGTAGAGGAGACAGCCTCTGAGGTTTCTTCCAGCTCTGACATTTAGGGATTCTGACATTGCTTATATGGACCCTATACTTTTTCATCTATAACAGAGGGAATTACTACACACGTGGATGAATCAGGTAGATCCATCCCCTTTTACCTGGATGACATTCTTCTGTGTCATCTAAACAGATGCTACTTAGAACAGAGAGGTTAGTTATCCCTCCTCTCCATTAAAAACAAAAAAGTGAAATAAACAATCAGGGACAATTTTAACTCCCATGCAAAGAAACGTCAACAGGATCTTTGTCTGTTTTTCTGTTGGGTTCCAAAAATTGTTTGTCTGGGTTCCCTGGTCCAAACTGTTGGATTGTAAAGGTGCAATTTTATCCTTGAAGCAGGGCGTTCCTCAGGCTCCCAGCCAATATAATTGGCTCATTCACTTCCTTCCCTATTCAATTTCTTCAGGGCTTTATGCATGTGAGAAGCCTATTAAAATGATGATTCAGAAGGGGGAAACCAGGAAGCATTCCTCTGAAGCTAACAAGAGTGCCTCAGATCACTCAGGCCACAGCTAGTTTACCTCCCTGAAGCCGTCATGCAGGTTCCTTTTTATTCCCCACAATTACCACCAGGGACAGCGTAAAGTAGAAGAGGAAGGGGAAGAGGAGGTTGTTTTTTTTCCTGATAGAATGTTGATAATCCTTTCATAGTCAGAGTCTGACACAATACACAATTGTATTGTTCTTTCTACTCAAAAGGACCTGTTGCAAGGCAACATTAGCCTGGAATTACTTCATCTGTGGGAATGATTGGATAGATCACTCCAAGGCTGTTGGACCAAAGGCAAAATATCTCTAAAGCTATCTGAACTGATGAACTTTCAGTGTGGAAAACTCCATCCCCAATGCAGATTGGCAACTTAGCTTTCAATTAGAAGCATATATTTTACAGAGGAAGACAAGAGTCCCACATAGGTTAAATAGCCTGCCCAAGTTATCAAAAAGGTTTCAAATCTCTTACTCCCAATCTAGTCTTCTTCATGCTAAATTATACTGTCAGAAATGCCAGGGGCTCAAAGTCCTACATCTAATTTGTTTCAAAAGATTTTCCTTACTCCAAGGCCATATTGTTGCTTCCTGCATCTGTGAATTACACTTTATATGTATGTATGTATATATATATATATATATATATATGTATGTATATATCTTTTTATTTACAAGATATATGCATGGGTAATTTTTCAGCATTGACAGTTGCAAAACCTTTTGTTCCAATTTTTCACCTCCTTACCCAATACATGTTAAATATGTTAAAGTATAAGTTAAATACAAGATATGTATACGTGTCCAAACAGTTATTTTGCTGTACAAAACGAACTGGACTTTGAAATAGTGTACAATTAACCTGTGAAGGAAATAAAAAATGCAGATGGGCATAAATAGAGGAATTGGGAATTCTATATAGTGGTTGATAGTCATCTCCCAGAGTTATTTTGCTGGGTATAGCTGGTTCAATTCATTACTGCTCTATTGGAACTGCTTTGGTTCATCTCATTGTTGAAGAGGTCACATCCATCAGAATTGATCATCATATAGCATTGTTGTTGAAGTTGAATGACACTTTCTACTCTTACCACCAAAAAAACTCAAAAAACATTCAAGATAGCTCTCCTTGGGGTTAAGGTTACTTATTGTAACTATGGATTATCAATCAAACAATCAATAAACATTTATGAAATGCCTCCTATGTGTCAGCCCTGAGCAGATTTCAAAGGTATAGCCCAGAGGGTCCTGCATGCCATATATATACATATGTAAAAACAAAAATCACTGACATGGTGTTTCAGTAATCCCAAGAGTACTCTAATTTCCATATATAGCCAATTTCTATGTTGCAAAGAATATTTCTTAACTGAAGAGTAACTATTTCCCTTTAAATTTCCAAAAAGACTAATATCCGAAGCAATATTTCAGCCAAAAGATTATGGACAAGAAAGGTTGGTAATCTGTGTTCTCACTAGTACTGATTGACTCAGCTTGAATGTAAATAGTAATCATTTCTACTTTGGTCAGAAAACCCGAGAGTCTTCCCCTCTCAGATTTATTTACTTATTTAGATTTTTTTTTGGGGGGGTGGGGAGGGGGAGGAACTAGATGAAAGAAGATTCTTTGCCTCAATTGCTCCCTAGCCTTAATCGTTGAATGTATGCGGCCTCAGACAAACAGACCTGTTAAAGACCTTAGTTTAAAAAGGCCTAGATCTCCCTTTTTATCCAGGGCAATCTCCAGTTGTCCTGATCTACATCTGGCCCTAGACCCAGATGGCTCTGGAAGGGAAAGTGAGGCTATTGACCTTCCCTAACTGCAATCCAATTCACTTACATGTCATGGTATCCTCTCCCTGAAGTCATGGTCAACAATACCCTCTGTGAAAAGTTATCACGGTTCTCTGCTAAGCAGGGAAGTACATTATGCCAAAGGTACATTATGATAGCAGCAGCTAGCCTGAAACTAGAAAACAGTGCAAGATTAGGGTTTTCAGACCTATGCTTTCCATTATTCACTTTGAGATTTTAGTTACCCTCTTAGCATGATGCCCAAATACAGAGTACTTGTTAGATGATACATAAAATAAAAATGATTAGACTTGTTTCTGAGTAGAGTCCAAAGCCCATTACTCTCTGAAGGCAAACTCTGGAAGGAATTTTGATTTTCTATAGATGTAGTTTATCATCCCACCTTATAGGCTGACCTAGGATGGAGGAAATGACAGGCAGAAAAATATAAATCTCTGAGAAATCCTCCAATAACTAACTCATTCAGATGGTATTTCAAGGGCATAAAAATAAATGACACCCTATCTCAAAACTAGTTGGGCCTTGTAATTAACTCATTAAGGAGTTTCAGGTAGACTATAAAAAGTACAATTAGAACCTTTATATACTATAAAACTGAAAAGATTCAGTATCCTTTTACCTTTAAAAAAGAGAATAATATAAACACTGCATTAAAAAAAAAAAGTCTAGATAGAGAAGCAACATGATATAATAAAGACCTAGACTTGAATACAGAAAGACCTGGATTTGAGTCTTATCTGACATATATTGGTAGTGTGACTCTGGTCTAATCACTTAAATTCTTAGCATACCAGGCAATTCTCTGAGACAATAATTTCCAAACTTTTTTGACCCTGTAGCCACATCAATGAAAAATATTTGAGCAGGCACTTTCAATGTATGTATATTTCCTTATTAATAAACTATATATCCATCTTACTATGTTAATAAATATGCACATATAAACACACAAAAATGGACATTTCAAAAGGAAAAATTAATTATTAAATAATATTTTGAAAATGTTTCATTAATACTACAAAAAACTTTTTTCTATCACTAAAATGTTATTAACTATCAATAAGAACAAAGTGATTGAATAGGCTTGGTTATTTTTTGAAATCTTGGTTTCACACTATGATACAAAGTTCTAGTACTAAATTCAATTTATTTTGCTAATTGATTTTAAAGGCTGTTATAACTGAAAAAGATAATTCACAAAGATATGTATAGTCAAATGGAAGAAATACATTGTTAGCTTAACTTACTAAATCAAAATCCTAGTTTTTCAATCCTGTCCACTAATTATAGTAAAATTTTTGTTGAAGTTTATCTAATACATTTCCATCTTCCCTGATTCTAAGCAATTATTCTCACAAACTAATCATTTGGCATCACAGTTTTATATTTTTAACAAATAAGTTCAAAACTCATTGATACTCTTTATTTGGAAGATTTTAAAATAGATTAGAAAATCCTGCTTTCAAGTTTTTTTGAGTGTGAAACTATGAGTTTTCCCAAAGGATGTTGGGCTATATATTATAGAGAAATTGTCAATCTTCATCTGCAAAAGAAGTTCCTTGCCAGGAGTTCCCTATAACTGTGAAATCAGAAGTCCAAATCTATCTTACCCTACAAAAAAGTAGAAGGGGTAGGGGATAGAGAAAGAAGGAAGGGGATATTGATTGAAGGAAGGATAGATTAGAAACAAAACATTTTTGAGGAGGGGCGGGGTAAAAGATGAGAGAGAATAGAATAAACAGGGTGGAAATAGATGGAGGGAAATAAAATTAGCAATCAAATTTGAACGAATTTTTGAAGCAAGTTTTTCTGATAAAGTCTCATTTCTTAAATATATAGAGAAGTGAATCAAATTTATAAAAATAAGAGCCATGCTCCACTTGATAAGTGATCATAGTTTTGGTTTAATTGTTGGTGGAGTTGTGTACTGATTCAACCATTCTGGAGGGCAATTTGGAACTATGCTATTAAACTGTGCATATCCTTTGATCCAGCAGTGTTTCTATTGGGCTTGTATCCCAAAGAGATCATAAAGGTGGGAAAGGGACCCATATGTGCAAAAATGTTTGTAAAGCCCTTTGTGTAGTGGCAAGAAACTAGAAACTGGAAACTGAACGGATGCCCATTAGTTGGAGAATGGCTGAATAAGCTATGGTATATGAATGTTATGGAATATTAGGGTTCTATAAGAAATGATCAGGAGAATGATTTCAGAGAAGCCTGGAGAGACTTACATGAACTGATGCTAAATGAAGTGAGCAAAATCAGGAGATCATTGTACACAGCAACAACAAGATTAAGCAATGATCAATTCTGATGTACATGGCTCTCTTCAACATCAAGTTGATTCAAGTCAATTCCAATGATTCTTGTGATGGAGAGAACCATATGCACCCAGAGAGAGGACTGTGGGGATTGAATGTGAATCACAACATAGCATTCTCATTCTTTTTGTTGTTGTTTGCTTGCATTTTGTTTTCTTTATCATTTTTCTGAGTTTTCTTGTGCAGCATGATAATTGTAGGAATATATCTAGAGAAGAATTGCACATCTTTAGCATATGTTGGATTATTTGCCATCTAGGAGAGGGGGTGAGGGGAAAGGGGGAAAATTTGGAACACAAGATTTTGCAAGGGTCAATGATGAAAAATTATCCATGCATATGTTTTAAAAATAAAAAAAACTTTAATAAAATAAAAAAAATTTTTAAAGCTTTGGTTTAGTTTACTTTTTTAGTTTAGTTTAATTTAATGGAAAGAAATGGAGAAAAAAGGAAGAGAAGTTCTCAGGATTTTTTTATTTTCCTGTCTGCATTCCTGGGCCCTTTATACTCCTTATTCCCTTTGGGAATGTTCACTCTACTCACTCTCAAAAAGGTCACCATTTTCTGTAACCTTGATCTATTGTAGTTGCTTTGAGACCTACAGATTTTACAAAAGAGGCAAGCTGGGCCAGTCTTAATACAAGCACTAGATCTTTCATGTGGGAGTATTTTAATTCACATAGGAAATGACATAAATTTTAACTCAAGAAACTAAGAAGGGGATGAGAGATCAGGAATAAAGGAGGAGGGTCATGGCTAAGAATACATGTGAATTTCAATGAAGGAAAAAGGAAAAAAAACTGGATTTCAATCACAAGAGAGAGCATTACTTCATGTCAAGGTTTTCGCTGGTTATGTCAGGCCACAGTAGGAAGGGATATGGAACTGATTTTTCTGTAGGAGGCTGCCCTGTGAACTTGACACACTCTGGCTACATTAAACTTGTCCACTAACTAGCTATCATTCCTTCTGGCTCAGTATGGGAGTTCCTGAGTTATATCCTCCTGATCAGAGCTGTTGAGTCACTTAAGTAAGGGCTAGGGATTTTAACAGTAGCAAAGTGGGAGTCTTGTTCAGGCACATCTTTAATTTTCTTTTTGCTGAGGCAATTGGGGTTAAGTGACTTGCCCAGGGTCACACAGCTAGGATGTGTTAAGTGTCTAAGGACAGATTTGAACTCAGGTCCTCTTGATTTCAGGGCTGGTGCTCTAGCTACTGAACCACCTCGCTGCTCCCCCACCTAATTTCAAAGTAAGCTTCCCCTATTGGGATAAATTGCTATCAATCAAGAATTCCAAGAGCTATTTCCTTTTACCCTTAGAGATTGGTACACATCTGTCTCTTTCTCAAATTACTTTGAATTTATTTTGCATATATTTTTATAACTCAAGACACAGGACCCCACAAATATTCTGGACCCAGATGGGCTATGATCAGTCCCAGAAGCTGACCTCAAGAAGTTTATAAGCATTATTTGTTTTTATTATCCTTACCAGGAAAATCTCCTAAAATACTCAGGATTTTATACCCAAATATGGATAAAATGTGGGTAAATGTAAAATAAGCCTTCAGATCCTAAACACACACTCACAGAACTAAGAGTATACCAGATATAAGAGAGCCTCTATTTCACTGGGCCTCAAATTCAATAGATATAACAAACTCTATAAATAGATCCAGAAAATACATGAAGGTCTCACATGGCCTATCAACTACTCTCAGAAGGAAGTTGAACCAAGGGGTAGCTATCAAGGCACCTCCATGACACTATGGCCAATCCTATACAATCTTTTCAAAACATTGTGTCATCCTGTGGTTTAGATTCCTTCCAGTCAGAAAATATATTTCTGGGGCTACTAACTTTCCTATCAGTTCTGCATTGTCTGAGTGACTCAGACTTGTCTTTTAGTAGGATGTTAAACAGGAACTATGAGCATGATCCTCTTTATAGTAGGAGCATTTATGGGAGGAGCAATAAGAAATTTCTGTGTGTGTGTGTGTGTGTGTGTGTGTGTGTGTCTGTCTGTCTGTCTCTGTTGTCTCTTTTTCTCTCTTTCTCTTTCCCTCTCTCTTTCTCCTTCTCTCTCTCTGCCTCTCAATCTCTCTCTCTCTCTCTCCCTCTCTCTCTCCCTTTCCCTTCCCTCCCTCTGTTCCCCTCTACACACATCTATTTTATTGCAGTTACTTTTGAGATGTAGAGATTTCACAAAAAAGGCAAGCTGGGCCAGGCCCACTAAAAATAATAAGTCTCACACACAAAAATATTTGTAGCAGTTCTTTTTGTGGCAAGAAATTGGAAATTGAGTGGATACCTGTCACTTGGAGAATACCTGAATAAGTTATGGCATATGAATGTAAAGGAATATTATTGTTCTGTATGAAATAATGAACAGGTTGATTTCAGAAAAGCCTGAAAAGATTTACATGAATTGATGCTAACTGAAGTGAATTGAACCAGGAGAACATTGTACATAGTAACAGCAAGATTATGTGATGATCAACTATGACAAATTTAGCTTTTCTTAGCAATTCAGTGATCCAATATAATTCCAATAGACTTGGGATGGAAAATGCCATTCGCATCCAGAGACATCCACTGGAGACTGAATATGGATTAAAACATAGTATTTTTACCTTTGTTTTTGTCTGTTTGCTTTTTTCTTTCTCATGGATTTCCCCCCTTTGGTCTGATTTTTCTTGCACAACATGACAAATATGGAAATATGCTTAAAATGTTATACATGTTGTTGTTGCAATTATTTTTCCTTTGTTCTCAAAGAAGATCATGACATTAGGATGGTGATGTCATGACATGCAATGAATTAAGAGAGGGTTGTGCAAGGTCAACTGCCTCACTTTCCAGAACCTCTGTATCAAATTGCTTGCTGTCTTGGGGTGGGGGAATGTTGGTGTTTTTCTCTTCTTTAAAATATAAGAGTTCTCTCTGGGAGAGGTTTCTCGGGAAGGTTTTCTGGAGGCAGCTTTAGTTTCAGTTACAAGTAAATAATCACCCAAAATCGCAGCCAGCTGATAAAAGTTCAGATCTTTTATTGTGTCTTTCAATATAGCCTGGTTAGCTCAGGCCTATCTCTCTGCTTGGTTCCAAGAGCTCTTGCAGCTTTGTCCTTGGCTTCTGCCTCTGCTTTCTTCATCCTCCAGCCAGCACCAAGGTGGAAGATGCAATGAATCTCCCTTGTCTCAGAGAGAGGGCTTGTGGGCTTCCTCCCAGAGTGCTCCTCTCTGACCCCAGTCAATGTTCTCAAGTAAGACTCTCGAGTGGCTCACTGAAGCTCTATTTATGCTGAGTGTAAAAGGCTGACTCCACCTTCTGGGGGCAGGGATTAAGGGAGGTATGAATTCAAATATCTCTTTCTAAACCCTGAAATCTCCCAAACATGAGAACTCCAATGAGTACTTAAATATTTCTTGCTTCTATGAGCTCTCTAAAGGTGTGAACACAAGCATCATTTCTATCAGTTGTACTTAGTACCTTGTTTCAAGTTCTGGCCCAAACTATCTCCTTCTAAGATCAAATCAATCATATTGAACCATGCTAAATTAGATAATTATTGTCTCTATCAACTCTAATGGCTTAACAGTTTGTAAAGATTCCAAAAGGGGAAGGCAAGGGAGAGAGGGAAAAAATTGGAACACAAAATCTTACAAAAATGCATGTTGAAAACTATCTTTTTTCCCATGTATTTAATATTTTATTTCCCCCAGTTATCGGTAAAACAATTTTTGAGAGCTTTTTGTTTATTATTTCCCAGAAAACAATAATATACCATCATAACTACATACTGCAATTTATTCAGCCATTCCCTAAACGATGGGCACCTCCTCAATTTCCAATCTTTTGCTCTGAGAAAAGAGTGGGTACAAATATATTTATATATTTCTATGTTTTTTTAAAATCTCTTTTGGGAAAACTATATGGATTTGGAAAAACAAAATATTTTTGAAATAAGTTAAATTAAATTAAAATCTGCATTAGATCTTTAGTGTAAGAGTATTTTAATTCACTGGCAGCTAGCTAGGTGATGCAGTGTCAAGCCTGGAGTGAGGAAGACCTGAGTTTATCCAGCCTCAGATACTTACTAGATATATGACTGTAGGCAAGTTACTTAACCCCTATTTGCCTCAATTTCCTCATCTGTAAAATGAGTTGGAGAAGGAAATGACAAACCACTCCAGTATCTTTACCAAAAACAAACCCCAGAAGGGGTCACAAAGAGTCAACAACAACTGAAAAATGACTAATTTTTTTTTTGTTGTTCATACATAAAGCTTAACTTAAGAAACTGAAAAAGAGGGTAACAAGGATAAGAAAACCAAGGGGTATGGCTAAGAATGTACATGAATCTCACTCTGTAAAGAAAAAAGGACAGAACTGGATTTCAGTCATAAGAGAGGATTCAATCATTGGGTGACAAGGACATCACTGGGTGTGTCAGACCACAGAAGGACACACATACACACACATTCACACACATTTTCAAACTTGGAAATTGAAAAAGTTGGATTTAAATGTGACACAACTCCCAAAAATATTGCTGCCCAGGAAATCTTTATTTGCTGGTTGGAAGACAAGATTCCAGGATTATACTCCTTTTTTTTTTTTTAAAGTAAATTTATTTTATTTATTTCCTATGTTCCCCATTTACAATCAAATAAATTTGTTTTACATTTGTTTTTGATATTTTTAAGTTCTAGGTTCTCTCCCTTATTGCTACCCACAATTAAGAAACCACATGTGAAATTATGCAAAAAATTTCCATTACAGTCAAGTTGTGAAAAGAAAAACATATCTCTCACCCTAATGAAAATAAAAATCCTCAAGAAAAAATAAGTTAAAAATAAAAAGAGAGATGAAGAGAGTAATAGAGAATGCTTCAATCTGTATTCAGACTCAATCAGTTCCTTCTCTGGATATGGATAGGATTTTTCATTACAAATCTTTCAGAGTAGGTGTTGATGATTGTACAATTGAGAATAACAGTCATTTACAGCTTTGTATACAATATATTTCACTTTGTTCATGAAGGACTTTCCAGGGTTGTGTTTTGTTTTTTTTTTGTCCTCCCCTCCCCCCCACCTCCAAGATCACACTCTTGAGGGAATTCAAGATCCTTTGTCCTCTACATAAAAGTTTGGAGTTCATGAAAATTATTTATGAACTATGCTCTCAGGCTACATATAAGCAACTTCTGCTTCTACCATATGCTTCTATTGTAAGTCACTATTATAAATTATTCCTATGGAGAGGAAAATTTACATGTGCATAGACAGAATTCCCTTCTTGACCCCATCCCCAAAATTTCTGTGAGGTCTCTGGTCTGTCTTCTCAAAGTCCTGGGGAGAGTAAAAGACACCTGGTCTTAAGCTCACTTTTATAGACCACAAAGAAAGTTTTTGACAGACAAATATCAGGAGCTTGTCTATGTGCTAAGAGCAAAGGATCAGGGAAAATGCTTTCATTTCATGGATCCCAGTAAGACTAATGGCATATAACCTTATCAGATTGATTTGGGAAACCCTTCAAATTGATCATGGACTCCCCTCAGCCATCCTCCTTATGTTTTGTATTTATATATTTTTGTTTATATTGTTACTTTTCCCCATCTCTCCATCCTTCAGTAGACTCTAAACTCCTTAAGGGAAAAGACTGGCTCATTTTTAAATCAATCAATCTACGTTTATGTATGTATGTATGTGCCAGGTACTACACTAATTCCTAATACCTAGTACCACTCTTGTTGAATTGAATTGAGTCTAATAAAGCAGAACTCAAAAATAGACATGAATTCTCATAAGTATATTCCACCTTTCACTATCTAATTTATAGATTTATTTCAAGACTCCCAATTATAAGAGATATCTACCTTAGGCCTTTTGCTCTTCTTTTTATTCTCTCATGGGGTGCTATTGAAGAAGAGGCTCCAGGTCAAAAGTCTTCAGATTTCCTTCACACATACTGGTCTGTCCCTGCTCTCTGTTGAATTTTGAGTAGGAATTTAGTGCATGGAAACAAATTATTTATTCCAAGGGAATTGTCATGGATCATAAAGGCAATAGAAGCTTTTCATCTGCACCAGAGGGAGGCAGTTTTCTAATCTTTTCTAGAAGACTTTTTAAAAAAAAATACTATTTGCAAGACTACATTCTATGCACATAATATTGTTTTATGAGCCTTTATAGACCATAAGCTGGAACTATTAAAGTGAATAGCATATGTGGACAGGTGCTAAGTGGCAGAGCAGGAAAGGAAAATAATGGTAAGAAGAGATTTTTACTGCTTCATTTATTCACAGAAAAACTTCATTCTATAATACCCGCCAAGCCAGATTGCAATGTAGTGATTTGCTTTGTTAATCTAAGTTTGAGCTTAGGATATCAAAGTATATAAAATAGTCACACTGAAGCTGTGACAATAAAAACTGTGAAAATAAACTCAGGTGGCCAGAGACAAAAGGCAGTGCCCTATTATTGGGCTTATTTTTCTGAGAATTTATGTTTGTAGAATAGTCCTGAATCTAGTTTCTAGAATCAGGTGCTACTGTTCTCTTAATGTAAAAATATGGGCAGAAAGAACAGGAGATAAATGTTGCAAATGGAATATTATGAAAGACAGGGTATATAATAAGCCAAAAAAAATAAATTTCCACCTATAACATACCATAGCTTTGTGCCTAGAATTCCCCATAAAGACCAAAAATCATAAAAAAATGCCAAAGGGACAGGGGATATGATATGTATCCTCTTGGCCCTTAGCAATGGAACCTGAAAATTTCATGGTCAAAGATAAAAGACAGAATGTTGACAACTAAAAATGTTGAAAATAAGCTGAGATCCAGCTATGAATCTAGCACCTGTGCTTTACTAGTAAGGAGCAAGTTGCTGTGAGAAACAGTTTAACAGGACAGCCAATGATAGGGCACCAAAAGGAAAAGTGTTGGTAATAGCAGTTTCAGTTTGGATAGGGGTCCTCCTGAGTCTCTGCTCCACACTGTGAGGAAGGACAGAAACATGGATCCAGAGTTCCTGGGTTCTTCATGCAATGACTGACTCTACTAGAAGCTATGATAAGATATGAGTTGAACAGAACTTGGGAAAATGGGAAGGAAACAAGTTTAGTACCTTGGAAAGGTACCTTAGTACCTTGGTTCTATGTTATAAGTCTTAGGTTCAAATACTATCTCTGATACTAAGGTAAGTCACTTAGACTCCCTGGGCTACAGTTTCCTCATCTATAACATGAAAGAGTTAAGACTAGATGGTTTCAGAAGTACCTTCCAGATCTAGATGATCCTGTAAACTTAACTATGTCTTTCTTAGAATTCCTAAGTTCAGAGTAACCTAAAAATGATTTGGAAATAATGTAATTCTAAGTAGGATATTCTCTTATTGATTCTATGGAAAGAACAAAATTCTGTATACAGCATATAGGCTTCTCTTACACCATGTAGAGCCAACTTAGTTATTACTCAATGAACTATAGTAGATTCAGGGTGGCTGTGATTTTTAGAGTGGAGTTCACAATTTGTTCTGATTGGGTAAAACTAAATCACACCCTTCAGGGGTCCTCAAACTTTTTAAATAGGGGGCCAGTTCACTGTCCCTCAGACTGTTGGAGGGCCGGACTATAGTAAAAACAAAAACTTTGTTCTGTGGGCCTTTAAATAAAGAAACTTCATAACCCTGGGTGAGGGGGATAATCGTCCTCAGCTGCTGCATCTGGCCCATGGGTCGTAGTTTGAGGACCCCTGCCTTAGACTAACAAAATGAATATAGCTCTTCCCTTCTAAAGAGTGGACATAATCAATTGGGGAATGGCTGAATAAATTATGGTATATGAAAGTATTGAAATATTATTGTTCTATTAAAAAATGACGAACAAGCTGATTTTAGAAAGGTTGGGAAAGATTTACACAAACTGATGCTGAGCAAAACAAGCAGAACTAGGAATGCCTTGTACAGAATAACCAGAAGATTGGATGATGATCAACTATCAAAGATTTGGTTCTTCTCAGCAATTTAGTGATCCACAGCAAACCCAATAAACTTTGGATGGAAAATGTCATCTGCATCCAGATAGAGAATGGAGATATGTAAATCAACACATGCTATGTTCACTTTTTTCTTTTTTTTCTGTTTTTTTTTTCTTTTCTCTTTTGGTTTTTCTCTTCTGTTTTGATTTTTCTCTGCCAACATGATTAAAAAGGAAATGTGTTTTTTTTTTTAATGAACCTAGAACTAAGATTAAAAAGCATGACTTTTAAAAATCAAATTTTATTCAGAATACACAAAGAAAAAAGACTAAATAGAGGCATTCTATTTGATTTTTCATCTTGGTTCTAGATTGACAGAAGTTTGGAGTTGTAGAAACCTGTCAATTTTTTTTCTAAAGACTATACTTTTCTATATATTTTGAACTTTTAGATAAAACTATGATTGGCAACCTGTACCGAAGGAAGGAAGGAAGGAAGGAGGAAAGAAAGAAAGAAAGAAAGAAAGAAAGAAAGAAAGAAAGAAAGAAAGAAAGAAAGAAAGAAAGAAAGAAAGAAAGAAAGAAAGAAAGAAAGAAAGAAAGAAAGAAAGAAGGAAGGAAGGAAGGAAGGAAGGAAGGAAGGAAGGAAGGAAGGAAGGAAGGAAGGAAGGAAGGAAGGAAGGAAGGAAGGAAGGAAGGAAGGAAGGAAGGAAGGAAAGAAAGAAAGAGGGAGGAAGGGAGGGAGGAAGGGAGGGAAAGGGAAGAAAGAAGGAAGGGAAGGAGGAAGGAAGAGAGGGAGGGAGAAAGGGAGGAAGGAAGAGAGAAAAAGAGAGAGAGAACGAGAGAGAGAGAGAGAGAAAGAGAGAGAGAGAGAAAGAGAGAGAGAATAGAACATATAACCACCACAGTGAAAATTTATATTCATAGGTCCTTTTTTGGTGAACTAGGTCAAGATGATGGCTAGCAATATTACTTTGTGGTTAAATAATTAAATTGTAGAAGCAGGCAAGGTAGCTCTCCTGAGATGAATTAATTCTTTGCAATGATATGGATACTGTTACAAATAATTTTATAATAACTGAGGAAACAAAGTCCAAGCCGTACAATTTATTGGCAAGGCATGAATTTGCAAAATCAATCTGTTCCAAGGCCTCTCATGAAGACCCTGAAGAGAGAATTACAAGGACTTATATAATAAAGCACAGTTACTATTTTTAGATTTAGGGACTTTCCTTTGTTTGGGAATGCTGATGGATTGCATCCACTTGCATCTAACAACATAATAATAGCTGATTTCCTTGAAATGACATGGTTTACAGAAACACCAGACTGCTCAGCGACACAAAACTCAACTTCAGCAACTATACAAAATGTCAGTGATGACACAAAATAGAATAAATTTGATTCTCTCAGTTTCCCCTCTTTGATCCATGAGTCATGGATTCCCAAAGATCACTATCTATAAGCAAGTTGTATAAGATTTTTAACATGGGTATGATCAGTATAATCAGAGCACACTAACATGACCTTCTTTGGGACTATCTTGGAATAGGCTTAATATAGTAGTTATTGCAGAGTCTAAAAAGAATTATAAGGTAAAGGGCAAATAAGGGCCCATTTACTAACAGTGGCTAACAGGTTATTTTCCAACCTCCAAGTGAACAAAGAAGAGGTATTCTATCAGGAAACAACTAGGGAAGGTTATATATAACTCCATATAACTCTTTGGATTTTATGAAAGTTTGTTACAATTTCCACTGATCAATTAATATAGAAACAACAATATTGTTTAATCATAGAATAAGTTCTTCCTTGTGAGGTAGTGAGGAGATTTTATAATACTGTCTGGACTAAAGAATCTACCTCAAATTTGAAGGAAGAGATGGATTCATTCATGACCTGGACTAACCTCTCAGTCTCAAGGGAGACCTTTCTAGTTGATTATTCTAAGATAACAATCCATATACATGGAATTAAGGACAAAGAAACTTTATTTCCATGCTGTTTTATGGAGTTTTGTATTGAAACTACATTCCTGTTAGTTTTTATTTTTATTTTTTTGATGCATGGGCCATTATGCCCCCAAGTTTCTGATAGACATTTTTTCCTACAAGTTCATACTAGGAATGATTAAAGACCAAAAGTGATGGGGCCAAACAGGCAATACCACAGGTACCAAATCAATTGCGACAGAGAGGAATAGATGTTATCATTACAAATAAAAAATTATCCTGGAGTCACTAGATCCCATAAGACTTTGGAAGGGAAAAGTTTATGTCTATCACAGGGTTTTGCCAAAATGTGTCAAATATTATTCCTAGATTTTATCTAACTGAACCCAGTTATATTCACCATAGTTATGGTTGATTAGGGAAACTAATCTAGAGGTTTGTAGTCTTTAGGATCATTATGGAGAATAGCTTTGGCACAGATATATAGATTCCCTTTAATAATATTAGGAAAAGGAAGATGCAATTATCTATGGTACCTAAATCTAGAGTAGTGCTAAATCCTTTCTCCTTTTTTTTACACAGGAATAGAAACTTAAAAAAAATTTTTTTTAAATTTAATTTCAATAGCATTTTATTTTTCCAATTACACATATAGTTTTCAACATTCATTTTTTGTAGATTTTGAGTTCCAAATTTTTATAGGTTTTAGATGTTTCCATATTAGCCATGTTATGAAAAAAAAGCCAGAACAAAAGGAAAAAGCATGTTGAGAAAAAAAGCAAACAAATAAAAAAAGAGATGAAAATAGTATATTTTTATCTGCAATTAGTCAATCTCTCTCTGGACACAGATGGCATTTCTGTCCCAAGTCTATTGGAATTGTTTTGGATCACTGTATTACTGAGAAGAGCTAAGTTTATCATAGTTGATCATCACATAATTTTGTTATTATGTATAACCATGGTAGTAATGACTTTTAATGAGATAGCTCAACCTTAAGAGTGAATTGATTTTATCTTGAGGGGAGTAAAGCCTTTGAGCTTTTGGGCATTTTTTTTTTTTTTTGTTAGAGGTATTAAAATTACAAGTAACAAAAGCAAAAACTGTAAAAGCCCCATTTAAAGGTAGAGAATCATGAGTGATAAAGTTCTTCTGTGAAAGTGTTTCCTTTTCAGTAATGGGAAAAACTTCTCATGAATTGAAACCCAATTGCTTTGAGATGGTACAAAATATGTCCCACTTCTCATGGAGAATGCTAATAGTATTAAGTTTTTATTTTTTGCTTTTTGTTTTTTCTCCCAATCCTTCTGTGAGAAGTGGGACAAACGAGGAAAGGGCAACAAATGGGTTAAAGGAGAATAAGCAAATTAAAACATCATGAAACAAAATGGGGAGCAGGTTTCACATGGAAACAATATATCTAGGAGTTATTTTCTCTGATTTCAATTGACATTGAGATTGCAGTACTTAGAACAGGCCCTCCCAAGGTGGTTGATTTCTATGAGTCTGCTGGAAATTCCTAGTATAGACCTTATCTCCAGAGTGAAAGTCATGTAATGAAAAGTTTACAAGTCCAGTCTGTTCAGCAGCTCCCATGTCATAGAGTTCTTGCAGCCTGGTTTGCAGTTTGTAGTTCCTGCATATTAGTTGTTATTGTTCTTCAGTCATTTCATTCATGTCCGGATCTTTGTGATCCCATTTGGGGTTTTCTTGGAAAAGATCCTGTAGTGGTTTGCCATTTCCCTCTCAAATTTATTTTACAAATGAGGAAACTAAGATAAATAGGGTTGACTTGTCCATGGTCACACAGTAAATGTCTAAGGCTGGATTTGAACTCAGATTCTTGACTTCATACCTGGTGCTCTATCTATATATCACCAGCAATCCAATAAAGAGACGTATGTACTTGGGGGGAAAAGATCTTGCTTGAATGGGGAGGTGTGTAGTACCTTAAAAGCTTTTCAAAAGGAGATATATGTAACCCCCTCCCCATTTGATGTATTTCACAGAGAAGAACAAAGCCAGAGGAAAACATCAGACCACTTTACATGGGTTTTGGCACACAGCTTGCTAATCGTGTTTTTAAGTTCCTTTTTCATAATGTCAGTTTGGCCTGGGCTCTGGGAGGGATAAAGTATATGAAATTTTGGGACCATCCCTAGGCAAGAGTAAACATGGGATAGGAAAGAAGCAGTGAAGTGGATGCCTCTGTCAGAATCAATGAGGGCCAGAAGGCTGAAGCAGAGAACAATTTCTTTCAAAAGCATCTTTGCATCAAATCCAGTCATGGCCCTAGAGCTAGGAAAAGCCTCTACCCATTCAGTGAGTTGATCAACAATAACAATGTTTATAGTGGCCAGATTTAGGTGTACAAATTAAATCAATCTTCAGGGCTCAAAAGGTAAATAAGCTTGTATATATTTTGAAAATAAAAAGCTTTAATTAAAAAAGAAAAGCTTAAAAAAAAGATGAATAAGCTAGGGAGCACCCATTGTAGGTAAAAGCAAGAAAAATATGTTGATTAAATGTGGGACAGGTGGCCCATATACACAAGCTGAGACCAGCTGAGACGTAATGCATGGGGCAACCCAAACCCTCTTAACTGAATCTCCAAATCTCTACGTAACAAAATGGTTCCATTTATGAACAGGTGATATATCTGGTAAGAGAAGCTCTGAGGGAGGAGTGGTTTGCCTTCTGTTGTCACTGAGACCCCCATCTATAGAAACATCTTGAGGTTTCAGAGACACAGACAGGTCAGTATCACCAGAAAAAGAGGAAACATATGTGCAGGGCATTTACGGCTCCGAGTTTTACAGCTGTATCAGCAAAGTTATTGCACCAGTTCCTCTGGTATGAACAGGATAATGGACAATGGACAAGTCATTAGGAGGCCTCAGGGAACGTGAGAGATCTTTGATAAATTCCACATCTGCATGACTGAACCATAAAACCCCTTTGCAGCCTAAGAATCCCATCAGTGTTACAAATACCAAATAAGTACCGCAAATTGTGGTGCTTTTTCTGTTGACAAGGTATTGACAGCAGCTTGGATTAGGTTAGAAAGTTAGAAAGGTTAGAAAGCAGAGAGACCTCCCAAACAGGGTCATTGTCAGAGACAACAGTAATGTCAGTGCAATGAGCACCATTTGTCATAAAGAAGACCTGACAGGATAAAAAATATAATCAGGATTTTGCAAGGGAATGTCAGAGAAGTCATCATGAGTTTGGTTTTTTTTTTTTTTTTTTTTTTTTTTAGCCACATGTACTACAGAAGCACAGACATGCAGAGGCTCTCTTGAGATTGGCAAATCAGGGAGCAATATGTCTAGACTGAGGACGGCACTTTACTTGAGGGTGTAATTCTCTTTACCTAGCAAAAGTCACTCCATATTTGGCAAGTTTCTAGTCAGAAAAGGCCTGAGTTTTCTAACTGTGGAGGCCTAGACAAGAAAGTCTGAGTCCTGATTCACCAAAGAATGCCAAACAGAGTAGATCCTGGAAATACTAGGGGGCCCCTGAACTTTAGCGAGGAGAGTAATACCATGCTCAGAATTTGCTTTAGGAAACTCAGTTTGGCAGCTGTGTAAAGAATGGTTTGTCGAGGGAGCAGATGTGGGAGGAGGACCCTGATTAAAAGGTTATTGAAAGAAACTAGGGATTGGTAGTCAGAGACTAAACTAAGATGGGAGCTGAGTAAATGAGAGAAGCAGGTGAAGTAAGAGGATCTCACTTCACTGAAGACACTCCATTTAAGGGGAAATCCCAGATCAAATTACAAGCCTTCCCAACCAAAAGGGTGTCAAAAGCAGTTACAGCATCAAGCAGAGAAGAATAATAAGCCACTGGATGTGAAGTGGGCCAAATGTTTGGAACAGGACACCAGAAGCTGTCCCCCTTCATTCATGTACAAAGAGAATCTGGAAGGGCTTACTGTAATCTGGGACTCCTAGTGCAGAGTCTGACAACAAAGCCTTTTTGAGCTTCACCAGGACAGAGAAGTATTGCTGGACAAGCTGCAGAGTCTTTAGTCAGGGAAATTAGGGGGTTAGTGATAGCATCAAAGGAGGGAACTGTTGACAATATTCAGCTGCTATGAGGATGACACACAGTTGTCTTTTGTTTGTGGAAACAGACAGTTTCTGGAAGGCCTGCACAGCTTAAGGGAAACAAAGCAGGCACCAGCAGATAAAATAAAATCAAGATATTCTACCTGTGGGAAGTGCCACTGAACTTTTGATTTAGAGACTTTGTGATCCCTCTGATGGAGATGAAGAAGTGATGGCTGTCTTCCTGATGAACCTCAACACTTAAGTGCTGCCAGTAGGAGTCATCAATATATTGGATTAAAAAACAAGTCCTTTAAAGTTATGGAAGTTAAATCCTGCCATAAATTTTGAAAAAACAGAGTAGGACTTTCTACTTACTCTTGAGACAAATGAGTGCATCCATATCCATTGTGCATTCCTGCAGGTGAAGGCAAACAAATAGTATCTGGCTGGATTCAGATGCTGACAAAAGCTGAGCAAAGATCTATCATGGCAAAAATTGATAGCTTCATGGGAATTGAGGAAATGATGGATGCAGAATTGAGCACTATTAGGTGCCTGGGTATAACAAAAGCATTAAAAGCATGCAAATTCTGTTCAAAGTGATAAACAGGTTTGCCATCTGGACCTGGCTTAGGTTTCTTAATAGGAAAAATAGGAGTATTACAGGGGGATTTACATGGAACAATAATCTTCAGTGGACTTCAGTGGGATAAAGGATATTAATGAATGGATGGTGGGGGGCTTCCTTTAGTCTTGATGGTGACTTGGCAACAGATTGGTTATGAAGAGTAAGAGTGAAAAGTGGAGGATGATTGTTATTCAGATTGTTAGCCTGAACTAGAGTCTAGGAAGATGGTGTTGCTCTCTCTAGTAATAGGGATATAGGAAGGGGAAAAGTTTAAGGGGAAAAAATGAATTCTGTTTCATTTAAGATGTCCACTGGATATTTAGTTTGATGAAAGACAATCAGAAATATGAAGTTGGAGCTCTACATAGAGGTTGGGACAAGAAAGGTAAATTTGAGAATCATTGGAATAGAGATGGTAATTAAATCCATGGTGATGAGATTACCAAGTGAGATTCTATAAATAAAGAAGAGGAGAGGGTCTAAGGATAGACCTCTAAGGGACATCAGCAGTGAGAGGCTATGATCTGGATGAGAATCCAGTAGAGGAGATAGAGGAATGATTAGATATGTAGGAGAAGCAGCAGGAGAATGATATTCCAAAAACTTAAAGAAAGTTAATAAATATATATATATATAATAAATATAAATAAATAAAACATAATAATATTGTCTATATATAAAATAATAAAGAAAGAAAATGGAAGAAACTATCAAAGAGGAGAAAGTAATCAACTTTTATTGCAGTCAAAGGCTGCATAAAGAGTAAGTAAAAGGAGGATTGAACAAAAGTCATTGGATTTGGCAACTATTGGTAATCTTGAAGTTTGGGTGGAATGATAAAGTCAGAAGCTGAATTGTAAAGGAACTAAAGAGTGGGGGGAGGGATGAAAGAACCTATTGTACAGGTGCTTTTTGTTAAGAGTTTTTAAAGAATTTAACTACTTAGGGCACAAGAGATTAAGGATGATGGTGGGCTTTAAATGATCCAGTGTTGTTTATTTCAGAATAAGGGAGACATGAGCATGTTTATAAGTAATAAAGAATCAGCTGGTAGACAGGGAGAGATTGAAAATAAGTGATGGAGCAAGAATGTCAGAGGGGGCAATGTGTTGGAAGAGGTGAGATGAAATGGGATTACTTGGAGAAAGGGATTCCCTTTGATAAAGGAACAATATCACTTCATCATGTGAGGCAGGGATGAAAGAGGAAATAATGGTAGAAGGGATATGAGTGATAAATGAGATGAGGAAGAGGAGAAAAAGGGGAGCTCATGGCAAATAGACTAATTTTTTTTCCTGCAAAATATAAGGCAAATTGATTTACTTCATTAGCATGAGTTTGGAGTGTGGGACATGATTGAAGTTCCTATGGACCTCCTGAAATACGGTATGGATAGAGGTTTCCCTAAGGATTGAGTATGTAAGATCTTACATTTTATATCTGGAATCTTTTCAACTTGGAGAAGACCCTACTTGGGTGCATCATAACTTGAGTAGATATAGCTAATTTATCACTGCATATGAGAGAGAGAGAGACAAAAACAGAGAGAGAGACAGAGATAAAGAGACAGAGACAAAGGGAGAGAGAGAGACAGAGAGAAGGGAGACAGAGACAGAAAGACAGAGAAGAGAGAGAGAGAGACAGAGAGAGACAGAGAGAGAGAGAGAGAGGCCTGCTATCATCTGTTTTAAAAAATCTTTATTTCTCAATGAATTTTCATTATGTATGTAAGTATGGCATGAAGCCTAAGTTAAAAAATACCTGGATTCAAATTCAAATTCTGATATCTAAAACTATTTTTATTTTTAAAAAGTATTTTATTTTTCCAAAAACATGCAAACATAGTTTTCAACATTCACCTTTCTAAAACCTTGTGTTCCAAATTTTTCTCCCTTTACCTCCCCCTTTCCCCATGACAGCAATCTGATATAGGTTAAACACATGTAATTCTTCTAAACATATTTCCATGTTCTAAAACTGTTTTTTTTTTTTTTAAGTTATCTGCATTAGTAGAAGGAAATTTTTTTCACCAGGAGCTTTCTATACCAAATGAAAATACATGTACAGATTTTTCTTTTTAAGCAAAATCAACATTATTATTGTTACTGAATATTTACGAAGGACATCTGGTATGGCAGAGCCAGAGAATACTAGAGCCAGAGACAACTGCAATTAAGTTTTAGGCCCTTGAGGTACCAGAAAGCTTGAAATAGAACCATGATTACTATAAGCTTCATTTTTCTTTAACAAGGAACTTGCTTAGTCCTAGAATTGTGAATAATGTTCAAAGTCTTCCATAAGTGAATTGTCAACTGCAAATAAAGACAAAAACTCAGGTTACTTGAACTAGTCCTCCATCCATGCTATCCTTAATATCATTACTAGCTATCCTTCCATATATTCAATTGATGAATTCCTTTAAAAATTTCTTTAAATATTTTAAGAAATTTTAAAGGAATTCATCAATTGAATATATGAATATGAATATGTATATATATATATATATATATATATATATATATATATATATATATGTAGAGACAGAGAAAGACAGGGATAGAGGTAGAGACACAGACATAGAGAGACAGAGACAGAAACAGAGACAGGGCTGGAAGTTGGGGGTGAAGGAAGACAAAGAGATATACAAATCAAATGCTATCCCCTTTCTGTCACATTTTACTAAATTTTTGAAAAGGATGATAAAGAATCATTGTTAACAATTCATGCTCAACAAGACAGTTCAGTGGATGGAGTCAGGAAGACCTGAGTTCAAATGTGACTTCAAACCTTTATAAGCTGTGTGGCACTGTGTATGTCACACAACCTCTCTCTCTTTCCTTTTTTCTTTCTTTTCTTTTAAAAATAATATTCTTTTGTTGTTGTTACATTTTGAATTCTGAACTGCCAACCTCCTTCCCAATCCTGTATTAGAGAAGGTCAACATTGATATAGATTTGTCTGTGGAATCATACAATACATACTTCCATATACCAATTTTTCCTCTGGAGATAGATAGCATTTTCTATTATAAGTTCTTCATAGTTGATCTGAACATTCATATTTCTCAGAATAATTTAATCATTCAGAGTTACTCTCTTAATAATATGGCTATTTTTACATAAATCATTCTTTTAGTTGTATGGCTCAGTTTCTTTCCAGAGATGTTTTGAGGATAAAATGAGAAATATCTATAAAGGACAATAAATAAGTGATAACTGTTGTTGTTTTGCTGTTTGGAAGACCAGACTCATCTCCTATCTCCCTCTTCCATCAAATCATCTCTTCCTTCTGAGAACAGTAATATGGTAGATTTAAAAGGGTATTGAATTGGAAGTCAGAAGAGCAGATTTCAGACCCTAGCTTTGGCATTAATTATAGCTGTGAACCTTTGGCACATCACTTTGTCCCCTTTGAGCCTTATTTTCTTCATTTATAAAATGAAGGTCTTGTATCCATCAAAGCTACTCAGAAGTCTTTTTTATTTCTAAGATTCTATAGATAAATCCAACAGATTATAAACTGTTTGAAGACAAAGATTTGTGACGACCACGCTAGCACCCAGGATACCTCAGAGTCAGCCAGAGTCAGGATAAGCAAAAGTCTTTAGTCTTTATTCTTGGTCTTTAGGGGTAGAAGTGAAGGGGATGGAAGTAGGATCTCCACAAAAGCAAAGGCCTTCTTCCTAGTCCATGGCCAAAGTGACTCTGGGTAGTCTTACTCCACCCCCTGGTTCCTCCTACAATTCTCTGTATACACCAATCATTGAGCCAGCACAGGAGAGAGAGAAGGGTCATTTTCCAAGTATATGCCCATAGAGTATTGTCCAATCAGTAGTTAGCCTCAAGTGCTTGGCCATCCTGACCTCAGTGCATCGACTCAATAGTTTCAGCCCTCTACACAGATTCTCATTTTTTTTTTTTAATTTCCTCAAGCACCAAGCTAGAAAACAAATATAAAATGGGCAATAAAATAAAATAAAATGCATTTTAAAAGTGGAGGTTTGGGGTTTGAACTTCTGATACAAGGTTCTATAATAATTAGGGGAAGGGGACAGGTTAAGTAGCAGAAGAGGGATTAGTCATAAATAGAGGATTTTTGTCATATGAGAGGAAGAGAAAATGGATGATGGAACTGAGATTGTGTGAGGAAAGGAACAATGGGACTGATAATTTATTTCTTTTGGCCTTAGTCTTTTCAATGAATTAGGAGGTGAATTTGTCTGCAGTTGGGATTGAGACAAGAAAAGTAAAAGGTCTGTGGGAAATTATATCAAATTATGCTAAGTTATATAAATTAAATATTAAATTATATATACATATATGTGTGTATATATGTCACCTTTATACATATACATATATATATATATATGTATGTATGTGTATATATCTATATCTATAATATCACCTTTAGGTAGAGTAAAAGTATCACTAAATAGCAGTAATGGTTTAGTTTATATCCACAAATTAAAGTCTTATAAGGCGTAATCTTCTCTGGGTTTTGTTGATACCACTCTATGATGGTTTTCCTACTATCTGTATAATTGACCCTTCTCAGTCTTCTTTGTTCAGTCATTATCCATATGTCTCCAGAAACTGTGGGAGGTAGGTAATATAATTATTTTTATCCTTCTTTTGCAGATCAGTAAGATGAAGCTCAAGTAAGTGATGAATGACTTTCCTAAGATCTCCATTAGTAAAATAGTGAAGATAAGGCAAACCCAGGACTTCTGGTTCATAGTATATTATAATTTCTACTAAATCACACTGCTGAACACCTACTATTTGAAATAAAATATTCTATAAAATTAGGAAAGAATCAGTTTTGAGCAGACTAGAAGTTTGGTTTTTGCATCAGAATGTATTCTTCATTCCAGTAACACTGGCCTCCTAGCTGTTGCATGAACAAGACACACTATCTTTTGACAGTGGACATTTTTATCTAGCTGTCCCCCCTGCCTAGAATATTCTGCTTCCTCTGTTCTGACTACTGACCATTCTGGATTCCTTTAAGTCCTAATTAAAACCCTACCTTCTATAGGAATCCTTCCCTAACCCCTTTTAATTTCAGTGTTTTCATTCTTTTAACCATTTCCCATTTATCCTGTACATAGCTTAGTTTGTATAGTTGGTTTCTATGTTGTTTCCCTTCTTAGATGGTAAGCTCCTTGAGAGCAAGTGGCTACTTTTTGCCTCTTTTTGCATGCTCAGAGCTTAGCATTGTGTTCAACATATACTAGGAGCTTTATGATGTTTCTTCAATTAATGAAGTCCTCCGTCTGGTAGATAATGTTTGAGTGAACCCAGAAAAGTCAATGAACCTCTTAGTGCTCCTAAACAACATTGTAGTCACATATTACAAATTTCTGTAACAATTAATGACATACATTCACCATGTACCCAGCATTGTGCTAGAATCTAGAGTTACAAAGATAAAAGGGAATTTAGACAATAAGGAACATACACTGAACTGGGAGGATACATCAACACACTAGGGAAAAGAAAACAAACTGTAGACAAAGCAAATACAGAGTGATTATAGCAGGGAGAGAGATATAACCAATTGGGTCAATTAAGAAAAGCTTCTGGAAGGCAGTGGTACTTAAATTGAGACTTAAGAGAAGCAAGGAGTTCTAAGAGGTAGAAATAGGGGCAGAATAAATTCCAGGAATGGAGAATAGCTTATGCCAAGTCACAGAGGCACAGATCTATCTAGTCCAACCTCCTTATTTTTCATATGAGAAAACAGTTCCAGGGAGGTTAAGTTACCTTCCAGTGATCACACTAGGAGGCAATGTCAAATCTCCCAGTTTGGAGATTTGAAGGTCTTCCAACACCAGAGACAAATGCTTTCCATTATAATGTCAATGTAATCTAACAATAATTTTGCTTAAATAGATCTACTTAGCTCTTTATATCTCCCATTATATGTGTGTGTGTTTTAATGTTGTTTAACAATATATATACATATATATATAAAAACACATGTGAGAAATGCTTATAAGAAGAGATGATATGGGGTAGCTAGATGGTGATAGAGCACTGGTCCTGGAGTCAGGACCTGAGTTCAAACAGCCTCAGATACTTATCACTTCCTAGCCGTGTGACTGGACAAGTCATTTAATTCCAATTGCCTTGCAAAAAAAGAGAAAGAGAAAGAAGAGGAGATATTGATTTTTTTTTAATTTTCAAAAGCTTTTTATTTTCTTTTTAAAAAATTTTTTATTATAGCTTTTTATTTACACAATATATGCATGGGTAATTTTTCAGCATTGACAACTGCAAAACCTTTTGTTCCAACTTTTCCCCTCCTTCCCAGCACCCCTTCCCCCAAAGGGCAGGTTGACCAATACATGTTAAATATGTTAAAGTATAAGTTAAATACAATATATGTATACATGTCCAAACAGTTATTTTGAAAAGCTTTTTATTTTCAAAACATGCATAGCTTTCAACATTCACCCTTGCAAAACTTTGTGTTCCAAATTTTTTCTCCCTCTTCTCCCCCTTAAATAACAAGTAATCCAATATATGTTAAACATGAGCAGTTCTTCCATACATATTTCCACAACTATCATGCTGCACAAGAAAAATCAGATCAAAAAGGAAAAAATGAGAAAAAACAAAATGCAAGCAAACAACAGCAACAAAAAGTGAAAATACTATGTTGTGAACCACACTCAGTTCCCACAGTCCTCTATCTGAGTGCAGATGGCTCTCTTCATCGTAAGATCATTGAAATTGGCTTGAATCACTTCACTATTGAAACGAGCCACATCCATCAGAATTGATCCTCATATAATCTTTGTTGTTTCTGTATAATGTTCTTTTCGTTCTACTCACTTTACTTAACATGAACTAATGCTTTACTTAGCATAGGCCTCTTTGAAAAAAAATCCTGCTGATCATTTCTTACAGAACAATAACATTCTATAACATTCATATACCATAACTTATTCAGCCATTCCCTAACCATTGGACAGCCACTCATTCCCAGTTCTTTGCCACTACAAAAAGGGCTGCTGCAAACATTTTTGCACATGTGAGTCCCTTTATCTTTTTTATGATCTCTTTGGGATACAGGCCTAGTAGAGACATTGCTGGATCAAAAAGTATACAGAGTTTGACAGCCCTTTGTGCAGAGTTCCAAATTGCTCTCCAGAATGTTTGATTCAGTTCATAACTCCACCAACAATGTATCAGTGTCCCAGTTTTCCCACATCCCCTCCAACACTCATCATTATCTTTTCCAATCACCTTAGGCAATCTGAGAACTATGTAGAGGTACTTCAGAGTTGTCTTAACTTGCATTTCTCTAATCAATAGTGATTTAGAGCATTTTTTCATATGACTAGAAATGGTTTTAATTTCTTCAGATGAAAATTGTCTGTTCATATCCTTTGGGCATTTATCATTTGGAGAATGGCTTGTTTTCTTATTAATTTGAGTCAATTCTCTATATATTTTAGAAATAAGGCCTTTGATGGTATTGTTTAAAAGGTAAAATCAGAACCAGTTAGAACAGAACTGGGAAAGTCTGGGACTTAGAATCACTCAGGTCCAAACTCAAAATTCTAATGAATTATTAATTCTAGGGTTCAGTTTCTTTGACATAAAGGAAAAAAACGAGATTAATATTATAAAGCAATTGTTGCCTGTCATCCTTCCTACCCCCCCCCCCCCCCCGCCCCCCGCCCCTGCAAGGGAAAGAAATTGAGTAGTGCAATGTCAAAATTGGACATTTCCCCCCCTCAAACTCTCAGTAAGTTGCCAATTCAAATGAGATAAAATTCTCTCAATCTCCATCTTCCCCATGAAAAGTTTTCCATGAGAGTTTGGAAAATTAATACTTTTCAAAGACCATTGTGGCCTTAATTTTTCACTGCCAGAATTTAGCCTTAAATGAACCTGATTCTCCCCTGAGCACCAGGGAACCCAATTGTGTTTTCCAAACATGGAGGACAGGAAGTTAAGAAGTAGGCAAAGTTTCTCTCTGTTGTATTCCTTATTACTTCCATGTCCTTGGGCACTTTTTCCTCCCAGGTGTTCCAGATTTGGTTCTTAGAATACTTATCCAGTGTTTCCTCTGGGCCCTTTATCTTCAGACAATGCACTATCTCTGATCCCTATTTTATTTCTTTTCTTCTTTCCTTCAAAACATATCTCATTCTTATAAAGCAGAGAGTCTTAATCATGACATAACATGTCATGGTGTCATGGATTCTTTTTGGCAGTTTGATAGGGGGTATTAGAACCTCCTCTCAGCATAATGTTTCTAAATGCACAAAATAAAATATGTGACATAATAAAGATATGATTTTCTCCCAACCAATTTCAAAAACCTTGTGAAATCTATTCACCATCCCCTTGGAAGTATGTGGACCCCAAGTTAAAAACTTCTATATAGAGAGAATTCTAGGTTAGTTAAATTAACTGTCCAGTGTTTGTGGTTGGGGTTTTTTTTAGACCCAATAAATTTATTTATATCAAGGTTTGAATATGTAATCCAAGCTTAAAAGTTTAGAACTGAAAGAAATCATTCAGTCCAACTCCTTTTATTTTAAAGATAACAGACCAAGAGAGATGAAAGAACTTGACAATGATCACATGGATAACCAGTGACACAATTGAGTGTTCCTATGAATTAGTACTCTTAGTGACAACTGGATTTCAAGGGCAATCATTAGGAGTTCCCTATTTCTTATCAGCAAGTTTCTCACGGATATGCCTATATTCCTGTAGGGAGGTACCTTCAGTTGCCTCCAAACACAGGACCATATTCTGAAATCTCATCAATTTGTCTGGGAAACTCAAATTGATCAAGAATTCCTCTAATTGACCATCTTACAAATATAAACTTATTATACATTATTCCCCCTTCCAGGAAAACTACAATCCAGTTAAACTGGATTTTTAATCCAGTTCCTTTTTATTTGTTTTAATTGTTCCTTATAGCAGACTTCCTATCTTTCCTCCTTCTCCTAGAATCTGTAAGTTCCTTCAAGCTCAAACTTGTGCATGAGACCTTTCTTGATTCTTTCTTGCTGCAGGGACCTTCCTCTCAAAATCTTATATTTGTTTTTTATATCCCTATACATAGGCACAATATGTCTTATCTCCTTGGCTGGCCTGTAAGCCTTTTAGATCAGGAACTGTTTTTGCTTTTGGCTTTGAATTCCTGGCATGTAGCACAAGGCTTGGCACATGGTATATTGTTGCTTAATTAATACTTGTTGATAGATTGCTATCAGCAACAGATTGGTAGGAAAAATTTGAGAATTGCTTCTTGAACTCTCTTAAGTCATACTTGCAAGGTTGGAAAGGAAAGAAGTTTCCACTAACCTCCTCCACCATAGCTTCTTAAGCTTTTTCTACTTGTGACCCCTTTTTGTCTGAGAACTTTTTGCATGGTCTTAGGTATATAGTTATATAAAATAGATATCCAAATAAAATATTTACTACCAATAAATCATAATTTTATGACACTCACATTTAGTTACAAGACTCTACATGGGGTTGTGACCCCAGTTTAAGAATCTGGATGCTATATCTATTAGTTCATCCCACAACACACACAAATACATATAATTCTGTCCTAGAACCAATTCTTAGTATGGCTTCAGTGCAGAAATGTAATCCCCAAATCAGTAGCTAACATTCCCCCTCTGGTTCACACTTCAAATATTTGGCCAGAAGGGACAATCCTTTCCCAGAGATTGGCAGATTATTCAGGCATTAGCAGGAAGGTTTTGCTTTGTTTACTCCTAAAAGGGTCTGCTTAGAGGAGATCACATTTGTATCTCCTAATAGATGAAATATGTTGCTTTCTAAATTGTATATTGGGTAATTTGTAAAAATAATCAGTTATGCTTTAAAATTTACTCAGCTGTGCTGGATATATGTATAAGTTTTATGAAATTTGATCCAAAGTTATTTAGATATTACCTATATTGTTAATTTTAAAGTTAAAAAAAATAGGTGATTTTAAAAACAAGAGACAAGAAAGTTTGATTTGCAAAGGTAATTGATAGTTTGAATGGAACATGCAGTTAGAATCTCACAAGCGAAAGTATTTTTTTTTACAAAATAACTTTTTCAATTAGTGTGTGTTAAAATTAGAAACTTAATTTGTAAATTACATGAGATTACTATCCATTCTTGTGATAGATTATAAAATTGTGAGACTGTTAAATTATTTGAGGTTTTTGTCCTAATACTGAAATCTAAAATTGTTAAGCATTATTGATGTGACAGGTTGTTGGAGAGAGAGAGTAAGAAAGAGAAAGGTGTTGGAGGGCACAGAGAGGATCAAGATGTTTTGGCTAGCACTAAAATATGTGGTTCCAGGACCCAAAAATTAAGGGATAGAATAGATACTGGGAATGGTAAATATAAAATAGAATGGGACAACATAGAAAGGGGTTTTAATTAATTTATGATTAATTAATGATGGAAAGGACAAGTTCTTCTGTGGAACCTGCTATTTGCCAGGAGAAAGGAAACATCCCATAAGGTTGGTACGCGCCCTTAGCTGGCAGGCTAAAATCTGAAAGCGACTTAGCAGCCTAAAAGAGTTAACTATAAAGAGAAGTGGGGTCAGAAAGCAGAATGGAGATAGTAGAGACACCACATGGCATGGGGGAAGGGAAAAGGGAAAGATGTGTTGGCTTGGGAAGGTAGAGGCTTAGTCCACCTTTCTCTCATTGGGTGTGACTAATGCTTAGAGGTGAGAAAAAAATCCACTCACTGGAGTTTATCCCCCCAACTTCTACCAATCTCCTTTCTGGTTAAATGAAATTATTTTAATATTAATTGTTTTTATTATTTAAAGGAATAGCTTACATTTACATAGTGTTGATACTGAATATTTTTATTTTTAAGTCTGTGGTTATTTTAAAGCAATCATTGGTGATACACTGTCCAAAGTTCTACCACTTAGCAATGCAAGGAACTTCTAAGTGAAGTTTGTTAGATTTCTTATTAACTGCAAATTCTCTGAAAGTAGTTATTTCAAAACTCATTCAGCAAATTATCTAATATTTATTAAGTGCATTATGGTCTCATTGTTTAATGAATATGATATATAGCTTTCTTGCTCTACAGGCACATGGAATAGATAGTTTAGGATCTAAAATCTCATTGATGAAAGTTGTTATTGAGATGAAATCTCTTAGGATTATAACTTATTTTTTGAGTTTTGAATTTGGGAATTATTAAATTATTAACCTACTAGTTGAGAGCTAAATTGGCTAATGTGGGATTGACACTATATGATTGGTTGTCAACTGTGCCCTCAGGCAGAGGACCTGAAGAATTGGTTTTGATGCTATTATAATCATGCTCCTACTTTTTCCACTTATAGCAAATTTCAACTTTCAGAGTAAGTGGCCAATAGAAGTCATAAGCACAGATCAAGTATGTAATATTTTGCTGGTTTCCATCTGAAAATATGTAGTTATCTTATCTTACAATTAGGTAAATGAGTATTTGGCCTGATCATTTAACTGTTGCAAGATATATGTGTTTGTATAAAAAAAGATCCTTTAGGAACCTCATGTACATGTAAGAACAATTGATACAACTGTGGGACCTGTTATTTTATTGATTATTGAAACTGAAGTTGAAATATCTTTCATATGGTTTAGAGAATATTTTAGTGTACTCAAATTTTCCTGTAGGATGTACATCATGGAAAAATTCATAGAAATCTGAGTGGTTTTTAAGCACCTTCAGGCCAGCTTCTAATCCTAGAGACAAGTCAGTAGAACTTCTTAGGACTACAAAGGCTCTTGTGAAATCTATTTTCACTGGTCTCAGGCTAGGAGCACAAGTAATTCCTGAAAGTGTGATTAAACCTCCTTCTTCTGAAACCTGTTCAGAGTTATAGGGATACTTGTCTAATGTGTGTGTGTGTGTGTGTGTGTGTGTGTGTATATATATATACATATCTCACATATGACTCATGTAAGAAGTTGGGTTCATCTCATCTCAATATCCAGCTTTAGATAGGCAAAGATTTTGTGAATACCTCTGTTATTCTGATGGGATTCCCCCTTTATGAAAATTGCTTTTGGGGTATAATGTACTCTCTAAAAAAGAAATAGCTATTTATAGAATCTTCAGGGGAAAATATAAGCACACCTCTCAAGATTGAGAGTTCTGCTCTTTGAACTTGCTTTCTCTAGTTCTCTTAGGCTTGTTTTCCTCTAGACTTTGAACAATTCACTTTCAAATGACCAATGCCAAACAGCTTTATTGACCAGCTCCAGAGGTCTGACTCAACTCACTGGATCCTTCGATCAACTCAAGCCCCTTCAAATGGGACCCTGTAGGACAACCCAGTTCAATGTCCATTGTCAGTAGGAAATACTTTCAGAAGATGAGATCATCACCCCATACCCCAAAAGACTTTGAGCACCATTTGTTTGGGAAGGAACTAGAACTGGTTGGTGAATGGACTCCAAATAACCCAGTGTCTGAGTGGGTTCCCTGTAAAGAGTCCATCAATCCTATGAAAGAGAAAAAAATATGTGGTATTAATGCTATTCACCTGCTGCAATAGTTTTTGAGACTTAAGATGGGGACATTGGGTTAAGATTTGGGAAATATTATTGGGAAAGGATATTACATAAACAATTCAGTTTGATGCTTGTAAATTATAGAATTGTAGAGGCTTGACTAGCCTTGACAAGTAGGTACAATTGTGTCCTAATAGAGAAAGAGGTTTTTATGGAACTGTCTGTCCAATTTGGAATAATGTTTGGTTTGCTACAAAGGCTAGACATTTAGAAAATGCAGATCAAAGAGTAAATTAGTTATACATGTAATAGGTATAAATAATTCCTTAGGAAGATTTGGAATCAAGTTAAGAACTTTAGGCAAGTAATAGACACCAATGCCTAGGGAGAACTGGTAAAGTACTCTATAAACAGTCTGAACAAAAAGTAATTTCTATGTCTGTGCTACAGGTTACCCCATGAGCAAATAGTACCATTCCCTTTGGATACAGAAAAATACAAGAGTGAATTCCTTCTGTTCCCAAAATAACATTCCTGGGGAGAATTGCAATGCAGTGCCTTACCTCTAGAAATATTTCAATTTATTCCTCATGGCAGAGTGAAAGATTCCAAAATCTAGGGATTATAGTGGTGTGTACCTGAGTCTGGAATATAACTAAAGGTAACTTTGGCAATTTCTCAAATGAGCACACCCCAAGCAAACTTTGGGTGATATTGTGGAGGCAGCACTCTCAAATCTGCTTTACCTGGGAACTGAGTGGGCACCTGTGCACTGATGCAATTGACTATTCCTTTTACCTTGGAATTCAATGAAGTAAGAAAGACTGAATCAGGAAAAATTAAGTCAAGCATAGTAAATGATGAATTCAAAGCTAAAAATCTAGTTCTGGTTGTGGGTCATTCCTACTCTGGTGAGTAAATATTATTGGATAAGTTATATCAGAGAAGCAGTGAAAGAAATAACAGAATGGTTAGATGCCACTAACAGAATGGCATGAGAAAATAGAATGACTCTAGAAAAGTTAATGGCAGGAAGAGGAAGAACATATGTTACAATTGGAAGTAGCCTCACTCTTAGGAAAGCCCTATCAAAAGAATTAGCAGAGAATTCAGGGATTAATCCCTGATTAATTATCCATTCTGTGTAAGGAGATCTGTGCAAGGGTTAATAGACTTATGAAGTGGAACATAAAAAAATTAGTCAAATATGAGGGATTAAAAAAAGGCTGTGGAAACCAAATTATTAAAAAGAAAAAAAAGCAGGATTGTGAGAAATGCATGGGCATTTGTTTTCCACAGTTATCAAAATTAAATTGGAGAAATGAAACTGAAATTCACAAGGATATTAAGGAATAATCAAGGATGGAGCCAAAAGAAGGTAAACTCCTTGGGAATAGCATCCAACTCAAAGTATGCCCTAATTGGGGCTCTACGAGCAGTTGCCCAAACTATCTCATATGACGTCTCCTTAGCTATCATTCTCCTCTCAATCATGCTAATTAATGGCTCATTTACCTTAAAAACATTTTCAATTACTCAAGAAAACTTATGACTTATTATTACTGGATATATAATGAAAGGTGGAGATTCATGTACTGTGACTTCTGTACCATCCAATTAATGGGGAATCAAGAGTGAGGGCCCATAAATCAGGAAGATAGAAAAAGTCCTAAAGGTGAGATAGATATAGAAGTCAAGGAACTATATCAGGATTGATGTGAGAAGTCCTCAAAAGAACACAAAAAAGAGGAGGGATTAAGTGGGATAAGTCTGAAGCCTTTTCAGAAAACTAACCCCTGCTATAGTTTAGGGCTACAATTCCAGGAAAATCCTCCTTGCTTGGACCCTTGCTTAATCTTGCACAAACCTCTTTATAATCTAGTCCCCCTGTTCTTGTATCCTGAGGATGGAGTGGATTTCTGTGATAGACTGAGAGCCTTGATACTAAATCAGGGACAGGTGGGGTCCAAGTTCAGGATTTAAAAAAACCTGCTCTGTTGCCTGTGCTTTGCCTCACTCCACTAGAATATACTAGTGAAGGTGATGCCTTTTTCCTGCAAGAATTGAATAAACTGCTTTCTGCTCTGGCTCTGAGAAAAATCTATTTGAATTATTTTGGCTTAGTGGTTGCTATCCCACACACTCTTATTTGATTTTTAAATTCTTTTTTGAGTTCTTCTATACATTCTCTTTGGGCAGAGAACCATTTCACATTACTCTTTGAGTTAGAAGTTTTTTGTTTGTTTGTTTTTTTTACTAAAGTGTTCTCCTCTGAAGATGAACTGCAGTCTTCCCCATTCAATGATGGGGTTCTTTCTTCTTTGCTGGTTCATTTTTTTTAAATGAGAAGTGTAATCACCTCTAATCATGGGATGGATGGATGATGCCTCAAGCTTCCCTTCAGCTCTCCCCTCTGACCAGGAACCTCAAACCAAGAGCTCCATCCTCTTACCCTTGTAATAAGCATATGAAAGACTCCTCTAATCATTAATAATAATAGAGAAATGCAAATCCTTGAGTTCTAGGACTAATTGCTCTTAAACAAAAATTTGTTGATTATTCTAATGGCATGTTTAGGGATCAAGGAGAATCCCTAGGAAGAGTCAAGTTTTACCCTGTCAGAATTAACTTTGTCCTGGGTCTAATATCTAGTTAAGGAGACAAATGAGACCTGAGACATACTTTATAAGTCTATTACTCTTTCTACTAAACCAAACTGCCTCTCATGTAAGTATGGTCTGAACTTTATATTTTTCATGATTTTACAGGGGCTAATTATTCCAGTTGAATGGTTATCTAGGAATCTTTTTATCTCTTATTTTCCTTCTGCAGAGTAAATGTTGACTTTGATTTTTCACTAGTACAGTTTTCTTAGTAAAGGAAAGGAGAGAAAGGAGAAGTTGAATTTAACTATTTCTTAGCAACTCTAGTAAAAGTGAAAGTTTAATGGTAAGCTTTAGGGTTGCCAAGATGGATCCCGTCCAAAGGACAGGTTTTGTTTTTTGTATTTTTGTTTCTGAGGACAGGTTTTGTTTTTTGTATTTTTGTTTTTGAGGCAAATGAGTTAAGTGACTTTCCCAGGGTCACACAGCTAGGAAGGGTTAAGTGTCTAAAGTCAAATTTGAACTTAGGTTGTCCTGACTTCAGGGCTGGTGCTCTATCCACTTCACCACCTAGTTGTCCCCAAAAGACAGGTTTTAAGTGCTTCTTGTAACCCATCTCATTTAGAGATGAGAGACTGGAATATTTTTTTGATGCAATGAATTTGCTAATGAGGAAGCTCCCTTTAACAATACAAATATAGGCTAGAAACTGAAGAGCAATTAATAGTTTTAGAGGGCTATTTTGGGCATTAGAAAGTTAAGTAACTTTCCTCCTTAGGTGTTAGTACTTTCATCCTCTTTAAATTACTCTATATGAGAATAGAACTTGACCTGTAATTTCTTTGGTAGAGGGCGCTCCCAAAGATGAAACTCTTTCTACTAATGCAGGTTGGTACTTTCTTACAACTTACAAACTAGGTCATCTTTTGCCTTAATTCATACCTAACCTTTAAATACTGCATTGCCAAACTGAGACCTGGGAAAGACTTTAGTTTAAAAAGGTCAAGGTCTCTCAGACGATCACTAATTGTCTTGGATTCTGATGACTCTGGAAGAGAGAGTAAAGCTGATGACTTTGCACAGTTCTGCCTCATTTAAATCCAATTCACTTGCAAGTCTAGACATCATCTTCCTGATGTCATTGATCCCCTTTGAGAATGAAAGACAAATAACAATATTAAAGAGTTGTGGCCAGATACAGAACCAGTATACATCAGAGATTTGGATGAGACACTTGAATCTAAATTTCTAGATACTACATTCTGATGCCAGTTCTCTATTTACTATGCAATCTTTAAACCCTTCTTCTCTTAGAATAAAGTCATAGAATGTTAGGATTAGAAGTTGTAATGTTCAGGCTAGTTTTTTGGAGGACCTTGGGATCAGCCTGAGTTCTTGGTCTTAGTGGAGAAGTGAAGGAGGCAAGAGAGCCACTAAGGGGGATGGTCAAAAATAGAATGTCTCATTTCCAGTCCTTCTCAGCCTCATATACCTTAGTACAATTACATCATTATAGCATTCTGAATATGTGTGAACTAGAGAACTATTACATCACCATACTAAGTACTAAGTGGATATGTGAACTAGAAAACCATCATCTCCTCAATTCCACTGAGTTAACACCTTGTTTCAAGTATATTTCTCCAGAGTTCTGGCTTTCTACAGGAAGTGACCTTAGAGCTCAACATATAATCTGATTCCCTCATTCTGTAGAAGAGGAAACAGACGTTAAGACAACTCTTATTGTTCCCACATATGACATCCCATCTTCTGATTTTCCTCTCTGTCTTTGCACAGGTTATCCCCAAGGTTCTGGATTGAATCCATTTTTCTTTTCTCCTTAAACTTTTTCTCTACACAGATCCCATGATTACTATTTATGCAGATGACCCATATATCTATACAATCAAAATGGAACTCATTATCTTTCCTCAAAAATCCAATCCTCTTTCCAATTCTTTATATTGGCAAAAATCCAATCTTCTAATTTCTTTATGTCTATCAAGAATATCATCATCTTTCCCGTCACTAGGTTTGTTCTGGAGGAGAAAGTGAGGCAGGTGATCTTGCAGGGCCTTCCCTCACTTAAATCCAACTCACTTGCATGTCATGGCATCACCTCCCTTGATGTCTTGGGCCTTTTTGAGAACAAAGGACAAACAACACTAAGTTTGCGACCAAGAAGCCATTCTGAACTCTTCACTAATCCTCACTTCACTGTCACCTCCAATTTGGTCAGTGGCCAAGTCTTGTTGCTTCTGAATCTAGAACATTTCTTTCACCTGTCCTCTTCTCTGTATTTATGTTATAATAACTGTGGTTTAGATGATCATAATCTCTCTACACTATTGCAATAGCAATTGGTCTTATTAATTCTAGTCTCTCTCTTTTGGGATATATCTTTCACATAACTGTCAAAGCTATAATCCTAAATTTTAGATCTAACTCCAGTATTCAAAAGTTTCAGTGATTCTTCCTTAGTACCTTTCAGAGAAAATACAAATTCTTCTACTTAGGATTTAAAGCCCTCTACAATTAGGATCTAGCCTACCTTTCCAGCTTTATTACAATTAATTCCCCCTAATGCACTCTACATTGTAGCCAAACCAGGCTATTTGTTAATCTTGATATATAACATATCATCTCCTACTGCCATTATGTTATGTTAGCCATAACAGCAATATTCCTTCTTCATTACTTTCTCTTAGAATTCCTATTTTCCTTCAAAATTCAACTCTAACATTTTAATGACTTCTAGATGAGACTTTTCAATTGTTAGTTTTTCTCTCAACAAAATATACTTTGCAACAGTTTTCTATTTATTATATACATGTTACTTTCCATTCCAATAAAACATAAGCTTTTAAGTCACTGCTTTGGGGTCAGTGTCTAGCACTAAAAAACACTTAACAAATGTCCCTTGAATGAATAATTGAACTATCATAATCCATTCCTTAATCTTCCCTGTCACCATAGCAGCTTTTTTTTTTTTTGTCAAGGTTCTTTTTTTTTTTTAAATTCATTATTAACTATTATTATTTTACTTATTTTGTGGCTTTTAAAATGGAGTTCTGCTCCTGGGGCATAGAGGGCATTGTTTCAACCTCACTTTGAGCTTTGGGGCCCTTTGAGCTTTGGCTTTGAGTACTAGGGCCTCCAGTTTTGGGGGATTTGCCACTTGAGATAGCACTGGGGGTAGTCTTACTTAATCCTGCCGGTTTTTGCCTGTTTTCCAGGGCTGGAATTTGCTTCTGTGCTTGGACTGGAAACTTCACTACTGGTCTGCTTGGGCTACTATCCTTTTGATGGATATGGATTGTTTTACTATAGCTAAGACTGTCCCACTGGCTTGCCTGGACACTATCTGTGCTGGGCTACACTCCTCTTTTACTCCAATGAGATTGGCCTTTCTATCTCTTTGTAGATTCTGTGACTCCGGAATCTCTTCAGAGGCTTGACTTCAAGTTTTTGTTGTTGTTGATGTTGAGGAAAACTGAGGAGAGCTTAGGCAATTTCTTGACTTTATCCATTGCTTGGAAAAAGACATAACAAAATACTACTATAAATTCAATAACACCTTTAAGTTAGCATGAGGGTCCCTAACACTATCTAGAAGAAAATGTTCTCTGATTTTGATGAGACTAGTTAATGTTTCTAGCATTGTGAAAACATTCTGAAGGACCATTTAATTCATTAGATCATGGAATCTGGGTTAAAAGACAATTGAAAGAATGTGTGAAGATGTACTCTGATTCTCTGAAGTGCAAACTAATTCAAATCACGATTACTATAGGTGGTTATGCAGCTTCTGCTTGAATGCGTTTGGTGACAGAGAACTCCCTACTTCATGAACTCTATTTTTAAGAGCTACAATTATTAGGAAATTCTTGTTCAGACTAAGCCACATCTTCCTTGTAATCTTCAGCAAATATTCCATTGATGGAAGCAAATCTTTCTGCTATAATTCTCTATCACTTTCTAATCTGTAATTTAGTGTCCTTGGTGGAGATGCCCAGAGAAATACCTGTGCAACCAACTGCCAGATATTAATCCCATTGTACATGAATATGAATTCATCTTCTGATATCAGTTTCTTGTGAGTTTAGCTAGTATGAATCAACTCCAGATGCTTACCCTTGCACAAACCAATAAAATCTAGTTACTAACCTGGAGAGACTAAAGATATTTTGAATCTAAGATCACTTTTTCAAGTTCAGAACCCTGAGGCCCAATCAATTGACCTTTTTTCCTGCCTTGCCTTATCACCACTCAGTTGCAACACAAACTCCAAAAACATCTAGCTGGTAAGCCAATTTTTGAAAGATCTGTCCTCCTCCTTCTCTTTCATCTCCTCTTTTTCCTGCTCCTCCTCTTCCTTTTCATATTTCTGTGACTTATTATCTTCTTTGTTTTTTAAATTTCTACGTGAAAGGCTGAGCTGATTTTAAAGAAATCTGGTTACGCGGCTGTGCTTCAAATATGATGCATCCTGGGTAAGGGTGGAGGAAAGAGGGTTCTTTTTCAAATAAGAATCATAGTTTTGGGTTTAGAAATACTGACAGTTGTGGGCTGGCAGTTGTGAATGAAAAACCTGAATAATGGTTGCAGATTGATATTTGAGCATAGGAGTTCAAGGTTAGTATTTAGGAATAGTGGTCAGATTTTTCAGCTAAAAGCTTTATATCTTTCTCATCCAGGCTCCTCAAGAGACCTGGGGAAAACCAATTAGGTTCCAGACTAGGAGAAAAGAGGCTGATCTTTGGCAGAAAAATGAAAATAATATCAAGCCAGAATAGTTATTGGGCTCCTCTTTGGGACCCACTCCACTAAAGTGGGTAGCTTCCTAGATGTTCTGCTCATGTATGGCTCTGGACCAAAACAGAAAACACAGAGACATAAACATCACTTGACTGGTGGGGCTGCATGCCTAACTTTGGCCCCTCTAAGGAACTAAGATAAGACTCTTGCACCCTAGAAACTCTTCTTCCCCTTCCATGGATGGTATCCTTACTCTCTTTCTGTTCTTAACATAATTAGGTGAGTTTACTTTAGGAAGTATATAGGATGAATTATTAGAGCATTTGCAAATTTGATCAAGCAGAATATAGTTTCCATATTAACTTTTGTATAAATACATTCATCTATATCATGTGCAAGATATATACATAGTATACATTTATCACAAAGATATGCATTGGTGTATATATACACTGTATATATTAGTATATACTAAATATGTACTAATTAAGTTTAAATATATTTCATTTTGTAAAGTTAATCAAATTCTTACAACTTTGTCCTGATTATATATATTAAGGAATTTCTTTACCTTATAGCTAGTGGATTAACTATCCTGCCTGACATCTAACAAAAGTTAAAAAAAAAAAAAAAAAAAAAAAAAAAAAAAAAAAAAAAAAAAAAAAGGTTTATGTTTTTCAGGGAGACATACAGATTGGGCTCAGCAATCATCCAAGAAAAAATTCTTTATATCCCAATTTATCATTTTAATCATTTTAGTCACTTATCCTAAATATAGCTCCTCTCCTGTAAACAGACTAATCTCTATTTTCTATTTTCTGAAACACTTCATAGTGGGCAGCTAGATGGCACAGAACAAAATCAGGAAAACCAAATACTGCATGGACATTTTTACCTCTGAATTTGTATTTGCACCTTTCATCTGACTAGAATGTTAAATTTGATTCATCCTTTAAGATTCAGCTCAACTCTCTATCTCTTTTTATATGTATGTGTGTGTGTGTGTGTGTGTGTGTTTGTGTGTTTGTCATTTGTCTCTGTCTGTCTTGGTCTCTGTCTCTAATTCATAGTATCTGAATAATACAGAATGAGGAATTTTCAATAGTAGGGGCTAAAGCATCTGCCCTATTTCCTCTATCTCAGTCCCAGCTGTTTCCATTAGGAGTTCATCCTATGAACTTTATAACTTTTGCTTTTGGTATTACATTTGATAGCATTCTGGTTTCTTCAGGGCATGATTTCTTCTTCTGGTTTCTTCTTCTTTAATCTTTGTATCTCTAGCATCTAGCATAGTGCCTCGATTTCTCAAACATAATGTGCTTAATGTGTGATTGATTTTTGTAGGTAATCAAAGCTGCCATCTCAGGGACTTTGCTGGTAGTTCCTGAGACTACTGGTGGTAGTTTCTGACAATCTGTAAAGATGCATAGGCTTCAAGGACTAAAGTCATTTCTCTGTTCAATAAACTTTAAAGTCTTTTCTCTGTTTAATAAACTTTAGACTTATCCACTCCCTTTAAATGGCTCTCAGCTATACTTGTTTGATTCAGTAAAATAAAATATGGAACTTTTTTTTGTGTTTGTGGAAGCAAGGAACTGAAAAAAATAGATGTCTATTAATTGGGAAATAGGTAAGAAAATTATAGTATGTGAATGTAATGGAATTTTATGAATTATAACAAACAATGAAAATGATAAACTGATGCAAAGTTAAGTAAGCAAAAATAGGAAAACTATATACAATACTAGAGTGTTATAGAGCATAAATATAAAAAGAAATTAATAGAATTTTTAAAAGAAAGTAAATAATTTTAATGACCAAACTTGGCTAGAAGATTCTCTTTTTCATAGAAGTTGGGGATTATGGGTAGAGATGACTGCAAATATTGTCAGATTGGGTTGAGATATTAGTGAGTTTTGCCAAATTAAAAAAAAAATATTCCTTACAAAGAATAGTGTGTTGGATGAGGAGAATGGGTGAAGCAAAAGTAAAAGTAAAAGCTATCTTTAGAACAATTTTAATAAAGCCTCAATACTCAAACTTAGTCCATTTGGGGAGGACTAAACTTTAAACTCTTATGAGACTTTCTTACTCATTAGCCAGGATGTATTCAAAGTCCTTTTCCCAAAGTCTCTGGGAGAAATAAATCAAGTTCTAAACAAAGGTCAGTTCTTTGTTAAGTCAGTGCTCTTCTAATATAATCAATGGTGGATGCTGTCAATTTGTAGACTACCAATCAATCAATCAATCAATCAAGCATGTATTATTCACCTCCTATTTGCTAAGGATACAAGAGTTCCAGAGATAAACAGAAGGGAAATCTTTCATTAACACTCTAATAATCATAATTAAGTCATATGAATCTAAATATACATTATAGCTAATGGCTCCCTGAACTATATGGACCCATAAGTGATTTTAACAGAGGTTTTCAAAACCCATGACATGTTTTAATGCTTAGTTTTAATTCTATGGGAAAGACAACATATATATAAGAAGGCCCATTCAAATGTTACAAAATACACACCAAATGATTTGCAGGAGAGGACACTAAGCAGCTAGTAGGATCAGGAAAGGTGTCATGTAGAAAGAGGCACTTGAGATGAATATTAAAGGAGACTAAGGATTCCAAAAGGCAGAGGTGAGGAGAGAATTTTACAGATTAACACGGCCAAGTACACAGACATGGAGCCTGAAAATGGAGACTTGTGTAAGAGGAACAATATGAAGGCCAGTTTCACTGGACTGAAAGATAAATGATTCAACATAGAAAAGTCTGCTTTTTGAAATGGGCTCATCATTCATGAAATTACTAAACTTTTCTTTCCTTGAGGTATATTTATTGCACACATACATTTCAAAGGACTCTCAAGTACTATACTTAGCATTAGTAATCTTAATACTTCCTTAAGATCAGCCTATCAGCCTACTAGGGAAAAATTATCAATTGTTTTTCCTCAGTATACTCTGTCCTTGCACACTCAGAAATTCCTTATAAATTCTTTCTCATATGAAAGAAAGTTTCAAATTTGGGGTTTTTTTTGTTCTAGTATAAGAACGAGTTCACATTTAGTTAATCTACGATTTAATCAAGACTCTGAGACATCCCTCACCCCAAACTTCCTATAACAGTTTTGTTAGATTTGACAGAAAAATGACTCACCAGAATCAGTTCTGATTGAGGAATACTTTTGTCAGTGTTTTTATTTTTATTTTTCCTAAACATATTTCCACATTTATCATGGTGTATAAGAAAAATTAGATAAAAAAGGGGAAAAAATGAGAAAAGAAAAAAAGTAAACAACAACAACAAAAAGATGAAAGTACTAGGTAATGATCTACATTCACTCCCCAAAGTTCCTGCTCTGGATGCAAATGGCTCTCTCTATCATGTCTATTGGAATTGGCTTGAATCAATTCATTACTGAAAAGAGCCAAGTCCTTCAGAGTTGATCATCACATAATCTTGTTCCTGTATACAATGTTCGCTCGGTTCTATTCACTTAGCATCATTTCACGTAAGTCACTCCAGGCCTTTCTGAAATCATCCTGGTGATAGTTTCTTATAGAAGAATAACATTCCATTACATTCATATACCATAACTTAATCACTTTCCCCAACTGATGGACATCCACTCAGTTTCCAGTACCTTTTGGCAATCTTTTTAAACAATTTAATATCTCTTTTATATGGAATGTTGTCCTAGCAAACACAGTACCTTATTTCCATTTTTATCCAGTGATTTCCAATGCTGTACAATTAGGAAATGCTTGCTAGCTCTACAAGCAACTATTACAACAAACTATTCTAAGTATTCCAAGCCTGTTAAAACTTGCCATTTTTTTTTAAGTCATTGTAAGAGCAGCATTAGTTCCACATAGATCATGGAGCTATTAGCTGTATTATACATTTAGATTCATGTGACCTGATTATGATTATTAAAGGGTTATAGGTTTTCTCCTTGGCCAATAAAATAAAAATTACTTTCAAATTGATATTTAGACTCTTGACCTTATAGCCTTTTTTTACATTGATACTGTCTGACAATTTTCCTTTATCTATCCCAACTAGAAGAAACAAGTAAAGTTGTGCAAATAGGAAGATAAACCTCTCCATCTTCCACTCTTCTGTATTCTGCCAGACACTACCTAAGTCCCAATTATTTTTCCTTTTGATCTGATTATAAATTCATCAGTCTGAAGACTGTGGAACTCCTTTCACTTAGGAATGTGAGAAATTCTGCATATTAACTTAAGATTCTTAAAGAGTCTTTTATGACATTGAGCTAGTAGGCAAGTCTTAAACCCCATCTTCCTGATTCCATTGCCCTTCTATAGGATGAATAAATTAATTAATAAGCATTTTTTATTAGACATCCACTATATGCCAATCATTCAATAAACAAATACAAAGGATACAAATAATGCTTACTATCAAAGAAGTTAAATTCTAGCTGAGGAGACATATATAGGGTGACCCAAAAGTCTGAGTGTAGAAATAGCATTGTGTTTCTGCACTGAGACTTTTAGACATCCTGCACATATATAAGTATATGAAGACTAAATATGAAAACTACATATCAGGAGAAAGAACACTAGTAATTGGGATAGTCAGAAAAGTTTCATTTAGAATAAGTCTTTGTGTCATGGATTCCTTTGGGAAATGAGGTAAAGTTTGTGATTTCTTTTTTCAAAATAATGTTTAAAATACACGCCATAAGTAGTATCACAAAGAAAAATAATTATGTAAAAATACAATTATCAAATTATTTTTATTTTTTTATTATTATAGCTTTTTATTTACAAGACATATGCATGGGCAATTTTTCAACATTGACCCTTGCAAAATCTTCTATTCCAACTTTTCCCTTCCTTCTCCCCACCCCTTCCCCTAGATGGCAGGTAGTCTAATACATGTTAAATATGTTAAAGTATATGTTAAGTACAATATATGTATACATATTTATACAGTTATTTTGTTGCACAAAAAAAAAATATAGGATTTAGAAATAAGGTGAAAATAACCTGAGAAGGAAAACAAAAATGTAAGCAGCCAATAACAGAAGAAGTAGAAATACTATGTTGTAGTCCACACTCATTTCCTATAGTTCTTTTGCTGAATATATCTGGTTCTCTTCATTACTGAACATTGGAACTGATTTGGATCATCTCATTGTTGAAGACAGCCACGTCCATCAGAACTGATCATCACATAGCACTGTTGTTGAAGTGTATAATGATCTCCTGGTTCTGCTCATTTCACTTAGCATCAGTTCATGTAAGTCTCTCCAGGCCTCTCTGAAATCATCCTGCTGGTCATTTTTTACAGAACAATAATATTCCATAACATTCATAACATCCAACAACATCCATAACTTATTCAGCCATTCTTCAAATTATTTTTCTTAAGTTCATGATCCTTTGTTAAGAACCACTGGTAAAAGGGTAGTGCTAGAGCTTTGTTGTGAAGAAAAAGGAAGATGCTATGATATATATAAATGATAAAAGCCTGAATTCTAAGCATGGGAGATAGCCAATTCAATGGCATCAAAATAATGAGTGTTGTGATAAAGAGCAAAAAAAAGGCCAATTTGGCTGGATCGCTGTAAAACAGAAGTAATATCCAATGAGGCTAGAAAGACAGGTGGAAGTCAGGTTGTCAAGTACCTGCTACATAACATCCTTACTACTTACAAGTTAAACGAAATTTATATTTAATTCTAAAGACAATGGGGAGGAGTGTCTGAATTTTATGGAAAATTGCATGGTCAAATCTGAACTTTAGGAAAATCATTCTAACAGCAGTGTAGAAAATTCACTAGAAAGAGAAACTTCAGGCAGGGACAATAATTTTGATGAGAGGTGATAAAGGTCTAAACCAAGGTGGTAATTATGTGGAGAGAGATGTCAGATGTAAGAGAAATATTGAGGTAAAATTGGCAAGACTGAGGTCAAGGATAATGCTAATGATATGATTGTAGGAAATTGAAAGGAAGATGGTACTTTCAATAGGAATGGGAATATTTGGAAGAGTTTAAGGGAAAAGAAAATGATTTCTGTTCCAGATTTATTGAATTTGAAATGGCTTTGGGGCATCCAGTTTCAAATATCCAATAAGCAACTAGTTATTTGGAATGAAAGCTCAAGGGAGAAACTGGGACTAGATATATAGATTTGTGAGTAGTCTGTGTAGAAATGATAATTAACCCCCCAGGAAACTGATGAGGTCACAGAGAGAGAGAATGTAGAGAGAGAAGAAGGAGAGCCTTGGGGAACACCCAGAGTTAGGAAGCAAGATATGGATAATGAGCCATCAAGAGACTGAGAAAGAGTGGATAGACAAGTAGGTGAACCAGGAAATGGTGTCATGAAAACCCAGAAAGGAGAAATGTAGCAAGGTTCAAGAAGGATGAGGATGACTTAGAAAAGACCATAAAGAAACTGAAGAAATCATTAGTAATTGGAGATAGAAGTTTCAGTTTAGTGATAAGGTTAAAAGCCATATTGTAAAGGGTTAAAAGACCTGGTAAAAGAAGAGGAGCTGGAAGCAAGACATATTTTTTTTCCCCAAAGAATCTAATGATAAAGCAAAGAGAGATTATAGGATGATAGAATAAGAGTATGATAAAGGTCTAGCAAAGTTCAAAAAAAATTTTTTTCCCAACCAATAGCAACTTATGTTCTCAACTTTATACTTTATCAACTTCCTTTGGGGGGGGTGGGGTGGGGGAGATCTTTGTAAGAAATATATATAGTCAAGCAAAACAAATTGTTATTCTGCATCATGGGTCTATCACCTCTCTATCAGGAGGTGAGTAGCATGCTTTATTATCAGTTTCCTGAATTCATAATTGTTCATTGTATTGATCATTGCTTACATTTATTAAAGATTTTTTATAGTGTAATTATAGAAATTTATTGTCATGGTTCTGCTCACTTTACTCCATATCATTTCACACAAATTTTCCCCAGTTTCTTTGAAAATGTCTTTTGTTATTGCTTATGGACTCAAGCATTCTGTTATATTCATACCCCTCGATTTATTTAACCATTCTTCAATTGATCAGTACTCTTAAGTGACCTGGTGAAGTTTTGTTTTTGTTTTTAAGGTGAGGGAATACTTGTCTGAAGATATTTCAAAATGAACTAGTAAAAAGAGAGAATTTAAAGTTTATTTTTAAGTTTTTAAAAATATTTTTATAATTACATGTAAAGAAAACTTTTAAACATTAATTTTAAAAATTCTATTTCCAAATTTCCTTTCTTTCTCCCCCCTCCTTCCCTAAAATGGTAAACAATTTGCTATAGGTTATATATATGCGGTCATGTAAAATATTTCCATATTAGATATGTTGTAAGAGAACAGACCAAAAGGGAAAAAAAAAAGAAAAAAAAGTGAAAATAGTATACTTTGATCTGCTTTCAGACTATATAAATTCTCACTCTGGATGTGGACAGCATTTTCCATCATGAGTTCTTTGGAACTATCTTGGATAATTGTATTGCTGAGAAGAACTATTCAGAGTTGTTCTTATAGAACTGTTGTTACTATGTATAATGCTGTGGTTCTGCTTACTTCATTTTGCAACAATTGATGTAAGTCTGTGCAGGTTTTTCTGAAATCTGCTTGCTCATTTCTTATAGTATTCTATTACATTCATATATCAAAAGTTGAAGTTTAGAAAGTGGGGATTATTAAGGTTGCACTGTATTAGAGAAGCCACAAAGAATACATTAAGGGCACATTGGTTGGTTTGGGTCTTGGCAAGAAGAGCCATCTCACTGTCAGAGAAAAGAAGAATTTATGCCCAGTGGTTTTGAGATTAAAAAGAGAAGAGGAATGATTTCACATTAAATGATTTCAGTTTTCTCAGTAAATTCAGTTGAGAGAGGTGGGGAAAAGGAAGGTGTGACATACTTGAGAAAAGAATGTTAAAGGTAGCTGGATGGCACAAACAGAAAATAATATTGGACCTGGGAGTCAAGAAAAGCCAAATCCAAAGTTTGCCTCAGGTACTAATTGTGGCATGTCACTTAACCTGTTTGCTTCAGTTTTGTCATCTGTAAAATTAGGGATAATTTTAATACCTGTTGTAAGGATTAAAGAAGAGACTAGATATAAAGTGCTTTATGAAAGCTTATAGCACTGTATAAATTTTAGGTACTATTATGAGGTAGCTAAATGGCACACACCTAGTGTTGAAGTGTTAGAGTTGGAGTGTCAAGGCCAGAATTAAAATTTTGCCTTGTATTCTTACCTTTTTCAGCTTCAGTTTTCTCATTCCCAAAATAGGGGGTTATTGTGAGGCTTGTATGAAGTTCTATGCTATATAAATTCTAGCTTTTATTATCATTTACTAAATCATCACACTTTCTCTTCAAGATCTGATTATGAAACTTATTTAGTAGAGATTTGGGATGAGGTCTAAAAATAGCTCTAGGGAGCTAGTAGTGGCAAAGTTGTGCCAAAGACTCCAATTTATGGTCTATTTACGGTCAAGCAACATCAAAACTTGGTAGATAGATGCTAGTTTAGATCAAGAGGCCAGTGTGATTGCTAAGAATTAACAAATCTCTTTAAATACCTTAACTTCCAGATTCAATCTTCAATAATAAATCTTGGACTCATAAATTAGTTCCATCCTTACTTTAGAGAGAATACCACATTCTAATTTTTTTAAACATGAAAATATCTTTTAAGAATATAAATCTTGTTGTAGTCATAATTTACTATCTTCCAAAAGCAACTTTTTTTTTTTAAATTTGCAAAATTAATCTTTAATTACTTGAGGAGAGGGACTGTTTCACTTTTGAACTTGCACCTTCAGAATCTAGCAAGTTACCTGACATATAGCACCAAAGGCTACTGATTGCTGGTTGCTTGGCTATACAGATAGTCATGGCTTGCTGATCTCACAGGCCACTTAGAAGTCACATTTCACATCATAAACTTTAAAACTGTTTATGACATAGTCAAACATTTGATTTTACTGTCCAAGCTTGGTCAGTATTTTGCTGTATGTTTTTTCTTAAACATAACAAAATTTGAAATAACATGTGCTTAGTTGTCCACATAAACTTGGTTATACATCAGGTTCTTGATATCTGTTCCTTGATTTATTGAAAAAGGTCATTAATTTGGCAGCTCAGTGAATGATAGATTGAATTAGGGAATGAATGTGTGCAGAGATACTAATTAGACAATTGCTTCATCTCCCTGGCCGCATCCACTCTTGCTTCAAATCTTACCTCTAGAGAACATACTTAGAAGTTAAAATGCATTGTGAAGTAAGGTCTTTAATAATTTTCAGAAAAATATATTTCATCCAAAACATAAATTATCTTATCCTGGATCAGGAGATGGTATACATGACAATTTGTTTAAAATGCATTTTTTCCCCTTAATAAAATACGTTAAGAATCTTTGTGTTTAATTCATCTCCTTGCTACTTGAAATGATGTACAACTTTTGAAAATGATTGTTTTTTGGTTTCCTCTATCTCCTTATCTGTACTTCTTCCAATAGTTGCTCTATAGGCTTGATATTAAGACATCATTTAGAATAAATTTATTTTCCATAAAGAATAAACGTAAACATTTTATATGAATAGCACAGAAATCTCATCTAGAATTTCGTTACCATAAAAAACTTTTGGGTTTGCACGTTATTTAAACTCCTTTGAAAAACCAGAGTATTTTAGAACGTGAGCCATGAGTTTAGCTTTCATCAAAGGCTGGTATAATTTATAAAGTACTTAGATGAAAAAAAGCTATTTTGTTTTCATAATCCTTCACAATTTTCTCAACGTGATCCTACTTTTTAAGTGCAATGACGAACACTCTAATCTGATACACTAAGGCTTTTGTCTGCCCTCCCAGTTCTAGTAATTTTCTATTTTACAGAGATAAAAGACAGCTGTTGAGACCCCGGGGCCAGCTGTGCCAGAACATTTCGTTATCTCCATAGAAAAACGGGGCTCCACATATTTCTTTATTCCACCAAGCATTTACCAAGCGCCAACTATCTCCACTTTTCAGTCACCACTCCCCTTCTAAACTGCCTTTCTTTTTCAACTCTTTTCCTTTCTTTCTCTTCCTCACTTTTTCAAAACCAACCGAGTGAAGAAGGGGATTTAAATTCCATTCCGGAAGTTGGGTTCTCGCGCACTGCACGGTGGGAATCGTAGTTCCGGATCCCCCTCCCCAACTGCCTTTTCCGCCCGTTTTCCCGAAGAAGACTACATTTCCCAGGACTCCTTTGAAGAACCCGCCTCCGTGCGCACGCGCTCTTCTGCCGCAGGATTTGAATCGGCGGCGTTGTTATTGACGCCATATTGGGGCCGGCGGCTGGTGGGGAGAAGTCTTATAGGGGGGCGGGGGGGAAAGGGAAGCGGTTAGACAAGCCTTTCCTTCAGCTGCCACTGCCGCCGCCGCCGACGTCGCTGCCGCCTCCTTCTAACCATCCCCTCGGCATTTGTCCTAGACCCACCGCACCCTATACCGGCCCTGCCCGGCGAAAGTCGCGTTCCGGCTTCAGATTTCGCAGCGCTCAAAGGGAAACGGATAGGCTGAGAGGAGGGTCCATTGAGCGAGGCGAAAAGACTCGAGCCGGGGCGGGGACCGGGGTCGGAGGCTCCCGGGAGAGCGGGAGCTGAGGCGAGAGGAAGGAAGGCAGGCAGGAAGGAAGGCCCCCAGCGCGAGCCACCCCCTCCCCCCCGACGCCGCCGGCTCTCGTCACCCGGGTCCCCCTCCCCGCAGGTCCGTGCCGCCACTGCTGCTCCCGCCGAGGCGGCGGCGGCGTAGTCCGCGTAGGCTGCCCCTTTCCGCCGCCCGCCCCTAGGGGGTCGCCGGCTCCCCTTTCCAGCTTTCCTGCGCCCGGCTCCCCCTCGGCCCCAGTCATGGCGTGCGGAGCCACTTTGAAAAGGACTCTGGATTTCGACCCGCTGTTGAGCCCGGCGTCCCCCAAGCGGCGGCGATGTGCGCCATTGTCGGCACCCGCCTCGGCCGCCGCCTCCCCGTCGTCCTCTGCAGCCGCCACCGCCGCCTCCTTCTCGGCCGCCGCCGCCTCACCGCAGAAATACCTCCGGATGGAGCCGTCCCCCTTCGGCGAGGTCTCTTCTCGCCTTACTACAGGTGGGTGCCGAGCCTCCGAGCTCGGGAGAGGGTGGGGGGAGGGAAAGACCCCTCCTTCCTCCTCCCGTCCTATGCGGCCAACATTGGGCGCCTGCCGTGTGCGGAGTCTGATTTCGGGACTGGGTATCGTCTGGCGAACTGCGCAGGCCCTCAGGGAGCTTCCATTCCACTTGGAGGCCGGCGGGGGGAGAGTGCGAGGAAGGACGGCTTTGGCTGGGGTGGGTGGGGGGATATCTCGCTCCTCTCGCAGCCATGTACAAAGTCCCATGCTTTCCGGTAGGATAAGGCCGTGGGATGGGGGCCGGAGGGAACTTGTTTTAATTAGGCGTCCCAGAGACGGGGACACAATAGAAATGGCCGTTTGGGCGGCGGGGGGTGGGGGGGAGGGAAGAGAGGAGCGGTGCGTGGGGGGTTGAGTGGAGAGAGAGGGGCTGTGGGAGGAGTGGGAAGGGGAGATCGGGTTTCTTAGGGTTGGGGACAGGAATTCGAGGGAAGGGAGTAGAGTAGAAACACTCTGCGGAAACGACTCCTCGAGGGTCGTCTTAGCCCCAACTTGGGAGCGAGAGGATCATTTGGAGCGCCCCCCCTCGGCCGATGCCTTTCAGACTAGCCCGAGCCCAGGAGGCAGCACCTCTTCTTTATCGTGCCTGGCCAATTTTCGTGGGGGGAAGAGGGGGCGGTGAAATCCGCGAGTAGTAGGTGACCCTAGGGAGCGAGACGGGTCTGGCGTCAATACCGCTGAAACGCCGATTCTGCTTGAGGCCAAGTCTACTTTACGTATGGCCGGTTCCGCAACAAAGACAATGCTCTTTGGGGGCACCGAAAAATAACCCAAACGTGTAGACTGAGTCACCCCGGAGAGATTATGGAGAATGTATTTGTGTGTAAAATAGTAGCTGTAGTTGGGTAATTAATTACTTGGACGAGGAAAAGCTTTATCTGGCCAAAAGGTGTTGGGGAATGCACCCGGAGTGTTAGGTAAGAAAGGAATCAACCCCAAGCGCCTCAGGGTATTTTCGTGTTTGGTTTCGAAACTCCTGAAAGTGACGGGGGGTGGGGGGGGGGTGGGGGTGGAATGGCTTTTGTATGTATGCCCCATTCCGATGCTCCCTTATGTGTTCTTTAAAAGCTGTTCCCTTGGCACGCACCATCTACGAATAGGCTTTTGTGGGACAGAGGTGTAAATCGACTTCCTTTGTATGTAGCTTGACTAGCAAAGATTTTGTATTGGCCTTTGGTAAAGCGTTTGCTACTTATGACTGGTTTGGTGATTGAGGAAGGGTCAAGGATCCTTTTTTATGGAATGGGTTAACTAAATGTCTAGTTATTGTCGATTTAGAAAGCCTTTGGGGATGCCTGGTGTTCTAAATTTGGTATCTTCCATTCTTAGTTGGCTGTCCTAATTATTTCACCTAATTTTAATTTTTCTAATTTTAAGATTGATTGCAGTTATTTTAAGGATAACCATAAATTCATAGAGGATCCAAAATTACTCTACTCCAATCCCTCATAATCTTTACTTTCCAGTATTTGAAATTATTTCATGCACAAGTAGTTTTTGGCTGCATTTTGCAGATTTTGTTTCAACAATGCTACCAAAATATTTCATCTGAATTGTGATTGCTTTCTTTGGAAAAAGTTATCCTGAATTTATGGCTAATAACTTTCATCAAAAAATCACCCAGATACTTTGGTATTTTATAGGAAGAAATGTGCTTGCAGTGTCGAGTGTTTTTTTAATGCTTTTTTAGTTTAACATTTTTAATGAATGTAAATTGAAAATTTACTGGAAGGATCTGTTACTATATAATTAATGCAAATACATTTGAAAAATTGTTGGCTAATTCAATAAATTCCATTGTCCAAGGGGGAAAATGTTTAAGTTCAGTATATAGTCATTTTTGTCTCTAAAGCCTAAATTTGTTAATGGTAAATAATATTAAACTTTTGGTTAATTGATCTGGATCTGTAAATCCTTTAGCACTTCAGAATTATTTTATAATGAGGGGAATGCTGATTTTAAACTTATCAAATGTTAGAATATGTCCACGAAATTGGATTAATTTAGTTAGATAGAAGCACCTTGCATTTTTCATATACTTGATATTTTTGAAATAGTTCTTGGTGACATCTAGTTGGGGAGTTTGGTCAATTTCCCTTATATTTAGAAATTTGAACTAAGTAAGACTATACTGCTTTTTTCCCCCTTGTTAGTGATTGGTTAACTAAGTTGACACTGCCAGGCATCTGAAAATACCTATCTTGAAATGAAATGGATTAAAATATTGTTATAATAGTTTTATAAATTATACTTAAGTTAATTTTACAAACATAATTAGCAAGATTCTGTATATTGAATAACTTATAATTTAGATTTGTGCACATTTAGCTATATTAGATGTGTACATTTGTGATACTGTCACAATGGGAGCATCTTTGAAAAGCTTCCCACTTTCGAGTTTAATGACAAAGAAACAAAGTATTTGGTGCCTAGTTTCTTTTTCTTTAGAATGTAGTTCTTAGACTAAGAAATACTTGCTTTCCTTAAAAGTCAAACATTAGGTTGAGAAGTCAGTCAATAAGCATTTATTTAAAATGCCTGCAATGTGATACTGTGCTAAGAGCAAAAAATAGCCTTACTCTCCAGGAGATTACAAACTAATGTGGGGAAGACAATGGTGAAAACAATCAAAAGGAGAGCAAAACATTAAAGGAACCTATAATAACTGGAGATTTGGCTTGGTGTTTGTTTGTTTTTCTCACCACTTTGACATTGGAAGGGAGTAGAATATATTTTAGAGTTGCCATCTTGTAACAACTTGAATAATTAAATTTTAGTTCTAAGAACTAAGTTCCCTTAGTAGTTTTCAGTTTTATTATGGGAACATAGTATGCTATTGTGTTACTCTTGTGTTTTATATAAATACAAAATTAGAGAATACTAGAGTAATTAGTTGTATAATTTAACAGAATCTTGAGACAAAAAGGACTTAAATAGTCATATGTTAAAGCTTGTCCATCTGGAAATATCTCGGGAAGTAATTCATTCTAGTCTTAGTAACTTGTTCTATTGCTCAGAGTTGCCAGTAGCTTCATATTCTTTCAAAAAACCTAACTTTATATAACTTTTAAGGTTTGCAAAGCACTTTGCATATTTTCATTTGATCTTCCCAGATGAAACTGAGAAGGACTTAGTGACAGGCAAGGTCATGTAGTATCTTGCAACACGTTTAGAATAAAAAATACCATGTGTTAATTAACGGGGACAGCTAGGTGCCATAGTGGCACCGTATAGAGGCTAGAGTCAGGAAGATTCATCTTTCTGAGTTCAAATATGACCTCAGACACTTATTAGCTGTATGAACCTGGGCAAGTCACTTCACCCTGTTGGCTTTAAAATGAGTTGGAGGAGCAAATTACAAACCACTCCAATATCTTTGCCACGAAAACCTTAAATAGGGTCACAGATACCATCAAAGAAGCAACAATAAATAGAAAAAGTGAGATAAGTAATTAAATGTACATCACTATAGGTGCCAGTATATTTTGTTATCACGTTAAAATGTTTATTTTCCTAATAATTGTACTAGTCCCATAAAATCATTAAGGAGTTATGGAACTTTGGAGCTAGAAGCTTTTAGATTTTTTTCAGTTCACCCCCCTCATTTTACAGATAAGGAAACTGAGGATCCATAGTTATTGGCAAAACCAGGACCAGATTTCAGGATTGGGTGGAAGAGAAGAGACTACTACTGGACTCTAAAGAACTGAATTTGAGTCCAATTCTTGCCCTCCTCCTCCTCCTCCTACTACTACTCTGTGATCCTGGGCAAAAAAATTAATCATCTCAATTTCTTTATCTGTGAAAGAAAAGGCTTGGATTAGCCTCTAGATCTCCAAGGTTCCTTCTAGCTTTTGTAGTGTTATGAATCTGGTTATAGATATAACATTCTTAATGCTTTAACATTTAACCTTCATGTGTAGGAACATTGTTTAGATAATGGAAGAGATACAAAGATTGGGTAAAAATTCATACCTCTGGTACTCAAGACTGTGAGTGAATATGAGAGATAATTGTAATATACAATATTACATAAAAGTATTTGTTGCAAAACAGTGTCATATGAGGTCCAGTGAAGAAAGTCTTGCTATTTATAATTCTTAGAGACATTATTGTTACTATTGTTTCACTTTTAAGTATTAGATATTTTAGGAGTGCATCAAATGCATTAGTTGATCTTAAAATTTTTTATAAAACATCAGTTGGAAATTTGCCTCTAATTGGACATTACAGCTTCTAGATAGCGATGAGCTATCCTATATAGATTGTTTATCAGACTTGTTTTCAAATTGAAACACCAGCTGGCTTAAATTAAATATAAATGGTTCTAGGTAAGGAAATGAGATATGTTGGAGGAAGATGGAATCCCACATCAGATGTAATTTATATTGAACATTTTAATTTGTGATTAAGTGATAGCTGTAATTTCACTTCTAATTTCCTAATGTATTTGGCAACTAAACTGTATGTTTAATAATCTCTTCGTGCTTTGGACTTTGGATGTGCTATCTTTAAATTGCTGATTGAAATGTGCTTGTGAAACTTTATGCTTGGTGTTAAATAGTAGGGGGGGAAATCCCTCTATGATTAAATGACTAGGGTCTCTAATCTCTTAGTGTGGATTTAAAGTGTTAGAAATATAAATACCTGTGCCACTTGCCATGTGTACATTGCTCTTGTGGTTTTTTTTATAAAGTCTCCTTTATCTTCAACTTAAAAATGCAGAAGTGAAGGAAAGGGTCTATTAGTTGATGTGGTATTAGAATTTGAAATGTTGGGGGCGGTGTTAACTATTAATCCTGTGTGTGAGTGTGTGTGTGTGTGTGTGTGTGTGTGTGTGTGTGTGTGAGAGAGAGAGAGAGAAAGAAACAGACAGACAGACAGTAAGTTTCTTTGCAGTTGATTTAGCAAATGTATAATTTGAGGGGTAGTATCTTAGGTGTATATTTAGAATGGAAGGACTAAGGGCTTCTAGTTCAAACCCTTCATTTTATAGAGTAGTTATAGATCCACATAGGAAATAGATGATACCCTCTGCTGCACAAGAGCTTGGGTTCAAAATTTTGCCCCTTAGATTGAATGATCTTTCTAGTCTTAAAATTCCTCGCCAGTAAGATGAGGAATTCCAGGTGTATGATAGCATCTAAGGTTGCTTTTGACTGTGTATGATTTCAATTTCAATGTTCTTTTTACTAGATTATGCTTTTCTATAAGATATGAAGATAAGTTTACATTTGTGATTTCAGTCTTCAGTTTTGTGTGTTGTGGCACTTTTTGGAAAATAAAAGAAAATTTAGAGTACATTTTTGTATTTATTAATATTCTAAGCAGATTCATTGAACACCCATTTGTTTCAGGTTTTAAAATAATGAAAGCTCTGACTTGAGAAATCACTTGCAGAGCACTTGTATTTTTAGGGGAAGCAGAAAAGCAGCCCTGAAAAAAGTCAGGTGCTGGACTACCAAAGAGGAAGTATAGTACAATAGAAAGAACATTGCTTTTAGAATCATTAGCCCTGGGTTCATCTCCACAGTCACTTAATTTTGTCACCTTGGGTAAGTCAGTTTAAGTTTTGTTTCTTCAGAGCTTTTTATTGTTATGTTGTTTTTACATTAATCTCCAAATATATCCTTTCTTTCCCTATTAAAAAACAAAAATGAATAAAAACAATACAATCAATGGGCAAGATAGCAGATCAAGCAAAATTAACACTTCTGCTAAATCTGACATTTGCGGTAGAAAAACTGTAGTTTACTATCTTTGCCATAAAGGAAGGGGAAATGTGTTTTTTTCACCTTTTCTTTTTAAGAGCAGGGGCTAAGGTTAGCCATATAATAAGCGTTTTGTTAAGAAAACTAATTAAGGGGTATGTTTACATGTAATATGACATAATTATTGTATCTGACTTGTAACCTGAGATTTATTTTCCAGTTTTGCCAATTGGCCTTCAAGGTAATTGTAATTGTAAACTACTTTTAAACTATGGCATAGAACAGAGGCCTTAACACTTAGTTCCAAATTGGGAAATAATTAACAAAGTAGATATAGAACTGGATATACATAATGTTAATAATGAGATTTTTTTATGGCAAACTCTGACACCACACAGACATATATTTGTGTCATATATGATTTAGTGATCCCAGTTTCTATTTGAGTTTGATGTCACTGGTAAAGACAACCCTTTCCTCATCTTCATTATATAACATGCATATAGTATTTAATTGTAATTGGTTGCAAGAACAGATCTATCTTTTTAAAGTGCTTGGAAAAGTGTACTTTAAAAATATTAAAGCCATTTAGGAAGATGATGATGATAAAAGGTGTAACTGGAAACCAAATTGATGTTTGCTCCATATAGCTTCAAATTTCAGAAGCTTGTCATATCAATCAAATGGAAGCTTATGGACAGCAAGCAAACTATAGATTTGTATACTCAGTGCTTAGCTGAGAATACACACACACACACACACACACACACACACACACACACACACACTATAGGAAGTAAGTGCTTGATTAATATTTGTAGAGTTTAAGTCAAACATTTCCTTAACAGAAACTATAAAAAGAAATATATCTTTTGAAGTTTTTTTTTTTTTTTAAAGAATTAATATCATGTGAAAATTAGGTCTTCTGTTTTCTGAAATTGCTAAAATAATTGAAGGATTCCAAAAGTAGAAAGGATGTCGGTCAGTGGTTTTCATCCATAATAAGTGCTAGTCTCAACATTCAGCTTTTGGTGGAACTATTTTACAACTTTCAAATGGTAGAAAACTAAGACATGTTTATGTTCTTTTATTTTGGAAAAAAAAGAGACAAGAAGACTTAAAAATATCATTTATCTGATCCTAAGACTTTTATTTCTTAGTTTGGGATCTTGTGTACCAGATGGTAACTGGATATGCCTAGAGCCCTTGGAGAGAGTGTATTTATATAGTTAGTATGTATGCATGTACATATGATATATATTACAGATGTAAAATTGTAAAGCTGAGTAGGGAATTTAACTGTTTTATCAGTCTTAATCCCCTCCCCACCCCCTTTTTAATGAAGAAACAATAATTCCTAAATGATGTTCTGCCCTCTCCTCTTCCCTCTGCCCACATCAGGTTATCATAGTTTTAAAATAGGGATGCTCTTAAAGGCGATTTTTTTTCTCTTGCATCTCTGAACTCTCCCAAGATATCTTGGTTTACTGGCTAGATTTCTTAAACCAAAACCAATCTGATTCTAATTGGCCATCAATAAATCCTAGGCCAGGCCCTATTTGGTCATTGTTTGGGTCCTAATTGACTCATTTTGATTGTAAATAAAATAGCAGTCATTTCTTCTTTGGCCAGAGACCCTGAGGGTCTTCCCTTCCCTGTTTTATTTATTTATTTTTATTTGGGGGGAGTGGGGGTTAGTGAAAGAGAAGATTCTTTATCTCTATTGATATTTATCCTTAATTATTGAATGGGTGCAGTCTCAGTCAAACCTAGCTGTCTTGAAGACCAGTTCATCCAGTGCTATCTCTAGTCATCCCGATTTCTATCTGGCCACTGAAATCTTAATTCACTTGCTGATTTTTCATGGTGGCATTTGAGAGCAAAGGACAAACAACAATCTAAGTCTATCTCTGTCTCTCTGTTGCCATGTCTGCCTCTGTCTTTGTGTCTTGTCTCCATCTTTCTCTTCCTTACACCTTGCTCTTGGCTGAAAAACTACTCATGGTTAAACAGTAATAATAATGATAATTTTTAAAAACAACGGGGATCCCGCAGTATCTGCATATATGTTGGTTTAAGGTAAGACTAGCATGTGAATGAAGAGTGCCTTTGCTTTAATTATTATAATCTTCATTTTTATATTAATCTTCCTGTAGACTTTTATTAATTCTCATTACAGAAAGGCAATTCTTGAAATATTTTCATTTGGGTGTTCATGTTTTTAAAGGACATTGGACAAAGATTGGGTTTGGTTCCAAAGGGCTAGTGATGAAACGCATTTTCCCCAGAGATGGTAGTATGGATACAAAATGTTTGCACAGGTGTTGAGTGATATGGTTATTGTGGTTGTTTTTGCTTTACTTTTTTTCTTTGTAACAAGAAAGGAGGATGGGGGGGGAGGGTTGAGTTATTGGGGAAAGATTGATATAAAAATCAAAACCTTAAAAGAATGGGTAGGTAACTTTTACCAAGGTTTTTATTCTTAGAATTAAACCCTAGTGAAATTAAGTTATGCAATTGGTATGTGAGATTTAATATCAATTTGGAAATTTGTTAATGTGTTGTTTAATTTGAATAACACTTAAAATTACTCTAATTCTACAAAATTATTGTTAATTTGTTTGAAACCAAGTGAGATTTTGATCCAGGTTTTTGAATAAATTGTTCTTGAATGTTTTCCTAACTTTGACAAATTGAATTGCCAGTTTAATATTCTAGTGGATATTTGTCTATCTCATTATTATATATTTTTGGCACTTCTATTAACAGTTCTTAAGAATGAATATTAGGATAGGTATGTTGGATGAATTTTTTTTTCCCCTGAGGCAATTGGGGTTAAGTGACTGGCCCAGGGTCACATAGCTAGGAAGTGTTAAATGTCTGAGATAACATTTCCTCCTGACTTCAGGGCTGGTGCACTATCCACTGCGCTACCTAGCTGCCCCTTGAATAATTCTTGAAAAAAGAAAACTGGTTCCTAAAATGGTCATGATATTGGGGCTTATTGACCATTTAGATTTGGAGAACCTATTTTAGGTAATCCTTAGTTTTAAGATTTTAATCTCAAAAAAAAAAAACAACTTAACACCTTAGCCTTTTTATTGTATCCTAAATCTTATTACTATTTCCATAATAACACTTCCTCTTCTCTCCATTCACAGTTAAACCACTCTAGTTCAGGGCTCTTGTCACCCTTGCCTGGACAACGATTCTAATTCATCTTCCTGCCTCAAATCTCCCATTTTCAATCCATGTTCAACCAAATCACTTCCCTCTTTGTTGTTGAATTGTTTCAGCCCTGTTCAAGTCTTTTTGAACTCATTTGGAATGGAATTATTTAAGCCAGTCTCTCTCCCAATTCACAACATTTAAAAAGGAAGGAAAAGCAACACCAATAAAGCTACATTAGAGATCAGACATAATATATAGTCTGCAACCATGTGAAAAATAGTTTCTGCCATTTTGTTATTACACACCACCTGGTTTTTTAAATCTCCTCTGAGATTTAGCCCTCAACAGAGAAGCTGCTTTGCTCTATGAGCTCAAAAGAAAAGCAAGATATCACAAAGTTAGAGAGTATACCCCAAATGTTCATAGGGACTATGTGTCTGACCTGTGGCAGAACATTCCAAACTCATTGGTTTGATCAATCGGACACACTAACTTAATTCTAATATAGTGCTGTCATTTTACTCCTCTTTGAAAAAGGACAACCAACCAAAGTCATAACACTTATAAGAAGCCTTTTCCCATTATGCATTCTCTTATATTTCCAATTTTTCCTATACATATGTAATATTTGTACATAGTTTCTTTCCTATTGTCATCCCAAACGGTCTGCTTTTTGGAGATCAAGAATTACTTAGCATAGTGTCTACTAAATGCTTGAGTTGATATGACTACATACTCCTTTCTATGTTTATAGTCTTTTTTTTTTTTTTTTTTTTTTTTTTTTTTAATCTGCCAATTTAGCTTTTCTTCCTGCCTGAATTCTCCCTTGTGACAAAAACAATTAAGCAACAATGTACTGGTACCTTGTCTGACTAAAATATTCTGATTAGTTTCTGCTTTTCTGCCATTAGAAGAGTATGCTTCCGTAACAAGGGGAATTTTTTTTTTAGTTTATTATTCATCCACTTCATCTTTTTATTGACAATATTATTATGTGTATTGGTTTCTTTTGGCTATACTTATTTGCATTCTACATCAGTCTTGGCAATTACAATATTTTTTTTCATCAATTATTTCTTGTTGTGCAGTAATTTTTATGTGCTCCAAATAGGTTTTTTAAAAGTCATTTCTCAATCTTTAATGGATCTACTTTTCTTTGCTATCACAAAGAATATTTTGATTTATAGTGGACAATTGTTTCTGTTGACTTTTCTTTAAAAATCTTTCTAATAACAAATTGGGGTAATTAAGGAGAGAAGGGAGAGAAAATTGGGTTTTATAATTTATTTTTAGTCCTTCATTTTTTGTGTTTTAAAAAAATTTGTTATAACTAATTTGTTTTATTCCAATTACATGTACAGAAAGTTCTTCCAACATTCATCTTTGTAAAATTTTCAATTAAAATTTTTCTCCTTCCCTCCCCAACACAAGAAGCAATTTGATATAGATCATACATATACAGTCATGTTCAACATTTTTCCACATTGGTCATGTTGTGAAAAAAGATTCAGAACAAAAAGGGAAAAGAAAAAAAAAACATGAGAGAGAAAAAGTGAAAGTAGTATTTGATCCATATTCAGACTCCATAGTTCTTTCTGTGGATGTGGACAACATTTTCATTCACAAATAAATCCCTTGGAGTTGTTTTGAATCATTGCATTGCTCAGAGAAGCTAAATCTGTCATAGTTGGTCATTGAATGAGATTGGTGTTACTGTGTACAGTGTTCTAATTCTCCTCACATGTGAGGAAAGACATGTGAGTCTTTCCAGGTTTTCCTAAAATCTGCCAGCTTATCAGTTCTTGTGGAACAACAGTATTGCATTAAGTTCATGTACCATAACTTGTTTAATCATTCCCCATTTGATGGGCATCTCTTCAATTTTCAATGCTTTGCCAAAACAAAAAAAGCTGCTATAAATATTTTTGTAAATCTAGTCCTTTTTATGATCTCCTTGGGATACAGACCTCATAGTGGTATTGCTGGATTAAAGAACATGCACAGTTTTATAGCTCTTTGGACATAGATCCAAATGGCTTTCACAAATCACAACTTTACCAATGGTATACTCAGTATTCAAATTTTCCCATATACTGAGGAGCTTGATTTTAAAGGAGTCAGTATGACAGTCATTCTTTTTGGGAGGGAATATGAGGCAACTGAAGGTAAGTAATTTATCAGTTAGTGGTAAGTAAGTGTCTGAGGCCTCAATTCCTCCTCCTCATTCCAGGACTAGTGCTCTATCTACTGCATCATCTAGTTATCTTGGACAATCATTCTTCAGTAAAGTCTCATTATACAAAAGATACTGATAATTGAGGAAAATCTTTATGTCCTTTAACCCTTAAAAGCTTCATCAGAATTAACTTCCATGTCATCCTGCCATCTAGGAGGGGGTGGGGGAAGAAGGGGAGAAATTGGAACAAAAGGTTTGGCAATTGCCAATGCTGTAAAATTACCCATGCAATTTAACTTCCACGTAAAGGTTGCTTTTATTAAAAAAAAAATTATTAAAAATAACAAAATGTCATAAGGATTTAATAATTAATTGCTGGTTGAATATACTAATATCTTACTAGAAACTGTTGCCACATTCCTCTACTAAATACTAAATGTAATAACTTCTGAATAGCAGAATACAAATCATATTGTTTTTATATTGTGTTGTTTCACAGTAGCTGCCAAGGTGGGTGAAAGAATGGGAGTTGGAAAAAGCAACTGGCCTTTCATGAGAGGGTAATGATTGACCTAGTTTACAACAATTTGACATACTTAACTACTGTCTCATGCATTTCATTTCTTAGAAGAGTTCTTTAAAATATTGAAACAATTCTGATGCAAAAGTTTTTTTTTTTGTGTGTGGTTTTTTGTTTTTTAAGAATTGTAAATTCAGAGGGGAAAATGGTCTTCATATACAGAAAAATATTGCTAGTGTAGCCACACACATAATTTTCTCAGTGATTTATTCAAGGGATTTTTCTCTAATCTTCATCCTATTTGGTGTGTTTTTCCCCCATGAGCATGTATGGATTAAAAAGAAATATTTCATGTCTCTAATTTCTGAAATACAAGAATATAAATGTTACTTATTAGATTCTACAATAAGGTTGAACTTGAAATAAAATTCATTTCAGAATTGTGTTTAATTTAGGTTGTTGCTTTTTAGTTGCAATTTTTAGTTTTCAGGATATCAGATATTAATCTTATAATTAGAACTTTAGTTATTGGTAATTGACAGCATATAAATTTACAAATTTCGCACTTTTAAACGATTATGAATTGAAAGTTTTAAAAGCATAATATTTAGTACCTTCTACAGATTTGCTTTACAATCCTCATATCATTGGTCAAGAAATCAGAGGTATAAAATAACAATAAATAATAGTGCATAATACTAATATTTATATAGTCCTGTGTACCAGACACTGTACTAAGTAAACATTTTACAGATACCAGTTGATCCTTACAACAATCCTAAAAAATGATTTTAAAATGTGATCTGTGTGAGTGATGTAGACTATTTTTATTGGACCAATTTATATTGGACTTAAGAATTTTTTTAAACTCTTTTCAGCCCTGAAAAGAAAAATAGTGGTGGTGTTATCTCACTCATGTTTGGAACTTGATTAAGTAATTTGTTCAGAAAGTAGTAAAAGGCAGGGAGTTGCTCTGTTTTCTGAATCAGGATTATTGTATTCCAAGTTTGAGAGTTTTATCTGTAGCAAATATATATCTGAAACGTTCTCCCTGTATTGATATCAAATATAAATTTATGTACTTTGATGCTTTTAGATATTTGGGATCATAGGATTTAAGAGTTGTAATTCATTTAGGACTGTTATATAGGGCTTTACTTAGTTCTTAGAAAACTAGTTTTTTAAAACAAAATAGAACTTGTCAAATAAGTTGTTAACTATCTTTTTTTTTTTTTTTTCCATGGGAAACCTTAGCAGCCTCATTTTTCCTTTAGGAGTGAAGTGTAATAGGTCTGTATGATTTTTATATAGGCAAAACTGGATGGGGGACCAAAGTAATCTTCATTTTAATACTTAAAACTAGGGCATAAAGTAAGTGACTCTCATTTAATAGATTTTATATCTTTTTCTTTGGGGGATTAGCATATATTTTTCCATTCCTAGAAAGAGGTTTGTGAAACCTGTACTGGTAGAGGGAGTTTTATCATCTCAACACTTTTTGTGCCAAAAAAAGTGACCTGCTCAGTCTTTATTTAATTTATTTATTTAACCAAGGGGTTGAAGTGAAGGATGAAATGGGTAGTTTATTTGGGAAAAAAAAAATTTATGGAAGAATGAATGCATCATCTTCTGTAAGGATTAACCAGAAGACTTTTTAAAGTAATAAAGAAGTTGCAAAGGAATGATCTTAACAAAATTTAAGTGAATAAAATAGACTAGAAATAATGATAATAAACCCAAACACTGTGTTGAAGAATTTGGAAAAATATCTGCATAAAATATATTTGTCCTATGGAATATTATTTTGGGGATTGCGATCTCATCAATTCTAAAACTGAGTCTAAGATTGTCTTTTTTAGCCTATACCTATTCCCCTCCCCTTGTGTAGTGTAAAATTGTGATATGGTTAATACATTTGATTCTTTGGTAGAGAGGATAAATACTAACTTTAATTTTCATTCTTATTTTGAAACAATGTAATATTCTTTTGAAAAAGTTTATTTCCTTAATTTCACACACATACACTCAGTTGAGCACTTACTAAAAGAAAAAGCATTTAACAAAAGCCAACCAATCATTCCATAAGAGTCTCTACTTTATTAAGAAAATTAATGTAGTTCTATTCCAGGACTGACATTGTTCATTATAGTTAATAGATCTATTGCCACTTTTAACTCTTGGCATCACTTTATACCAGTCTGAATTCCTTTTCTTAACATTCATATATGCCACAATTTCGAAGAAAAATTTCATTAAAAAATATTTCTTGGTTCAAAGAACTAAAGGTTAAAGTGAGGAGACTTTCACTTGTTAATTTTCTTTCCTTTTTTCTTTTTGTTATTGTCAATAACAAAAAGAGAGTTCCTATGGTTATAAATGACCTATCCTTTGACAGTGTCATTCTTGATATATGCCTAATAGCGTCAGAGTAGGAATAATTCATTGTCCGTTTTGTTCAGTTGTTTTCTTCCTCGGGCTTCTCTCTACTTTTGCTGGGTATGAGGTTAGCTAGGCCTTAATGTACATTTCTCGTATTTGTGATTTCAAGCATTTTTTAATAAAGTTGGCAATTTTCCCTAAAATCCCTAATTTTTCCTAAAATCTGTTATAAACTAAATGATCTTGAAAAAGTGACTTGGGTAAGGTGGATAATATTTTGTTACACATATTTAGTTAGGCAATAGTAATTTCTTTTAAAAATTAAACCTGGCAAAGGAAAGATTTATGCTAGAATGTATGATTTAACATTAGCTGTTAATATAAATATTATTTATAAAATCAAATGATAACAGTAGTAATAGAAAAGGTCTTCAATCAGTAAGGCAAGAAAAAGAATTTAAAGGAACAAAGACTGAAAAGGCAGTGTTTTTTGTTTTTTGGGGTGTTTTTTTGCACACAAATGTGATTAGTTTCCTTGGAAAACCCTATAGAATCAACAAAAACCATTCTAGATAGAATATGAAATTTACAGAAACCATTAATGTTTTGTATATTATAGATTCAGGAGGAAAAGAAATTCCATTTAAAATCTTTTTTTTTTTTTTTTTTTAAGAATTAACTTCTTTAGAATGCAAGTGAAGGTAAGTGAAATAGAAAAAACTATTTTTAAAATATTATTTTATTGTTCCAAATTTTTCTTCTTCCATCACCTCTCTCCTTCCCAAGACAGCAGGCAATCTAATATAGGTTAAAAACGTGCAGTTCTCTTAAACATATTTATGTTAAGTTGTATTAAGAAAAATCGGACTAAAAGGGGAAAGAAAGCAATGAGAAAAAAAAATTAAAGAAAAGGTTGAAAATACTGTGTTTCAAACCACGTTCAGTCACTAGTTCTCTCTCTTTGACCATCCATGTCTATTGGCAATGCCTTGAATCACTGCACTGTTGAAAAGACCCAAGTCCATCCTATTTTATCATCACATACTCTTGTTACTATGTACAATGTTCTCCTGGTTTTGATCGCTACACTCGGCTTTAGTTCATAGTTCTTTCCAAACTTTGCTGAAATCAGCCTGCTAATTTCTTATAGAACAGTAATGTTCCATTACATTCATGTAATATAACTTATTCAGCCATTCCTCAACTGGTGGGTATCCATTTAATTACCACTTTCTTATCACAGCAAAAAGAGCTGCTACAAACTAACTAATTTTCAAGGGCTGAGACAGTGCAAAAGGTAGAATAAAAATATTCCGGGGGGAAATTTAAATTGCTTTAAGATTTTGATTGTTAAGATAGTTTGAGGTAATAGATCTAAAAATTTGACCACAGAGGAGTGTGGCTGAAGTAGGGTACAAAGGGATGTTAGGGATTTTGAGGGGGCGATGCCCCAGGAGGCCAAGTTATCTGAAGAGCCTCTTCACTTGAAATATGAATGTCAATATGAAATGTTGAAATATGAAAATCAGTCAGAAGGAAGTGGTTGAGGAAGAAAACTGAATTAAATATAGTGCGAATTTATTATAACTAAAAGAAGGAAAAGTTTATAACAGTGGAAAGTATTGTTTTTCTTTTGACAAAGCTGGTGTGGAGATGGTTTGGAGAGAAGGATGAGAGGTCAGCATTGTAGAGAATTGGCAAGCTGTGAAGGTTTTCCTTGAGGCGGGATTTCTAATATTATGGTCCCACTCCTGGTGGGGGTGTCCCTGAGACCCTTTAAAGGAGTCTATGAAGTCTAGGCTATTTTCATAATACCAAGGTGCTATTTATCTATTAAAATGCTCCTCTCTTTTCCAGCTAAGTATCTGAATTGGACTGGATTTTTTTCATAAACTTCAACTAAAATAACATTGCAACAGATGGCGTGCAGAAGCAAATATGAGAATCTAGTTGTCTGTTAAAGCCAGACGTTAAAGAGAGTTATAAAAATATGCAAAACAATGCCAGTATTCACATTTTTGAAGTTATTTTTCATTAAAAATTGTTAGTATGTAATGTGTTATTGGTAACAGGAAGAAGACATGTTGAGTGAAGGGAAAGAGAGAAAATGAATAAAAGAAGATAAATAATTGACTAAATTTTGTGTTTAAAAATCTTAGACAAAAAAATTTCCTGCAAGTTATTTTCTGTAGTGCTTTTTTGGTTTAGTCTTTTTCCTCCCTCCTTTCCTTCCCTCTCTTCTTTCTTTTCCTTTTCTCTTCTCAGTTTAATTGGAGGGTTGTTTCTCTCCCTCACACTTTGATTATACCCAGACAACAATCCAATTTTAACCTATTAGCTTCTTCTATCATTCCCAATGACTAGCTGCATGAATGCTACCTGTCTCCCCCTCCTTGCATAATACAGTGTGGAAACCATTCTTTTCCTCCCTTTCCCAATAATCCTTTCTCAGTAGTCTCAGCACTTGGCTTATAGAAATAAGAACCAGGCTAGAAACTAGGTTTGGGAAAGACAGGGAATGGATAGGGGGTGGAAGGAGGAAATTGGCTCTAGGAAGTAGGAGAAAGGGGGGGCGGGGGTGGGGGAACTCTTACAAATCTCTTCTCTATTTGCTGCTCCTTGCATCTGACGAAACTGAAAAGGAAAAATGGGATCTAGTTGCTAATTTTTTAGATTCTTTTTGCTATCTTGTTTTATGTTGAGTATTTCTAGCAACTCTTGGTTTTTGGTTGAGCATTTTTTCTAAACTAGTTCCATTTTTTGGCGGTTTAAAATATTAAATATGACCTCTTAAGACCAGAAATCAAAACACAGTAAGGTGTCTGCCATTTAGCAAAAAATGTCTTTGGTCAAGTGCTGTTATTCCCCATTTAACTAACTTTAGGGAGAAGAATACCTTGGAATTATCTGAAGGCACACTGAATTACTTAATTTGTCTGGAGAACTGACATAACATTACTAATTTATATGCTCATTATTATATAGCTTTCTAACTTGTGATTTGTACTAGCTTTATAATTATGATTTGTACAATTACTAGATTCACTAGTATTAAATTTAGTCTTTTTAAAAGGCATTGGACAAAGATTCTAGTAAATGTAGTACTAGATTTATTAAATCTAGTACTACATTTACTAGAAATTCAGCCCATTAGGATTAGACTTGACATATACAACATCAAAAAAGCTTTATTTGACCTTTTTCTTGTGTTTCTGAACATAGGTATGTAATTAGTAATACTACTGATTTTGGCATTACCATTTGGTCATAATGAAGTAAAAATTGATTTAAAAGTGATCTGACTAGCTTTGAATAAAAAGAAAAATTCTACTTTACTAATATAAAAAACAATATTGCTTATTTTGAATTAGTAGGTATAGAGACTACTCAGATCAGACATTCTGATTTGACTTTTTTTTATTTTGAGGCAGTCAGGGTTAATTGATTCTCCCCCCCCCCCCCCCCCCCCCCCCCCCCCCCCCCCCCCCCCCCCCCCCCCCCAAGAGCTACACAGCTAGTGTCTGAGGCTGGATTTGAATTTGGGTCCTCTTGACTTGTGGTACTCTATCCATTGCACCAACTAAATTTCCCCAGTTGAGAAGATCTGGATAGTTTTTTGTCTTTGTTGTTTTTGTTGACCATTATGAAGCTAGAGGGATTCTCTGAAGATTTAGTCATTACTACTGTACTGCAATAACTTGGAAGGAAGGAGAACCTAGAAATCAGATTTTAGTTGATTTTGTTGTTTTTTTTTTGTTGTTGTTGTTGTTACAGAGCTTATGTGGACCGATATCAAATAAGTCATCACATCAGTGCATTTCAGGGTATTAAATGAGGTCTAATTGACGTTTTTATGCTATATTAGAAACAGAAACAGTGCTATCCCAGGACCCCTTTTGATTTTTTTTTTTTTAAAGCATTGGATGTGGGTTGTTTTGTTTTTAACATTGAATATAAATGTTTGAATTGACTAATAGAATTTGCATTAGTTTTTATTATGGGAGATAGTTTTTGGTATTGTAGAATATCAGAGCAGAACCATAATTTTGTTTGGCAATGTAACACTTTGATTTTTTTTGAAGTCTTGCTTGGTTTTGTGAAACAAATGGGAAAATGATAATACTAAAGAAATTGCTTTATGGTGAGGGAAGGGGAAAGTTACAAGAACTGTGAACCAGCTCTTTTGATCTTTTTCTGATAAATTTTTCATTGATCTGAATTTTGCATATGTCAAAGGTACATTCACAAAACAAGGTTTTATTAAGCACCAGGAGTATATAAGACGTGGGGGATACAAAGACCCAAACAGTCCCACTTTTCAAGGAACCTCTATACTTTAGACTTGGGATTTTTTTAAGTCCATAAAAGTAAGGAGGCCAAGGACGCCAAATTTATCAGTAGTTCTGAATTCCTATTTATTTTTAAAGGAAGACATCTGACATCTTCATGCCTTCCATATTAATAATATGGCCTGGCTTTCCTATAATAGGATATTCATCCAAGTTAAGCCTGGAAGAGATAGAAATCAAGAGAAAAAAAATCATTCAGAAATGTAGACCACACAACAAGTTAGGGGGAATAGCAAGTAATCCAATTTAGAAACGGTAGCTTGTGTAGGGGAAGACTAGTAATGTAAATAAGGCAGGGAGTAGAATGAGGCTAGATTTTTAAATGACTTTAAATGGCAAGCCAAAAGAGGTTTTGGTTATTCTATTTTTTTAAATTCTGGAGGCCTTGGGGAACTATTAAATAATTGTGAACCAATTCAAAAATAATTGTGAATCTTTTGATTTAGAGGAATATATAAATAACATAATTTGGCAGTTGTGGGAATGGAGTTGAAGTAAGGATACCAATTAAGGTGGTGATTTGTGTGAGTTTGAGAAAGATAAAAGCAAAGTTGGGAACTGATCGACTATTGGGGTGGAGAGTTGAAGGGAGGGAGATTGAAGATTTGGAAGAAGACTCAGGTTTGATAGGAAGTATAAGTGATAATTTAAACAAGAAATAAAATAAGTTAGGAAAAAGGGAAAGAATATGTTCTGATTTCAGCATGAATAAATAAATACAGGATTGTTATTTTGTGTGTAAGACTGGTTTTAGGAATATTGTTAAAATGCTTTAACAAGGATTATTATTTGGAAAAGGGAAGGAACCTAACAGATAATTACAACATTGAGATCCAGGAATGTAAAAAAATGATTTACCCCAAGTCATACAACTAGTTAAAGTCAGATATGAGACTGTTACATTTTAAAAAAAATTCCCCAAATACATTCAAAAACAATTTTTTTAAATTCATTTTTTTAAAAATGTTTTTTGATGTTGATGTTTTCACTCTTTCCCTCCCCCCTCCTTGAGAAAGTAAGCAATCTGATACAGGTTATACATGTGCACTTATGTAAAACATTTCATTTTGTTCAAGAAAAAGTAAAAATTTTGATGCTTTGGTCTTTTCAAATGGCATCAGTTTCAAGGCAAGTAGTAATTTTTATCATGAATCATTTGGGATTGTCTTGGATCGTTGTACTGCTGAAGTTATATTCACTGTTGTGTTCCAGGTATAACATTTCTTGACTCCCTTTCTAATGTTCTACATTGGTGGTTTTCACACTTTTTGGTCCCAGGCTCCCTTGAAACTCTTAAATTCTTGAGGCTCCCAAAGAATTTTTGTTTATGTAGATTATCTCTTTTTTACTTACAAACTCAAAAGACAGGTCCTCCCCAAGGATCTCCTAGACCTCAAAGGTTTCCTGAACTAGACTAGTTCCTGTGTGCACACAAGCTGATCATTCTAATCTAATAAAACTAATCCTAGGAAAACAGGATAAGCAAGCTTGTTAGATTTGTTTGTATAAAATAGGATTAAGTTACAAGTGAGTAGGTTCTCAGGACTAGACATTTTATTTGGGGGACTTAGGCTTTGTTTTTTCATATGATTGTTTATTCCCTTATTGTTTTAGGAAGGGAGGGATGGAGGGGCAGGTAGGATGAAGGATTGATTGGTTTATTAAGCATCTAATAGGTGCCCAGTGCTACAAATATGTTATCCTTACTACCATCCTGAGAAATGTTATCCTTATTTTAGAGAAGAGAAAATTTAGGGGTAAAGTGACTTGCCCCAAAAGTCACACAGCTATTAGTGTCTGAGGCTGCCTTTGAATTCAGGTCTTACTGACTTCAGGTCTAGCCTCCCTGTCAAGTCCCAGATAGGTCAATTTAGAGCTAGAAAGGAAATTTAAGGCCCAGCAAAGGTAAAGAATTATTCAAGGTTAAAGATGTTCTAAGAAACAGGCAATATTTCAATTCAGGTTTTCTGACTTTTGAATCTGTTTCATTCCACTGTACCATGCTACTTTCAGGGTATTATTTCTGGATATTGCTAGCTCAAACTCATTTAGCCATTTGTTTTGTTAGACTTGAATGTCACATCTTTTGATACTTGGAGGAAATCCCTTTTTGTCAAAGTGGTGTTTAGGGGAATGGCATTGACATTGAGGGGAACAAACACAGATACATATTAGAAACCTGATCAGATTTTTCTGGGTATGCTTTCTTGCCTAATTTTTAACCTTATAAAATGTTTTATTTTAGAACAAATTCTGTACAACATAAAACAAGAGTATAAACGTATGCAGAAGAGAAGACATTTAGAAACTAGCTTCCAACAGACAGATGCTTGCTGTTCTTCTGATTCACAGCCACATGCATTTCTCCTCAATGGACCAGCTTCTCCAGGTGAGTGTAGTCAAAACGGACTGGGGTTTCTCCATCCCCAATTCCTAAAAAAAAAAATTTGAACAATTTGATTGTTCTGTTTTACTGATTAGTGTAACAGTGCTTTTTAGTAGTTATACAGCTTGGTTTGCAACTATCAAACATGCTATAGAAGTAGTTTCTTGGAAAGGGTAGGATTAAAATTGGTTAGTCCGGTTTGGATGACTGCCTTGGTTTGGTGTGAGGCCTAGGAATAAAAGAATGGTAGGAGGAAAAGTCATTTTGTTTGACTTAGTTTTGTGTTAAGAGTTGCTGAGGGGATTGCTCAGTCTGTGAACCCTAGTAGACTTGATGATTTGAAAGGTTTTTTTTTTTAACTTTAAACTGATTTGTAATAAGTGAGTTGGGAATAAATTGACATTTGTTTTTCTCAAGTGTGTTGAATGCCGTCTTCTGACAATAGCACCTTAGTGGACCATGAAGCTAAGTAATTTGCTGAAGGTTAAAAACTGGCATGCTCTGCACTCTGATGGAAGAATGCTTTTATATCAGGAAGTTGGAAAGTGAGATGCTCAATGTAGCATTTTTTCTAATAATGAATTATAAAAGATTTAACTAGGTAGGTTCACTAAGTGACATGCTGTGATGTGAATAGAAATTTTTTTTTTTTTAACAAAGTCTCAAGTCACTTGTAGAGGCAAAACACTGTTATTACATGAATCAATACATCATTTATCAGATACTTTGTAGGTATTTATGAGGGAATGACAAAGGACAAACACACCGCCCCAATTCCCACTCTAGTGGGGCTTTCAATTTGGAGTCAGGTTCTTTATACCTTTCTAATTCAGAGAATTGTTTTAAGATTTTTGAATCTTAAAGATTTTGAATTGAAATTTTTGTTTGAGTGAATGATTCTTTATTTTTAAACAACAGCGACTTTTTTGTCACATTAGGTATACTTTAATCATTCCCCAATTTATAGGCATCCCCTCACTTTTCAATTTTTTTTGCCACCATAAAAAGCTACGATAAATAATTTTTGTGCATATGAATTCTTTTCCTTTGACTTTTGTATAACTCTAGAAGCAGTGTTGCTGGATCCAAAGTATATGCATAATTTAATAGCCTTTGGGGCACAATTCCAAATTGCTTTCTAGAATGGCTGGATTAGTTCACAAAACCACATACTTGTTTTTCTTATTTCCTTTGGCATATTTTCCTTTTTGGTCATCTTAACAGTGTGATAGTTGTGAAACAGTAGTTTAGCCTTTAGTGACACACTTATTTCAAGCTTGATTGGAAAGAATTCTAGCTTATCTTTATAAATAATGGCCGCTCTTGGTTTTAGGTAGATGCTGCTTATTTTGATGAAACATTCATTCCTATACTTTGTGGTTTGGTGTTTTTTGTTTGTTTTAAACAAATGGCTTGCGTGTTCTGCATTTATTAAATACTGTGAGTTTTGCTGGGTTTTAAATTTTTATTTATTGCTATGATCAATTATTCTTACATTTTGCCTAATATTGAACTAGTTCTGCATTCTGGTATAATCCAATGTGGTCATAGTATAAAATCTTCATGAGATATTGCTGTAATTTCTTTTCCTTAAAAAATAAAAAAATAAAAAGTTGATGTCTCAACTTGTTGGTTGACAATTTGGAAAGACTCAGAAGATGCTGTTCACATTTTCAAGGAGCCATAATATTTCTACTTAGTGGTTTTCTTTCTCCTGGTGTTTCCTTTTTGTTTTGATTCTTGGATAGCATAACTAATGTGGAAGTGTTCATGCATGTACAAATATCATATGATTTGGTGGAGGAAGCAGGGGGGGGGGGGGGAATTTCATGAAAGTAAATGTTGAAGGGGAATATGATCCCTGAAGTCAGGAGGACCCAAATTCAAACGTGGCCTCAGACACTTAACTCGTACTAGCTTTGTGGACCTTAGGGACATTAATTGCCTTACACAGGCACACAGTGAATGGTAAAAAAATAAAAATAAAAAAAAATCTTTACATGTAATTGAAAAGAAAATACTGGGGTTGTTGGGGTGGAAATTGGTCTATAGTTATCTTTCTTTTGAGTTTCCCTTGTATGAAGACAATAGAAGTGTATGTCATAGTATGAATGTCATAGAAGGAATTTGATTTAGGACTCATCTTTTCAAACAGTTTACATAATATTAGAGTTAATTGGTAGAATTGTAAATCCATCTGGTTCTGTTTTTTTTTTCCCCCTTAGGGAACTCAATTTATGCCTTTATTTTTCTAAGATGGTGTTATTTAGACATTTTATTTCTTATTTTTTTATTTATTTTGCCATGACATGGCAAATGGGATTCCAATGACATGGGAGATATTGGCACAGGACAGTCCAGCATAGTGTGCTCTCATCAGAGAAAGTACTATGCTCTATGAGCAAAGTGGAATTGAATTAGCTCAGAGAAAATCTAAGATGTACAAAGAGCTGCAAAAAGAGAAGCCATTTATTTATTTTTATTTATTTGTCTTTTTTTAAAAAATTCATTTCATTTAGATTGTTGGTTTGATTGGCATATATCTTTCAAATTCATTAATATGTCCTTTGATTTTCATTATTTCCATTTCAGAGTTTTAAATATATTGTTCAGAGGTTTAAAATGTCATTTTCTGTTTTTTTTTTTTTTTTTTTTTTTTTTGGCTGCATGCCCATTTTTTTGATCTAATCTGTCTTATTGATGTGTTTAAAGATAAAACATTTTCTTGTCAGCATTGTTTTGGTTGTATCTCACATATTTGAAACACTGTCTTGTTGTTAACATCTTTAATGAAATTGTTCTATGCTTTGTTTAGTCCACTCACTTATCAAAAACCCTTTATTGAATATATTTTTTATTGCATCCAAATTTGTTAGATGTCTGTTGTATAATTTAACATTTTTGTTTATCTCAACTTTTTTTGCTTTGTGGTTATATTTGTATAGATCTAAGAGAGGTAGATTGGAATCCCATTAATATTCTTTATTGTCTTGTTTCCTTCTGTAATTTTCTAACATTTGTTTCAAGAATTTGGATGCTATGCCGTTTGTTGCATTTGTTCCCTATTGATATTCATTGTTTATGGTACCTTTTTAGCAAAGTGTAGTTTTGCTATTTAGCTCTTTTAACTTTGAGATCACGATTGCCCCTTCTGCCTTTTCTTCAGCTGAAATTGGATTTTGTGTGTGTTTTTTCATTTTATGTATTTCTTATGGGATTCTGAATTCTAATTTCATTTTGCATTCTATTTTATAAAGTTCATCATATTCAGTTAGGATTGCTAACTTTTTCTCATACTTTTTTATCCTCTGCTCATGAATCTCTTTTGCTTCTGATTTTGGCCTTCCTTAATCTACCCTCCTTCCTCTCTTTCCCCTACTACCTACACTTTTTCTCTTACCTTCTTATTGGGTGTTTGAATTTCTTTACCAAAACTGTGTATTGAACCAGTACAGATGTGAGGTTTTGAGGGACTGTTCGTTTCTAACCCTTCCATTGTATAAACTCTTTTATATCCTCTTTTATGTGAAGTAATTTCCCATTTTTTCTCTCTTCCCCCCCTTTCCCTGTACATTCTTTTACACTCTTCCATTTTTCAGATTATTTCAGTATTACATAATCACACACAGATTTTGTTTAATTTTGTTGTCATTTTAATTATGTCTGACCCTTTGTTGACTCCATTTGGGGTTTTCTTGGCAAAGATAGAGTAGTTTGCTATTTTTCCAGCTCATTTGACAGCTGAGGAACTAAGGTAAACAGGGTGAAGTGACTTGCCTAGGGTCACACAGCTAATGTCAGAGCCTACTCCTTTATCCATATGCCATATGTATGTTTCTGCCCATATAAAAATGTAAACACTTTATACCCCCTTTTTTTTTTCCATCATGTGTATCTTTTTATGCTTCTTTTAATTTCAGATTTTCACTTCTGGTTTTTTAATCAGGAATGCTAAAACAAATCCTCTCTGTGTAGGATTATATTTAGTTTTGCTGCATAGATTATTCTCTTGCCTTTCAGAAAATGATGTTCTAAGCCCTATTATGTATGTTTCTTCATGGTAGTGAATGTGAAATGGTATGTGATCTTGAGAGTTTCATAGTATTTATTTTATTTTATTTTTTGCTTTTACTAAATTTTCTCTGGCTTGGAAGTTTGGGATTTGGGCTATCTGATTCTTTGGAGTTTTATTTGGGAGTTTCTTTTGAGAGATTAGTGATGGATTCTTTTGATTCCTACTTTGCTCTTTCTAAGGTATTTGAGCAGTTTTTTAAAAATAATTTCTTGAACTATGTTTAGGTTCCTCTTTGTTTCTGGATTTCATGGGAGTAATTCTCAATTTATTTTCTAGATCAGTTGTTTTTCATATGAAATAAAATGATCTAGAATGAAATCTTTAATGGCTATGATCTAGAATGAAATCTTTAATGGCTACTACAACAACTAGCAAACTGGTTAGAATCAAGGCCTTCTTATGGTTCTGAATTGTTTTTTTGTTTTTTTTTTTCTTCATACATTATATGTAGGCACTTCATCTGCAGCATCATCACCATTAAAAAAAGAACAGCCCTTATTTACTCTAAGGCAGGTTGGGATGATCTGTGAACGTTTGCTGAAAGAACGTGAAGAAAAGGTTCGTGAAGAGTATGAAGAAATATTGACCACAAAACTTGCAGGTATGTCTTGTAATATTTTCCTTATTCAGCTTATACTCTATTGGCTATGGAAAATATTTGCTCTGGCAAACACTTCATTCTCAGATTGGCATTTTCTAAATTGCTTATAGAACATCTTTTTTAAAAACAGAAAAAAAGCATACAGATCTGTAGAAAATGAGGTAAAAAAAACACCCACTTTTTGATTTTTCATAACAGTAGTGACTAATGCCAACCTATAACTGTATTTAAATTTTTTTGGAAGAATCTGATGTAAAATATTGTTTACACGGATTGTGATTTATATTTACATTCAAGTATTCTGGCTTATAGAAAATATTCATTTAAATTGTCATCTATAGATGATTTAGAGTGTAACATTAGCATTCAGAGAAAACCCTTAGGTTCTCTAGTCCTATTTTTCACAGAAGAAATCTTAATTAGGCTGAGAGGGGTTACTTGCCCAACCCACATGACTTGCTCAATTCCTTGTTAACAGTATGTTTTTCATAATGGCATATTGCCATTATATTATTTATTAGAAAAATTTATATTTTGATATTTAGAATTGTTGCTTCACAAGATTTGGTCAAAAGGAGGAAAAATGGGGGGGAAATATTGACCTGGGAAGGCTCACTTTATAAATTATTACAAGTTTGACACATTTACTTAATCTGTTTGTAGAACAATATGACGCATTTGTGAAATTTACGCATGATCAGATAATGCGACGATATGGAGAACAGCCTGCTAGTTGTAAGTATTTGGATTTTTTAATTTAAAACAATTTGTAGGATTTGGTTTTTAATACTTATTTCTGGGGTAGAGGTTGATGGGTGTGTTTATTACAGATGTTAATTATTTTAAATTACCAGTGTTTTTGGAGAAAACAATTCTATTAATTTTCTTCTTTTTTCCTCAGATGTTTCATGAATCACGTTTCCTGCATTTGTGGGCTGCCCAGTTCCCTGTTGAGTTGTTGCAAGTGGTCCCAGTTAAGACTTGCAGCAATGCCATATTTCTCCCCTTCCCCCTGTGAACACAGGTTATTTCAAGCTTTTGTCAGTGGCAACCACTCTTAGGCAGCAACTGATTTTGGAGTGCTCCCTGATGTCAATACCATCTGGATGTGGACTGTTGCTACCTGTATTAATACCAGTGGCCTCATTTGCTGTATCATTACAATTTGGCTTCTTATGTTAATGATATGTTTGAAAAAGATTAAAACTGGTGTTCTAGAAAATGCCCTTCATTGGTTGTGTAAATAAAACTGTAGAATGACACTTCGGATTGAAGTTAGTGTGGTTTTAATAACTGTGCACTACAACCAACCTGTAACCGTCATTAATAACTTAGAATGTAATCCCAGGACAATTAAGCAAATAGCCCGCAGTACTATCTGTGAAATATAGTGAAGGAGAGCATTTCTGTATTCCAGGACTTTGGGGGTGGGGTAGTTAAGAATGGGTTTATATGATTTCTTGTTTTGTAGTTTTTATTTATTCTATCAGTCTTTAACAAATGTTTATTGCTGCATTTTTTTTTTCAGTGTATCATTGTTTTACTGCCCTTGTAGTACTGGAATTTAGTTGAAAAAAATAAAACCTTTACTTCTAATCTGTTTGTTTTTAATGTGCAGATGGGCTTTGTGCAGTGAACAAATAAAATTAATATTTGAAATGCAAGCATTACCTAAGTGAAGGAACTGGAAGTTCTCAGAATGAAGTTTTATCTCGAGTAATCAGTGATTTAGTGTTATTGTTTAAAACTTGGCTGAGTTGTTTTCTGGTCCTGAAGCAATTTTCTACCTGATTGCAGTGATAGGATTTGACTGGCACTAAATTGCAGCTTATACTTTTAGCTTCAGAATTGTAAATTTCAGTAGAATGAAAAAGATTTGGGGGGTTTTGAAAGTTAGTTATTGGCATGAACAAAGATCTGAAATTTTTTTTATCACTTGTTAAAAATTTAACTTTTAAGTGCTGTTTTTAAGCATTTTTTTTATTTCTTGTTTAGTTTTGAAGCTATGCCAGGGATAAATCATTATGCTAAATTCCAGTAATACATTTGGCCATAAATAATTGAAAATGGGTTAATTTTTGGAAATATCCTAAGTGCAGCTTACTTTTAAAAATGTGCTTTCTGTAACAAAGCAAAGAGATGTATTTGATGCTATACATTTTCCTTCCCCTGGTGGCTTATGTTGTTTTTCATTAATACTTGAAAGTATTGGTTTTAACCTAATGAAGACTAAAGGGAGGAAAGGAGGCATGGATGGAAGGGTAATAAATACACTGACCCTGGGCTGTGGTTATAGATGTCACTTCATCCTGTTTTCCTGGTCACTAACTTCCACACCTGGAATTTTAGTGCCAACATAGTTGTATTAAAAAATCAGTAATAGGGCTACTTTTTATACTTGATACAGGGAGACACCAGTATCTCACTAAAAGGAAAATCAGTGCCTTTTTCCTTCCTTTTCCCCCTATTCCACAAGGAATGATATAACTTTTTAGGTCACAGCATTAATATAGTACATTTTAGATTTTATTAAAGTACAGAAATAAAATTTCATCGTAATGAAATTTCATTAGAACAAAAACTTTGCCAAATCTCAGTTTATGGCCTGGTCTTAAGCCACAGAATTTGGGCATTACCTTAGAATTCATTTTAATGGGATTTGGTTAATTGGAAACTTTCCTCTAGTGATGGGCCAGATATTTAGTTAGATTTGAAAAGTCTCTCCCCGCCCCTTCCCCCAACCCCCTCACTTTCAGGCCTGTTCTCTTTGGAATTACTTTTGTAGTGTTTTGCTATCGACAGGTTGGTGATTAAAGTAATAGCTAGTCAGTGCTGTTAATAATTTAAAGGTATTCTGTTACTAAGACCTATCATTTGTAGATATTGTAGGTAGCACACTGGCAAGCAGTTTTGTTGTTTTTGGTTTTTTTTGAAAGCAAACTTAAATTTTAGCTTCCCATGGCCTTTTAGAACTCTCAAATGGTGCTGTGAGAACTATGTTGCTCTAATGTGAATTAGTGCCATAAAACCCTGTTTAACCAGAACACTCAAATATGCTTTGGGGGGGGGGGGGGGGGGGAAAGGGGTTTGGGGGGGGGGGGGGGGGGGGGGGGGGGGGGTCAAGGGGTTTTGGGAGGGTGTACTGGGTGGGTGTGGGTAGGAGTTGCCTTTGAGGGAGAAGTCAATCACAAAGCATATGAATTCTCAGGGATTTATTCTAACATCTTCCAGGGTATTTCTTGGCCTCAGTATAGATTCCAACCAGTCCCCTGTATACCTTTGTATATACCTACACAGAGGCAAGTAAGTAGACTACTGTTTTAGACTTTTTCCAACACTTGATAGGTAAACCCTTCCCCCCAAAAAAAACAAAAACAAAAAAACCCAGTTAGACTTTTATTTTTAAACTGTTTAGTTAATTATACTTTTACTTCATCATAAATAAGGGAATCGGGGCAAATTGAATGGCTTAGTCTAGTTTTTTTCCTCCATGATAAGCTGCCATGGATAAGGTAAGAGGCTTTGTACCTGCTTCTAATGTAATATAAAAGCTATTACCAAAAACAAATTGACCTTGACCAAATGTGAACACAAGAAAATTTCTGATTTCTGAAGTGAAAATCAGACCTAGTATTTGGATAAGTGAATCAAAATGGGGCTACTTTTAAACACTATAGAAAAGGTAGCTAAAAATGGAAGAATCACATGAAAAACCTTTTCCATAGTACAGCTTTGATTACTTCTAATTGTACCACTTGTATTTTTTTCTCCTCTCTTAAGCAAGTACATGTTTGAACTTGGCTAAGCTGCTACAAAAGAAACCCTTTAATAAAAAGGGTTAAATTTCAGTTAGAAGATGAGGACATTGGCTCTCTTCCAGCTTTGATTTGATATCTTTGTTATGTGTGTCTCAAGTACTGTCCAAGAACAAATTAGTCGATTCCTTCATAAAGGGTACTGTCTCTAATTTGAGTGGCTATTTTAATCATGTTTAAAACTTGTATTCAATATTCAGTACATTTGTGGAAGTATATTATGTCTATAATCAGGTTCTTAAAAACTCCTCAAGATTTAAAGTTACCTGAAATTGAGCTAGATTGGGGGAGTCTATAAATTCTTAAGGAAATGATGAATTCTGACCATTCCCATGGGAATATGTTTTCAAAGTAGATACATTTCAAACACAAAGAATTTCATCACATATAACTTCCACAGACTTAATGATTTTTAAAGATGGAAGTGATCTTAGAAATAAAGTTTTATATGTCTCATTTTTTATAAGGAGAATGAAGCCCACAGGAGAGAATATTTGACTGGCCAGGGCAAGTGAGCCATACCAGGATCTGAATTAACGTTGTTTCAGATGTCAAATCCTAAGTTCTCTACCATGAAGACTTGAGGGTTTTGTTTTTTGATAATGTCCAGTTTCACAGACTAGGAGCCAAAATCCTGGTCTAAAGTTTTTTCCTATTACAGTACCTCTGTGAGAGAGAACTCTTCTGTTTGGAAATTTTATTAGGCTACTTAATTTTTTAAGAAGGACGGAGGGAACATGTGATATGTTATTTCTTTGTTCAAGGCACATTTTTTTCAACTCTTAGGCAGATGATGACAGGGATATAAAGCTGGGACTGAACTTGAAAAAAAAAAGAACTTTGAGAATCTTATGCTCTATCCTACTTCCTCTTAAAATATTAGTTTCTTAGCAACACCAAAGCATTTTACTTTTTTTCAAATCTTGACCTACAACAATCTGGGATTTGAAACTAGGCCTTTATATGATTGAATTTATTACCTAGAATGTCACCTCCATTAAGAAATGAAATGACTTAAGTTTACATTATACATTTAAGACAATTCTGAAATCCTTTCTACACTGATAAGACTGTTAAGACATTTCTGAGACAGTCATTTTTTCTTACTAAAGTCTGTTGCATCCACGTAAGAATGAATTTTATACACAGCCATGCAGATGTATTCTTGTTTCCTTAAATAGAAGCCTCCTGTAATGACTTATAGATTCAAGTAGAACTTAGTATTTATATCTTTCTGGAATTTTGCTATCTGGCAGCCTCACTAAAAATGGCCTTTGAGTAGCCATAATAAGATTCCCCAAATCCCTTATACTTAATCAGTGAGTCCTTCAGCCCATTTCACACACATACACATCCATGTCTAATAAGCTTGGTTAACTGGTTTCTGACCCTCTCCCCAATTTTTTAAAAAAGAGAAAAAGGAAAGGGGGAACCATTACAGCTAAGCCCACTGATTGATAGCAAGAGTAGACAGTCTGACAAAACCATTGTTTCTACTTAATCCATCAGGTCTTTCCTCCCTTTCCCCCCTCCATAGATCGTTAATAGACTTATAGCACGGTACAATAGATGTTCATGATAATGCTGAACTATCAGGAGATTAAACTGTATTCCATATGCTATTGAAGAAGGTAGGGAAATACAGATAAAATTTGATATTAGAAGGGGTAAAACCTTCAGCTCTATTCAAGGATTTTTGATAGCTGGGGATTTACTGTACCATTTCATCTAGGATATAAGATTACATAGTCTACTAACAGCTTTGTTTAGAAAACTATAGGGTCTACTGAATGTGATGTGCTTTGAATGTTGATTGAAGCTGTCTTTTTTTGGGAAAATGTTTACTGACACAGGAGTACTTGTATTGGAATATTTAACATACTGATATTCATAATAAAATGACCTTTCCACACATTGATAGCTGATGTTTTGGAGTTATTTTTTGGGAAAAGGTACTACCATATTCAGGATGGTAAATGACATTCATTACTATTCAGATTGGTGACAATGTGGATAATTATTGCTTTATGGCTTTTTCAGATCTGCTTTCACAGACAACTTGAAATATCTTCATACTATCTTCATACTATCTCTTTTTTGTCGAAAAAACAGGGAGAAGTAAACTTTTTCTCACCCGTAAGCTGGTAAACTTCGCCAATCTGTCAGTTGGCTAAGAAGAGTTTTTTTGACAGTCAAATCAACTTAATAAAATTGCAAAAGAATAACTTTTTAAAAATTTCATTGTTTCTACAAGGTCTTCAAGTCCCTGTAAATAACTACATTGTCATATTTCAGACATTTTAAACAGTCGATGCTAATCTAGTATACAGTTATAAATTTCTATGTTTGGATATATGTATATGAGCATTTTCATATGTAGTGCTAAGCATGGTTGGTTAAGCCTGTAACCTATCCAGTATTTGTTACTTACAGAAGAGACAGCAGAGAGAAGTTGGGATTTTAGGACCTGAATGCATGGTAGTTTTAATATTAATATACTGGAAGAGGGGGCGTTATTTTATAATGGTGGGGCAAAAACTAGTACTTGGTTACCCCATTAAATCAAATTTTTTGGATATGTATTCAAGATATTGTGAATAAGGGGTGGGGGAGAAGAGATTGGCGATTACTTAAACCATGAATACCCAGATCTGAAACGGGCTGTAATAGGATTCTATTAGTGTATAAAATGTTTGCAAAGTTTTCCTTAAATTACTCTCTGGTTCTATTCATTTATGTACCAGTTTATTCTATTCAGGAATCTCAAATCGTATTTTGTCATTTCTTGAGGCATGATAATTATTATATTCACATGCCTTGCTTTATAAAATTGCTCAAGTATTTTCATTATTAGATTCCTAGTCTTTCCCTTTCCATCCTTTATTTTTGTTTTAAGGAAGTTTCCAAGATGTCACAGAAACCAAAGAAATTTCCCGAGTTCAAGTTTTCCTTGGAAATGGCATTAAATCAAACCTCTATAAAACAGATTTTGAAGCAACAGAACTCGCAAAAAGACAAAGTGGTTCTCAATATAAGAAGCTTAAGACAGTTTCCCTTTGTGCCCCAGGAGCAAAGCTCAACTTTAAAAGTCACTAATTTGGTTTTAAAAAATCAACAAAAACAACCCTGATTATAGAAAGCTACAACATCAACGGGAAAGTTTCAAACACAAACTCAGAAAAGGACAATGTTAAAATATCTGCATGTGAAGCCTCAAGGGGGAATATGAATTAGTTTCATGCTCAGAAAGCCTTAGAGCACAAAAAGATTTTTGAAATCAAATAACCGAAGAAAAGTTGGGGGGAAAAGATATGCAACAGAAAGTACAGCATAGAAAACGGACAAAATTTGACTAAAACAGAAAATGCAATGGAAAAGGAGACTGAAAAACTAAGTCTAGAAAATTATTTAAAATTAGAATTGAGCAACTGGATGCTAATAACTGGACACTAATGACATGTCAAAATCAAAAGAATGAAAATAGAAGAAAATAGGAAAAACAAATGACTTGGAAAATAGATCCAGAATGTTTAGAATCTGAGAATTACTGGACTACCTGAAAGCCCAAAAGCCACAATCAAAAAAAGAGCCTGCACAGCATCTTTTAAGAAATTGCCAAACTGCCCTGATATGCTAGAACCAAAAGGTAAAATAGTCATTGTAAGAATCTACCAGTCACACCCTGAAAGAAATCCCAAAATGAAAACTCCAAGTAATATGGTAGGTAAGTTCCAGAAGTAAAAGGTAATATGGTGCAAGCAGCCAGGGATTACAGAGAATTTAGCTTCTACATTAAAAGATCAGAGGACTTGGTATATAATATTCTGGAAGGCAAAACAAACCAAAAAACCCAAACCCCAAACTTGGATTACAAGAAAAAATGAACTACCTAGCAAAATTTGAACATAAACTTTCAGAGATATTCAACAAAATAAGAGACTTGTAACTCCTGAGAACTGTATCTCTAGTAAGGCAATTAAAAGGAGTGTACAGTATACATAGAGGGTGTGGGTATGAATTGATTTTGATATAGGATAGTATAAAAAGTTAAAAGGGTGAAAAAATATTGTATAGAGAGAAAAGAGGGAGGCAAAATAGAATAGATTACATAATATGAAAAGGCTTGCAAAAGACCCGTTACAGAAGAGGAGGGGATGAGCACTGCTTGAATTTTACTCACTGGATAGGTTCAAAGAATAATGCTCAATTGGATACAGAAATTTATAGAGAAGAGGAGGAGGGGAAAGGGTAAATAAGAGAAAGGACGGGGTGCTGATAGAAGAGAGGACAGAAGGGGGAAAAAAGAAGGGGAAGGCAGAGACAGCAAGGTAGATTAAAGGAGGTAGAGATTAAAAGCAAAACACAAGGACAGGGTGAGAGAAAAGCATAATGGTGAAAGATAGGGAACAGAATGAACATAAAAGTAGATGGCAATGTGGATTAGAAGCTAATATTTTGTATATAAGAACCATCTGAAGTAGAGATTCAGATAAGATGCCAAATTATTTTGAGACATCAAGAAACAAAACCAAAGTGATCAAAAAATAAAAGATGGAATATTTTATTGGAAAAACAATTCACTTGGAAAATAGATCCAGGTGAATAGAGATAGTTTTTAAAGTCACCTGAAAGCTATGATCAAAAAAAGAGCCAAGACACCATCTTTCAAGAAGAAACTGTCAAGAAACTTTCCTGATACTCTAGAATCAGAAGGTAAAATAAAAATTGAAAAAAATAACAACTACTGAAAGATTCCAAAATCAAAATTCCCAGGAGTGTTGGTCAAATTCTAGGGCACTTAGCTAGACAGAAACAAAGTACTGAGTCAAGATAAGATTTGGCAGCTTTTACAAAAATCGGAGGGCCTGGGATTATGTTTCAGAGGGCAAATTAGCTAGGATTATAACCAAGAATCATCCATCAGCAAAATTTGAGTTCATTTCTTTGGGGGAAAAGGGATATTCAATGAAATAAAGGATTTTTAAGCATTCTTGATTAAGACTTTGGTCTGAATAGGAAATATGACCCTTCAGATGCCAGACTAGAGAAGTCTAAATAAGTAAACAGGAAAGGGAAATCATAAAGGACTTAATATTTATAACTCATAACTTTCTCATTAAGGGAATCAAAAGGGGTGTTTTGGAGGGGAAGAGGGTACATGTGTTGAATGTGAAGCAGTGACATCTAAAGAGGTGAAAGTAAGGGGTGAGAGAAATACTAGGAGAGAAAGGAAGGGAGAAATGGAATGGGGCAAATTATCACAATCATAGGAAAAAGCTTTTATACTGGAGGGGAAGAGGTGGGAGGGAAGGAAGACTCAGACAAATTATCTTTCCAGCAATAACTAAAAGATCCACCCCACTGATTGTCACGGGACAGCGTATTCCTTTTGCTTCACCCACCCTCTGGCAGTTGGGGTTAAGTGACTTGCCCAGTCACACAGGTAGGAAGTGTTAAGTATCCGAGACCAAATTTGAATTCAGATCCTCCTAACTTCAAGGCTGGTGCTCTTATCTACTGTGCTACCTACCTGCCCTGTATTCACTGTATCTGTAAAGAGAGATGGGCAATTGATGCATCCTTGAATCCCTGGGGCAGAACTTCTTGCCATATAATGTGGAAAATTTCAGTCAGCTTTTGAATGAGCAATGGACCTTCCATCTTATTAATTTCAGCTGGAATAGAATCAGCACCAGATGCTTTGCCACACAAAAATAACCTGATGGCATTCAAAACCTCTTGTCAGTTTGAACTCACTTAGGACCTAGTGGTTGATTTCAACTTGAGGTCTCTGTTACTTGTGCGAATCTCGGCCTAACACCCCCAAGAAAACATGGGTACTCCATCAGCCAGTACCACATCATACATGTATGAAACCACTGCTTACAACAAATGGAGAAGTTCTGAATGCTGTGGATAAGTTCTCTTATTTTGGCAGTATACCTTCCAGGGATGTACACATTGATAATGACACACACATTACCAGAGCTAGCTCAGTTATTTGGGAGGTGATGAAGTAAAACGTGGGAGAGGAGATTGATTACTGAATTGAAGGTCTGCAGAGCTGTAGGTCAATGATGACCTCATTGGTATATGCCTTTGAAATTTGGACAGCATTCTAGTGCCATGCCAGAAAACGGAATTGCTTCCATTTTAATTGTTTTGGAAGATTCTGAAAATCATCTGTCAGGATAAGATATCAGATAATGAGGTCCTTTCTTGAACTAAACTGCTAAACATTTAAACTCTACTGCAGGGAGCACAACTCTGTTGGGCTGGCCACATTGTTTGAATGCCAAATGTATGTTTGCCAAAGACTGTTTTATGAACTCACACTGGGCAAGTTCTCACAAAGTGGTCAGAAAAAAGCAATACAAGAACACTTAAGGTCTCTCATAAGAACTCCAGAACTGATTGTATGACATGGGAGATATTGGCACAAGACAGTCCAGCATAGTGTGCTCTCATCAGAGAAAGTACTATGCTCTATGAGCAAAGTGGAATTGAATTAGCTCAGAGAAAATCTAAGATGTACAAAGAGCTGCAAAAAGAGAAGCCATCCCAAATGTTCATAGGAACTGTTTGTGTCTGATCTATGGCAAAGCATTCTGTGCTTGTCTTAGTCTGATCAGCCACAATCTTTAACACAGGGATGTCATTTAGATTCTCTTCAGAAAGGATAACCTAAACCTAAAAGATAAAAAACAAAAAAGGAAATATGTACAAAAAATATTTACAATATCTCTTTTCTAGGGCAAGAATTAGAAATTGAGGTGATGCCCATCAACTGGAGAATGGCCAAATAAATCATGGCATGTGATTGTGATGGAATACTATTGCGCTATAAGAAATGACAAGCAGGATGCCCTCAGAAGAACCTGGAAAACCACGAGCTGATGCAAAGTGAAATGTACTGTCTACAAAGTAGCAGCAATATTGTACAATGATCAACTATGAATGACTTAGCTAATCTCAGCAACATAATCCAAGACAACTTTGAGGAATTTATGAAAAATGTTAACCACACCCAAAAAACTGATGGTCTGAATACAGATTGAAGCATACTTGTTTTTACTTTATAAAGGGTTGGTTTGGTTGCTGTTGGGTTTCATTTTTTTGTTTTTCACATAACTATTATAGAAATGTTTTACATAACTACAAACATGTCTATATTGCATTGTTTATATTTTCAATTGGGGTATGTGGGGGAGAGAAAAGAATCTGAACTTCAGAATTTTAAAAATTGTTTTTACATATATGTAATGTTCTCTCTAAAATGTAATGTTCTCTGTTAAGGTTTTCTTGAGGTCTCTGGAGGTAGCCTTCATTTCAGTTCAGGAATCACAAGTACAGCCAGGTGTTAAAAGTCCAAATCCTTTATTGTCTCTTTCCAAGTCTTGTCTCCTTTCCTGGGACCCAGTTAGCTTTCATATAGCCCAGATCCTTTATTATCTCCTCCCTGGGGCTGGGCAGCTTTCTGGAGAGCCTTTCAGTCTGGCCTTGGTCTTAGTGGGGGAAGTGCAGGAGTCCAGGCCAACCACCAGGAAGATCCAGGATCAAATTGAATTTCTCCCCTTGGTTCTGAGAGCTTAGGCTCCTGCCACCAGTCCTTTGCCTTCTCTCTGAATGTCTCCAAATCTCCCTGGCTGAGACTTCTAGTTTATATGCCCCACACTGAGTAACAACCAATCATTATATCACTAGGAAACCATTATTTGTTGTAGGATTAAATCAGTGCTAAACTTGATTTTAACCATTGTCTCCTCAATTCCATTTAGTACCTTGTTTCAAATTCTGGCCCATTTAATCCTTTTAGCAATATAAGCAATAAATCCTTTAGCAATAAGAGAAGATAAATAAATTGAAGAAATTAGAATAGGCAATGAGGAAACAAAACTACCACTCTTTGGATATGATATGAGGTATAGAGAATACTAGAGAATTAACTGAAAAAAACTACTTTTAATAATCAACAACTTTGGCAAAGTTGCAAATCATCAGCTTTTCTATATGTTACCAACAATGCATAAGAGCAAGAACTAGAGAGAGAAATTCCATTTAAAATAACTGTAGACAATATAAAGTATTTGGGAGTCTACCTGCCAGGAACTATATGAACACAATTACAAAACACTCCACACAAATGAGATAAAAATAATTGAAAAAATATCAGTTGCATGTGGGTAAGCCAAGTTAATATGATAAAAATGACAATTCTACTTAAATTGATTTACTTATTTAGTGCCATAAAAATCAAACCATCAAAAATTATTTTATAGAGCTAGAAAAAAAATAAATTTCATTTGGAAGAACAAAAGAATACCATGGGAATGAAAACAATATAAAGGAAGATGTGGTCTAGCTGTACCAAATCTAAAACTGTATTAAAATGCAGCAATCATCAAAATTATTTGGTATTGGTTAAGAAATAGAGTGGGATCAGTGGAATATGTTTGATACATAAGACACAGTAGTAAAATAACTATAGTAATCTGTTTGATAAGCCCCAAAGAGTAGTTTCTGGAATAAGATCTGAGTAACAAAAACTGCTGAGGGTATGACAGAAACTAGGCAGAGAGAGCAATACCTCATACCATATACCAAGATAAGGTCAAAATGAGTACACGATTTAGACATTTAGGGTGATACCATTAAGTCCATTATAAGAGCAAGGAATACTTCATTTGTCAGATCTATGGAGAAGGGAAGGATTTATGACCAAACAAAAGATAGAAAATATTATGAAATGTGAAATGGATAATTTTGATTACATTAAATAGTTTTTTGCACAAAGCCAAGTGCAATTAAGATCAGAAGGAAAGCAGTAAGTTGGGAAACAATCTTTATAGCCAATGTTTCTGATAAAAACCTCATTTCTAAAATATATAGGGAACCAAGACAAAATTATAAGAATATAAGCCATTCCTCATTTGATAAATGGTCAAAGTAACAGGCAGTTTTCAGATGAAATTAAAGCTATCTCTGGTCATATGAGAAAATACTCTAAATCACTACTGATCAGAAAAATGTAAATTAAAAGACTTCTCAGGTTAAAAAAAATGTAAATTAAAAGAACTCTGAGGTAATACCTCACATCTATCAGATTGGCCAACATGACAGAAAAGCAAAATAATAAATGTTGGAAAAGATGTGGGGAAAACTGGAACACTAATGCTTTGGTGGTAGAGTTGTAAACTGATTCAACCATTATGGAGAGCAGTTTGGAACTATTGCCCAAACTATAAAAGTGTGCATGTGCTTGGATTCAGCAGTACCACACTACTAGGTTTGTATCCCAAAGAGTTCATAAAAAAGGGGGCAAAGATCCACATGTACAAATATATATATATATATATATATATATATATATATATATATATATATACTAGCTCATTTTGTGATGGCAAAGAGTTAGAAATTGAGGGAATATCCGTCAATAGGGAAATGGCTGAACAAACTGCTGTATATAAATATAATGGAAAACTATTGTCTTATAAGAAATGATGAATAGGCAGATTTCAGAAAAATGTGTAAAGATTTACATGAACTTATGCTGAATAAAGTGGGCAGAACCAGGAGAACACTGTACACAATAATAACACTGTGTGGTGGTCGACTATGATAAGATTTAGCTCTTCTCAAGCAAGACAATAATGCAAAACAATCCCAAAAGTCCTAATGAAAAATGCTGTCCATAGCAAAGAACTATTAAGTCTGAATGTAGATCAAAGCATATTATTTCCAGTCCTTTTTATTTTTCCTTTTTCATAATTTTTCCGTTTTGTTTTGGTTCTTTCACAATATGACTAATAAGGAAATATGAACATGATTGTACATGTATTGGGAAGGGGGAGGGAAAGGGAAGGAAAAAATTTGGAACTCAAAATCTTACAAAAATGAATATTGAAAACTGCTTTTACATGTAATTGGGAAAAATAAAATACTATTAATTGGGGGTAAAAAAAGATCGTGTTTACTTGTGACTATTCTCTCCTAGTATGCCCAGGATGTTGAAAATTATATATGTATTTGGAAAAAATAAAATATGATTAAGTAGGCAGGGGGGAGGGCGGATCAGGAGATTTGCTTGAGACTCTACTGTCCCAGTATTATCTTCCTATTTTAAGCCCTCCCCTCTTATTTCCTTGACATATTTCTGTACTAAATTGTGGTGGTTTTCTTGGAAGCAGCCTTAGTCTCAGTTGAAATAAATAATTACTCCTAAATCTCAGCCAGCTGGTAAAAGTGCAAACGTTTATTTCTCCTTCCAAATTAGCCCGGTTAGTTGAGGCCTATCTCTCTGCCTGGCTCTTGCAGCTTTGTCCTTGGCTTCTGCCTCTGCTTTCTTCAGCCTCCAGCCAGCTCCGACTCATGGCTTCTCAATCTCCAACTGAGGCGAGTAGGCTTCTGTATCTCCCAGAGTGCTCTGTCTCCAACCCCAGTCGAAGTTTCCCAGAACTCTCTCGAGTCGCTCACTGGAACTGTATTTATGCTACTTCTCTGAGAGTGGGATTGTGGGATATCTCCCAGCATGCTCTCTGAAATCTCCCAAACATGTGAACTTCATTGAGTTCTTAGATACTTATGAGCTCTCTAAAGGTGTGAACACAAGCATTGTTTCCATCAGTTGTACTTAGTACCTAGTTCAAGTTCTGGCCCAAAATAACTTCTAAGATCAAATCAACTCCAATGGCTTAACACTTTGTAAAGATTCCAACATCTCCCCTTTTCTTTTGATTTAGAATATAGGCGATCATAACCTCCTTGACTTCTTAAGGAGGTGAGAACTCCAAAAAGGTGATCACGCCTTCCCTGACATCTCAGGGAGATGAAAATACCAAAGGAAATAGAAAATCAAATCAGATTAGGAGGTTTCTAAAGGGGCTCACTTGAAACAAGGTGTACATAAATCCATCAATATGGTAGGCATTACACATAGTTACATAAGCACATAGCAATATAACACAGGCTAGTAGTAATGTAACAAACAACATGAATTAACGTGAGAATTTACACATTGTCCATTAGTTCATGTGCCAGGTATCCAATGATTCCTTTAAGCTTTGAGGTAAACAATTTTTCATATACAACATTAAAGATGTCCATAAGTCCTAAAAATAGTCCAAAAGGAGCCCATTGTCCATCAATATAACACAGTCTAGTAGCAATGTAACAAATAACATGAATCAACATGAGAATTTGTACATGTCCATAAGTCCTAGAAATAGTCCCAAAAAATAGTCCAAAAGGTTAATGTGCCAAGAATCCAATAATAGATTTTAAAGTTATTTTAACAGTCTCATTATCAGCCATGCTCTTTCAGTATCAGATGTTTCTTGAATCTTCTCCCTTTGTTTAGAGGTTTTTCTTTTTCTGTTTCTCTCTGATGGACAAGGAGAATACGGCTTGTTGGCACCCATCTGATTCCTTCTCCTCCTGTAGAGATACAAGCAAATCCTCTTCCCCAAGCAGTTAACCTATCTGGTCCCTTCCATTCACCACTTTCTGGATCTCTCCACATCACCTGGCAATTATCTAAAGATAGTGGAGCTGCTCGCACTGGACACTGCTCTTCTGGTAGGTTATAAAACCTGTCTGCTGGAGCCAGTGCATCTTTATCAAAAATTTAAAAATTAATGGTATAGAGAACTAAATTTAGAAGTTCTCTAAGGTTCCCCATGACTCAGAAATCTGAAGGTCCAGGGTTCAAGTCCCTGTTCGGGTGCCAAAATGCGAAGGTTTTCCTGGAGGCAGCCTTAGTCTCAGTTGAAATAAATAATTACTCCTAAATCGAAGCCAGCTGGCAAAAATGCCAACGTTTATTTCTCCTTCCAAATTAGCCCGGTTAGTTGAGGCCTATCTCTCTGCCTGGCTCCAAGAGATCTTGCAGCTTTGTCCTTGGCTTCTGCCTCTGTTTTCTTCAGCCTCTAGCCAGCACCAAGTTGGAAGATGCAATGGATCTCTCTTGCCTCGAAGATAGGGCTTGTAGGCTTTTCTTCCAGAGTGTTCTGTCTCAGAGCCCTGTCGATGTTCCAGAGAAATTCTTCCTAGCTTCAAGAGCTTCTTCCATATATATCCTCTCCCAAAGGTTAACTCCTCCTTCTCGAGGCAGGGATTGTGGGATATCTCCCAGCATGCTCTCTGGCCCTAAGAGAGGTGTGAATTCAGATCTCATACTAGCCCTGAACTCTCCCAAAGGTATGAACTCCATTGGGTTCTTAGATACTTATGAGCTCTCTAAAGGTGTGAACACAAGCATTGTTTCCATCAGTTGTACTTAGTACCTAGTTCAAGTTCTGGCCCAAAATAACTCTAAGATTAAATCAACTCCAATGGCTTAACACTTTGTAAAGAAATGTCTTAACACTTTGTAAAGTTACAACACTAAATATATGCGTGTGTGTATGTTTGTGTGTATATAACTTTGTTTCTGTAAACAAAGTTTGTATGATGCCCATACCTCTGCTCTTTCTCCCTCATGTTTGCAAACTCTTTTCATATGCTTCATTTATGGAAAATAGCAAATTCTATCCCTTCTTTATCTACCAGAATATTCAATCCTTTAGCTTCCCTTCTTTTTCTCCCTTTCAGACACCCAAGATAAAAACAATCTACTCTCAAAGCTTCTGTTTTTCTAAACTCTCTCAACCCGTGATATGAAAGTTTGGTTCTGCACACATATATTGTATCTAGGATATACTACGACATATTCAGCATATATAGGACTGCTTGCCATCTAGGGGAGGGGGTGGAGGGAGAGAGGGGAAAAATCGGAACAGAAGTGAATGCAAGGGATAATGTTGTAAAAAATTACCCTGGCACGGGTTCTATCAATAAAAAGTTATTACGATAAATAAAAATAAATTTAAAAAAAAAGAAAGAAAAAAAACTACATGAAACCAAGCCACTGAACAGAAAAAAAAAAAAAAAAAAACCAGTTTAACAAGTGCTGGGGGATGAAGAAAAGGAGAGTAAGCTGTGTTAAACCAATTGTAGTAAGTGAACAATTTACATTACTCAAAGGATTTTATTATATCACATAATTCATAAGTTCACAAGGGACTGATTCATAATATTGTAATGACTTAAAAAAAAAAAAAACAACAACAGATGCCATGGTATAGGAGAACAAAACAGTCAATGCTGCTCTTCTGGCTTTGTTGACTTGCCTTCTAACAGCCTCCCCAAGTCAGTCTTGCTACATGATCGGTCTTCTGTTTGGTAGGCTTTATAAATCCTAAAAGTTCTAGTTCAGATACAGCTCTGATAAATCGAGCACTGAAGGCAAAAGCTAAGGAAAGTCACCAAATCATGATTCTGCTCTGATGTTAGTATGTAAAATGAAAGGAGAATGGGGAGAATGAAATGTATTCAACTAGAATTTATTACTACAGAAAGGAAATAGGAAGAAACAAAATAAGTCCTAACTGAAACTCTCCAGCTTCTGCAAGTGGCGAAAAATAGCATTTCCAATTTTCCTAAAACATTAACAGACTATATAAAAAACAAGGACTCAGATAATTGTCAGAGATTCCATTTTTGGTGGATGTAAAAAAGTAGTTTACATTGTACAATGTGACTGTGTATGTGTGTACATGCATGCACATATCACACCCAGTATTATATTTCTGACTTATTTCCAGAGTAGAAATCCAGCACAAATTTTAGCTACTAAAAATTTAGTTATTAGATCTAGTCGAGTTTTTGCTTTTAAAAATCCTCAGTGAAGATTTGGGAAATTGACATTCTGGTAAATCATGTGTATCTGAATGGTGCAAAACTGTATAAAAGGATACTGGATAATTTCCTTTATCTCTTCTGAGGCTGTGGAATTTGGATCTGTTTCTTCAGCAGCTGTTACCACTGTTGCAAAAGCCTTTTGAAGGGACCAAACATAGAACTTAATACTTTGAATATTTTTAGGCTTGCCAAATATTCTGCACATATGGAGTGTACATATTTGTGTCTTGTCCTTTTTTTCCCAATATCCCCCAGTTAAGCAGGACACATAATGTTGCTGATCTGTATGTACACATAATTATTTACTCTGCTCTTATCAAAATGCCCTTTATTCTTACAAGTTTGGAAATCCTAAACATTTAAAATCAATCATATATAATAAGTTGTTGCCATGCTAATCCTAGTTATACTTACAAGTTTCAAAAATCTGAACACGTGGTAAAGAAGAGCAAAAATTAGAGGCTCAAGGAAAAAACTAAGTGACTCTTTCCCCTCTCCTCCAACTTTCTCTAACTTCCAATAAAAAGTGGCCCTTTGGAGTTATGGAAACCTTTCCCTAACTTCCCCAGCCTTGGCTGAAGGGATGCCTTTAGAAAGCTGTCTAGAAAACAACTTTTTCACTGAAAGTAACACAATAATACACATCATTCTGGCATAAGTGAAACAAATATCTTAATCCTCAAAGTACTATCTGAGGAAGAATAGTATTTTTACTATATAGTGTTATATCTCTTAGAAAAGAAACAAACAGAGTTATCTAGGGCCATATCAAGAACTCTCTGAATCCAGTACTTCTCAATTTGTAATCTACACATATATGCTTTTATATCCAAGTATGTTTTGTTCTTTTATTGTGACAAAGAAATTATTAAGAGGGGACTTAGATTTTCAAAAGTGGAAGTAAAGAACATTTAAAGGACAAATGTGGATCCTCAAGAACCAATGCAATTAAAACGTTCAAAAAAAGTGGTCACATATGACTAAATAAATAGATCATACATAGCTTATTCTCCTAAAAACATACCTCTGACCAGTCCACGAGGTTGATGAGCCTACTACATTCCAGATGAAGTTTATAAGCTATGCAGATGTCAGGTGCTACATTTGGAATGGAGTCATCTTCACTTTTCAGAGCCTGATTCTAAAAATAATATAAATTATGATTGCTTTTCTTATAGTTGGTAAGAAGCAAAATTAGAATCTAATGAGTTGCAATAAAATGAACTTTTTTTAAAAGTATTTTTTGGTTGTTCAATATGCTGCATTATTTGGGTAAAGTTATATTGATATAACCTCAATAGTTAATACTGCACATTCTTTCCTACTAGGACTTTGGTGACATTTGTTTTTGAAGACTGTTCTCAGGATCAAAAGACAAGCACAATATTTCTTTCTTTCTTACTTTCATGATCAATAATTACTAGGAAAGCCTTAATTGCATTATTATTTTTAAATGAATTTTCTTTTTATTCAATTAAAAAAACTCATTAATAGCCATATGTATAACTGAATACTAAATGAAAGTTCCAGTTAGATATGAAGTGGCATCTGAGATTTGTTGGGTCAAATCCTCAAAGGTCAAAAAACTAAGTCCTTCTTTATAAGAAAGACAGCAATCCAGGTGATCTTATAGATCATTTAAGTCATTTCCCTTCATATTTCAGATGAGGGAAGTGAAATGACAAGCTGAAGGTTATTTTTTATACGTACTCCCTCTGACTCCAAATCCAGTGTTCCCCCTTTCTCTAGTATTTCTTATATTTATATGAAAAGGAAAAACAAAACAAGGCATCTTTGTATTAGTCATTCTTCCCCTCTCCTACTCTAGGACTGTGTCCTCAGGGAACTGAACCCTCCTTTAAAAAAAAAAAAAAAAAAAAAAAAAAAAAAAAAAAAGGAAAACCAACCTGAGGTGACAGCCGATAAATAATATGGGTAATATTCTACATTGTCCTTCACCTCTGCTTTCAGAAGGTAGGTTTGTTTCATTAGCTCTTTTCTTGAATTTACTGATTTTTCAATTATTTGAGTCTGGTTTCTTTTTAGATCAAATCTGTGCTTTTCACCTACATTGTTATAATATCTGAGATTTTCTGTCTGGTTCTGTTTATCTAGCTTCTTTTGCAATGATTCTCAAATAAGTGCTATAGGATCATAGAACTGGAAGGGATGATAGAAGCCATCTAGTCTATTCCTCTCATTTTACAGCTCAGGAGCCAAGGCCCAGAGAAATTAAGTGACTTGTCCAAAGTCACACATACACTATACTATTTAGGGATACTTCAGATTTGTTTGGTGTAGTACTTAGGAAGCATCAACATTTTAGACATAAGGAGTAGACTGAGAGGCCAATACATAATCCTACACAAATAGAAAAGCATGTAGTAGCCATTTTACAGGTCATAAGAAAACTGGCTTTGTTTTATTTATGCAAAACACTCAAAACAAGAGAAAAGCCTATTCACAAAGAAGTTAGATCTTAAAAATGTAAATCTTTACATGTACTTGTATTGACTTTAACAGTAACGAAGTCTGCCAGAAATAAGGTTTATCATGAAAGTAACTAACTCCAGCAAAATGATACTTTTGTTTTATATGTACATGACAAAATCATAAATTATATCTATAGATCACAGTACTGTTAATTTAAGGAAATAGTGCAAGAAACTTGTCTTTTTAAAGATGTAGCAGATGCTGCCATCTAATCCTGAGAGGAAAGATCAGCATGGTACCTTACAACGTGTATCTAGAGAAAACAAAAGTGTTTGAATCCTTACTGGAATGGAAATACATTGGAACTAAATGAGGCTATATCCAAAATACTTTGTCATAAGTTTCTTTTTTAAAAGTGTGTTTGTGACAGTGGTAGTCAGGCACTACAGAGTCATGTTTGTTAAAAGCAGAGGAAGAGGGAAAATATTTTGAAATCTTGTTTACTTCCCCTATTAAAAACTTGGGGTAGCACTGATTGTTTTCTTGCTAACCCTGGGATCCAAAGTCAGACAATGAAACTTAAATGGATCTGTTGTTAATCAGAATTAAGTTCCTCTCTGTGACTGCTGCTTTCCTGACATATCTTGTGTTGGGAAATCAAGAACAAGAATTCAAATTTCCTGCAGTGTGCTGCAATTAGAACACTACCCTTTGGATACTTCTGGCCATCTCATGTCTGTATATGGGTCTACCTTTTGAGAACAAAATGATATCTGTGCAAAATTCAACATGAATAACCATGCATATGATATTTTACATTTAACAATGTGCTTTTCTCATATAACAACTGGTAAATCAGGAAATGTAACTATCTTCATTTAAAAATAAAGAAACTGAGGTTAAGATGAAGTGTGTCATGAGCTTTCAGAGTCAAGACTCAAATCCAGCTCTTTCTATTATGTCTGTTGCCTATTACATGGCCACATACCTATGGAAACATTTCATCTTTGAATTCCTAGATGACCAGTGCTGGTGTCTAGACTCTTATCTAAAGTGCTTTAGATCAGATTTTATCTAAAGAAATTTAGACTGTGCGGAATTTACAAGTATTGGGGCTGAAAGTGACAGCTTTTTATTTCATCATATGGACCAAAATCCAGTGACAGTTAATTAACTCAATAAATACTATGAATCTTAGCAGAGAATACAATGTTAAGTGCTGAAGCAGCACTGCAAAGGGAAAGCAGTCAGCAGGATCCCAGTTAATAAGTGAAGGAGGATTTGACAAGAGATCATTTTTGACCTTAGAAAAAGAAGTTTTGGTAGACCAGTAAGGACAAAATTCAATTATGTCCAAAATCTATTCTTACTTCATGTATATATTCACATTTCCTCTCCTACACACACACTTGTGTAAGACAGAAATCTATCATGAGAAGCTCCCTCAATTCCTCCATACTTCTCTAAATTCTTTTTCCTTTTCTGTCTCAGAGGAAGAATGTTACCTACTCTCTGTCCCTTTATCTGTAGCCAGGAGCACTTGTGGGCTGTATTCCACCTGGCATAATGGAAAGCGTGCTGGGCCAAGAATCAGAAGACTTGGGTTTGTGTTTACAACATTAATTCTTTGAGGTAGTTGATATTATCCCCATTTTAAGTTGAGGAAACTGTGGCAGACAAAGTTTAGGTGGTTTCCCCAGAGTTACCCAGAGTAAATGGCAGGATTTTAATTTAGATCTCTTTGGATCTTGATTTGGGCTCAGCCCAATACACTACCTATTTACCCCATAGTAAGTATCTTAGCCTCTCTGGGCTTGGGTAATGAAATGTTTGGCTTAGATTTTCTCTAAGGTCCCTTTCCAATCCTAACAGTCAATAACTGTAGGAATTGCTTGCCCCATTTTCCCAGCGGTCATCCCTATCTGTGCAAGTGTATCTTTGTTAACTTCTTCACCAGTGACTTTTTACTTTCTGCCACAAACCTATTAGGTATTTCTAGTTTTTTAAAAGGCCTTTTTTTGACCCTTCTGTTTCATCTTGTTGCAATCCTCCTCCCCACTTATGGCCAAACTTCTAAATGTAGAGGGAATCTTGGATACTCGGATGGATTAAGGGACTCTTTAGGGTAAGCATCATGCACATATACAGATTTCAATGTATCCACATTTTCTCATCATGTGCCCTTTTTATTTGGACTTCCAATCAATACTTTGTCCAGTGCAGCAGACATCTTGTTTTTTCATTTGCTATCATTTACTCTTAGAATATGACTGAAATACCTTTTTTCAGCCATACATGTATTTGATGATTTTTTAAAAACACACTTCTTGCATACAAATCATGGTTAGTCATTTGTTGCATCCTATTCACATTCATCTTGTATGTTCTAATACATCTTTAATTAACTAAAATTTAATTCTTCTGAGATACTGGTATTTATAAATCTCAGACATATAGCACCACCAAGAGTATATTGATAAGACATTCACTGGTAGCAGGAAGTAACTTGGGAACTTCAAGAGAAATGCACAATTTCTCAAAAGGAATTCGGTCTTTCATTTCTTTGTCCAGCTTGATGGACAATCTGAATATCTCCAATACTTTCATATCACTCCTACTATTCCCCTATCATTTCTTCTCCCCAAATACATTTGTCCAACCATTGGCATACTATTATTTGGGTAATATATTCTTCATCCAATTGGTTGTCTTGTGTGGATTATTAAGCTGACCTCTTTTTTTAGTGACATTAATTTTATTGAGGAAAACTTACTAGTGTTTTGAGATTTCAAAGTAATCTGGCAAACCTCACCATCTTTGTGAATCTCTCTTCCAACTAGGTTTTTAACAGCCTATCCTCTCTGTGACATTGGTGAACACATGGTGAGGATCAATGCACAAGTTATCTTTACTTGTACCTGTCATGGAATTTTGTATGATACTTTTGTCAGGGATATTTTACTTTAACCAAATGCTTTTTTATAATTTACAAATAAAAGTTCCTTTTTGGTCATTGTATGACGAGGATGTGATCTGCTGTTGAAAATCTTTCATTGATAACTGTTTGAACCAATCATAAAAATTTCATAAATATGGCATGGTTGTCTTTCTTTAGTAATAATATCAATTGTGACTTATGAACTAAAAATCCAATTCATAAGATTTCTAAAGAAAAAAAAATTCTAAACATTCATTGAGAATAAATATATAATTTAGAATATCAATCCTAATAGGTTTTATGTCAACTAATATAGAATGCATTGCTATAGAGCATAGCACTGATCAAAGTTATTGTTCTCAGTTAAGACACCGTTTCCTCTTAGGAATTCACTTCCTACCTTCAGATAATGATAAGGGTTGTTGAGTGCAGTATGAAGAGCAATTCGGGGAGCAGCATTCAAGTGCTCACGCAGTATGTGAGCCCCGGTGAAATACACCACTTCATATAGCGTCTGTGTGTCTGGAGGGGACAGATATTTTCTGAAACAGTCAAAATGAGACACCACCAACTTTTAGAACAGAAGTTTTCCAAATCAAAAAGTCTTTCAACTGCTGTTATATCATCAGTTTATTATTTTTAAAAACTAAAAATACATAGTAAAAACTAACTTTGTGCTGATCATTTTTTTGGGGGGGGGATCATAAAGTTAAAAGTTGAAGGGACCTCAATAATCAACTTCTGTGCCACTCCTCCAACCACTTTACAAAAAGGAAACCGATACTTAGAGCAGTGAAATAGTTTGCACAAATTCATAAGTAGCAATAATTGTGTCTTTTAGGTAATATTTCACATCTTTAATGATAACAAGACAATACATTTTTAACTTTAAAATTAAATCTCCAGGAGAAAAATGGCACATGTAATTTGTTCCAAAACTTACAAGCTTTATTTTTTTCTTTAAAAGAAATTTATTAAATGAACTCAAATATGCTTTCAGAAAGTGAACATTTAATTCATTCCTTGGTAATGATATGTATTAATTCTTGGAATGAAATTTCTAGTGTTTATATGACATGTCCTAAAGAAATCATATACTGGGGCTTTTCATATTTTTTAGATTTAAAGATATAAATTTTTAAAAAATGATTTAAAGAAAATGTATCATCTCACATTAATACAAATTAGAATTCCTTATCCTTAAATTTTTAAATGTTTTTAGAAGTAAATACTGAGTCACAACATTTTAGAGATGCCTATATCCTCAATTAAACTATATATTAGGAAATGTCAATAAAATCTGTTAATTTAAAAGCCATTTGAAAACATGTTCTATGCATGTACATAGAAGTTGGACTGTGCCAAGATATGAACATTACTCCATCTGGGAAGACTTGAGAGCTATCACAGAGCCCAAGTTGGAATGAGAGAGAAAGGCCAGAGGGCGGGGTAACAAAAGGTCATATTTCCTAACTTGTTTAAAGCATTAAAAACACAACCCTTCATAAAGAAAGATCACGGGCCTTGCTCAATCCTGTGGGCAAGTAGGAAATATTTTGGCAACAAGAAAAACCTGTATCAGTTTCTTTCCAGAAAACAGGCAGTATTTGACAAATACTAGCCCCAATCGTTGGTGCAGAAAAGTCTTGATGTTTACTTGCTCTCCCTATGCTGAGGCCCACAGGAATCACTACTAATGAATTATAGCTGAGATGGGAGTGAGAATAAGGGAGAAGGGGAAGATGTTTTTAGTATTCTAAGTTGAAACTTTGAAAGCATTTTTCCTATAGAAAGATCTGTAAAATTATGGTTAGTTTATGTGAATACTGTAAGAATTGATTAAATTTTGTGGCTACTTTGCAGTAGTAAACAGTCACTAAATATATGAATGGATGACCTTCACCTCCAATGTACATCAGTCCCCTGGGTGATCGTCACTTTAAACTGCTGCATACATCTTTCTGAAGGACTATTTATCTTTTCCTATGCTTATTCACCTTTACCTTTTATTTCTTGATTTCTCCTTTTCCTCTCTGTATTTAGATTCACTTACCTATCTTGCTCATCTTTTACCCTATAAAATCAGTCATTTCTATAATGACCCTTCCCTTAACCCTGATATTCCTTGCCCTTGTGTCCCTCTTGGGTTTCCATTCTTAAGATCTGCAAATCCACTTATCTTTTTTCTCTCCTAATCCTGTTGTCCAAATGCTGCTGAATAAAATCGTGTTGACTGGATCTGTTATCAATTTATGATATTTTATCTCAACTGGACATTACTATTATACGTTGATTCTTTTATTTAATTCAAAGATTCCCAATTATATTCCTCACACTTCCAAACTGTCTCTTCTCTCCTCAAGATTCCAACTCCCTCCTTTCACCTCCTTCATTCTCAGGCTGAGAAGAGAGAGGCCTTTGAACTCCTTAAGACCAAAACTCTTATTAGTCCCTTATATCCTTGATTCCATTCCATTCCTTCTAATATTCCCCCTGGTTTTGCTCCAGTAATGAGCATCATTCTTATGTATGTTTAGTTTCTCCCTTTCCTTTGTATCTTTTCCCTAAGCCTACAACTATTCTAAGATCTCCCCATTTTTAAAAAACAAATAAACAACAAATATTCCCCAAATCTAGACGTCCACTCAAGCTACAATCTTATCTTGTAGCCTTTAAACATTATCCTCCAAATTCATTCCTTTTTGGAACTTCACCATCTCTGCCATATTTGCAATTACTCCTCATTCTTATTCACCCCCTTATTCAATCAGTTTACAAGTCTTGGTGACTCTACTTCCACAACATCTCTCAAGTTTGTCATCATCTCTCTACTCATACACGGCCACTTCCCACTACTTACTTCAGTCCTTAGTCACCTCTACTTGTATTATTACAATAACCTTCTAATTGGTTTCCTCCTTCAATTTTTCACCTATCCTTGCTCTCCAATGAGAATTATTCAATGTATTCTCAACACAGCTGCCAAAGTGATATGCATAAAACAAAGGTCTGACCAGTAACCAGATTACCCCTCTATTCAACAAGATCTAGTGATTCCCTACTACTCTAGAATCAAATATAAGTATTTTTCATCATTTAAAGCTCTTTACAACATGGTTTCAATTTTCTTTCTAGCCTTATTTTGCATTATGCCTCTTCATATACTCTCTATTTCAAGCTGAAATACTTGCTGTAATTAATGTATTATTTTCCATCCCCAGTTACTCCATCCGTTATACAATTTGTCCTCCCATGCCTGGAATGTCCTCTCATTTTTGCCTCTTGGGATCACTAGTTTTCTTCAAAACTCAGTTCAATCACCTTATATCCACTTGAGCAGTTAATGCTTCCCCAACAAATCATATTTTTAAGAAATTATATACTTATATGTCGTTCTTTTTGATAGCATTTAAACAAGAACTATTTCATTTTTAAATCTCTAGCATTTAGCATAGTATTTTTCCCTAGTTGAGGCCCTCATCTCTTCCTATAGGAATTTCTATAAGAGCCTCCTATCAGGTTATCTTCCTTCCTATCTATCCTTTCTCTAATCCATCCTCCACCCAGCTGCCAGAATAATCTTTCTAATATAACATTTTGAACATTTCACTGGTCCTATAAAAAATATTCTGTTTCCCAATAAATCCCAACTCTCACAATCTATCTCCAATTTATCTTTCCATTCTTATCTTATCCTACTTTTATTTATGAGTCAAACCAGATTCCCTACCACTCCTTATTTCTCAAGTTTACCTTCACGAACTTCTTTACCTTTGGTCACAAGGTCACCCATCACTGTGAAGAACTCTCTGCCTTTATTTTCCCCTCTCCTCAACAACTGAAAATCCCTACTTGCATTCAGAGTCCCACATCTCAGATGCTACCTCCAAGCTTCCAGCTCATCTCTCACAGCCATCATTCAGGGAAGCCACTCCCATGGAGAAGGGGCCCACTATTCTCACTAATTGCAGGGGCAGTCAAGCCAGTCTAGGTAAAACAAAAAAGATACACTAACTACCAACACTAATATTTCCTTGACCACCAAGTACTTTAGACCCTGCTGAAGACAGCCCAAGAACCTTAAGCCCAGGGACCTTGGAAAAAGCAACGCCCTCCCAAAACAGTTCTATTTCAAACCCAGCCCTCCTATTCTTTCCTCAGCCACCACTAAGAAAAGAAGTCATTGTGAAAGAGAAGTCTACCACCACTAGTGTCACCTGATGACTAGCTATTACCAACCAACAAATAGGCATAAAAGCCCTGGAAGTGGCACACACCCCAGAACACCATTATTGTTTCCAATCCAACCCTCACAGCTATCATCTGGAAAAGCAACTCATGTGAAGGAGACCAGCCGTCCTTATCAACTAATTGATAACAAACTGCTGCATACAGGACAGACAAGTCAGTCTACCTGAAGCATCAAAGCATCCTTAGGGAGTGACACAAGACAGCTTATGCTAGGCAAATCAATCTACTGTTAATTAGCATCATGACCTCCATCTTCCCTCAAATTCTTATATTAACAGCACAGGACCCTTGATTTAGCCAACAGAAGACACCAGTAGAAACACAGAAACTGTTCCTCCTGGTGCTACAACCACAGCTACTGAATACTCTGAAAATAAAATTCTTGCCATCAAATACTTAATCTTATCCAATGATTCAATACCAGAAACCACTTTATGATGTTTTTATCAGTCTAAATAATATTAAAGAAGAAGCATTACAATTTGCTTTGCCACTGTACCCTAAAGACCATGGGACATTTTCATCTAACTTGCATTTGAAATCTTTCTTATGTGTTGTCTCCCTCATTAGATGTGAGCTCCTTGAGAATAGCGACTGTCCCATTTTCCATTTGGCTCCCCAGAACTTAGTACACAGTAAGCATTTAATAAATTCTTCTTCATTAATTTATGAAGCCTTTGCTATCGGTTCCAGTTGAAAATGATTTCTTACTACTTATATTACTTAACAGTATTTTAATTGCATACTTTTCACATTATGCCTTACAAAATAACAATTTGTGTACATGTCCACTCACTCCAATTAGGCTATAGCTCTTTGAAAGTAGGACTCATTACTTTCCAAATCACAAATACCTAGAATATAGTAGGTGCTTAATAAGTATTGGTTGGATTTATGTACATCAAATAACATTGTTTTTAAGAGAAAATGCATTTTGCAGTCCAAACAAGTGACTTTTAGAGGAACTATAGGAATAAAAATATATTTAGTCAGACTGGATGTGTTATCATTACTTAAAATTTACCCAGAACAGGTAGGTAGCACAGCAGATAAGAACACAGGCCCTGAAGTTAGGATAACCTGAGTCACATATGAACTATGTGACCCTGGGCAATTCACTTGACTGCCTCCACTGCCTCCTCTGTAAAATGAAGATAATAATAGTACCTACCTTCTCAGGATTGTAGTAAGGATCAAATGAGATAATGATGCAGGTTGTGGTCCCTTTAAGAATTGATTTATTCCTTTCTTTCTGATTCCCAACCTCTCCTAGTTGATGCATTATCAATCCTGGTCAAAACCATCCTTTTGAATTCCAATAGATGATCCTGGGCCTGTCCCATCCCCCACCCAGATCTGAGCCACATGGGCTGTCCCAGCCCCCATTCTAATGATCTGCTCAGGTTTCCCAACCCCCACCATGTGAACTCAAACCCCACTGAAATCCAGTGAGGAACCACCTCCACCCACAAGCCTCTTTAGCTGAGTCTCTCATTATAAAAGAGTTAAGCTGGAATCCTCTCTTTGCAGAAGTTCCAAACATGCCAGCCTTACGCCTGGCACGCCAGGGATCTCTGTCCATTGGAATCCTGTTTCCCCGGTGCCCTTTTTATCTCTATCTTCACCTATTTCCCTAACTAGACTTTAACCTTACTTCCAAACCCCATAATAAACCTCTTTTATCAATCTAGCTTTTCAGGCCTATAAATTCCTTTGCAGGGGACTCAATGTGACTCTCTGTACTCCAAACCTACCACTAGAACTCAATTAAACCCTAATTTCATTTAGGTACCCCATATCTAGACTTCATCAATAAGATTTATAAGGTCCTTATCACTGTGCCTAGCACATAGTATATCTATAAATGTTTGTATCTCCCCACCTTCTCTCCAGTCCCTCTCATTCCAATCTGGCTATCCTACTAAAATTTTTAATTACTTAAACAACTGCCTTTCTAATTTCACTTACCTAAAGGCATGAGATCCCTTACTAATTTAATCAAATGATTTTCTGCATTTTCTCTTCTACTTATAAGCATTTCTTTTCCACATCAAACATATATATTAACTTTTAAACTTATTACTCAAAGCTACTACTGAGAGAACTTTAAACTAGAATTTGCATTTTGTCGAAGTCATTATCATTACTTCATGCATACAGCAAGTTAGTGGGAAAATAATGACACCCACATAGTCAGCTTCAGTAAATGTAAAAATTTCAGAAATGCAAGATATCACCCGAAAAGGTATGTTACTTTTAATTATGCTTGGGCTACCATCAAATTCTCCATTTGTAAAATTTCTACTTTTAGCATATGTAACTGCAAGTAATTTGTCACCCTTAGCACAAGGGAGTTTTTTTTGCTATCCTCAAATAAACCACATCATGGGTAACATCAAGTGTTTTCCTTTAGTGTGCCAGAGCTCAACTGCAGCAGTTGAAACATCAAAAAGAAACAAAACAGCCACGTCAGAATTTCCTTTTGCTCAGCTGAAGAAAACAACTTGGGTGGGAATGCACTACTACAACTGTCTTTAAGTGAAAATAGTTGATGGATATGCTAAAAGCTGCCTGGAATTGGGTCATTGTAATGCATGCTTTTGAATTTAGATTCAGGTCAGAATTCTGTAAAGAATTCTGTTAAGTTTTCCTTAGAGTGGTGCTGAAAATACTGGACTTAGTATCATCAAAAACTGGGAACTGAAGATTATGGTTTAAAAAAAAAAAAAAAAACCCACCACCACCAATAATTTGACATGTAGCAGTTTCCATTCCCAACTCTATTTTCTGCTAAAAAGTAGTTCAAGAAAGGTTGGGAGCCTTTTCTTTTGGACTTTGTATTATTTATAGAGCAGTCTTCTTCTAAAGAATCCACATCTTAATAAACATCAATGATTTAATCCTCAGGCACTCTTTTGAAGGAGTCTGGCTGTAGTATGAGTGAATCTAGAATATCCTAATGATACTTTTATATTTTATCTTCACTAGCACTATAAAGGATCCTGCAAAAGAAAAAAAAGATTTAGTTACTTTCTTCACTAATTAAGTTGGCTACACTACAAGTAAGGAAAGCATGGGGCTGAAAAAAATCTTCTGAGGAAAGAACTTTAAAGATCTGAGTAAGCTGTTGAGTTTCACTGAGCAACATTAAATACAAGGAATCATCTTCTGAAAGGAATAACAAATGTTTTTTCAAAACTGAGTGAAAAAAGGAGAGTCATATAATACTTGCTAAGAAAAATCTATATAAATCTCCCATGAAACAATTTTTAAGATACAGGAAAAGTGGAAGCTAAAAGAGGGCAGGTATTGTAGAAAATGAACTAGATGCAGTATCAAACTTTTCCAGCCGACCTTGGGCAGACTCAACTGTTACCTAGTTGGTGGTTTACATACCTAACATGCCCCAATGATTAATGCTTTATTAAATGTCTCTTTTCTAAAAAGCACAATGAATGAGCCAAGACCTCACACGTGGAGAATGACTTTTGCTCTGGAACTGATATTAATGAGGAAAATCTTTAAGGAAACACTGAAGACATAGTTGGAACAGAAAATGGCTAGTTATTACCTAAGCTATAGTTCCTTACCAAGGTTTCTCCAGAAAGTAACACAGGAAGAGATGGACAGATAAGTGATCCAAATATGGTCAAATCCTAATTATCTTTACCAGGTCTGAGAACCATTTTTCTGCCATATGGCTCAACGAAGGGGGTGTCATAGTTTGCTTTTGGCAGCAGTTTACTCCTGAGCTGGCAGAATCAAGCCTCTGGCCCCATCTCAGCTGGGGTGGGCCTATCACTAATACAGAGGCTGGAACTGGAAAGATGATTGTAGGGCACTGCTTCTGCATTCTGATATATTCTTAGTGCACCTTTATGCACAGTACAACACTTTTCATTTAAAAGGGATTTCTTTCTGAAGACTTAGGCATTTGGAACCATGCTAAATTGTTGTTTTAAATGTTGTTTTAAATGCTTCCTTCTATTCCTTGCACACCAGGTGGAAATGGGAAAAACATAGCTTAGTTGCTTTCAGGCGTCTTCTAGCTCTGCCTCACATGGCAGGAACAACAGTACTTCATACTGGGCAAGTGGTATAATAGTTTGCCTTTTGTAAGGGTCAAGAATTATAGAAAGGAAATGAGGTATATCAGCCCAGGTGACAGCAGATTATTCTTCAAACTACTCAGGAAGCTAAATATATAAGAACACAGACAGGGATGGTTGAGTTGGTTTCCAGTTATACCTTTGGGAGCTGCATGAACAGGAAAAAAGAGCCAGATGTTTAAGCTACAATTAAGATGTTTAAAACTAGTCTTTGAGACACTTTTTGCTGATGAACAACAATCACTGCTTGATAAACTATAAAGATTCTGCTTTAGAAACTTGGATATAGCAACGGAAGGGGCCAAGGCAAGTGTTGGCCCAACAATAAGGATGAGAATTATTAATTATACAAAATGATTTTTCCAGTAGTTGGTCATTTTACTACCATTCTTCAATTTATCACTTTTATATGGAACAGTTCTATTTACTTTTGTCACATGTTGTTATTTTGGATCTCTTCCTCAATAGATGGTAGTTTCTCTCCAACATACAGCTACAATGATTCTGTCAATAAAGTGTCTTAAAAGATGGTACTTCTCATTTTCACTAATGACATGTAACTCATTAGAAACAAATTCTCTGTGCCATTATACCTCCATTTTAATTGGATACTATTTTTCTAATAGTTCATCCCTTCTTCCTTCTTCCTTCAATACCTAGCCAATTACTGGCTTTCAATCTCCACTAAGTATCATGAACAATGATAAACAACTAGGATGATGATAGCAATTTCTTACTGTTTCTCATTTTCTTCTAAACCTCTACTGCTTACATTCTTCTTAGAATTTTCTTTGCTATATCCCAAAATTTCACTGTAGACCTAAATGGATGTTCCTGGCAATTTACAAACCCTGAGATATTTTTACATAGCTACAAAAAGCTGGCTTTTTATGATATCACAAACCACAATGATGATTAAAGTTTGTGATAGTGAATGACCTTTAATGTTGAATCATGATGTTTAGTCAGTAAGTTTCTAAATTTACTTTAGTGTATAATTCTCAACATCCATTTAATATACATAACAAGTTAGACTAATAGACTCTTTTTAGAAAGTGAAGAAAAGTGGGACTACCATGATGCTTCATTTTTGTGCCTTGTCAAGAGCAACTTAAACATCCAGATCTAGACCCATAATTTACTTCTACTAGAGCCATTGAAATAATAGAAGGGTCTACAATTTAGACATTTGATTACTAGAAAGTATATGAATACTTTATTTTCTCCTTTAAAAGAATCATGACGTACTGGATCAAATTTAAATTTGTGATTTTGGACAACAATTAATAGGAATGGTACTTGATGGGATATGTTAGAAACTGAAAACAAGTCCACATTACAAATTAAATTGGATCAGTTGACCCTTATATCTCTAGACTTAATAGACTAGGATCCAATATTGGTCTTTCAAGCACAATAAAAGGCTTACCTTACCAAGTTGTCAATAAAGTCCACAACTCTGTCCCGCTGTACTTCAAATTTGGTTTGCTTCTTATTTGAACTTCTTAATTCCTTCATTTCCAACAAGGACTACAGATAAAAGAATACACTTTCTAATAACTTGGCTAGGAAATTTCCATGGAAAGGAGAGTAATAATGTTTAGACAGTAGTAAGCCACAAAAAGGAGGGTAGAAGAAGGAAGGGAGGACAGAAGAGAATGAGATGGATACATATTATGAAAACAACATGAAATCAGACAGACTTACATAGATAGTGAGGGATAGAAAGGTCTGACATGCTATGGTCTAAGGGGTCAAAAAAGTTGCCTGAACAACAGGCAAATCTTCCTCTTGACGCTCAAGACTTTCTCAGGATAGAAAGGTTAGAAAAAGATACTCTAAGGCAAGGGCTCTTGTTCTAAAGGTCAGGGCAAAAACTTTCATAACATATTTTTCATTTTATAAAGGGGTCCTATTAAGCTAAAGGAATGGAAGCAAACCAGAAGTTCAGTTTAAGTACTAATGGAATGTATTCTACATTATAATTCTAAATCTAATTCTAAAATTCTTGTAGTATTATAAATTGAATAATCTTCCTCAAAACTTTATCAGTAAATTACATGTGATTTTTCATGTACAACTGTTATAACTTGGCATTGTGGTGCAAAAATGTAAATGCTTTTTGTCCCAGATATAGTCATCTGAATTTTTGTTACAAAATTGTCTGAAAAACGAATACTCTTAGATGTGGTACATGTGCAAAAATAAAACAAAAAGAAACATCTTAGATTGCTGAGGTAGGAATTAGCAAGATTGTCTGATCACAGTGAATAAGTGCAATCTATGAATATAACATATCATACTTACCCTCTTGTTAGCTAGGGGAAACTTAACTTGTTTCTTATGACTGCATTTTCTCAGGGAACATTTCCACTTTTGTTGGCTAGCAAATTGCATAGAATGTTTAGTTATATTCAGAGTTAGGTAAGGCAGTGGGTCACGCAAGATGTACAGTTTACAAGTCAACTACAAAGTAAGTGTGTTTTGTGGTTTTAAAACTGAAAACAGTCATGTAGAATAAATGTAGAATGTTCAATTAATTGAAAAAGGTTAAGTCACAGGAAGTAACTGGTAGATAAGAAACTAGGCTGACCTTCTGAAGATGATAGAGGTCTGTCTTTTGGAGTCCTTTCTGTTGTGATCCTGATCCATTCTCTTCTTCATTAGATTCTGTTTCTAGAACAACCGCAACATTCAACACTTAAAGAATTCAACCGAGTTAACTAAAACAGAGTGCTGCTAAATCAAGTTTAAATCAAAGGTCATGTTATTTTTCATGTAGCAAGGGGCCAGAGTTCCACAAGATGTAGGATTTTCTTCTTAAAGGTTAAACTCAATAAACATATTCTTACATAATTTATGCTACAAAGAAGTCTTCAAAAATTTCAGTTCCTTAAAACTTAAAAAAGAACAGGAATAACAACACACTTTCATGTAGTTACACTACATGAAAATAATAAAAGACACAAGTACAAATTTACTTTCTATGATTATTCCAGATTAGTAAATGACCAAAAGCTGATCCCTGCCCTTTTTGTATGTTCTAATAGAAAATTGGTGAAGCTGGCCTAGATTTGCCTACACCTAATTGATTTAGCTACAAAGAAGACTCAGGATATAAAAAGGAAGTTGCTCAAACATTATATGGCTTAAAAACCAGAAGAGGCTCCTCACCCTTCTGAAAGCATAGGGGCCAGAGGGAATTGTAACCTAAGGCTCCTTCTTTGTGTTTTCAAAATCTCTTTTTCATCTCTAGTCTAAATACATATTTGATTTTAATAACAGCACACTCACATGGTTTGTTTAGCTTAATTCAAATGAAAAAGGCAGCAATGTTTTCTAACAATGAATTTCAATTCAGTTGTTAATATCTTCTGGTTTAAAATGCAATCTAAGCATATATGTATATTATGCAGTATATTCTTTTTGCCTCAAAAAATTCCTAAACCAAATCAAACTATATTTGATCAATAAAAATAAATGAGCTATTCATGAGGTTCTGCTCCTATTTAAAACCCCAACTGTAATTTTAAATCTAGGTTGCAGTGTGGAAGACATTTTAGGAATAGGAAAAAATCATATAGATAAATATTTCTTATCTTTCAAAATGAAGGCGTTCTATTTTCATTCAATATTTAAATTAATAGATCGGCTATGAATTCCTGAACAACTCATTATAATTTTAAATCCAGATTGGTAAACGTAACATTTTTACTCTTTCAAAAATTTCAATCTCACTTCTCATAATCCCATCCTTTCCAAACACTTAATATAATAATTTCTTTCATTTCTAAAAATACTTCAGATTGCTTTATGCCTTTTAATTTTTTTTTTTTTTTTTTAATAATTGTAACTTTTTATCGACAGAACCCATGCCTGGGTAATTTTTTACAACATCATCCCTTGCACTCACTTCTGTTCTGATTTTTCCCCTCCCCCAGATGGCAAGCAGTCCTATACATGTTAAATAGGTCACAGTATATCCTAGATACAATATATGTGTGCAGAACCTAACAGTTCTCTTATTGCACAGGAAGAATTTGATTCAGAAGGTAAAAATAACCTGGGAAGAAAAACAAAAATGCAAACAGTTTACATTCATTTCCCAGTGTTCTTTCTTTGGGTGTAGCTACTTCTGTCCATCATTGATCAATTGAAACTGAGTTAGATCTTCTCTTTGACAAAGAAATCCACTTCCATCAGAATACATCCTCATAGAGTATTGCTGAAGTATATAATGATCTCCTGGTTCTGCTCATTTTATTTAGCATCAGTTCATGTAAGTCTCTCCAAGCCTCTCTGTATTCATCCTGCTGGTCATTTCTTACAGAACTATAATATTCCATAACATTCATATATCACAATTTACCCAACCATTCTCCAATTGATGGGCATCCATTCATTTTCCAGTTTCTAGCCACTACAAACAGGGCTGCCACAAACATTTTGGCACATACAGGTCCCTTTACCTTCTTTAGTATCTCTTTGGGGTATAAGCCCAGTAGTAACACTGCTGGATCAAAGGGTATGCACAGTTTGATAGCTTTTAGGGCATAATTCCAGATTGCTCTTCAGAATGGTTGGATTTGTTCACAACTCCACCAATAATGCATTGCTATAGATGTCCCAGTTTTCCCGCATCCCCTCCAACATTCATCATTATTTTTTCCTGTCCTCTTAGCCAATCTGACAGGTATCTCAGAGTTGTCTTAATTTGCATTTCTCTGATCAATAGTGATTTGGAACATTCTTTCATACGACTAGAAATAGTTTTAATTTCATCATCTGAAAATTGCCTGTTCATATCCTTTGACCATTTATCAATTGGAGAATGGCTTGATTTCTTATAAATTAGAGTCAATTATCTATATATTTTGGAAATGAGGTCTTTATCAAAACCTTTAACTGTGAAAATGTTTTCCCAGTTTGTTGCTTCCCTTCTAATCCTCTTTGCATTAGTTTTGTTTGTACAAAGGTTTTTAATTTGATGTAATCAAAATTTTCTATTTTGTGATCAATAATGGTCTCTAGTTCATCTTTGGTCACAAATTTCTTCCTCCTCCACAAGTCTGAGAGATAAACTATCCTATGGTTCCTCTAATTTATTTATAATCTCATTCTTTATACCTAAATCATGGACCCATTTTGATCTTATCTTGGTATACAGTGTTAAGTGTGGGTCCATGCCTAATTTCTACCATACTAATTTCCAGTTATTCCAGCAGTTTTTGTCAAATAATGAATTCTTAACCCAAAAGTTAGGATCTTTGGGTTTGTCAAACACTAGATTGCTATAGTTGACTATTTTGTCTTGTGAACCTAACCTATTCCACTGATCAACTAATCTATTTCTTAGCCAATACCAAATAGTTTTGGTGACTGCTGCTTTATAATATAGTTTTAGATCAGGTACACAGCTAGGCCACCTTCATTTGATTTTTTTTTTCATCAATTCCCATGAGATTCTCGACCTTTTGTTCTTCCATATAAATTTTGTTGTTATTTTTTCTAGATCATTAAAATATTTTCTTGGAAGTCTGATTGGTATAGCACTAAATAGATTAGTTTAGGGAGTATTTTCATCTTTATTATATTTGCTTGGCCTATCCAAGAGCACTTACTATTTTTTCAATTATTTAAATCTGACTTTATTTGTGTGGAAAGTTTTTTGTAATTTTGCTCATATAATTCCTGACCTTCCTTTGCTAGATGGATTCCCAAATATTTTATGCTATTGACAGTTATTTTGAATGGAATTTCTCTTTGTATCTCTTGCTGTTGGATTTTGTTGGTGATGTATAAAAATGCTGAGGATTTATGGGGATTTATTTTGTATCCTGCAATTTTGCTAAAGTTATGAATTATTTCTAATAGCTTTTTCAGTAGAATCTCTGGGGTTCTCCAAATATACCATCATATCATCTGCAAAGAGTGATAGTTTGGTTTCCTCATTGCCTACTCTAATTCCTTTAATCTCTTTCTTGAGTCTTATTGCTGAGGCTAGCGTTTCTAATACAATATTGAATAATAATGGTGATAATGGGCAACCTTGCTTCACTCCAGATCTTACTGAGAAAGGTTCCAGTTATTCCCCATTTATGCCTTATAATTTCTAAAAGCAATGTTCCCTCAGTGAAACCACATGACTTTTTAATTGCCTTTTGGACATCAGGTTTTCTCAAAGACACAATATTATAATAATTTTATCTAAAAATGACTATAGTCAAGATTCAAATTTGAACTTTTTTTTTTCCTTTTTGGTTTTTGATGGGAATTTAAAGGTAGGATACTCCCATATAAGAAGATATGTACAACACAGCAGTTTCACTCTTTTTGTTGTTTGCTTGCATTTTATTTTGCTTCTCTCTCTCTTTTTACTGGTTTCATTTTTCTTTTGTGGCATAATTGTATAAATATGTATGCATGTATTGGATTTAACATATTTCTACCATGTTTAACATATACTGGACTACTTGCCTTTTAGGAGAGGGCGTGGGGGAAGGGGGAACAAATTGGAACACAAGGTTTTTCAAGGGCTAATGTTGAAGAATTATCCATGCATATGTTTTGAAAAATAAAAAGCTTTAATAAAAAATAATAAAAATTTAAATTAAAATTTTAAAAAAGATATACTTCAACTATTATTATTAAAAACATTTTTGGACATTTGGAACATGCATATTTTAGTAATCAGCATAATAGTGAGTCTTACTGCCTTGAAAACTATATGTATAAAATTTTTAAGTTCACAAATGATTCACAGAATGTTTTTAAAATTCACAGAAAATGAGTAAGATGCTGAAGAAAAATTAAAAAAGAATCATAAATGTGAACTTTTTTCTTTCACTAGTCTTTTTCATTTAAAAAAATTCTAAACAAAATGTAGGAACTGTACAGTTAGAACAGAAATGTCTATTTTTAGTACTTTGATAATAATCACTGTTGAAGCTAAATTTGCAGGAGAAACATTTGGCATGCTTATGAGCTGCTTCTGAGGCTGAGAGCCATGAGATGATTTCAGACCAGTGAATCTCTTTCTCATACCTCAGTCCATCAAAATGTGAGTGCTATAATGTCATTTCAGAGAAACTACCATGACCAATGGAACTATTAGTATATTACATACTCACCTTCTAATTTCTGAAACTGGACAAGGAACTCCTGCAGTTTCTCTACTGTGCCCCCAAACTGTTTTCCTGGAGGTGATTTACAAACCTCTAAACATTTCTGAAGTATGGCCATTAGCTCATCTTTAGCCAGCATCCTAGAAAAGCAGAATTAATGATTGAAGATGTATTGCAACAGACAAATTAATGAACAACAAAAAAAGCACTGCTTCTTAAATTTTGGAATGGCATAATTTCTACAACTCAATGTTTCTGCTCAGGAAAAGGAGTGTCACTATTCTTTTTATTAGCAGTCAGTGATTTTATCATAGAGAAACTTTTTGGCAAGTGATCTGATTTTCAGAAACATCTGAGAAACTTCATATGATAATGTTCAAATCTGAAACAGCTGAAAAAAGTCTCAGAAGAAGCCAAGAAGTTGTGACAATTTCTCCAAGGCTAAGTTCCTTCAATACAAATTCCTTTGATTATTCAGCCAGTGATGTCACAATGATTTCACAAAGAATTTATTTGCAAACAAACTGCTTCTGTGCTAGTTAGAAATGTGAAAGAGTGAGAGGAAGTTCTTTAACAGCTGATCCTATGTTTTAACCAAATTAAGTAGAAAAGATTTGTGAACTGGAGTAATTACTTGAAATGAGACCAAAAGTATTAAGCACAAGATCCTTCGCAAACATTGACCCCCGTGGTTCATAAGATTTCTAGAGCTTGGTTATTGCTATTCTTATTTAGTGAGATGGGGAGAGAGGGCAGCCTGCCCAAGGCCACAGTGCAAATGAGATCCAAAATAGGATTGAAAACTTAAACATTCCAGTGTCAACGTTCTACATTTCTCCGGCAAAGCATTTGCTCAAGAGTAGAATCAACTTCAATCAGGTCAAGGTTAATGATTTGTTTATTAAGCCATGAAACATAACTATGCCAATTACATTCTTAATTGAATAACTATGTACAGAAAATACTAATGGCATGCTAATGACCAATATTAATATCACAAAATTAGAATAAAAAGAATACCAAATAATGTTAAATCAAGTTAATTATTGTAAAGAAAGCTTTTGCCTACCTCAATTGAAATCTGAATATAAAAATGTCATATTCATAAACAATAAATGAAAGAAACTAATAGGGATAGGCAGTGAACTTTTCCTTTTTCCTTTTTTTTTTGGCTGAGGCAATCAGGGTTAAGTGACTTGCCCAGGGTCACACAACCAAGAAGTTAAGTGTCTAAGCCAGATTTGAACTCAGGCTCTCCTGACTTCAGGGCTGGTGCTCTATCCACTACACCAACTAGCCACCCTAACTTTTCCTCAAAACTGATTCTTTGTCTATATTAAATAAAATGTTGCTACAAGGCATAAAGAAGAAATTCAATTCTTGATTATCCATGAGTGGTAAGTATATTAAATATAACCTCTTTCTCTCTCCTGTCTTTCTGGGAATGGGGTATATTGACACTAGATCTAAAATAGGAAAAGGTCATTCCAGAAGTCAGGTGCAATTGAATAATATGTTTTGCTTGATATTTGGCTCCTTTGGTGAATCTCTAACTCTTAATATCCCAGCTCTTAGAAGTTCATCAAAGTAGTAACGCAGTGTGTTTCTGAAGTAATGTATGATGGAAACATAAGATGCAACTCAAATCACTCAATTGACCTTGCATTTCTTCAATTCCCAAATTCAGGCCTAGAACTTATAATAATTACCCAACTCAATTATTAAAAGAAAAATTTTCTTCTGGCTTTACCCTTAATAATGAAGCAAACTCAAGTAGAAAAAATTAAAAGAAGTTTATTAAACATCTCAAGGCAACATGACATTGAGAGCATCTGGGAAAAAAATACAAACTACAACTACAAATTCAAATTAGATGAATTTCTTAGTAAGGGAAAAAAAAAATCTTCATAAGGGCATATTTCTAAAAGGAGATGGGCTAAAATCTCTCAGCTCTTACTTTATTGCCCTCATCATAGGGGAAATGAGATTAGAGGTAGAAAGATGGCATATGCAATTATGTACCCTAACAGGGATTACAAAGGAAAAATGGAAAGAATCAAAGTACATGCTTCCTTTTCCTACAGATTGTCTACCACATACATAAAAGACAAACAAGACATGAAACAGTGGAGTCGCTCATATTGACTCAGTATAAATTTCAATACTATTTTATACAAGCTCATTAACACACACACACACACACACACACACACACACACACACACAAATTTATTCATTCATTTATTTATTCCAGTACTATTTTATCTACAGTCAAGGCATAAGAACATCTTATTACTTTCCAACCTGGTTTCCAAATTTATTGGACTATATTCTATTACTTGTAGTGAATTTTGATTGTATGGATCAGATACTCCTTCATAGATGCTGTTTTCTACAAATGTGGGTGACTTACCTTTGTTACTATTAAACCAAACATCCGTTACCTGTTTTTTTTTTTTCAATAAAAAGTAGCTTATGCTTTTTCCAGCAACCACTTAGCTTTTATATAAAAAACAAAACAAAACAAAACTTGAGCTTATAACAGGAACTGATAATCTAATAGAACTGATCAAATTTTTCCTATTTATGATTAGCTAATCTGAAATTCTGGCAGCTAAGTGGCACTATGCAGGGCTTGGAGTCGGAAAAATAAATATTCCTGAGTTCAAATCCAGCCTTAGATGCCTGGGCAAGTCACATAATCCTGCTTGCCTCAGTTTCCTCATCTGAAAAATGAATTGGAGAAGGAAATGGTAAACTCACTCCAATATCTTTGCCAAGAAAACCCCAAATGGAGTCATGAAATCTGAAACAACCAAACAATAAAACCTCCTAGAGATCGCAAACCATTTTAAGGGCAGCTAGGTGGCACAATAGATATAGAACAGTGGATATATTGAAAGCCCCCAAATGGAGTCACAGAGTCAAATATAACTGAACAACAACAATAAAAATCTAAAATGTGTTATTTTATAAAATGTGATAAAGCAATTAATGATATTACATATATGAAGTATATATTACATGTGTATATATGTGTATATATTTATGTATATCTATATGCCTTTATCTATGGCTTTAATATGCCACTATTCTTTATGTTTCATAGGAAAAAAAAACATTTTTATTCATATAAGAAAACACAAGATTGGTAAAGTAAGCCATGGTTGATATGGGCCCAGAACTGGAAATGGAAGGATCTGCATTCAAATCTAATCTTTGATATATAGTGGGTACATGAACATGGGCAAGTCACTTAACTTCATGAAAATCTTTTGCAAATCTAAGATTTTAAGTTATACATAATTGATATGAATTGATAGAGGGTGGAGAAAGCCAACATAATTCCAAAAAGCAAGGAAATTGCCAGAGTACTCTCCAATTTCCCTGAAAATAACTGTAAATAAAGCCTCAAAATGAAATCTGAAACAACAGACCACAAAAGGATGAAGTAACACAAATTTCCAACCCAAAATAACTTAGAAGGACTGCAGGACAAGTCTGTCACATTTGGGTAAAAGAGGAGGACAGGCAATATCTGGGCTACCCAACAGGAAATTCTTAGCTCCAGCACAGATCAGCAACTCTGCTCAGTAGGCCAGAGGCACAGGAAACCAGAGGGGAGGCCTCCAGCCCAGAGAAGGGAGCTGCCAGCACCTGAAATCTGATGCATCAGGTAATAAGGGAGGTGATCCCTGTGCAACAAATGAGCTGCCAGGTCCAGAACCCCAAACTACCACAGCAAGCTAATAACCAGGCCCCAGGCTCCCCACCACATGAAGCTTGAGACAGCACCCTCTTATATCCCAGGAGCAGAAGTGAATTTTAAAGGTTATTAATTAGGTTGGAAAATAAGCAAGCAAACAAACAAAAACACCCTGACCATAGAAAGTACTATGGCAACATGTAAGATCAAAACACAAACTCATTAGAGGACAACAATTTCAAAATGCCTAAATCTGAAACCTCAAAAGAGGTTTCATGAACCTCTTTTATATATATAGAGAATCATGAAAACAAGAGTTAACAACTGAGAAAATGAAACACAAAAATTGACTAAAGAAAACAACTCCTTAAAAAGTAGATCTGGCTAAATGGAAATGGAAGTGCAAAAGCTAACTTAAAAAAGAAATTATTTTGAAGATGGATATGCATTAGCATATTAAAGGTCTTTGTTTCCCCTCATTCCCCGCATTCCTCAACATTCCCCTGCTTCAAAACTCATTTAATTTGTATTCAATGCATTTCAACAAGAAAAAAAATGTTTCAGCACTTGACACTTGCTCAGAATGCATTGTACTTGGTTGTCTTGGTTAAGCAGTAGGAATAGGAAGTTGGTCAGGCATACTGCCCTCAGCTGACCGTGGGTAGCTTGCTACAGTGAAAGCAGAGGTGCATGGAACTTTCAGGTTGGATCACATGAGACTGAGATTTTATGTGATGAGCAGGTCATGGTAGGCAGTTCTTACAGGATGATGTGGCTACAATAGATAATATCGTGGATTCCAACACAGTAGTACTGGAAGGGGCACTGAGTGGCCAGCATGCTCAATAGGAGCATGCAGCAGATAAACAACAGAAACAGGAGCAGCTGTAGCTTGAGTAGCAGCAATCGGAACCTAGGCAGAAGTGACAATAGCAGAGGACCAAGGACTCCTGGAAGCCCTGAACTCTGGGCAGCAGAAAGGTGCTGGACCATAATAAATTCTGCCTCCACATGCAGCTGCTCCCCATCCTCCACTCTCCAAGGAAGCTTGTGGGGTAGAGGGAAGAATATAAAGTTTTTATGGTGAGTTGGGTCAAGAAGGGAGGAGGAGGGCTGGCTTGTTTCCCCATGGAAGCAACACTTCTCCCTTTGGGAAATTGGCTGGGGAAGGATAGTTAGGCTGCAGACTGGAGATGTACTCTTTATGGGAAAGACTTTTCCACCACTTCTCAAGTCTTCTGGAACCAATTAAATGAGTACTGAGGTACCACTCTATTGTTTTTAGGGGTAAGGGAAAATAGAACTGGAAAATGCTTTTGATGGGTTTCTCCCATAGATATGCCTTCATAAGATATTCCAAGGAAATAACAGGAACCTAGCGATATTGCAAGAGTAAGATTAAGAGTACCAGGCACAGGAGAGAAAAGTTCAGAACAGGTACACAGACAAGTTGAAATTAAAAAAAAAAAAAAAAAAAAAAGGCATAGACAAGAAAAATAAAACAACACATAGTGACCATATCCAAATATGTGAATTTGAACCTCATATCCACTATTTCCTTGTCAAGAGGTAGGAAGTATGGTTTCCTTGTTCTTCTTGGTTCACATTGCATCAGTTCATAATATTGAGGATTTTTTGAAATTCTCTTATTTCTTAGGACAATAATATTCCATTACTTTTTTATACCAAAATCTCTATAGCCATTCCTTAACTTAATAAGTAATCTAAAATTCTTTCACTTCTATTTCTTTTACTTTCCTTTTTTCCATTCTTCAGAATCAGGAAGTTTGTTTTGCTTGTTACTGTTCCCTTGCCAGTAATAGCCTCTTTCTTAAGCCCCTCTCACTATTTCTGCTTGTTTTTCTGTTGAGTTTGATATGTTTCTGTTCCAAACACTGTTTTCAATTTGCCTTTGTCCATTTCTGAGAAATGAGGTTCATCTAATGTCTAAACTCCAGTTCTTCCTCTATTTTATATATTCTTCTTATGCATTCCAAGTATGAGAAATAGCCAAGTCCATTTCATTCTTTTAACTTTCTACATCAGAGTATTTCTCCTTTTATTCTACCTTCTCCAAAATTCCTTCAAGAATTTGAGGAATTAAGGCTCTGAAGGGATACTTGTTCCTTTTTTCCCATGAGAATATGAATATTAAATCATCCTATAGTCCCTTCCAAATGCTCAAATAAATTTACCTCCCTGTCCTTCTCTGGACTCTTGTGTTTGTATTTCAAAGTTCCTGTTCACATGTGTTTCTTTTCATTAGGAGTTCCTGAAAGTACTTGCTTCTGGCCAAGCCATACCAGAAGTTAAATTGCATTATAAAATGGTAATCATCAAAACAATCTGGTACTGGCTAACAAGAAGAGTGGCATATTAATAGAATACATTAGATGCATAATATACAGTAGTAAATGGCCATAGTAATCTAATGTTAGATAAAGCCAAACACCCAAGCTTTTGGAACAAAAACTCACTGCTTTACAAAAACAACTAGGATGGCAGAAACCAAGTATAGACCAACATCTTACACTGTTTACCAAGATACAATCACAAAATGGGTACATGAGATAGATATAACATGTGATACCCAAGCAAATTAGGAAAGCCAGAAATAGTTTACTTCTCAGATCTATGAAGAAGGGGAGCATTTATGACCAAATGAGACAGAGAATATTACAAGATGTAAAAATGGATAATTTTGGTTATATTACATTACATGAAAACAAACATAACTAATGCAACCAAATATGCAGGGATCTGTGATAAAAGCCTCATGTCTCAAATACATAGAAAATGGAGTCAAATTTATAAGAATACAAGTCATTCACCAATTGATAATTAAAGTACATGAACCAGCAGGTATCAAATGAAGAAATCAAAGCCATCTCTAGTCACATGAAAAAAATGTTCTTTTAAAGATCCAACTTAGGCACAGAGAAGGAAATGTCTTTGGGGTGGGGAGGAGTGCTCTCATGACAGGGTTGTACTTCATATAACTAACTGCAGCCATCTACTGTCCCTGGCCAGTTTCCCTGCCATGGGATCACTCGAAAGGACTTCTATCCGGACCAGTGTTTTACTTTTCTAGGCCAGAGAACCAAAGAATGATATTCTGATTTTGGTGTAAAATAACCACATTAAAAAATAACCAAAAATAGAAGACAACTTCAACCATAATAGCTTTTGACCAACATACCACAGATTATTTGTTGTTCAGTCATTTCAGTTGTGTCTAGCTCTTTATGACCCCATTTGAGGTTTTCTTGGCAAAGATACTAAAGTTGTTTTCATTTTTCTTCTCCAGTTCATTTTATAGATGAAGAAACTGAGGCAAACAAGGTAAAGTGGCCCAAGTATTATGTATTTAGAAGCCAAATCTGAACCCAATAAGATGAATCTTACTGACTCCAGGTCCAAAACTCTGTCCATTGCACCGCCTAGCTGCCACTGAGGATTATAGAGAAATCTATATTTTAAAACTTCTGAGATTTCTTACCAATAGTGTTCTAAAAGAAATTACATACTAATATGTTGTATATAAAGTTATATATAAGTTGTATATAAAATTATATCTTGTTCTGGTCCGCTTAACCACCATCCTCCTTTTCTAGCTAGTATATACTAAGCTTATAAGTAACCAATATAAAGTAACAATAGCAGAAAGTAAGATTGCAAAGGTGAACCATTGTCACAGACAGACAAAAGGAAAATAATTTGCAAACTGTATCATATGTTAACTAAAACTCACATCCAAATACTACATACTAAATCAGGAGAAGTCATCTAGACCTTGCTGGTGCGCCCTTTTGATCCTATAATTTGTGAGCCCAGATAAGCCCATACATCTACAATAAGACCAGCAGAACACTAAATGCTGCTGATGAGATGATATGGATATGTTAGTGAACAAGGTATCATAGGTAAGAGTTAGTCTTCTCCCACCAAAACCCTTTAAAAATGAGAAGCCAAACTGTTGCATCTTAAACACTCTTCCTATCTCCATCTGGGTCCATGCTGCCCAATGTCCCCAACTCTAATCCGTGGTTTCATGAGTGACTCTTTTGTGTCTCTCCCTCTCCCATCTTTTCCTCATACTGCCTGCCTCTCTCCATCACCCCCATCCCTGTCCCTATGCCACTGTTCTGTCCCCTGAGCCCTTGTGCTGCTTGTTTCTGTACTTTCTATACCATTTGCCCCATCAAAGTATGATTGCAACCTCACTTCTCACTGCTAGTGTGTTCTTTCTAGGAAAATATCCAAAAAGTCAGATGTGCTTGCCCCATTTCTTAATTCTATAAATTACATAGGAATTCACATATTAAAAACAAGGGGGAGGGAAAGAAAGGAAAAATACCTGAGAAGCTGCAAAGCAGGTTCATATTCTTGTGACTCCCAAATGTTCTTTTCTAAACATGCACAATACAGCTCTCTAATCTGAAAGTAAAAAATGTATCTAGTCAGGAACCAGAACACAAATGCTGAAGCTTTTTTTTTTAAATTAATTTGTCAAATTTGTATATATTCAAGAAATTAATTAGTATTATTAAAATGACCAATTTCTTCAATTGAAGTCAGATAAATAATGAACTGAGTACTTTATAGTACTCATATAGAAGTTTAAATAACTTCCTTTAAATAAATGCAAAGTGAGTGTATACAGTTTTGGACACTTTGTATTGCTCTGTAGATACTTTAGGACAGAATGTCTCCCTCTCAGCAAAATGTAAGCTCCTTGAGAACAAGGAATATTTTGGTTTTGTTTCTATATACCTGGTGATACGCCTGTAATGAATATTCAATCAGAGATGGAAGTTCTAGGCCCAGTATTAAGCAGAAGTACTAATCTTATGTAACATTGCTTCCTTTTACAGAATCATATTTTGTTAGAGCTAAATAGCAACTTACTCATTTTGAAGATGAGAAAACTGAGGTTTAGAGAAGCCAAGTGCTTCATTAAGTTTATTCAGTAAATTAATAGCATTTCTTATATAAATTTAGTTCAGTTCAATAAACATTTTATCCATGGCTTAATTTTTTTAAAAATCTCACAATAAGATCCCCTACAAAAAGCAGACAGACTTCATAATTTATGTGATTTAGAAAAGAAAATGACAATAATACATTTCAGTTATGTCATAGAGAAGCTGTATATACTATGAAATATAGTTAATTGTCATAAACACTTTTTCAATTATCAGTACAATAGTAATATATGCAGCTGGAATTGATTCAGATTTGCAAAACTATTTTTTTTTTTTTAAAACAGGATATGACTCTGCTCCAAATTCTGATTCCTAGAATGCTCAGGAAGTCAGAGTATAACTACCAGCATTCCTATTTCAAAGACTTCCAATTAGAAAATATTAGTTACCTGTCGGCCCAAGGGATATTTGGGAAGAGAAGATGTGAATGCATGAAGACACTTCAGAACTAAGAAGAAATTCTCATGGTAACTGTGTAGATCTTCCAGGAATCTGAGAGTTTCTTCCTAAATATCATTTTAAAAATTTGAATTTATCATTCAAAAACAAAAGTGACATAATAATACCATGTCAGAAGAAATAATAACTATTTCCAAATAATATTAAGCAAGCAAACAGAAGAGCAGAATTTGAATAACAAAACTGAGATCTCAATTCATTAGATTTTAAAAGACTAACAATATACAAGATGAGAGTTAGGTAAATCTGGCCACTATATATATTTTCCATCCAATGATAATTAGTCAGATATTCTTTTGCAAATGCTAAAATCAGTTTTGTATTTCTAATAGGCAAATATTTCTAAAGCTATGGGGTTATGGAGCAGAGAGGGGAAAATGCATAAATAAGCATTTAATTAGCAGTTTTATTGTGCAACTGTCCAGTAAGTACTCTACCGCCTCACTAGTATTAAATGGGCTGATAAGATGACTAATAAAGTCAGATGCAATCAGTGTAAGAAACTCAATGAAAATGTGTGCTTTCACAAAGATATTATTATAAGAATATATTTACATCCATGGCAAAAAGCATAAAAGAAATTTGGAGTAAAAATTTCTTCATCATTCTGTGGTAGAAATATCCAAAAATTGAGTTTAATCCTGAAAGTAATAGATAAAAATGCCAGAAATGTTAACTCGTGGAGAAGAAATAAACTTGACAAAGTTCTGGCTTCTCTAGTTATTATGGGAAATTCAATCCCATCATTCAATATGGCTTCTTGGCTCTTTTATAAAAATAATCAAATGTTGAATTGGAAGTGAATTTCAAGTACTATTTAAGCCCCCAAAGCCCTTCATTTTTCTAATTTGAAAATACTTCAAAAAGATTATATAGTGTGGATATATATTTCCTTAAGTTTTACCACTGAGGGATGTTAGTTTATAGACCAGATTCTATACATTTAAAATTACTTTATTCTAAGTTTAATATCACACAAAATGAGTATTTCCCTGTACAAAGTAGAATAGAAAAAAGTATGAAACTAAGAATCTAAATTATTTATAGCTTGCTTTGCCTTTTATGCACATAAGGCAGCATATAATTTTTTATTATAGCTTTTTATTTACAACATATATGCATGGGTAATTTTTCAGCAGTGACCCTTGCAAAATTTTCTTTTTCAACTTTTCCCCTCCTTCCCTCCACCCCCTCCTCTAAATGGCAGGCAGACCCATACACAACATATAATTTTAAAAACTGACTTCTTTCCTTTTGACTTTTCTTTGTCCTCTTCTAATTCCTTTTTTACTTATTTAAAAATATTTTTATTAGTATTTTTTTTTAACACTACCTATATTTCTTTGTATATTCCCCTTCCCTTGTCCCTACTCAGGGAGCTATCCTTTATATCAAAGATTTTTTTAAGGGAAGAAAAAAATAATTAAAAAAAAATCCACGTTATATGTTCTGTTTAATATTCATTAGTTTCTACCTCTGCATGGGACAGGGGAACACAGCTTTTCACATTTTTTTTTAGGACAAATCTTGTCTGATTCCATACATTTTTAATGTAATATTTGGTTTTTCAAAGTATTCTGAAATTGTTTTGGCAATAAATTTAAAAATTTCACAACCTATCAAATGATCTCTTTACTAGGATATATTTCCAAACTCTATTACCTGAAACATGTTCTTAAAGCCTGACATTAACAAAGTATCCTTAGTAGTCACTGTCTTCAAATTTTCATTTTCCAAGAAGTTACATAGCTGACTTAAACTACTTACTATATGTCCTCCTTCAAATCATACTTACTTAGCTGATAATCATTATCTTAAGCTCTTAACCATGCTGAAAGTAACTGCTCAGATATAGACACAGTCAAGTGAATTGGATCCATAAATGACTAGTTCAATAAATTTCCTTCTATTCACTGAAAAAATCAATTCCTTGTTCAGCAAACTATGGCTCATTACACTGAAAGCATTGTAAAAATAAACGAAATGCTTTTAGCTCTCAGATGTTTTCTTGCTATTTCTTTAATTGGCTGATGTGTAATTTAAAAAGTAACAAAGTAAGGTCTGAAGCCTATCACACTAAGAGTAGTCACATTTAAAAAGGCACATCAGCTGTAACAGAAAAAAAACCACACTGTAACTACATTATAAACTAAACAGAAAGGGCATAAAATCTGTTCTTAATAATTTGCTTTTTTGCGTACTCTGGAAGCTTTGAAATGAAGCTTCTGAATAGAAAAAGATATATGTCATTGCTTATTAATCACATTTCATATTAATCTGAATTGTATATTGTTTATTTCTGTCTTGAAAATTAGATTTGCTAAGTGAGGATGTCTCAAAGCAATTCATGTTTCTTAGGATAGACTATAGGTATGGTCCTTGACAATTTTAAATAGGAGTCTTTCTCTATATGCATATACTCTGAAACCCTTATTATTCTCACAGCAATACACAACTAATATGGTGGATAAAGCATCATATTAATATATCCTTTTGCCAAGAATATTCCAAGATGGCTTTGAGGACTGAAATCAAAGTTGACTTTCCTGTATTGTATACCTGTTTTCCACCATCAAGTTTAAATATAAGGGTATCCTTTAAAATTATTTTAACAGCTGTATATCCTACTTTGTACTCTCTCCCACAGGGATGAAAAAGCATTTCTTAAATCTAGTTTCTAAAACCTAATTACAATAAAGTATTGAATAACTGGACCTTCAGATATTAGTCATTTTGAACAGCTGAAATTAACCAGAGAGCTGGGAATTAACCCTTGCATTAAAAAAAATTTTTTTTTTCTTATGACAATCTTTTGCAAGATGTCTTTCCTAATGCCCTTAAGGTTGGTACTTTTCCTCTGAGATTATTTCCAATTAAAACTGCAAATGTCTAATTTGCACATAGTTGTTTGCATATTGTCTCCTCCATTAGTTTGAGAATTCCTTCATGGCAGGGACTATTTTTGCCTTTCTTTGTGTCTCCAGAAAATACCCAGCACATAGGAGGTTCTTAATAAACGCCTGCTCAATATTCAATAAACATTTTTAAAGCATCTACTATGTCCTAGAAACTATGCTAAACACTAGGGATATAAAAAGAAGTAAAAGACAGTCTCTGCCCTCAAGGAGCTTACAGTAGTCTAATGGGGAAAACAACATGCATACAAATATTTGCATGGATATAGACAGACAGATAGGAATAATTAACAGAGAGAAGGCATTAGAAAAAATTAAGAGACACTGAAAAAGGATTCCTGTAGAAGATAGAATTTTAGTTAGGACTTAAAGGAAATCAGAGATTTCAGTAATTAGGGCAAAGTAGGGAAAACATTTCAGGCATGGAGGACAGTCAGAGAAAAAACCTAGAGTCCAGAGATGTAGTGTTTTGTTCATGGAACAGCAAGAAAAGACAGTGACATTGTACTGAAGAGATGAAAATGTATTTATCAGGAAGTAGTATGTAAGAAGATTGGAAAAATAGGAAGGGGCTAGGTAATGAAGGGTTTTGAATAATGATCATGGAATTCTGTATTTGATAATTGAGGTGACAGGGAGCCACTGGAGTTTACTGTGAAAGGGAGTAGCATAGCTGGGAATGTGTTTTAGGAAAATCACTTTAGGGGCTGATTGGAGGACAGACAAGTAGGGAGAGAGATGAGAGAGCGAGATCCATCTGAGGAATGTTGCAAGGGTGAAATTGCCAGGTTTTGACAACATGAATGTGACTTTATTCTATAATGTACTGCACTTTTATAAATTCTTAAACAGTATTAATGTATATAATTTAATCTTGTCTTGACTCAATGACATCATCATGGACATTAGTATTGTGATGTGCTCTATACAAAAGTAATTAACTCATATTTGCAAAGTGTTCATTATTTTATTTGCCTTTCCTAACTTGTATAATAAGAAAGCTGAACAGGCATCATAATCTCCATTTTGCAAAAGAAGAAATGGAGACTGAGAAATGAAGTGACTTGCATGGTTAATAAAAGGTAAGATCAAGAGAGGACCTAGTTTTCGGGTTCCTAATTTACTGTTCCTTCACCTCCACACTGTGTGGGAATATGGCCCATTCATACATGGGAATGAGCTAGTACAACTCATGAAAGCCAATTGTTGAATATTCAATGAAAGTATTTAACCTCTGAAACCAGCAAATGCTACAAATGAGGGCTTGATTTCTTATTTTCTTGATTGTCCAGGCTTAAGAAAGTGATGGAAAAAAAATGATAACAATGCAGATTAAACTTGAAAGTATGTCCTGAGGATAATTTTTCCTGAGAATCACTTACTAGCACACTTCTACATATGAGGCTGAATAAGCATTGACAATGGCCTTGGAAATTAATTCCCCCCTTTTTAAAAAACAAATTTTATTGAAACTTTCCTTGGCAAGTACAAGTATTCAAATACTAAAACAGAAACAAAAGAAAATAACAGTGAAATACTCAAATATTCAAGTGGCTCAGTAATTTGATCTGTGTGGGTATTTTTTTTAATTGAAAAAAATGGTATGTGTTAATTATTTGACTTATCTTTGTTTTCACAATCCTTTTTTGACTATTTGTGAAAAGCAACTCTGTAGCTATAATCATAACACTGTTTTTAATTATACAACTGTTGTTAATATTCATTCTTCTTTTGGTTGCCTTTTCTGCTCTGTTACTTTATAAGATTTCACATATTTATTTTTGTATTCATAATCCTATATTTAGAGCCGAAGGGACCCTAGTTATTGTTTCTTATGGCTCAATTATATTTCATTACATTCTTATTCTATAATTTAAGTCCTTCCTCAATCAATGGCCATTTAAATTTGTTTCTAGTGCTGCTATGAATTTTTCATACAAATAAGTATTTTGTATGTAGGGATCAATATGCCAGATAGCTAAAAGAAAGTTACCAAAAGCATGAGGAAAAGCCTCAGATTTTATTAAATCTCCTCCCCCCCAAAAGCCAGGGAAGTGGGAAACCATTAGAAACATCAATAATTACCAATTTATATGCCTATTCTCCCATCTATTACAAAATCTTTATGAAAGTCATCTATACATGCACTGGTAGGAAACAAGTAGGCTTTCAAAAGCCATATTCACTAATGGACCACAGCTTTACCAGCTCTGGAGGAAAAAGTGAGGCTGGTGACTTTGAGTAGTCCTCTCTCACTTAAATTCAATTTATTTGCATGGCATGGCATCATTTCCCTGATGTCACGGTCCTTTTCAAGAATGAATGACAAACAACAATTTTACCATTTCACAATTAACTAAATGATTTAGAGACTACAAGAAGTCACTATTAGTTGATTTTATTTTTTTAAGTATTTTATTTTATAAGACAAAATGTCACTCTATGTGCTCTCTTAGAAACTTTCTCTCATTGGGCAGCTAGGTGGCACAGTGTATAGAGTACCTAAAGCCAGGAGGACTCAAGTTCAAATACATGACACTTAATAGCAGTGTAACACTGGCAAGTCACTTAATCCCAATTGCCTTACAACAAAACCAACCAAACAAAAAACCCATCTTGTTTTGTATTTATATATTAGAATCAATTAAGATTAATAACTATATGATGATAATCATCAGAAGCATAAAACAAGGAGACATACACTTGGCCAAAGATATTTGCTGGTATCTATGACGGAGAAAATTCAGCGCAGGGTCAAAACCAAAAAGAGATTTCCTACAGGTTGTAAGGTCTTCCAGATATTCCTATTTCTAGATGGCAGTATGATGATTGCAACAAATCCCATAATACTACAGCATTCTGGGCTACATTCCTGGCTTTTCTGGCTTCCTTGACATCTCCAGGTTCTAAACTCAGAATTTCTTAAAAATGTTCTTGATGTCAACTTCCTTTTTGGTCTCTTCTCCCCACCCCCCTTTAAAATAAGATATAGTTACATGATTTCTTAGTATAGAAATCTATCCTACCTTGGGCACACTCATAGTATTGCAAAAGCATTTTTCTTTATTTAGTTTTAAGGTTCCAATTACAACTGACTTAAACAAAATTAATTAGTCAAAGAAAAAAATAGTTTTTTCAGTCTCCCGAAGACCTTTAATACCATTAAAAACATTTCCAACTTTGGATTCAATTTTTATTCTTCATTCTCCTTGGCATGAAACATCCAATTCTGTTGATTCAACCTCCTTAATATCTCTTGGATTCAATTGCTTTTCTCATATGGCCACAACCCTAGTTCAGATCCTCATCACTTCTTGCTTGCACTACTGCCACAATGGCAAATGGTTTCCTTGCTTCTCCTTTGTTACTTTCTCCATCTCCAAAAAGTTGCTGAAATAATCTTTTTAAAGTATAGATCTGACTGTCACTCCTTGTTCAAAAAACTCTAACAGTTCCTGATTGCCTATAAGATAAATGACAAATTCCTTGGCATTTCACAATCTAGCTAGAAATTATCTTTGTAGCCTTACTTCACATTATTTCCCCTCACATATTTCATGTTTCAGCCAAGATGACTACTTGCTAGTTAGCCTATACAATACTCCCTCTCTTGCTACTTCCAAGCCTGGAGTACACTGCCTTTTCATCTTAGCCTCTCAGAATTTCTTGCCGTCTTCCACACTCAGATCAGAGATCATATCCTACCCAAGGTCATCCTTCCCTGATCTCTTTCTGTTGCTACTGCTTTTCCCTTGTAGCAAATATTTTGCATTTATTTATTTGCATATATGTTTGATCTCCACTTGTCTTTCTTACCTCCTACATGAGCTAGTTGAAGACTAGTAGACTATTTTTCTTCTTTGTACCTTTAATGACTAGCATAATGCTGGCCTCATAGAGCAAAGGCTTAAACAATTTTTACTGAATTTAATCAGGTAACTTCTAATTTACCCATCACAAACATAACAGCATCTATACCTGTTATTTTTTTTTTTAAATCCATCTTTTGCCTCACTTGTACTTATTTGCTTATATAATTGGGAAAGTCATATAGCTGATCATTTGTGCTTGAGTGTTTGAGGAAAGAATATTTCAAAAGCTATAAATTAATCATCTATATAACACTACTGCAAACATGATATCAGCCCATAATTAAACCTATCTTGAAGTCTGAATTTTAGCAGACATAGACAACATAGAATTCCAGACATAGGCAATAATGAAAATCATATTTTAAATGTTACAAGATTTAAAAAAATGTAATAATTGGATGACAGATGAGTCTTTTTTTCTGTAAGAACATTTCAAATTTTGAATATAACTCTATAGGTAAAATTAGGTGAGTTTCCTCAACAATTCTCTGAGTTTGCTAAGTTTACTAGTCAAATTCTGTCTACCTAGATCAGAGAGGTTCCCTAGTGTCATAAAGCAGAGCTGGTTTTCGTTTCCCAATAGCCTTATGGTAAGTAGAGATGGAGAGGTATTGACAATGAAGTCTCTGAGGAAAGGTGGAAATAGAGACTAAAAATGAAATCTCCAGCTTGTAGAAGGGAAAAAGAGAATTTCTGCTAGCTAAGCTCTTGTGTAAGGCTTCACTTTTCACTAACTGCTTATGTGATTTGATATAAATGTTCTAAGTAGTATTTACCTAACAAGAACAAAACAGAATGTTGCCTATTTTCTTTGTGTACATAGTTATCAATGCTGACCTGATTCAATTTCATGTCAGACAAGGATCAATTGAAGGAATTGAAAATGTTTGGCCTGGAGAATAAAAGACTGAAGAGGAAATATAGCATCTCTTTATAGGTATATGATAGGTTGTCATATAGAAAAGTGATATCATACTCAAATAGAACTTAACCAATTTAGCCATTAACCCAAACATAAGGATCCTTGAGGGTCACATTGACTTTGATTTAAAATGTATTATTTTCTATGCTATATTGTATTTTCATTTATTTTGTCAAATTATTTCCCTATTATATTTTAATCTGGTTCAGGCTATACTCGAGAATGTTTCTTGGTCCCAAAGGGCAGAACTAAAACAAAATTGTGCAAGTGGTAGAAAGATAAATTGTCTCTATAAGGAAAATAGTTCTAATAAAGATTCAAATGGAACATATTGCATCATAATTGATATGGGTTTCTTAACTATACTGAGACTGGCTGATCACTGATAACAGGAGGGTTAACAGGAAATCTCTACTCAGGTACAGTTTGATTTAGGACTTCTTAAACTTTTTCCACTCTTCACCCCTTTTCACCTGAGAATTTATCTATCTATATATCTATAAATAGATATGTAGATATAAATATATAAAATAGGCATACAGATCAAATATTTACTGATAATAAATCATAATTTTGCAACTCTCACATCATGAGACCCCATATTGGGTTGCAAAACACAACTTAAGAAGCTGGGGACTAGATGACCTTTATCAATATCTCTTTCAACCTCTGTAATCTAACTATATTTCCTTCTCCTTTGCTACTGTCTTCAACCCATCCCCTAAAAGTTGCTGATAGCCACTTAGCCACTAGGAAATGGATAATTGTTACAATTCTACATTTTACTTAAAGTTCAGAAAACTGGATAAATTCCCCACTGATTTTTTTCCTTCTGCTATATCTTGATGTTGATATTAACACAATGTAAAAATGCCTAGAGAATTCATGTTTTTATTTAAACTTTTATTTACATTACTCAGTAAAAATGACTTTTTTTTTTAAAAGAGAGAGAAAACAATGTATTGATAACCTTTATGGTAGTGTTCATTGAAGTCCTAAATGATCAACCAATCAAGTCAGCTTAAATGTCAGGGAATAGAAAAGATAAAAATGAAAGTGTCTCTGCCCAAAAGGAGATTACATTTCACCAGGAGAATCTATTACTGGAAATCCCATAAAAGACATTCTAGAGCAAAAGATGTCAAGTAATGTCAAAGTTAAGTGGAAATGGGGCCACTAAGCCATACATAAGGATAACAAGGACATATACTGACTTGGTTTGTAAGTCATTTAAGTTTTATTATATTCTCATCTTGTTAAATATTTCCTTATTACATTTTAATTTTATTCTCAGTAGATTGCTTGAACCATATGGCACCTTTGACACTTCTAGGGGTCTTGTTTTCTGTCTTCTAGGGAAGTTTTTTAGATCACATCTGACATCATCTATGGACCAAGAGTAAGTCACTTCAACCTTGGACTTCAACTTCCTTATGTATAAAATGGAATATTAATATCGTGAGGCACACTCCATGGTGTCATTGAGTCTTTATAAATAAATCTTAAAGCCCTATGTAAGCATATTATTAAATTACTTTTGTTAATGGATCAAAGGAAAGACAAATAACTTCTTTTTTAAATAAAGAATTGGAGAACTATGTCAAGTATCCCAAACTTATAAGAAAGATTTTCTTGGAAGTCATAAATGACTGCCACTTGGCTATTCTTAAAAAAAAAAATTTTTTTTTCATTAAAATTGATCCTTTCTCTGAAGAATTAATTTACTGAAGAATAAGTAGAAACTTCTAAATGAGGAAACTCCCTCTATCAGAGATTTGTCCCTTCTCTGCAATTTATTGTTTGAGTTGCCTGAAGCAGACAGAGACTGTGCTGTCCACAGTCACACAGCTAGTAGATGTTAGAAGTGGGACTTGAACTCAGATCTTCCTTGTTGTAAAGTCAACTTTTTATCCACTATGTCAGGCTAGTTCTCAAAGAACAAAGGATGCTTTATTATTAAAATATCTTTTTGCCTACACAGAAGAATTGTCAAATAATTTTGATTATCTTGTTAAATATTCATCTTTTAAAGTTTATTTTTAATTAGTCAAAGATTAAATTTTAATACTGATTAGTGAACAGTTTGGCAAACAAGTATGTGGTGTTCTCTCTTTTTCTATTTTATGATCCTTCTCTGGGAGGAGGAGGTTTCTTGGAGGCCCTCTGGAGGAAGCCTTAGTTTCAGTTCAAAGTAATAATTACTTCAAATACAGCCAGGAATTAAAATCCAATCTTTTATTGTCTCTTCCAAAATAGCCCAGTTAGCTTTCTTTAGTTCCAACAGCTCTCGTTGCTAGTCTTTTGCCTCTGTCAGATTCTGCCTCTACTCAACTATGACTCCTGGCAATCTTCTGAACTGACCGACTCCATTGACTCCACTGCTTTTTATGCTCTTTTAGAGGTGTAAACTTAAAGGTTGACTCCTCCTCCGAGAATGGGAATATGGGAGGTGTAAACTTGGATATCTCCCGACTTGTGAACTCCAATGTGTGAGCCAATGTGTAAACTCTCGAAGGTGTAAACATAAGCATTGTTTCTATCAATTCCATTGAGTTAACACCTTGTTTCAAGTTCTGGCTCATAACACAAACAGAAATAAAACCAGGAATATATGAATATATAAAGTAGAAAGGAATTTAGAGAATAAGTCTGTTTGAACAAAGTGGCCAAATTTCAGATTCCTGGCATCAAGCTTAGATTTATACATTCAATAATTTAAAAATGAAAGATGCCATTCCATGTTTCCTGTTAGTAGAAACTGAGGTTCTGGGAGGATATATATGAATGATACCATGATTTGACAACACTAAACCCAGTTGATCTCAATATATACTAATTTGATTATTTTGAGTTACATGGGATGTGATCATCCTTTCCAGTTTGTAGAATTATTTTCAATCCAATAAATTTTTGTTTAGTCCTATCTATGTGTAATCTTCCCATAAAGTAGGATTCCTGAGCATGTAGCACTTAAAATCTAATAGGGAAAACTTCCTTCAAGGAGTCATTTAGATTAGATTAGGCCAAACCAGGTTTAGTGCTGGAAAGATTCAGAAACCATGTGATCCAATACCCTCATTTTATAGATAATGAAATTGAGCACAAGAATGATTTGCCCAAGGTAGGATTTGAATCTAGTTCCTCTGATTCCAGTCATCCCTCTTTCTCCTATACCACTGGTAGAACAGCAATAGATTATTATATAATATTGTTGTCATTATTGTCCTAGATAAGAGAGCATAAAGTTTACTCAGCAGGCAGTAAGAAATCACTGAAAGATTTAGGCCAAAAAAAAAATATATATTATATATATATATATGGATATACACATCTATGTATAAAGAAAATAAGTCTGGAAGCAATGTGAAGGATGCTTTAGAAAGAAAAGAGAATAAAAATTATAAAGATAAAAAAATTAGCCAACATTAACTAGCATCTACTATGTACCAGGCCCTGACTAAATGCTTCACAATTATTTGATTATCTCCATTTTACAAAGGAGGAAACTGAGGAAAACCAGAGTTAAGTGACTTGCATTGGGTCACACAGCTAAGTGTCTAAGGCCAGCTTTGAACACAGGTCTTCCTGAGTCAAGGTCCTGTACTCTATCCTCTGAATCATCACATTAATGCTTTTACTAGCTGAGGTGAAGTGAGAAGACTTGTTTTTGTGTATATATGGAAAAGAGTATAAAGAAGAATGAGTTTTTAAAGAATATGAGAGTACTGTAGGTTTTAATCTAAAAATTAGAAATGAATAAAGAATGTGAGATTTAGATAGGGAACTAGCAAAGTACAGTGGAACAAAAGTTGGATCAGGGATCCTGGCTTTGAAATCCCAGCTCTGTCACTTATTCCCTATATATGATCCTCAGACAAGTCACAGAACTTCTTCAGTTTTTTCCTCTGTTATGTTCATTTGAACAATAAAACTATGATCCTATGAGACAAAATGGGGCAGTCTCTGCCTAGAAATTCTGATGTCTATGATGAGTAGCATAATCACTGCTAAAAAAAATTCATATGTACTTAAGAATCTGAGGGGAGCTGTGTCTCATGCTTTAATTCTGGGCTTTAATTAATTTAATAATTAAAATTTAATTTAATTTAATGCTTCTTCCAAAATTATGGAAGAAGCCAGGAAACTCTTTTTTAGGACTCTTTCATGCCAGTGATTCTCAAGATAAACATTATTTATTAGGTTCTACTTTTCCTTCTTCTAAGTGAAAATACTAATTATATTCCATACTTTTCTCACTTATAAATCAAAAAGAATATAAAGACCTAGCTGTTCTCAAGAAGTTTACAATCTAGTTGGACAGTTAAGATACATAAGAAAAGTTAATAGTACAAGGCAATAAAATAAAATCTCATTATCTACTTACTTTTCTGGTTTTCTACTGGCTAATTTCATAATCCAATAGTATTAAAGTCCTTACTATGTATAATCTAATGGGTTCTTAGCTGGGGATAAATCCAAACAGTTCCTAACCTTAAAGAGTTTACTCAGTCTTTTGGGGCTTACTTTCTAAATTTAGCATATGGATTATCTTTTTCTTACCCTTTAGCAGTCTGGTGAAACTTGTTCCCAGAATGTTTTTAAAATAATTGAAGGAAATGTTAATTTTCAATTAGAAGTAAGTAAAAATAAAGATTTAAATTTTTTTTGACCCAAGTTCATGGCACTGCTGAAAACTATCCACAGACCCTTTAGGGGTTCATAAACTCTGACTGCAGAAATCTCATTGTATTGATAAAAAAAAAAAAAAAAAAAATCAATCAACAAGCTTACTATTAAGTGTGGCTAAACTGACTACAAGGAGTTTACATTTTAATGGGTACAGACAGTATACAAATAGACATACAGTATTCAAAATTATAAAAAATCACAAAGCTTAAACGAAAAAAGCCTTGTGGAAAAAAATCCTAATTCATACTGGTCAGAATAAGACCAACATTAAGTGCCCAATGTTCTCTCTTCCCCCTTCCCCTCCAGACAGGGAGCTTGGATATCAATTAACTGTTAATTTCCCCCAATATTCATTAGTTAACCACTAGTACTAAACCTTGACTCATACTTCATGTTCAAAGTCCCCTTGCACTTGTCCCCAAAGTCTGGTTCTGCTTGATCCAGGTAAGTATGCAATAAAAATTCACTCTACTTTCTTCACATTTAGTGGCCTAATTGGATACAATCCAGAATATCAATAAACCACCTAGTGTGTATGTATCCTCCCTGACTGTTCCTGATTTAGTATCTCTCACTATCATAAAACTTGATTGTTGGACCTTATCTTTGTCACCTTCTTATGCTGTTTTTGGTTTGTTTTCTCCTTAGAAATGGGTACAAGTAATCTCCTTAGAAACATGAGCAGAATTACAAAATTGAGACTACCTGAACCTAATTTTCAAGTCCTTGACTGAGAAAATATAGAGAGTAAGGGAAAAATTGGGAACCACACATCTTTATAGCAAGGGCCTTCTCCTTCCTGACACCAGGTTATGACTAAGGACTCTGTCCTTTCTGAATATACCTCAGTTTTCCACCTGGCAACAAAAATAGCTGAAAAGATTGCTAACTTACACTGTATAGAACTTTACCATTCAGAATCTCTTCTGAGATAAGTTTTCAAACTTAAGACAAAGATACATATAAAGCAAATGAAAGGCAACATTAGAGAGAAGAATAAGAATAAAATGAAATGAGAAAAGATTACATACAGAAGATGGCATTCAAACTGAGTCATGAAGGAAGAGAGGGATTCTAGGAGGGAGTTCCTCATCTATAAAATAAGCTGGAGAAGGAAAGTTCATTGAGCAAAATGAGGGAGAATTGTTCATTATCAAGGGTGGTAGTGATGTGGGAAAGATTCCTTTCTAGATTCCCACCCCCTCCTAGTGAATGTAATTACCCTTTAACTCACAAATCCTGGTCCCTTTGTATTCCAATAGAATATCCAGGCTTCTCCCAGCCCCACCAGGATCTGAGCCAACTTTGGGGCTACAACCAAAAGCCCCTCAAGCTAAATCTCCCATTATAAAACGGACATGCTGGGACCCCCTCTTTGCAGAGATCCCAAACATGCTAGCCATGTGAGGACCCTCTGTTCACTGGACTCTCTGTCCGGTGCCCTTCCTATCTCTACCTTCACCTATCTCCTTACTTCCAAACCCAATAATAAACCTGTTTTATCAATCTAGCTCTCGGGCCAATAAATGCCTTTACTGGGGGCTCGTGCCGCTAATAGACCTCATTTACCACTGTATCCTTGCGCCAAACTGGGGGGGGGAGGAAGGGGGGGCGATTGCAGGGGAGCTTTTCTTGATTCCCTGTACCCCAAACCTGTCACTAGACCTCAACTAAACCCTAATTTCATTTGGGTACCCCAAATCTAGACCTCAACAGTAGAACATGATTAAAATGAATAAAACAGACTGTTCAAACCTGAGATAACATTTTACTTTGCACAGTTCCTTGCATATAGTAGATGCTTAATAAATGGCTGTAGAATTGAAAATCTCCTGCCTGATGATACCATTATTTTTGATTAGGTCCAATGTTCACTTGAGCCACAAAAACATAACTAATATTGGGCAAGCACAGGGTTTAGCCCAAGTACATGTCTTCCTTACTCCCTGTTTCTGTAATAAGCCACTTTTAATTATCTTACCTTCTAATGAAAAAGCTACTTTGACTCCATGGTAACTCCAAATGAAACTATATTCTGAGCAATTCCTTACCCAAAAGTGATTTTGCCTTAGGCACAGTTCTTTGTAGCCTTTGAGCAGATATTTTGCATACTTCCTCTTGGAGTTTTTGCTTTGGGGATCCAGACTCTAATATGGCATATGGCATTTAATAATACTGTGCATTACTTTATATTTGAACTCAATATATGCCTATAGCCAAACCTCTCTAATTCCTCAGGAATTAATTCCACAGATTAATCTCTAGCTGTTTTGGTTTATGAATCTATGAATTGATAAGTCTTTGCCCCTTAGTCTTGTGTATCTATATGTACATACACATTCATACATGTAATCTCTAAAACTGTATAATTATGTTCAATTTATGTCATTTTGCTCACTATTCAATAAATATCTAATGATCTGAGCCTTTCATTCTTAACTAGAAATCACTAAGAATTCTGGTTATATTTACATATTTTATATTTACATTTAAATTTACAAATTTACATATTTTATACTTAAATTTCTTCTTGTTAATAATGTGAAGTTGACTTTTGTTTAAGGCTGGAAATAAATATTGGAATTATATAATTTTTTCCATGACAAAATATATTCCAAAATCATATTCTTTTTTGAGTAAAATATGTTAATACATGTCAAAAGGTGAAACTTTTCATGAGGCAACATAATTATAAGTATACTGAATCGATAGCAATTGGGAGAAATGATTATTTCTCTTTTATATTATAACCATTTACTATTGGGAAATGTGGAATTTTTTCCCATTTCTTCATTCAGAGATCAGCCCTTTATAGAATATTCAGCAAGCATCTAAAGGACATTGCTGATAATGAGATTAGATTAATTTTCTCCATAAACTAGTTTAGATCTCACTTAAGTGGGAAGCTCATTGTGTTCTACTCAGGATTGAGGTCCTTTGTCTAGATTACCCAGGGATGTGAAAAGGGTTGTGTTCCCTTTAAGAAATTGTACCTCTTGAGCTTCTTCTATGTTACACAACATAGAATCATTGTATTTTAGAGTTAGAAGAGACTTCAGTGTCTATCTAGTCCAAGTGATAGTGCAAAAACAATCTTTGCATAAAACCACAAGTAGTCAGTCTCTCTAGAAGATATCCAGGAGGAAAACCCATTACCTTCAGAGGCAATTCATTCTTCTTTTGCATAGTTCTAATTATTTAATTCTTTTTTTCCCCCTTTCTAATATAAAATCTTAATTTGCCTTTTAATTCATTGCTCATAGTTGTATATTTTGGAGCCCAATAGAACAAGCAAGCCCTTCAAGTACAAATGGAGATAGATCAATAGTAAAAAGCTTTCAAAAGAAAGCTTCAAAAGAAAAGTTTGTAAGTGCTAGCAATAACAATATGTAAGAATATGTGCTAGAGAGCTATTTAAAAATGATTTAATGATAAACAGAAGTACCAGGGCCTTCCTTTCTCTGACACCTCAATGTTTTAATGGGTATTTAAAATTCTTTCTATTCTTCTGAAAGTATGCTTAGATAGAAAGTTGTAGCAGTAAAACCTTCTAACTATTAGAGTTTTACTAGACACTTCAGCTGGAGGCTAATCTAACCATTCTTAAAATACTCACAGATATCTCTGACACTTATTTTTTAGACAGTTTCCAATATATTTTTACCTCTATAATTTACCTTGGTTTGAGGTGAGGTTCTCAGAGAACTATAAAAGATTAATTAAAACCATTAATGAGCCTAATTCATTAAGTGTTTTCCATTATACTCCTGTGAAAATTCTGTAACAGTAACCTTCTTCAATAAACCATTATCTGGCTGGAGTCAAGATGCTGGATTAGAACCAGGAACCAAGTTGAACTCTCTTAACATTCCCTTCCAAATAACTTTTAAAATAACTCCTCAAATCAGATTTTGGAGTAGCAAAGCCAACAAAAAGATCATGCTGAATTATTTTTCCAGTTTAAGAGTAGAATCTAACAAGTTTTAGTTGAAGTAAAAAAGGCAAGGATAACAATCACGTTCTCAGACGTAGCAAAAATCAAAAATAGATATAATGAAATGAATTAAAGAAATTATATTTTGCTAAAAGATAGCACAGACAATAAAGTAATATTAAAATTTTTTACAGTGAGTTTTTCTAATAGAGGCCCCATTTCTGACATATATAGAAAGAACGGAATAACATTTGTAAAAATAAAAATCATTCCCCAATTGATAAAAGGTTGAAGGATATGAACAGGTAGTTTTCAGAAGAAAAAATCAAAACTAGTCATATGAATAAATTATCTAAATCACTAATAGAGAAATGCAAAGTGAAACAACTCTGAGGTCCAATCTCACAACTAACAGAAATGACAAATTCTACAGAGGATAAGGGAAAAATAGGTACATAAACAAACTCTTGGTACAGTTGTAGACTCTCTCTCAAAGTGATCAAAGAAAAAAAAGAATCCCAAAAGGCTCATAACTTTTAAAAATGATATACATTTCCAGATAGAGAAATGATGAACTGAGAACAAATTTTAAAATAATTTTCTCACTTTATTTTTATTGCCTTTTAAAAAACATAGCTAAAATGGTGGAAATGTTTTGCATGATTTTACATGTATAATTGACATCAGATCACTTGATTTCTATGGAGGTATCAGAGAATTAGAAAAGAGAGAATTTGGAACTTGAAATTTTAAAAATGATAAAAATAATAATATTTAAATAATAAAGCATTATTTCAATACTTTCAAAGAATAGCAGAATTTTAAAGCTGAAAGGGACCTTAGAAGACTATTTTGTCCAGTCCTTTCATTTTAAATATGAGGAAAATAAGGCACAGAAAGTTTTAAATGACTATGTAAGGTCACAGAACTAGTAAATAGGTTTCCCTGTTCCCAGAATATTGTTTGCTTTTAGAAGAAAACTACTATTTGGTGCAAAAAATTTTTTAAGACTTTTTTCCTTAACTGTTATTTATAACATTATTCTATCCAAGTTCTTGAAATAGAATTCAAAATTCTTTATGCTATTAAAAATTAAAACTGAATTAAGAATTTTTGGGAACCTTGTATTATAAAGGGCTGAAACTGAATAGGTGCACTGGAATCAGACAACCGAGCACTTAAGACTAATTACTTATTGGACAATATTCTATTAGCATATGCTTGGAAAAGCATTATTCTGTGCTGGCTCAAACTTTTGGTGTATACAGATAATTGTAGAAGGAATTAGGGGGTGGAGTAAGACAAGCCAGAGTCTCTTTGGAGGAGGTCGAAGAGAAAGGAGGTTGGTGGAGAGTTTGTGGCAGTTTTGTCCATCCCCTTCACTTCTCCCCCTAAAGACCAAGGACTTTTGCTTATCTTGACTCTGGCTGATTCTGAGGCCTCCAGGGAGCTAGTCTGGACTTCACACTGTGTAGTCTTCAGGAGAGGCATGGTCACATAATAGATAAAGAGCTGATCTTAGAGTAAGGATGAACTGAGTTCAAGTCTAATTCTGATTGCTTTCAATGACACAGACAACAATCTAAGACTAAGATTTGTACAGTAGGAGCAAATCTGCATGGGTAGAGAGGGTTTTCCTCACTAGAAGTTCCTTCCATAGCTGAAATCATAGTTCTAATTCAAAAAAATTATTATTCATAAAACTAATATCTAGTTTTCTACAACATGTAACATGTCAAGTTTCCTTTTCCAAAGAAATGTATGAGAATAAATTACATATAAGTATTGAGTATAAACATAATTAAAAGAACCTATAAATAAAAGCTCCCATTTATGTAATGTTCTTTAGTTCATAATTTCCTAAAGCCCCATTATATCATCTCTGATATTATATCTATTTTGCAGAAGTAAGAGTATGACACTTGAGCTTCTTGGTTTGTTTTGTGCTGTGATGAACCTTGCAAAGAAATTTTAAAATAAGACTACCTACAGATTCTAAAACTGCTATGCGACCATCACACTAAGATTTAATAGTCATTTCAGAACACACTAGAAGAAAATCAATAAAATAATTTCTCATCCACCTTTTTTATCATCATAAACTAATATTTAAGTAATAAATCCACTATAAAAAGCTGAAACACAAAGCGCACCACACTATGCTAATTTGGGAAATGAACTAAATAAAATCTGACCTACAAAATTTTGCTTCCTAAATTCTTTGCAGAAAAACAGAGCTAAAACAAATTTTAATATTAACAAAGTTGTTTTTTTCCCCCACTCTTACCTTTAGAAATCTCTCATCAGTCAATGACGCAACTTGTTTTTCTGGAGTTTGCTTCTCTACGTACCTGAAATTAGCACATGAGACATACACACATACCCAGAAAACCATCATATAAAAAATAAACAGAAACTGTCACTAAAAGGACCCCAAATTCTTCCTAGTTTAATATCAACAAACAGGTTATTTCTTCCTAAAATCCAAAATGATGGTCAAGATTTCATAAGTCCTACATTCGAAGCATAGTGCATTCACCAGAGAATTTGTGGGCAAGGTGGGAAAAAATACAACTGTCCAAAATGAAAAGTAACATGAATCAGCATAAAAGGAACTGAATCATCCATTTGGAAATGCAACCAATCAATATGAGTTACCTAGTTACCTGACACATTACTACTCAAAAGAGCTACCATGCTCTAAAGCTACATTAATAAAATCTGGTACCCAAAATGAGAGAGTAGATGCTTCTGATATTTTCTGCTTAGCAAACTGATTATTCTTAGCAACGCTATCAGAGAAATTCTTATTAGAAACAGTTGTACTAAATGATCTTGGAAATCCCTTTCACCTCTGAGAACCATAAGAGTCTATCATTTTGTTCATAAATATGTCGCTGCTGAGTTAAATGTGTCTTAAATGTGTCTCTTAAGATAACTTTTTCTCTAAATCTTACCAAGGGAAAATATCTATATGAAATGATGCAAATCAAGACAAAATTAGAAGAGCATATTTACAAAACCAATGTAAACAAAATGTAGATAGGCTCAGAAAACAATGAATAGACATTTTTAAAAAATGTATTTTAGTTCTAATTTGATAAAATATACAGAGTAACAATGATTATGAAAACTGAAGTTATAGCTTGTGTAATTACAGAAAGTTAACTTATTCCTGAAGAAGAAATAAAAAAATGTTCCGCCCTTCTTTATTTAGCAGAGATACAGATGATATGGAACATTGCATACATTGTTAGGTTAGTGGATTACTTTTGTTGAATTTTTCTCTCTTCCTTTACAAAAAAAAATTTGTCCCCTCTGGGTGGGGGAGGGAACTATTGGGAAATGAAGGTAATACAAAAATAAAAGATAATAATTTTAAAAAATCAAGATAAAATGTACAGTGGAATATATTAGAAATTTTATTCCTTATATTTGCTTTGACATTGATAACGTTTATAATGAAATTTAAGAAGTTAAAAAAACTCTCAAGTGTTCTGAAATGTAATTTATATAAAATAAACTGTGACTTAATTAACTGTAATAGGAACAAAGCAATAATGTCATAATAGAAGAATTCTGATTTTATGGATTCTAAAAACAAATACTAAACTGTTCAAAGGAGAGACATTATTTAGACAAGTATTCTAGTCACTAGAAAAATGTTAAGTTAAATTAAGAATAATTCTTCATGTTTTACCATTCATCTACATAAAAAGAAACGTTAATAGCTTTTATACAGCACTTTAAGATTTAAAAAGTACTTTATAAATATTATCTCATTTTATCCTCACATCTTAATTTAAAAACTGCTATTATTATCTCCATTTTGCAAATGGGGAAACTGTAACAAACAGAAGTTATGACTTGTTGAGAATCACATATCTGTATTTGAATTCAGGACTCCCCAAGTCCAGGTCCATTTGCTCTATCCACTAAACCATCTAATTTCTTAGTATCTTTTAAAACCAGACAACTCTTCCCTCTTCTCTAATTTCACACTGACTGACCTTTACGATTATTTATTAGCTTTCTCTTGTAAGTACCTTTCATGGTAAATTAATGATTTGCCACTCTGGTTTTATAAATCAGTCTCCTGTGAATAAGATTAGCACAATTCAGTTTCCCTGAGCCTTCTCACTCACTAATTGGAGAACAGGTATAGTAAACAGAGCATGGATACGTAAGTTTCCATATCTAAAATGGTAGGAGGAGGTTGAAGAAGGGCTGATTTCTTGGGTCCCTTCCCGCTATAGATCTATGATTCTATAATCCCAAGACCATGAGAAATGATAAAAATCAAGTTACTAATGTAGTAAAATGAAGGAGTTGTGGTCACTTCATCTAAGTGCTAAGATTCCATAACTTTACCATTATTAACCACAGCTTTACTTGCTATATGTTCTAGAGATGTATAAATCAGCTATGTTTAATAACCTTTGTGATTTTATGAGGTATAACAAATCCTAGAACTATAGGCTAGACTACTAAAAAGTGAACTGTGTAGTAAATTAAGAGGTTTTCCAAAGTGCAAAAAGGAGATATTTTTATAATTATGCTTTTTGGAATATTTTAGATGTGGTGATAAGACAATGTATAGAAAGGCTTACATGTCAATAGACAAGAAACATATATATAGAGTGTAAGGTAGAGAGGTTACAGTCTTGAGAGCATCTATAACGAAACTATAGATCTTTTGAATCATACAGAAGTGTTAAACATGCACTTCTTTTTTACCTCATAAAAGAGGGAAGGCGCCGAATACTTTCACATTGGTCTTCTGATAAAGAATGTATTCTTTTCTTTGCTTCTGGGAGATCACAGCACAAAATGCTGAGTGGCTGGGAATAGAAATGTTCTAATATGGCCAGCTGAAAGAAAGAGAAGATATTTGGAATGTCTTAACAGCAAATCTTTTGTCATATATCAATTCATTTGGGGGGGGGGGGGGGGGAGAAGGACAGGGCAAAAACATTAAAAAATTTTTTAAAAAACCTAAAATATTTATGAAGTTAATATGGTGGTTATCAGGCTCAAGTCCTATCTCTGATACATAATAAATGGATGGCTCTGGACAAATCATGTAACCTTCAGGTACCAACTCTACTAGCAGGACCTTCCTCCCTGTGAGATACTCATGTAAATATTTTTAGATTAGACTTATGAGCTTATACACATTATTCAGATACAAATACATACGTATATATGTTTTGTGCATTTGTGTGGAATGTTATTAATGGTATTATAGTCATTGAATAAAGAGATTTGAACAGTGTATAGTATATACACCCAGATTTTGAGAACAAGGTTAGAAATTGTCAGCCACTGTTGTGTCCTGCTTTCTAGAGCCCCCAAGTTGGTTTGACAAAACATACCGTTGCTTTCTAGAGCCCACACACTGGGGTGATTAAAATATACCTTCCTAGTGAAGAAGTGATGAGGCGGGACTCCGGAGGAGGGTGGAAAAATGGAGTCCATTTATTTCAAGGGCTTTCCCCTTTTTATAATGTAATAAAAACAACCCTGAGCAGGTGGGACCACATAAACAACTTGCTATATAATTTGCCACCTGGTACCACCTGCTATAATTCTGCTTCAATCTCGACACAAATTGTCACTGCCATCCTCCTCCCACTTTTCAGGAAAGCCTAGAGCCCTTAGGGGAGAAGGGGAGCAGAACCAGACCTTGTCAGCAGGTTCCCTCTGGGCTGAAGGGTCTTAAACCTCACCCAGAGTTTCCCCACTGACTGTGACCCTATAGAAGCCACCTAATAAAAACTATCAAGAAAACATCAATAACTATCAATCTATATTCCTATTTTCTTACCTATATAAATATGTGTTAACTCTATATGAATAAGGATGTCTCCCTAAATAAGGACATTAATGGAGAATAGGCAAGCTTTCAGAAGTAATAGTCAGCATTCAAATACATCTTTATCATTTTACAATTAACTAAAAGATGCAGAGAATTTTAGACCCTATCATACTTATTGTTTAATGATTATTTTTTAAAAACATTTTAATAAGGATAATAAAGTGCTGCCTTATAAGCTTATTTACAAGAAGGGATCTCCTATCTATATAACAAAATCACAGCTTTCCTTAGAAGATATAGAAAAAATCCTTTTCAATGACACTCTGATAACAAAATATCAAACTAGGTATAAAACAGAGAGATGTACTATATGTTTGCCAAAAGCAATTATTCACTGCTGGAAGAGATCCAGCATAGTCTAATCAAGGAAGGATTCTCTATGGATAGTGAGATTTTCCAGATGCTCTTGGTTGCAAATGTCATTGTGCTGATTGCATTAAGCCCCTACACACTAAAGGGACTCCTAAAAGAGATCTGTATTCACTCAAAGGAATCTCATCAATCCATCCATGAAGGAAAGACCAAGTGTAGAAATAATGTGGAAACATTTTTTATTGACTTTGATTAGTATTCTTATATGGCAGCAAGCCATGGAATAACACTGTCTCAGAAGAACTAAAAATAAGCATCATAGAGTACCACATGGTAGATGTGAGTTCTGTAATATGTAACTAATGAGGAACTCTGAAGAACAAAAGTACATCATCAAGAAATTGCTGAAAGAAAAAGAGTCTTCTTTTTCTGGGCTAGTCAAGTGACAAAAGTGATGGGTGACAGGTTGACAAATAAAGCATCCCACTACTTCCCTCTCAATGCAAGAAAGTAAGGAAAAACTCCCAAACTTTGTGTGGATCTGTATTTTGAGAAAAAATGGACAAAAATCACATAGGATTAATAAGTAAATGTCAACTGTGGTCTATAGAATTGGCAGGAATTCCCAAATCAATGACACCACAGAATATTATATATTATATAAATATAAATAAGAATATTATATATTATATTATAAATATAATATAAAATTATATAAATAAATAAATGTATATATATACATATATTATATATAAAATCATCTTATTTGAGCCTCACAACAATGCTGTGAGGTAGGAGCTAAGTATTATTTCACAGACAAGGTTATTGAGATTCAGGAAAGTTAAGTGTCTTGCCAATGGTCACACAGCTATTAAGTTATCCAAAGGAGGATCTGAACTTGTGTCCTAAAACTATTATATTCACTCCTGTACTTGGGCAGCTAGGTGGCACAGTGGATAGAGCACCCAGGCCTAAAGTCAGGAGAACTTGAGTTCAAATCTGACCTCAGACACTTAAGACTTCCTAGCTGTGTGACCCTGGGCAAGTTACTTAGCCTCAATTGCCTCAGGGGAAAAAAAAAAGAAACCTTTCTATATAGAAGAGAAAATAAATATTTTTTTAAAAAAATTTCTGTACTCAGCAATGTGGAGGATGACTTGGAGAGGCTGATCCTGGAAGGAGGAAGGTTGAAGCTACTGAAATAGTCCAAGCAAGCAGAAATAAAGACTTGAACTATGATTGTTGCAGCAGAGGCACTGAATATGAGAATGATAGTGAGAGAAATAACAATGGAAGATGACTACAGGCTCTACTTTTACAATCTCATTTATAAACACTCCTCTTTATTGAAAAAATACATGACAAAATAACAATACTTGATACACATGTGAATTTGTAGTGTCTTTGCAATAATTACTTGTTCCTCCAGAGATACAAACCCACAGTTTGGGAACCACCAGTAAACAGAAAAAAACATTGTATTTGGAATAAATAGACCTACTGTCAAATCTTGATTGTGGTACTAACTATATGAATGAAGTCACAACCTCTGTGAATCTCAGTTTCTCCCTGAACAAGATGATTCCATCCTTCTCATTGCCACCAATCTATTATGGGTTTTTATAACCATTCATCTAGCTTACAGGCTCTTGACAAGTTTTTCTGTTTCCTCATCCTTCCAATCTACCTTTTGTAATACTACTAGACTAATCTTCTTAGGAAAAAGATCTTTTTATGTAACTTTATTTAAAAAATAATAGTGGCTGGGAGAGCTAGATGATGCAGTGGATACAGTATCAACCCTGAAGTCAGGAAGACCTGAATTCAAATCTGGCTTTAGACACTTAACACTTCCTAGCTGTGTGACCTTGGGCAAGTCACTTAACCCCAAGTGCCTGGGGAGGGAGGAGGGAGGAGTGGCTGCTTACTATTATCAAGTAAAATTTCACTCTTTATTCTCACACTTTAGATATTTTGCAATCTTGCATTAATAGATCTTCTCCAGTCTTATCTCATTGTTCTTGTTTTCATATGTGGGATGTCCCAATAACATAAAGCAGTTTAAGTGTTAATAGCTTAAAACTACACTAGACTTTTGGGACCCTATAATTATGCTAATATGAAAAAACTGTCAGTTCCTGTGTACATTCTATGATTTACTATCTTTGCTTACACTATGCCTTATGTCTGGAATGCCAAACTCAGATACCCCTTTGTAGCAATATGTCTCCCTCCTTTCCTCCTTCCAGGCCTTCTCCCCCAAGATGGTAATGAGCCTCTGTTCCTCAGACTTGAAAAGGGTTCTAATTTTTTTTTCACTTCTGTACTTATCATGTATTAACTTGAATCAGTTATGACTGTGACAGTGCTCTTACCAGATAATGATCCATATGGAACTATTAATCCACAAAATCATAAGACTTTAGGACTAAAGAAACTTTATAAACCTAATCTAACTTTCTCATTTTAAAGATCAAGAAACTAAGTTTCAGAGAGGTGTAGTGATTGCTTATGGTAACTGAAATCCTAAGTAGTAGAACCAGTTTTCAGAAGCAGAATTCAAATTCAAGTCCACTGAACTAAAATATAGTATGTTTTCTTCTATAACATTTGTTTCTATATGGAAATCTTTTGGCCTATGCGGGGAATGGGGAAGTGGGGAAAGGAATTACTTGCAAGGATCCCATATAGGAACCAAGTTCTATTTTTTTTTTTTTTTTTTTGCATTTATAGTCAATAAGAATAATAGAACCACTATCATGTGAACGTGATGTAAATGGCATCCCCTTTAATCTGTGAGAGAAGGGTTAAAAAGGCCCTGATGTAAACTGTGGGGGAAGGGTGGTTCTGAGTCTCAAACTCTCCCAGGCCTATGGGAGCGGCCCACCCTTCCGTCCATGAGGGAAACTCCCAGATAAATAATTTCATTCAATTGGAGATCTTGGCCTGGGGTATAATCAGCAAAGCCTATTGAATTGAAAATTAGTTCTTAATATCCCCAGCCTCTAACCTCAGCCTCAAACCTCAGAAGGCTAATAATAAAAGACAACTCTAAACCCTCAAATATTTGCTAATGCCCTTCTGGACTTAGCCTGCTGGGTCTTTCTCAGTGTAAACCTTTGCAGAAGTCGTAACAAGATTTTGTTCACTGATGAAGATATTTTTTTCCCAGTATAAACCCATCTTTGCAAAAATAGTCCTAACAAGATCTTGCCCACTATGAAAGCTGTCTTCTTAGCATATACTGTTTTCTTAGAATAAATAAACCCATTCTTGCCACATACCTGAGACCTGTATTTATTGGGGTTTGCAAATTCTTTCGAAAAACCTGCGACCAGCCAAAGGGGATCCCATTGCTGTAAGGAGATCTCTCAACCCTCAGTTCTCATACCTCAACAAAGGTATGCATATATTTAAAGGGATGTCTCATAAATCAAAAAAAATTTGGCCCCAAAGAGGAGATATGGGAGATCTTTTCCTTTATAGAAATGAGGGAGGATGAAGTGGAATACTGCATTATTATTCCTTTTCTCCCCCTTTATCAATGGTTCTCAAACTGTGGGTTTTATTATCCCTAGAGATGAGGAATTATTGCAAAGATACTACAAATTCATATGAGTACCAAGCATTATTTTATCATTATGTATTTTCTCAATCTTAATAGAAGATAGAGGACGAGATAAGGGAAAGCTGAACCAGATTTAAATATAACTGGGGAAATGGGTAACAAATAAATAAAAATACAATGGAACATAAATTAATTAGTGGTTTTCCAAGGCCACAGTCTGCAGGAATCCTTTTGGACAGTTTAGAGACTATTGTTTCTATGTGATATTACTGCTATATATAACAGCAGATTCTTTACAATATGCCAATTAGTTTTGCTGCACTTTTTTTTTTTTTTGAAAACTGTAAGAGACAGGAAGTGAGAGGAATGGTCTATGAGATAAACTGGGTGAAGACATTATAGGGAACATAGCCTTAAACTATACCTTAATTGTGACTTGAGACTTTATAATGACAAGTAGAGCTACAGCTAAAAAAAATTTACAGGGATTTGTCCCCTCCATTTTCCTACCACCTCTTAATTAGCATTTAAATACTTCTTTTAAAGGCAATTTATTCTTTTATTTCTGGGATACATTTCCTATGTTAGAATGTAAGCCCAGAGTTCCCCAAACATTGGGGAAAAAAGACCAGGCAGGAGAGTGGGAATTTCTTACCAGGATTTTTAATCTTGTGTTTTGCAGTTTTTACTTTGCACTCCTTTTATTGACAAATACCTTGTCAGTTATGAGATGTCCATTTTCTCACTAGATCATATTAAAACCTTTTTTGCTTTTTTTTTCTTACTCTGAGAGTCTCTTATTGTTTTTGTGATCACTACAGTCTCACACAGATAGAGAATAAAAAAAGAGTGCTATCAAAACAAAAGATATCAATGAAACAGATTTTTAAAATTAATGACAATGTTATAATGATAGCCACTGCTGTTAACTGAGCAAAAGAAAAAATATGAAACAAAGAATTTGGCAGTCTTTATCTAACATTGTCTACAGGAAGAAAAGTCATATCCAGGGGTATCAAAAATCCTGATTACTAGAAAAGTAAACTGCAGAGAAACAGGGATAATTATCCAGGTGGTTTAAAAATCTGCACACAATATTCTACAAGATTAATATTCCCTTTGTTATGGTTTTTGTGGCCACCAAAAACCTTCAGACTACTAACTTAATTTAAAAACAGGAAGGAGGAGTCCTGAATAATAATTAATGAGTTAATTCTCCAGAGTCTGATTATTATAGAATAACAGAGAAAATTAAATTCCAGAGCTTGAAAAGCTGAAACTAAATCATGAATATAAATGATAACCCCACCAATTACTCAAAAAATCCTGTAAGACTCTATCAGAAACAGCCAGGCTCTAATTATTTCAATTACACATTATTTTTCCCCAATAAGAAATAAAAGTTCATTATTAATATTTAGTTTTATTTCAAAGTAATTTTCAACTATCAGTTGTCTCTTACATTGATATTATGTTGTTTTGATTAAATGTAAGGAATATTTTTTAGCATGAAGAAACTGAAGACCAAAGAAAATGAGGGACTTCAATGAGTCAGCAGCAGAAGCGGCACTACTATAGGAACCTCAAACTTGCTTAACAAACTAAGTGACTTTTCAAGTATGTTTTAATATCTAATGTGCTGGAAGTTGATTGTTCCATGCTGCCAAATGAAAGTAATTTCTTGAGTTCACTTTTTATACATGCTAATTATAAGCTCTGTAGCAAAAGAATGCATTTTAGCCAACGATCTTGCTATCAGAGTGTCATTGGTCAACAAGACAGAATGGGGAAAAGGATTTTGGAGGCATCATAGAAAACTAGTTGAAAAATCATTCAAGATACATGTTCTATTGTCATGGGTAGATAATAACTTCAGTTTAAAAGACATAAAATCACAAAATGTTAGATCTGAGGGACCTTAGAGATCATGCAGTCTAATCCCCTCATGTTCCTCCTCAGGAAATAGGAACTCAAGAGTGGTTAGATAACTTTTCAAAGGTCAGATAGGGAATTAGCAACAGCTACAACTAGTAGTTCATGTTTAGTGTTTAAGATTTATGGAGAACCGTTTTCCTAACAATGGCAATGAGATAAGAACAGGAATTATCTTTGTGTCATTGTGGAAACAGCTCATAAAATTATCTGATTTGCCCATGGTTATATATAACTGGTAAATAGCAAAACCAGAACCTAAATCATATCATTCACAAAACAATAAGATATTTTCAGTATTTTATCAGGAAACAGAATATAATATGATCCTTTTAAATAGCAAGAAAATGTTCTATTTTAAATGTAGGGTTTTTTTGTCTTAATTTTACTTAAATACATGTTTAAGTTATTTTTAAACACTATCCAGCAATAAATAAGCATAAGATTTCAGAACAATATAACTTGACAAAATCTGTTCAAAAGTTATCATTGTATGATCTTTATTTAAAGTAAAACATTTTTACTTTAAAAACAAAACAACAGATTAGTGTACTTAAAATTTCTTTAATGTTCTCTTACCTGGAGTCCTTTGATAAAATTCTGAACTGAAAAATCATGGTATAGAAATATATTGGTCAGAACTTGCAATGCTTTCTCATTGAGTTTAAAGGGAAACCGGGTTGTAAGAAGTAACTGAAAGAAAAATGGAAAAGTACCTTAGTTATTAATTTAAAGAGAAAATCTATTAAAAAATATACTACAATAAAGTGACATTTCTGAGGGGTGAACACTACAGATTAACTAATTCTCTGTTGGGTCAAATATATGTCAATTTTTTCTTAGTTTCATTCCTTAAGCAGAAGACAAAAGCTCCCTTTCCAAAGTACAGTCTTAGAAGCAATGAAAGAAGTTTATTAATCCTGTAGAAAATAGACTGTACTAAAATGCTGTTTCTTGCTTCTCCAAATGTTGTCTTTTAGTTAAATGGATGGTTGATATTTTTTAAAAAAAACTATAAGTGAAGATCAATGGAATAGTATTTGGAAAGTTTCTGTAACTAAGATCCCTCTTAAGACTGACAATACTATGGGAGAAATTACTATGAGAATTAGATGCCTGCCTTTTCTATTTCTAAGAGAAAAAAACATGATATAAAGAACAATGGAATGAGTTTTCCCAAAATGAGCAGACACAAGACATTAACAAGGAAATTACACCTCATCTCTGGATGGCAGAAAACAGAATATAGTTTCTTCCTTCATCCCCCATGTTTATATAATTAATGCAAATTAATAAAGTTCTACTATAGATGGCCTGGGTACTGCTAAATCTTCTGACCATCAGAACAAATATAAGATATATTTGGATAATATTAATAAAAAAATACAAATAGTTTTCAATGAAAAAAGATATATGTGTGTATATATAGAGAGAGTGAAGATACACAAACTCACACACACCACACACATCCACACACACACACACACACACACACACACACAAGAATAAATGAAAACTTGCCCTATGCGTCATGATTCAAAGGAAATTTAGTAACTGAAAGAAGCCATGCTCACCCAAAACCAAGTATATAAAGCCACTGCAAAACAATTTCATTTTTGAGGAATGGAAAAACTGTCAGTATGTTTTTTTTTTTTTAATTTAGATATGCATATTGTCTTCCTTTTGGGAAAAAAAATGTAAAGGTAGTCAGTAAGTGTATCAAATTATCATTGGTTCACTAAAGACAAGCAATCATTCAGCATATATAGCATTTCTGCAGAAACCCCTTTGTTTACAAGCCTAACTAATGATCCAAAGAATCTTTATTATTATTTTTTTTGGGGGTGGAGGGATCTGGGTAAAATTAGCTAAAAAGTTTCATTTATGTTTTTTTTTTCTATATTATTTTTTTCAAAATTCTGTGCTAATAAAAATTTTTATAGTTATTTGTAGTACTCCATTTCAGGGTTGGCACTCAGAAAAGATTTCACTAAAAAATTTAAACCATTTTATATAAAAGGCAAAACAGTTATTGCTTTATATAAATACATGCATACGTATATACACATACATATGCAGATACAATAAATTTTATCATGAGCTACATAGACTACTGAAAGTATAAAGATGTGACTTATCTTAAATTTCTTTTCTTATCTGAAGACAAAAATAATCTGACACAAATTAATAAAGGATTATGCAAAACTACACAAATGAACATGCTCAAATGTTATTTTGAGATATGTATAGCATTCCTTCATCTACATATGCACTTTCATGGCACAACCATGCTACTCTATCTTGGTTTCTCTGGGAAAAAATTACCTTGTCCAGTAGTTTAGCCAGGTGTTCCTTGCAAGACAATGACTGGAGTAGCTCTATACATAGAGAAGACACTGCCTGAGGAAGCAATCGATGGATAATGATTGGAGATGTGGCAATTCCAAAAACAAGTACTATTGGAAGCTCATGTAGATACTGACTAGATTCCAAGAGAAAAAAGGAAACAAAAATAGTCTTTAAGTAGCTAAATATATTTCAGTACTTGATACTTCTGAATGAGACAAAGTATAATATTCTTACCTTATCTGATAATGGATAATAATAGAAGTTCTCATGTTTAAACAAGAAATCCTAGCTTCTTAAAACTAGATGGCATCTTAAGAGTATATTAGGTTTATCTCCTCATTTTGCAGATGAAAAAACTGAGATCCAGGAAGATCAATAATAGATTCAAAAAATTTCATTAGCAAAGATCTCACATGTCACATAATCTAATTCCCACCCAAAGCCAGAATTCTATTATATCCTTGACAGATGGTTATCCAGTCACTGCCAGAGCACTTTCAGTGACAAAGAGCTACAAAGTAAATGATCTATTCTCAGGTAACTCTAATTTTTAAATGAAGTCACTAAGAATTGGAGAAAACTGAAATCTTTTATGTATATGTGTATGTGAGTAACTGAGTGTGTAGGTTATGTGTGACTATGCATGTGTGTGTATAGCAAATTTTAATGGAAATTTCTTTAAAATTTAATTATGCCAGAGTTCCCAACTACAAAAACCTTATCAAGTGGATATGGAAGATATTCAGTAAATAATTATACTACCTTATTGAATAATTCTGAAAGTAATACCTCAAGTGGAAAAATTGTGTTGAGAGAGAACAGAGAAAGGGAAGAAGGAAGGAAATATTAAAGTTCATCTGAAAATTTTCAAAAAAGTTGAAGAAATAATTGCTGTGTACCAAAACCAAAACTTTCTTATAATGAGTTAGAAAAAAAAATCTGGGATAGTGACCCAATGAGAGATTAAGTAATTAATCTCCACAATAATAAGCAGCTCCAAATTGATTTCCTGTTGATGAAGTTAAAAATTTTTGGCGCACCCTTTGGAGATCTTATTCTTACTAAACTTGCTCACGAGGCTTTAATTCCATTTATAATAATATCTCTGTGAATTCTCAATCATAACAGAGCCAGAAAAGACCTCAGAGGTCATTTAATCCAGTGGTTTCAAATTCAAACAAAATCAGGGACCACTAATCCATACTTAAGGATAACTATAGGCTTCAAATTGACTTAGTTTGAAAATGTAATACTACCTATGTTTATTGTATTTTTATTTACTTTCTTAAATATTTCCAGATTAAATTTTGAGCTGGTAAGGGCCACATTCAGGGGCTATGGATTTGATACTTCTGATCTAGTTCAACTCCTCATTTTACAGATGAAGAAACTGAGGTCCAGAGAGGTGGTATCTCTTGCTCAAAGTCACCTAAGTGACAGATTGGGATTCAAACTAATGTTCTATAACTCAAAGTTCATTGCTAAAAAGAGCAATGCAGTAAAAAGACTGCTGCAGTAAACTGCCTCCTCAAAGCAAGAAACAAAATGAAAAAACAAAATGAAAGCTGAACATGATATGTGAAACGCTTTAAAAAATTACACTGAAGATAAAATTGATAGTCAAAAAGAAACCGAATCAAGGATCTCCTTAATTTTTTTTGACAGTCTTAATAATAAACATTTAATAAATTTATACCCCAAAATGTTGTTAGGTTTTGAATAAAGTTTTTTTTTTCTGTAAAAACTTAATCACTTTATTTCTAATATTCAGAAGCACAGAACTGGACCTGTGATTTCCCCTGCATAAAAATTCCTATATGAGAAAACTCCCTCTCTCAATGTAGGTAGATACCTTCTGTCCTAGGAAAGTCTCCAAGAGCAGAGGTATCAAACACAGGCCAATGAGCTACATTGCAGCCAGGTCTACATTGTGTCTGAATGCAGTCTAAATGAGATTAAAATGTAATTGGAAAATATTTAACAAAATAAATAAAAATATGATAAGAAAGAGAGAATGTTAATATGTGGCTTTCAATATGTGGCCCATAAGGATCTTTAAGTATAGTTTAGTGACCCTTGTTTCTATTTGAGTTTGATACTTGATATTATATTTGAATTTGAAACTCTGGTATTAAACTATTTCTTGTATTTTATATATACATATATTCAATACAATTTAACTTTTTATTGATGATAACTTTAATAACAGTAATAATAGCTAGCATTTATATAATGCTTTAAGTTTACAAAATGTTTTACATATGTAGGCAAGCCTATGAAAATCATAGTCATATATACTAAACTATCATAATACTATCAGTCATAATACTAAACTATAATAATTTTAGTCTAAAAAGGTTTAGAGGTTATTAGATTTACAAGAGCTTTTATTTTAGATAAAATGACTCTACTATCTCTTCTGTATTCTCCTCCACTATTAATTCTAACTTCTCATTACATTAACTTTTGGTAGTTCTAGCCTTAGTTAAATAAAAGAGTCGCCATGAACATCAAGTATTTGATAAAATATGATCAAAATTTTTTGTAAAGAGAGTCAAAGATTATGGGATTTTTGAGTCACAAATAATCACTGAGATGAGCTACTTGGCATGCAACAGTAAGGTATTTAATGGTGCCTGAATTGCCTGTTCTCTTCCTTGTTTCATGATTTGCACATATATGTAATACATTTTAACATTTAAATATCTTTCCTTTAAATTTCCTCAAAGTATGTTACCCTGTAAGGATGGAGGAACAGGAAGAGAATTAGTTTGTTTTCCTTTGGTTGATCTGTCCGCATTCAAAAAGGCATCATTCTTGGCAAATAGAATGTACAAATGATCAGAAAATGACTAGACATCAGAAAATAGGCTGTAGCAAATTTTAATGACACAAATGGACATCATCCAAAGGAACGAGCAATTTAGCTTTTTATCCAGCAAAGTAAAAACCTGTCTTCATAAGACAAATGTGGTTTTGGGAGGAGGGAGGAAGGGAGTCTGCTTAGTGAGTTAAGAACTGGTTAATTTTCTCCTTTTGATTCTCATTACTGTGCAAGAATGTAAATGCCAAATCTGACAGCAATTTTCATTTATTTGGCATTTGAAGCTTGGATTCTCTCCAGTTTCTATCAAATTGAAGAAATATTTAATCACCATTCCTCTCCAAAAATGGTTACTTCTTTATTAAAAGAAAATTTTGCTGTAATTGATGTTAGAAGTTAGAAGAAAAGAAGATTTTTAGTGACAATAGAAGAGGAGAAGACTCCATTACCTGCTGATAATTATGAAGTCTTGAAGTACTTTAGTTGAGAAACTTTCTATGTCTTTCAAGATAATCACAATAGGAGGTGATTCCTTCCAGTGACTAAAAGAAGTTATTTTTTTCTTTACACTTTCAGAGCTTGTCTTCTGTAATGACATTGGGAAAATTAAAAGCAAATGTTGAAAATATGCTTCATACAAAATTATGATGTCAACTGTTGATAAATCTCTCAATATGGTTTATAACAGTGGTATTAAATTCAAAGAGAAATGGATTCCAGGGGATTACAGATTGACTTAGAAAATCACAAATTAACATATTGTATTCTTATTTATTTCACTAAACATTTCCCAATTGCATTTTAATTTGATTCAGGACACAATGGGGAGGTGCATGAGTTTGATACCTCTGTTTTCCAATATTGCTATTCCTTTTTATTTATCCACATAATATGTAAAGAAATGTATTTAAAATAGTAAGTAGCAAAATCTTTCTTGTTTCTGGTTACATAAAGGATAGAGTGCTAGTCATGAAGTCAGGAAGCTGAATTCAAGTCTGAGCTATTGATTTATTTAGATTACTAACTGTATTGAAACAGGTTGTGGTCCCTTTAGGAAACTAGTCCTTTCAGACTGATTTATTTCTTTCTGATTCCCAACCCCTCCTAGCTGATGCATTATCAATTCAGGAAGCTAGGGCCTTTGATTGACAAATCCTGGTCAAAAGCACCCTTTTGAATTCCAATAGATCTGGGGTTGTCCCAGCCCCCACAGGATCTAAGCCAACTTGGGACTCCACCCACGGGCCCCTTTAGCTAAATTTCTCATTATAAAAGAACCAAGCTGGAGTCCTCTCTTTGCAGAGGTTCCAAACATGCCAGCTTTATGGCTGGCATGCCAAGGGTCTCTGCCCATTGGAATAATATTTCCAGTGCCTTCTTCTCTTTACCTAACACCTTTTATTAACTAGACTTTAACCTTACTTCCTATGCCCATAATAAACTTTTATCAATCTAGTTTTTTAGGTCTGTAAATTCCTTTACAGGAGACTCTTGCACCGCCACTAGACCTCATTTAACTCTCTACCCTTGCCCCGAATCCAAAAGGGTTGCAGGGGAGCTCTATTTGACTTCCTGTACTCCGAACCTGCCACTAGACCTCATTTTCATTTGGGTATCCCAAATCTATACTTCATCAGTATGACCCTGTATAAGTTACTATCTGTCTCAGTTTTCTCAACTTTAAAATAGAGACTATAAGGGCACCCACTTCTCAAGTTTGTTGTGAAGATTAAATATTATCACAAAGCAATTAAGTACAAAATCTGATATGTAGTAGGCACTTAAATGTTTATTTTCTTCTTTCCCATAATAAATATAGATATATTAACACATTATGAATTGAAATTCATATAACATACTCAAATTTTCTTTACATATTGGGTAGAAATGAAAGATTCTGAGGGAGAAGAGATGAATTTCTATGAAACATTGACTTTATTTTATTTATCATTTTATTTATTTATTTTTTGGCAATTGGGATTAATTGACTTGTCTAGGGTCACACAGCTAGGAAGTGTTGTGTTTGAACTCAGGTCCTCCTCACTTCAGGGCTGGTGCTCTATCCACTGTGCCACCTAGCTGCCTCAAAACATTCACTTCAGAGCTGCTTTTTTCCCTTCCTGTGAGAGCATTAGTGACATCTTACAATTTAATAAAATTGGCTGGCATCAAAAGACTCAGAATCTCATAATCCAGTTTACTCTCCCAACTCTGCCTTCATTTGTTTCTATAGCTAACCTTCATTCTATGGTCAGCTACTTTCATATCTCACTAATTACTACACTAGAATCTTTTGCATTTTGACATTTCCCCATTCATGGTCAATAAATTCTATCTCTGGATACCTCCTAATATTGAATTCTGCTGCTCATGCACTTACTGTAGAAAAAGTAACAAAATAAAACTGATTCAATGTGCCTGGCACACAATAGACTCTTAATCAATGCTTACTGACTGATTCATACATAAGCAATTTATACACATTTCTTTCAGATGGACCCTACATGTTTTGTTTTTGTTTTTTTAGTATTCAGGAGTAATTTATTTATTTATTTTATTAAAGCCTTTTATTTTTCAAAACAGTAGACAATTCTTCAACATTAGCCCTTGCAAAACACTGTGTTCCAATTTTCCCCTCCTTCCCCCCTGCTCTCCCTAGATGGCAAATAGTCCAAAATATGTTAAATATGGTAGAATTATGTTAAATCCAATATATGTATATATATTCATATAATTATTGTGCCGCACAAGAAAAAAAGAGAGAAGCAAAATAAAATGCAAGCAAAAAACAACAAAAAGAGTGAAAATGCTATGTTGTGAACCACACTCAGTTCCCATGGTCCTCTCTTGGGTGTAAATGGTTCTCTTCATCACTGAACAACTGGAACTGGTTTGAATCATCTCCTTGTTGAAGAGAGCCATGTCCCAGATGGGCCCTACTTGTTATCTTATTTTGCCATTATCATTTCAACTCCCTAATTCTACAAAACAAAAATTTCAAACCTATCCTCTTTTTCTTCACATCCCTAAACTCCACATGACCCACTCTCCCATATTTTCAGAAAATGATCGCATTCTAGCTTGTTGAGATTTTAAACTTCTTCAATTCCTCTTTTATATCTCTTAAACATTTCAACTTTCCTTCCCATGGTCAAGAATAGGCAACAACAACATTCTTCAAAAAAGCTAATCCTCTATATGTATTTTCTAAAAATATTAAATTTTATTGTCAGGTCCTCATTCTTTCTTTTCCACTTGCTCACAGCCACTTTAAACAAGAAAAACAAAACTCTAGCTACATACATAAATTCTTGCATTGGTCATGTCAAAAAAAAAATAATAATAATAGTAATAATAATTCTCAATATATACTCCTGAGTCCATCACCGCTCTATGAGATGGCAAATAGCATAGTTCATCATGAACACTTTGGAACTGTGGTACATCATTGTGGTGATCAATATCCCTAAACTTTTCAAAGTTGTTTGTCTAACAAAGTTATTATTGTGCATATTTTTCTTCTAATTCTATTCATTTCATTTTGTATCAGTTCAAACAAAACTCTCCAGGATTCTCTATAATTAATCTCTTCCACATTTCTGACAACACAACAGTATTCTATCACATTTCATATACCCACTGTATAATTTATTCAATCATTCCCCAAAGATGGGTACCCCTTCAGTTTCCAATTCTTTGCCAACATAAAAAAAGCTGCTTTAAACATTTCAATATATATGTCCTTCTCTCTCTTGTTCTCTTAATCTCTTTGTGGTATGGATCTGACATTGGTATTGATGGGTTACAGCGCATATACAGTTTAAATACAGACCCAGTAGTGGTATTGCTGGGTCAAAGATATATTTAATAGCTTAATATTATAGATATAGTTTAATAACTTCTTAGGCATAAATCTATATTGCTTTCTTGAATAGCTAGACTATCAATAATTCTATTAATAATTAATTAGTGTACCTATTTTCCCACAACCCTCTCAGCATGTCATTTCCTTTTTGTCATCTTAGCCAATTTGATGGATGTGAATTAGTTCTTCAAAGTGGTTTTAATTTGTATTTGTCTAATTATTAGTAATTTAGAGCAATTTTTTTCATATAACTTCTGATATCTAGGATTTCTTCCTCTAAAAATGAACTATTCATAATTTTTCACCATTTATCAATTCAGAAATGGGTCTTATTCTTATAAATGTAATTCCTTAAATCTGCTGTAAAGATTTTTCCTCTTTAGCAGCATTAGTTTGGTAAATGCAAAAATTTTTTAATTTTATGTAATCGAAATTATATATGCACCCCTTTGTGATTGCTTTTGACTATTATCAAGTTTTTTTTTGAATACTGAGTTCTTGCCTCCCAGTTAAGACCCTTGGATTTATTAAACATTAGGATATTGTGTTTACTAACTTCTATTTATTGTTTACCAAATATGTTTCAATGATCAATCTATTTCTTATATAGTATCAAACTGATGATTACTGCTTTACTAGTGTAGTTGGGCTCCTTCCTTCCCATTTCTGTTTCATTAATTCCCTTGATCTTCTCGACCTTTTGATCCTTTAGGTGAATTTTTTTTTCATTTTAAAAAATTCTATAATGCAATCCTTTGATAATTTGGTTTTCTTCTCTTGGGCCCAAGAATAGTCATTACAATTAAACAGCACATGACTTTCTTTTACACTATGTAACTTTGGGGAATATCTTCTTCCTAATATTCCTTTTAAACCCTTAGAATATAAGCAAAAAAGAATATTGTCAGAAGAATATAACTTTTACTAGTAATTGATACAAATAAAAGAACACTCACATTCCATCATTCTCAAGGGAAATAAGGAGCTGTTACTCAATTAAAACTAGAGCTACATGTGTTGTCTTTATTAAACTAAAATATTGCTACACCTTGTAAAATTTTAAAACTCCTTAATCATAAGCCAATTACTTCACAGAAAATTACTTATTTATACACACCTGTGTGACACTCTTGTACCATGTAGAAAGAAAAGCCATTGAATAATGCATCTTTCTCTGGGATGACTGAACATACTCCTCCTCTGTGGATTCCATGTCTATACAGCATCCCATCAATTGTGATGCCAGTTTTTGCAAAATATGCTTTACATCTATGGAATAAAAAAAGTAAAGGAATCCAATTCACTTTATACAGTTTAAAAGGTTAAAAAAAACTATTTGCTACACTGTTACTTTATTTCTATATATTGTATTTTCCCTCATTCTCAATCTACAATTCTACAATCTACAATCTAAATTAACAAATTATTAGCTGAAGCTACTTTTGGGAAAAAATCACATATATTTCTACTTGATACAACAAGGCTTAGTAAATTGTTAAGACTCAAAATTAGAATAGCAAGGGATTTAATTTTAAAATCTAGAAATGTAATTCTTCCCACAGTATCAATGATTATTACCTCAATACTTCTATAGTCTATGATTTTGTTATTGTAGATCTCCCTCTGTAAAAAACATAATGAAATCCTCTAAAATTTAATAGAAGATCATAAAGAATTAACTGGGGCTTAAAAAAATTTATCATCTAGTCAATTTAGTGATAAAACTTGGTGAAAAATTAGGTTAGGTCTTGGAAAACAGATGCCCATGAGACAGAACTTAAAGCCGTTCTGGCTTTATAGGATCAGCTGGAGTTTGGGGCTATTAATGTGACCTTTGAAAACACATAGTTATCTTCATTCTACAACAAAGAAATGGGAAAGAAGTTGAAAGATATTATTAATAGGAGGTAAAGCCAAGACGGCAGAGTAGCAGGAAACAGGATAGCAAGCTCTTCCCCAAAACTCCTCCAAACAGATCTAGAAAATGTAATGAATGTATCTTCATAGGAAAAAATTTTTTAAAAATCAGTGATTAAGTTTTCCAGTATAGGTCAGCATAGGAAGGCAGACAGAGAAGTCTATGGACACAGGGAATAGAGTCTGGCCAGGAATGTATTGTGAAGACTCTTTCAGTGAAATTTGAGAGAAGGTCCAGAACCAAACCAAAACAAGAATAACTATTTATCTTCAAAGAAAATCTTATTTTAGAACCTCACATTGATATAGGAGTGAGCTGGATTCTCAAAGGCTACACTGGCAAGGCAGGTCTTATCAGGCTGGAAAAGTTTTAAAAATGGCTCTGTTATGAATTTCAAAATATGGAAGGATCATGGCAGCTAGTTGCACAGTGGATAGAACACCAGCCCTGAAGTCAGGAGGACATGAGTTCAAAACTGGTCTCAGATACTTAACACCCTGAGCAAGTCACTTAACCCCAATTGCCTCCAAAAAACAAACAAATAAATAAATGAAGAGGATCAACACCACACTGGCAGCACTGTGATAAGCTTGGTGATCCTGTTAGCTCTTTCCAGCTCACCCATTACGAGTGAAGGGATTGAGATCCATATTAGGTAGATGAGAGTGTCCTAAAGTAAAATATTTATTCATTAAAGAGAATGATTTAAACATTTGTTAATTTAAACATAACATTTTGTTATGCCAAATTCTGGCAATTTTATCTACTTAAATATAATAAAAATACAAAAGAAAGGGGAAAAAAAATAGATTTCTGAGTACTTAAGATTGTTCTCCCTCTAATTTGTAATTAGATGTTAATGTGCATCCATGTTACGGAACATGGAAGACCTTACCCCATTTACAGAATTTTGGAAGACTGAAAACCTTAAGATGGCCCAGATCAGTTTTATTTTCTTCTGGTTGACAAAAGAAGGAGAAGAAGAAAAGTGAGAAAGATAAAAGGGAAATATGTAAATATGTCCTTTCCTCTTTACTATTATTGTGCTATACAATATTATTTTCAGATCTGAGAGAACTTTTAGAATGTATACCCTAAGGATGCTATATCTTTAAATCAGTTACCAAAGTTATTATAATATTTATACGTTACCTGGGCATTCTTTAGCTTGTAAAGAGACAACATATGGAGTAACTGTATCTCTAAGCATCTCAGTTAAACCTTTGAAAGTTAAATCATGATCTGTTACATTCACACCTGAAAGAGGAAAAAAAAATCAGTATCAGATTCTTTTTATCACTAACAATGATTCAAACATGTCAAATGAACTACAAAGAAATAAAAAGTATACTCCTACTAACAGATTTTTTAAAAAAGCAATCCGCAAGATTTCATAATTGTGCTGCATTATCTATAGGTAAAGAGTCTTATTTGTCTGAACTGTAATCTCAACAAAATACTATCAAAGCAAAAAATACAAAGAAGGAACAAAAACTTGAGGCAAAGCTATTTTTAGTACTTTACCAATTGCACTATATTAAATGAATATGTGTGAAGTAAGTTTGTTATTGAGCAAGTTAAAGCATATTCATTTTTCTACCCAATGTGTACTAAACACAGGGCTCTGGAAGAGACATAAAAGGTTAGATATGTAGTCCTTGTTCTTCCTATACAGACAGATTAATTGGGTGATAAGATATAGATATATAGACAACTAAAAAAATAATATATTTTGAAGTACTCTCTCCATTGAAGTATATCAAAACCCTCTTTAACTTAAATGGATGACACAATTCATTACACTTAGGCCAGCTAAGGAATAAGCATATTGGAAATTTGTCATGTTAACGTAGGATAATGGGCATACCACCATACAACCAAGCTCCACTCAAAGTCTTTACAATTTGGTAATTTAAATTCATTAAACCTTTTGTAAATTGGAGACTCTACTTGGTACTGGTAATATAAAGAAACAAATATATGTATGTATATTTATATGTTCAATTATTCAATCATTTTTTTCAGTTTCAGGGGTCTTTGTGACCCCATTTGGGTTACTTTAGAAAAGATACAGGAGTGGCTTACTATTTCCTTCTTCAGCTTATTTTACAGATAAGAAGACCAACAGTGATTTGCCCAAGGTCACAAAGCCAGCAAGTGTCTGAGACCAAATTTAAACTCAGGAAGATGTCTTCCTGACTTCAGTCAAGAAGGGTTTCATATAAAAGAAGACTCTTTAAGTTGAACTTTTTGAGAAACTAGGGATTTTAAGAAGATGAGGTGAGGAAAGAGGGGATTTCAGATATTTGAGACCCACTTAAGCAAAAATAAAAGCGCAAAGTATTATCACAAATAGAATGCTAGACTTGGAATTAGGAAGACTTGAATTCAATACTTGCCTGAGATATTTAGTAGATATATGACCTTGGGCAAGTCATTTAACTGGAGTGGGATTCAGTTTTTATTTGGAAAATGAGGGGGTTGTACTTAGAGACCTCTGAGGTCCCTTTAGGCTGTACATCTATGGACCTGTCATTAGACAGAATGTTTTATTGAAGGAATAACTAGCAGGTCATTTTGAAAATAAAGTGAAATAAAACTAGAAAGTAGGTGGCAATCATTATGAATGATGGGCTTTGAATGAAAGGCTATGGATTTTGTATTTTATTTTTGCAATAAGGAGCTGCTAAAGAGTTCTGAGTAGGGAAATTAAATTACCCCAATTGGGTATATCAATTTGGCAATTATAGACTATAGAGAAGGTTGGCACCAAGAGAACAATAAGGAGACTATTAAAATAGTCTAAATAAGAAGCAATAATGGTCTGAATTAAGGTTGAAGCTATAGAAGTAAAAAAAAAAAGATGGGGACATACTTAAGAGATGTAATGGTAGTAGAAATCAAAAAGAGCTGACTATAGACAGATATGGGAAGTAAAAACTTTCCAGAAAGCAAACCCAGAAGGTAATAAGTCTGGTGGTACTCTTGATAAAAAGAGAAAAGTTGGAAAGGAGATGTGTTTAGAAGGAATGTAATAACAGTTTTTCACATTTTTAGTATAACATACTTATAGAAAATTCCTGATGGAGATAGATATTCATAAATAATTGCTTATATAGCACTGGTATTTAGGAGATAAATTGCAGGTTTGGGGGACATCAGCATAGAAATAATAACTAAATCTTGGGAATGGAAAAATTCTTCAAGGGAATAAACATATATATTTGTATGCATACTCATATTCAAATATATGTGTGTATATAAACATGTCTATATATAGACAATCTCTATATAAAATATAGGATATGTGCATATATATCCATATGTATTATATACAACATACATGTATGTGTATATAAACATAACTATTTATACAATATAATTATATAAACATGTATATAACATATAAAAGACAAATACTCTGGGGAACAACTGTTGGAATCTTTACAAAGTGTTAAAGACATTGGAGTTGATTTGATCTTAGAATGAGAAATTTTGGGCCAGAACTTGAAACAAGGTACTAAGTGGAACTGATAGAACAATGCTTGTGTTCACACCTTTAGAGAGCTCATAAGTATCTAAGTACTCAATAGAGTTCACACGTTTGGGAGAGTTCAGGGTTAGGGTTTTGCACTCTGGGAGATAACCCAAAATCCCTCTCCCTCCAGAACGCGGAGTTAATCTTTGGGAGATCACATATATAGAGGGAGCTCTTGGAGGTTGGGGACTTACTTGAGGTACTTAGCTGAGTTAGTTACTTGAGGAGTTACTAGAAACTCTGGGAGCCACAACAAATTTTGTCCAAGTTCTAAGCATGTCCTCGTTACGGATTTCCAATCATTCGGGGTTAAGATTTCATAAGACAAATTATCTAGCAACATCTTCACATAAGATGATGTAGCCCCATAAAGCAGAGTTAATGAGAATAATGTTTCATTAAAGGAGAATGAGAAGGAACAGATAGCAGGAGAATTACATAACAGATTGCAAAACCCCTGGGGAATATAAGATGAATGGTAATACTGATAGGAAGAAAAGTTGTGAGGAACAATAAACTCAGTTTTTGAAATCTTAGGTTTAAGATGTTGATATTGGGTGAATAGCTAAGTGGGAATGTTCTCTAAGATAAAGAAATATGAATTTTGCTCCCAGAAGGGAAGTCAGGACTAAAAACACTTATTTCAGAATCTTTTGCTTGGAGTCAACAGGTTAACAGATACGTTAAGGATGCAAACAGTTTAACTTTTAAATAACTTTTTTTTCCTTCCTGTTTTTTTTTCCTTTTTCCTTTCTCTTGAGTCCTGTATTTGATTCCATTCAGTTCTGGTCTTTTCATCAGAAATGACTGAAAATCTCCTATTTCATTGAATGTCCATATTTTCCCCTAAAAGATAATGATAAATTTTGTGGGGTTGTTGACTCTTGTTCCAAGCTCCTTTGTCTTCTGGAATATCATTTTCCAGATCTTTTAATCTTTTAATTCTAGTCTGATCTTTTAATGGGGAAGCCGTTTCTTTCTGATTTCTGTCCCCAGTCTGGGTACTTAGGGAGGCCTAGTGGCCTCAGTCAGACTGAAGCCTGTTGAAGACCTTAGCTTAAAAAGGCCTAGTCCTTCCTTTTCATCCAGTGCCATCTCCAGTCACTTTGATCTGTATCTTGCCACTGGATACCAATGGCTCTGGAGGGGAAAATGAGGCAGGTGACTTTCCCTCACTTAAATCCAATTCACTTCCATGTGATGGCATCACCTTCCTGATGTCATGGTAATCTTTAAGAACAGAGGACAAACAATAACAACAATATGGAGTAAGGAAGAAAAGACAAAAAAGGCACATTTACAAAGGTAGAAAAAGAACCAAGGGAATAAAACATTTCAGATGCCAAAAGCAAGATTATATCTAGTGCAATATTTTAAATAAGAGTGGAAGGGCCATGATGGAAAAATAACAATGACACTGAACTTGGTGATTATTATGTAAGAAAGATTTCATTACCAATGAAATGGTAAAGGTGGAAGCCATTTTTTAAGGGTCTGGAGAATATGTAATGAGAAGCTAACTTTTTAAAAAAGAAAATAAGTAGCCAACTTTTTCAAGAAGTTTAATAGTAAAGAGAAAGAGTTACTAACATGGCAACTAGTATGGAATAGGATCGAAGAAAGGATTCTTTAGGAATGGGACAACTTGACCATTCTGGGGGCAGATGAAAAGAAGAAAGTAGAAAGAGAAAACTAAAGATACATGAAAGAGAATCTATCTATTGAAAAATGGTCCTGAAAAAGTAAATGAGACCCAGGGAATAATAGAGGAAATTGGTAAATCTGATGCAATTTGACTAGAAGGAATAAGAAAAGGGCTGGTAATGATAAGTGTTGATAAGCAGAAGAAAGAAGCTAAGACAGCTAGAAGGTTTAAGTGAAGTATAAATGTGTGGAATAGAAGTGAAGTTGGAGGCTTGAGAAGAGAGGAAATATTTTGGAACAGTTATTTGGGGGAATGATATAGAGAATTAATGGTAGAGAAAGGTCAGGTAAAGTATTGAACCATAAGCTTGAGATAGGCAAAGTCAACTGTATCTGGTAACTATTTCCCCAAACTCTGAATAACCTGGAAACAGAAGGGAAGAATTACATAATGGTCACTATTTTTTTTATGATATTTTATATTTTTCCTCAATTATATATTAAAACAATTTTTAACACTTTGAAGTTTTATCCTTAACTCTTTCCCTTTCCCTCTTCCCTGAGATGGTAAGTAATTAAATGTAAGTTATCCATGTGCAATCATGTAAAACATTTCCATGTTAGTCATTTTGTACAAGACTCAAACTAAAAAAAAAAAAAAAAAAAAAAAAAAAAAAAAAAAAAAAAAAAAAAAAAAAAAAAAAAAAAAAAAAAAAAAAAAAAAAAAAAAAAAAAAAAAAAGGAAGGAGAAAAAGAAACAAAGAAACAAAGAAGGAAAGGAACAGAAGAAAAAAAGAAAGTTTTGATTTGCATTCAGACAGTATCAATTCTTTCTCTGCTAGATGGGTAGCATTTTTCATCAGGAGTCCTTTGGGATTGACTTGGATCATTGCATTGCTGAGAATAACTAAGTGATTCATAGTTAATCATTGTACAATACTGCTATTATTGTAAATGAGGTCCTCCTGATTTTACTCACTTCACTTTGCATCAGAGTTCATGTAGTTTTTCCAGGTTTTTCTGAATCATCCTACTTGTTATATTTTATAGAACAATAATATTCTATTACAATCATATAACACAGTTTGTTCAGTCATTCCCCAATTGACTGACATCCTTTCAATTTCTAATTCTTAGCCACCACAAAGACAGCTGCTATAAATATAATTTGTACAAATATGTCCTCCCATCTCTTTTTAAAAATCTCTTTGGGATACAGACTTAGCAGTGGTAGTGCTAAATCAAAGGGCATGGAGAGTTTTATAGCCCTTTGGGCCTAATTCCAAATTTCTCTCCAGAACTAGGTTAGATCAGCTCACAACTCCACCAACAGTGCATTAGTGTCCCATATTTCCCACACTCCCTCCAACATTTATCATTTTCCTTTTTTGTCATATTAGCCAATCATCTGATAGGTATAAGGTGGTATTTCAGTTATTTTAATTTGCATTTCTCTAACCAAAAGCAAATTTTTCATATGATTATACATGACTTGTATATCATTGTCTGAAAATTGCCTGTTTATATTCTTTGACAAATGATAGTGATTATGAAGGAACAAGGATTAGTAGATAAGAAATTTGGAAAGATCAAGAGGAGCCAAGAAATCCTATAACAATATCTAGTCAAGTATTAAGAAAATACAAAGCTGAGAAGGATGAGATAACCATAACAAGGGATCATAAAAGGGATAAATAATAAATCAAATCCTTTTATAGACAATTCATCCAAATCTTATTTCATGCAAACAAGATCAATATAGTCCAATATTTATTGTAACTGCTGTTAGTCATTTCAGTTATGTATCTCTTCCTGATCTCATTTGGGGTTTTCTTGGCAATAGTACTAGAATGGTTTGCAATTTTCCTTTTCTAGCTCATTTTAGAGGTTAAGAAACTAAGGCAAACAGGGTTAAGTGACTTGCTCAGGGTCACACTGCTAGTAAGTATGTGAGGCCAAATTTGAATTCAGGTCTTCTTGACTGTAAGCCCAGCGTTCAATCCACTTCACTGTCTTTAGTCCGACTCTTATGCTAAAATGAAAGAACTGAGGCATAGAGAAATTAAGATAACACATTCAAGAGAAGAGCTGAAAATAGAGACTAGGAATTCAAGATACCTATCATTCTATTCCACTAAGATTGTTTACTAATTTCCATATTACCAAACTTTTACTGCTGATATTCACAGAACATAGCCTAGGGAAATTATTGGTTGAAGAAACCATTATCAAGTAAATTTTCTTGGCTTTCCTGGAAATTAAGATAAACTTGAGTATGATAGCTTAATCTCACCTAAATTCTTTTTATATATTACTTTGATATATTATCAAAGAGATAAATTGCATAGAGACAAGTTTCCATTGCACTTTTTTTTGTTTCTAAAATGTCAACAATTGAATTAGAATTACCTAGAACAAGAGCAGCAGTTGGAATTTCTCTGCATTTTATTTGATAGTTCCACTTTGTTGACTTCTTTCGAAACTCCAAGTGAGATTTTTCCAGAAATTCTATTAGACTGTCAAACAGGTTTTTATTCAATTCCTCTTGTAGTTCCTTTAAAAAAAAGAAAAGAAAAGAAAAAAAACACCTCAATATTTTTCCAAGTATAAAGAACCTTTAGTAGTTTTGAAAGCTAATTATCATGGGTTCCTTTCCAAGTAAGAATTCTGATTTCTTAGATAAGGACTAAGGGGAAATAGAATTTATAAGGTTTATTCCTTCTTCCATCTCTGTCCTTAAGGTCTATCTGTAATCTTTATTGTATTTATTTGTTTATAGATAAGAGGAGAAACAGTCAGTTTAAAAATGTTATTTCTTAGAGCACTACATAAATGTTCACTATTATTCTTATTTTTATTAGCACAGAAAACTAGTAAAACAATCCCTTCTCATTACCCCGCCAAAAAAAATTAAATGCGGATTTCAAAGATGAAATGGAGGGAAAAAAGCATTTTGGGGATTTCTTTCTGGCAGATTATTCTCCTTTCTAAACAACTCCCATCAGATTATGAAACAAATGATACAATCTCTACTTCTATTTGACAGTTCAAACCTGAAGAGTAAAAAACTTGATTTCAAACCAAAATAATTTTAAAAACTGCCATAAACAATAAAAAATGAAAAAACAAGGATACTCATTAAAAAAATAATTATCATTCTTGTCTTAACATTAGGAGGATTAAAAAACAAGAACAATAATTATGATCCTAGGGCAAAATCAAAAAAAAAAAAATAAACTAAAAAAATATTAAAATTAGCTCATTTTTATCATATTACTTTTTTTAAATAATAATTTGACCTCTATCATAGTTTTCCATTTTCTACTTCCAATCATGAAAAGTTAAATGATTTTTTTAAAAAACTCAGAATTGATTCATTGAATTCATTTCTGTAGTTATAAAAATATCTTTGACCCACAAGGATTAATAGGCTATCCAAATACTTATTATTTGTCAGAACCTGGTTCAACAAAACAGAGAAAAACAGCTCCAAGTCATTTCTTTATTCACTCTTGAATTGGTTTGCTTTGGTTTGCCAGTCCACAAATATGAACCAAAAGGGAAAAGAAAAAGTGAGTAACTACATAGTGTAATTTGATGAGTTTTGTGACTGGATTATCTTTTTCCCTCCAGGAAAATGAAAAGGAATTTCTCTATGTGAACCTGGCCAAGTAAATAGGTAGTTCTACATCATCAAAACAAAAAATAGGAACTGTTGGAAGGCAGACAGAAAACTGTTAGTTTCAATCATTAAGACAATTAATAATTCAGGGTCTTATTCATTTTGAAGGTTCCTACTAGGCATCTCAGAAAATGTGATATATTTCAAACCTAAGTTTTACAGGATAATTTTGATTATTTTAAATTAAAATTTTCTAATATAAATATAACATGCAAAAAAAAAAAAAAAAAGGAATGCAGAAAACTGGAAAAAAATTTTTATAGCCAATCTCTCAGATAGAACCCTGATTGGGTTGGAATATTGCTGTAGTGTAGAAAATGATGTGCTGGTTGATTTAGAAAAACATGGAAAGACTTGGACTTATGAAAGATAATATTCACATGAATATGTATATCTGTATGTTTTATATGTACCTATGAGTATGTGTGTATATATCTCTATCTATATATCTACAACTATATGCTTACTTATAAATCTATCTCCACATTTAATTATAGCCTTCTTTGTGAGGGAGAGGAGGTAATAAAGTAAGAAGTGCACAGCAGAAAACAAAAGAAAATCTATAAGGAAGCAATGAAAAACTGGACAGCTTTGAAAACAAGGTGTAATATTTATTATATAGTTTTTTTTTTAAATGGAAATTTATCACGATATATTGAATCCTCTCATATTCAGATGTGTACATGTCAATTTTTTTTTCTTATTCTTACTTAAATTCAAAATAAATTTTAAAATATTAAATTAAACATTAAATAAAACATTAAATTAAAAACATTAAAGTTCTAAAATTTAGAGCTCAAAGATACAATTCAATGAAATTTTATAGCATTTCACAATTGTTTTGGTTTCAAATGGTGCTGTTTATTAATTTTTTTTTTAAATTTCATTAGGATCATAGATCTAGAGCTAAATTGTGTCTTAAGAGTTTATATAATCCAACTCCTCATTTATTTTTAGATGAGAAAACTCAGACTCAGTGGTATAAGTTCTTTGCTTAAGGTTGATAGACAATAAACAACAGGGCCAGAATTTGAACTCAAGTCTTATGATTACAAATTCAGTGCTTTTTCTACTGTACTATTGAGTTTAATTATCAATTCAATTCAACAAACATTTATTAAGCTCCTAACACAGCTTTACTGTCAAACAATAATTCTCATTATTATATTTTTATTAGCAAGTAATAATAACTATAATGATAACAACCAATAACAAGAAGCAGAAACTATATCCCATGGTTTATTAACAGCCTTAAATTGGTTTTATATATTAATGGAATGTTGTAACTGAAATTCAAGTGATTAAGAAACTAAGAGCCACAAGATTAAAGTGACATGTCTGAGATCATACAGCTCTTTATTAGCAGGGCCAGAACAATCATACAAGTCTGTTGATTTTTAGAACTATTTCTTTTTCTTTTGGTGAGGCAATTGGGATTAAGTCTTGTGCCAAAGGTCATACAGATAGTGTCTGAAGTTGCATTTGAACTCAGGCCCAGTGCTCTAACCATTGCATCATCTAGTTGTCCATCCAGAACTATTTGGTGGTGATACTTCCTAGTTAATTGTGTCTCTACTATTTAATCCTGTAAACATATATACTATATTGCTTAAGAGCACTTAATCTGAACTGTGTTCAGACTTTATAAGAAGAAGTAATATATGTATGGCACTCATCTTTTTTTTTTTTTTTTTTTTTTTAAAGGAGCTATTGTCTTAGTTCCAGGGAGTGATTATTTTCTGTGGAGAACTTTTCAGAAAATGTCATGTCTTTACCTTTCAGTTGATTCTATCTCAATTTAATTTAATAATTAAAAAAAATTTAAAACAGTTGTTGTATGAATGTACAGTAGTAGATTAAAGTTAAATGATTTATTTACCTGAGAAGCACTGTGCTGATTGGTAATTAAAATAAAGACATGAAAAATAATAGCATCCCTACTCTCAAGAAATTATAATCTAATAGTGAAATATGAGATTTCTACAAATAAGCATAGTGTAAAATGCGACGTAGTAAAAGCAAAGAAGAAATCCACAAAAAGTTCTTTAAGATTCAAGGAGGATGGTATTAGTTACCAAATTCCTTTAATAATATATACCATAGTTGCTAAGCTATTATTTTCCATGTTATTATGTTTTGGAAACTATGCAGATGAGAGATGGATTACTTTTCATATAAATCTCAAAACCCCCTACTCAGACTGCTAATGCAACCATAGGGAGTGGGCATAGTATATATAAATAATACATCATGCTTCAAAGCCTAGCAGTAAGACTATACATGCGGTACATAAAACCAAAATTATATATTATGTAATATAATATATAAAATATTATATAAAATTATATAAAGAGTAACAAAAGGCATTCAGTATGAACACAATACAAAAGTCTGAAACTTATTATTGCATGGTAGTTGATACATGAGATTTTCCCAGGAAAGCTAAGCATTATTCTTGTCTATTTTGTTTTATTTCAAATATTTTATCAAGAAAAGAAAGGAAAGTTTATGTAAAAGTGATCCAAAATATTAGACTACTTAACTCACTAACTTGTTAGGTAGGAAATATAGTACAAGTATCATCCCTGTGAGGAATCTTGAGTCTCAGCTTGAGTCTTAAATCTCTCTTCCCACTCCACCCCCCCCCAAAAAATCCTAACTTCATGTTTATTCCTTGATATATCCAAGTGAGTGTTGTTCCTTCAAACTCTTCTCCTTGAGATATTTTACTGTAGTAAGGCTTGTACTATTAAGGACTTTTTTTGGAATTGTTTTCAGAGGGCAAGTCTTCATCCTCAGAGTGGATTTGATTTGACTTTTGAAAATAGTCACTCAACCAAGCCTGGCAAATAAGGTGGGTAAATCAATTGAATAATAACAGTTTAGGTCACAAAGCAAAGTATGAGACAAAGTAGTAGAAATATTCTTGTGTGGCTCATTTATTTGCTCCAAAGGTGGGTCCAGAATTGTTTGGTGGAACAGCATCACTTGGCATCAGATGAGCTCTTTGAGAGCAACAAGTGCCTTTTTCTATTAACTTAGCCTCAAGCATTATAGATGGAATGAAATAAACTAATTATTGACCTGGCTTCCTGAAATAATTTACCTAAAGAAGAAGGAATGGATATGTTTCTAATATATATATATTTTTGATTTCATTTCACATTTACATATTAAAATGGTCCCTCTTTAATGTGCTTCCCTTCTTCCCCACCTTCCATGTTGGCTACAGTATGTCCAATTTAAAAATACTATAGTTATGTATTTTTTTGAAAGTAGGTCCTTAGTATCAACTTCTGTATTGACACCAAATTCTCTGCTGCCTGAGATCATTGCTAAGACAATGCTACACTTTGATTATACACTGTTGCTCAGTGCCTTGGTTCAATGTCTGTGCATAGTGTTGCAATGCATATGCATAACATTTCTTTTCATAATAAAGGATTAACATAGTAAAATAAAATAAAATAAAATATTAGGCTGAGTTATTATAATCATACCTACCTCAGCTTCAGATTTCATCTGTTGCCATAACAATTGACAAGTGTCAAAACGTAGCTTGCTATCTTCAGAAAGACTTTCACCTTCATTGAAATAGTCAGCTGAAAATATAGAAAAAAATAAGAACCTGGAATTTCTTAAATTAATTTTTTTCATATGAACTATGAATAAAACACTATGCAACTCCCTCAAAAGAAAAACCCTCGGTTTGGGACTAAAAATCACCCTATCTTGCAGAAATATAAACTTAAATGTCATCATCTAGCATATTTACCATAGAAAATGGCTAACACCATATAGGAAGAAGGTATAAATAAAGTCAAATCTTAAACTATCTCAGGAATATACACTTTCCTCAAAATATTAAGAAATGATAAAAAAAATATTCCTGGAAAATCATAAATCACAGAATCACTGAGTCAAAAAGGACTTCATTGGTAATTTGATCTTACTCATAACTGAACCCAAATCCTTTCAATAATATCTTTGCTGTGATGATATAATCTCCACAAGAAGAATTTCAGTGCTCCAGGGATGCTACATTTTACTACAGCAGGCCATTCCATTCTGGAGCAGTTCTTCCTATTGGAAGCTTGGGTGACTTCGGTCATTAAGTTACAGAGTGGCTAGCTGGGCACAAGCTTGACACAGAACCCAGTGACTGGGTTGTAGTAATAAATCAACAACCCTTAATTTTTTCTATTCTCTAAAAATGCAATATATGGAAAAAAGCATTAAACTACAATTCAAAAAATTTCAGATCAAGTCTAATTTCTCAGTTAATTAGAGGTGTGCTCCTGAAGAAATGCAATCTTTTGGTCTCCATTTCCTCATCCATAAAATAAATGCTTTCTAATTTTAAATTTCTATGACCTAAAGCATCAAAAAGGATCAATGCTGCCACTTTTCCAAGGCATCATATAAGATCAGTTTTAAAATGGTAAATCATACAAACAATTTTCAGATGAATAAATTGAAACTATTTCTAGCCATATGAAAAGATGCTCCAAGTCATTATTAATCAGAGAAATGCAAATTAAGACAACTCTGAGATACCACTACACACCTGTCAGATTGGCTAGAATGACAGGGAAAGATAATGAGGAATGTTGGAGGGGATGTAGGAAAACTGGGACATCAATACATTGTTGGTGGAATTGTAAATACATCTAGCCATTTGGAACTATGCTCAAAAAGTTATCAAACTGTGCATACCCTTTGATCCAACAGTGTTACTACTGGGCTTATATCCCAAAGAGATCTTAAAGAAGGGAAATGGACCTGTATGTGCAAAAATGTTTGTGGCAGCCATGTTTGTAGCGGCTAGAAACTGGAAATTGAGTGGATGCCCATCAATTGGAGAATGGCTGAATAAATTGTGGTATATGAATGTTATGGAATGTTATTGTTCTGTAAGAAATGACCAGCAGGATGATTTCAGAAAGGGCTGGAGAGACTGACATGAACTGATGCTAAGTGAAGTGAGCAGAACCAGGAGATCATTATGCACTTCAACAACAATACTATATGATGATCAATTCTGATGGACGTGGCCCTCTTCAACAATGAGATGAACCAAATCAGTTCCATTTGTTCAATAATGAATAGAACCAGCTACACCCAGCGAAAGAACTCTGGGAAATAAGTGTGAACCACTACATAGCATTTCCAATCTCTCTGTTTTTGTCCTATTACATTTTTGATTTCCTTCACAGGTTAAATTATTTCAAATAAGTCCGATTCTTCTTGTGGAGCAAAATAACTGTACGGATATGTATACATATATTGTATTTAACATATGCTTTAACATATTTAACATGTATTGGTCTACCTGCCATCTGGGGGAGGAGGTGGGGGAAGGAGGGGAAAAATTGGAAGAAAAGGTTTTGCAAGGGTCGATGCTGAAAAATTACCCATGCATATATCTTGTAAATAAAAAGCTATAATAATAATAAAAAAAAATTCTTCCAAGAAAAAAAAAAAGGTAAATCACTACATGGTGTGTGGAATTAATATGGATTTCTAAATTTACTTTTCTGTTTATTAGTTCAAAACAAGCTAGGCTGCCAAATGACAACCCTAAAATGCCATCTTCAGTGTTTGTACTTTTCATTTACTATGAATACCATGAAAAGTGACACATCAAATCTGAGACAAATTTTTGCATATACTCTTTTTTCTACTCTATGGCAACTAGCAGTGCTAAGCTTATAGTAGTAATTAATACTTTTTTGATTGATTAAAATTTGGTTTGCATGCATAAAGTAAATCTATTTATCTCAAAATAATTCTCTGCTGACATAAATAAAAAGTAAGAAGTCATTATTTTTTAAAGAATTGAGAACATCCACTATAAGACATGTACTATATATCTTGATTTTTGAAGGTCTATTTAAATTCTTCTTTGAGTCAAAGCTCCATCTGACAACAGTCACCTTGGAACAAAATTGCTATGTATGCATGGGCAAATAAACCAAACCTGGACATGGAAATTACTAAAATGACCTAGGGAAAAAATTGACAGGTTTTTTATGTAAGAAAAATAAAATATTAACTTACCTATTGGAAAAGAAACTTTTTTCCTTTTAAAGTCTGGTTTAAAGACAAAACAACCCTATAGAAAAAAAGCAAGAAATTAGTGAAATTCAAAGTTTAAAAGTAACATATACATCTATGTAGCTTAAGATTCTGATTAGCCAATTGAAGTCAAATATGGAAGCTATTACTAATATGAAGTCATTTAGAAAATCTTATTTTTCAAAACTAATAAGCAGTGAAGGAAAAAACTAGTTGTGGAAAGTTTGGCATTATGAGAAACAATTAAGCAGTTATATTCCAACAGAAGGAAAACCAGAATTGTGAAACCAGAAGTAGTTAGGAGTAGGCAAACAGGAGCTCTTGAAACCAGTTGAAACTAGGTAAAAATGGACAGAATTAGCTGTGTAGAGGAAAAAAAGTGGAAAGTAGACCCAAAATCATAAATTGGGCATGCTTAATTGGGTCATAAATATTATTAACTTCTCCCTAGGAGGAGCTAAAGCTCACTTTAATGGTCATACAATATATGTAGCAGGTAAGGGAACATATTAAGGGGGTGTAGGTTGTAGGATGATCTGGAAAGAATGTTAACCTCATCTCCCCAGACAATGGAAAGACAGGAAGGGATTTCGTGGCAGGGGATTGGGAATTAAAGACTATGCTCTTGTTCCTGAAAACTGTGTGCGAGCTCACTTTGAGTTTTCATACCTGCTCCTACAGGAATATATTAAAAGTTTAAACTGCTTCACTCATTCTGAAGTTGTTCATTTACCGTGTCCTTATTTGGGATTCAGGATTTTGTTTCCAACAGCATGAGGCACAGTTACATTTAAAGTCAAAATTGGGAGGATACAGACACGGAAGAGGCACAGGCACAGGCACATAAAACAAAAAACACTTTACCACCACTATTAAACAACAAATGATTTGTCAGGATTTCTATATCTATATTTCAAAATTTATTTCCTCACTACAAGTGGACTGACATGTCAGTCCCCAATATGCTAAAGGAGCAAAGAGAAATAAAATGAAAAAAACAAAGCCAGGAAGAGCATTTGAATCAGGTCAACTATATATAAAAGCTATCTACAGAAGAATAACTTTTCCTGAAGAAATTACTAAGCCTTCACTGTCCAATGGAGGCAACACAGAGTTGTCCACAAAACATATTCTCCAATCTTCAGAAGGTTACTGCCAGGAAAGAATAACATTTCACCAATTCTCCCTTTCCCCCCTTTTTCCACCTAGCTTCTGGCATTAATGAGATTAGATTTCAGGGTTTCCTTTGGTTGGGGAACCACAATGATGAGATTAGGGATCCTGGTGGTCAGGGAAGAGGTTTAGCTCCCCTAAATTCCCTTTAGGATTTGGTGCAAGGTAGGGAGTTGTGGCAACCCCTTTCTGGTGGCACAGAGGTGCTTCATAAAGGAATTTATGAACCCAAAAATCTAGACTGATAAAAAAGAAGTTTATTATTCACATTGGGAAGTCAGCCTTTGCTATGCATGAACAGAAAGACTGAATTCCTTAGTGGTAAGGTCCCAACAGAGAGATATAAAGTCTTGTTAGGGAAATAGGTGAGGGAAATAAAGAGAAGGTAATGCTGAAAGAGAATATTATTTCAGCGGGCATTGGGTTCCTTGGCATAGCATAGCATGGCATGCTAGATTCTTTTCAAGGACTGAGCCCCAAGTTGCCTTTTTTATAAGGAAATCTGAGACAGAAGTTTCAATCGAATGAGATTCCCTCAATGCTGTCACTAAACACAGGCCCTGATGAGACCACTTACTAGGAGTGATTTTGAGCCAACAATAAGGGTCAATAGAAATCTAGATCTCTAGCTAATGATATTACTTCAACTAGTCCCACCAAGATAAGCCACTTTATCTTGGTTCCCTGAGGTGGGGTATTTTATAGAGGCAGGATTCAAGGAGAATCTCTCCTTCAAGGAGCTTTGAAGTTTTGGGGCTCCTCTCATCATTTCCCCTTAGGCAGTCACCCCCAAATTCATTTGGGATAAAGGGCAGAGGTCTCTTCTTCCATAACTGCTTCGAACTGGCAAGGGCCGTAGAGATGTCACTAGTTCACTTGGGGGTTCATGCCAGGAAGTGAGGTGTGAGGTATGAAAATGGCAGCAGCAACATTTAAAATATGTGATTCCCTCTTTGAAAAAGCCTTTATTATCCTGCCTCTTCCTCATCACAAGTATCATCTTTGAGGCAGGAGTTCCCCAGAGAGGACTATATGAGTAAGCAGACTTTTTCTCCTAGTGGCCAAAGAACATCTATCTTCTGGTCAATAATTATGTTCAAGTTCCTCTAGACTTCTGATTTTTCTCAAGATCTGGATTGGACAAATAGTAAGTACTTAATAAATGCTTTTTTCATTCATTCATCTGTGGGCTCACTTTTATAGGCTTCAAGTCCAAGTTCAGGTCAATAGCCTGACTCAAACATCTTCTATGAGATATCAATATGATTCAATAAGTACCCAAGCTATTCTCTATACTCTCTCAAGGGAATGTTCTCAATTATTTTTAACATGATATTAAAGGGGATGTTCATGTTTTCCATTAAGAGTCTTAGAAGGCAGAGCAAAATTTTCAACATTTAATCGCATCCACTTCAACTGGTCATAATACATTTTCATATAGTAAATTTGAATTGAAGAAAGCTTCCTTGGATGGTAAAATATGAAGCATATTATATAGAACCTCCAAAATAGGACCCATATCTATTATCTCAATTCTACAAATCCCTCATGAAAATTATTTAAACATGCATCAATGCTATCTTAAATGAAAATAGAAAACAAGCTTTTGCAAATTATAGTATCCTCAATAATGTGAGCAGTGTAGATAATCCAAGATTGTACTTGATTGTTTTTAAAAAGCATTTGCTTTGCTAAAGTAAAATGTAGCTCTAAACACTCTTCTCCAATAGGGTGTTCTCCCATGCATATTAAGATCATATACAATCCCTTGGTAGAGCCAAAAAACAATTTTTTTCAAGAATATCAACTTTCAGTATCAAGTGAAGAATGAAATAGAGATACATAACTCAAAATCGTTTGCCACTCTCACAAAAGATAGCCATCAAATACAAATGATAAAATGATATTCCTATGACTCCAGTCTCCTATTCATCCTGGATACATCCTCCAACTTCTAATTGTCCTTTCTGAAATACAGTATTCAGAATTAAACACAATAATCCAGATATGGTCCAGACAGCATCTCCTTATTTTATAGACACTATGTCTTTTAATGTTACTTTAATGTTACTGACTCCAGGACTCCAGGAGTCAGAAGGACCTGAGTTCCAATTCATACTCAGATGTTTACTAGATGAATGATCCTAGGCAAGTCACTACCTCCTACACACACACACACACACACACACACACACACAGCTAAGATAGTGAGAAATGGAAAAAATGAGCCTGGGTCTTTTGATGCCACTTGTTCTCTGAAGCTAATATAAATTTTCTTTCTTTCTTTTTTTTTTTTAATCAACTGAATTTTGAAGGATAAACAATTGCTGTTCCTGTGAATTAGCTTCCTTTCCTTCAGGTCTTTATTCTTTCTTCTCCACCCTAGATCTCTTTGCTTCTCATTCTGAAGTAAGGATTTTCTCAGATTCATTCTTTCATTTATTTAGATTTTTTTTTAGACTAGGTGAAAGAAGAAATTATTTTTTTTAATGCATACATATTTGTACAATTATTGTGCCTCACAAGAGAAAAAGTGAAGCAAAATAAAATGCAAGCAAACAACAACAACAACAACAAAAAAGAGTGAGAATGCTATGTTGTGAACCACAGTCAGCTCCCAACGGTTCTCTCTTTGGGTGTAGATGACTCTCTTCATCACTGAACAATTGGAATTGATTTCAATCATCTCACTGTTGAAGAGAACCACATTAATCAAAATTGATCATCATATATTCTTGTTGTTGCCATGTATAGTGTCTCCTGGTTCTGCTCATTTCACTTAGCATCAGTTCACTTAAGTCTCTCCAGGCCTCTCTGAAATCATCCTGCTGGTCATTTCTTACAGAACAATATTCCAAAACATTTATATACCACAATTTATTCAGCTATTCTCCAATTGATGGGCATCCACTCAGTTTCCAGTTTCTTGCCACTACAAAAAGGGCTGTCACAAACATTTTTGCACATGTGGGTCCCTTTCCCTCCTTTAAGATCTCTTTGGGAGATAAGCCCAGTATAAGCACTGCTGGATCAGAGTGGTAAGCACAGTTTGATAAGCTTTTGAGCATAGTTCCAAATTGCTCTCCAGAATGGTTGGATCTGTTCACAGTTCCTCCAACAATGTATCAGTGTCCCATTTTCCCCACATCCCCTCCAACTTTAGTCATTATCTTTTCCTGCCATCTTAGCCAATCTGACAGGTGTATAGTGGTATCTCAGAGTTGTCTTAATTTGCATTTCTCTGATCAATAGTGATTTAGAGCACCTTTTCATATGACTAGAAATGGTTTCAATTTCTTTATCTGAAAATTGTTCATATCCTTTGACCATTTATCAACTGGAGAATGGCTTGAATTCTTATAAATTTGAGTCAATTCTCTATATATTTTAGAAATGAGGCCTTTATCAGAACCTTTGAATGTAAAAATGTTTTCCCAATTTATTTCCCGGAAAGAGAAAATTCTTTGCCTCAATTGCTACTTAGCCCTAAGCACTCAATGGGGTGGCTTCAGTCAAACTTAAAAAGGCCAAAGTATCCCATTGCATCCAGGGCCATCTCCAGTCATCCTGATCTCTATCTGGCCACTGGACACAGATGGCTCTGGAGGGAAAAGTGAGATAGGCCCAGCCCTCCCTCACTTAAATCCAATTCACTTGCATGTCATGATATCCCCTTCCTTCCGCTTGTCACTTTTTAAAAAGTACACTGAAAAGTAGAAATGTGTCCAAATTAGGGCAACTTAAGATTGTGAGGTTACTGGAAATAATTATTTATAAAGCTTAATTGAAGAAATTAGGGATATTCAGAAAAGAATAAACTGGATTGTTGTTGCTATTATTTTTATCCATTGGGGTGGGGAGGAGAAGATGTGAATACTATCTTTAAATATTTGAAATGACGTGTTGGAGCTAAAGGACAGATGAAAAAGAAAAAGAAAAAAGAGAAGATTCAGAAGAAGAAAAGCAAGTTTTGGCTAAAAAAAATTAAAATCTTTGATAACTAAAAGAATTCCCAAAGTAAAATTTTAGTGATTTCTTTATCATCAAATGTTTTCAGATAAAAATAAGGTTATCAAATACTGCAGAGGGAATTCATGAGCCATGCATGAGTTGGAAATTTTGGGGAAAAGAAAATGTTAACAGTCCCTTCCAACTCCAAATTCTGGAATTCTACTGTGAGGATCAAAACTCAATAATGGAGTTAAAGCAAAGTGAAAAATAAAAGTGCTATGCAAATGCAAAGATGGATTTAAAATAAATATATTCTTTGCTGGAATGAAACAAAAAGCAGAACAGGAAAGGGAAATAGCCCAGGCGGTTAGGATTAGACTTCTAAGTCTGTTAAAATTTTATAACTGGATTTGGACTCCAAGCTCACTTCTCAAGGTGTCTTCTCTTAGTTAACTTCACTTGATTGATAATTTTTTTGAACTGAGAGGAAAGACAAGATAGTGGAATTGGAAAAGAATTAGCAGCCTTGCACAAGGGGTACAAAACCTTGCCCAAGGAAAAAAAAAATCCACCTGAAAATTAAAAACAACCAAATGAAAGCCAATGACTGCAAAATTGAAGAAATATTAAAACACAATGGGAAAAAAACATGAACAACAATCCTAAGAGAATAAAACAAGAAAAAATTATTTTCATTTTGATATGAGGAAATAATTCATTTCTCTCTTTAGAAGTCTATCATCATCTTGGATGGTCATATACAATGTCTAATTAGACAAAGAGCCTGAGATATTATTTTGATGATATTAAAGGAAGAAGAGGAATAAAAAAGAAGTATAATATACCATTAGGGAATAAGAGAAAGGAAAGCATAATCAGTGTGAGGAAATAGATGGCTAAAGGGACAAGAAGGAAAGGGTAGGCGGGACAACTAGAATCTCTCAACTAGTCAAAGGGGGGCAGAAAACACACAAATATATATGTACATATAAATATATACACAGAGTTAGATTTGGCAAAGATACTGGAGTGGTTTGCCATTCTTCAGCTCATTTTACAGATGAGGAAACTGAGGCAAAAAAGATTAAGTGACTTGCCCAGGGCACACACCTGAGCCTGAATTTGAACACTTGAAGATGAATATTCCTGATTCTAACACCAGTGTTCTATCCATTTCACTACTTATCTGCCTCAAAATTGGGTAGAGAAATACATTTCACATAAAAAAGAAAGAGGAGGTTTGGAAAAGGTCAAGGGAAACTGTTGTGATACAGGAGCCACCTGCCAGTGGCTGGTGGAGGTCTCAGACCTGTAGAATTAATTTCTTCATGTGAGAGGATGATGATGATGATATAAGGAGACGGAGAGGCAGTTGCTGTTCTCTGACCTCTCCACTATCTGCGGCACTCTACAGGAAATGTCAGAATAAGGAGAAAGGCATTAGTCCCAAGCAAAACAAACTCTAACAAAAGAGTATAGATTGAAAAAGTGGAGTTTAAAGAAAAGATAAGAAACAGTGACTGGATTCCAGGTAAGGAAAAGAAAATTAGGGAAAGGAAGTAGAATCAAGTTGCACCAAACCTAGAGCACTAATGCTTAGCATACCATTTCTCCCTTACCACCCTCTTTTTTTATGAAGAAGGTATAGGGAAAAGAAGAAAAAGTATAATGGAGTAGGATGGAGGGAAATATACAGTTAACAGTCATTACTATGAATGTGAATGGGATGAATTCACCCATAAAACAAAAGAGGATAGCAGAATAGATTAGAAAGCAAAATCCAAAACTTTAAACATAATTCACTAAGGTAAAATAAGAGGCTGGAGCAAAATGTATTATGCTTTGGCATAAAGATTTTAAACTCTTACCAATTCAGACTACAAAAACAATTCCAGAACCGTAATTATGTAGTGTGGTATCCAATTCCTGCCAGAGAGGTGATGAACTCAGAGTTCAGCAAGAGCTATACATTTCTGGACATGACCAGTGTCCAAATGTGATTTGCCTGAAATATGCATATTTGTTAAAAAAATTTTTTTTTTTTTCTCCCTGTTCCCCAGTTTGGGAGATGGGGATGATAATAAAAGTTACATTCAGAATAATTTTAAAAGCAAGGCCTAGTTAATTTATTATTTGCTTCTATTTGTCATCACCCAGTATGAAGCTAATCACATAATGCTATAGACTAACTGATACAGAATGCTACCGATCAAAAGGAGAACTTACCCCTTCCACAAAGCATGCCAGGGAATTAGGGAATGAGGAAAAAGGAGAGGTGGACAGCATCAAGTCATCGAGTAGTTTTCCTGGATTCTGTTCCTGTGTCTGACATTCCCATCCATGCCCAACTCCCACTCCAAATATATATTTTCAATAAATATTTATTATATGTATCAAGTGTACTATTTATGTTCTTTTCCTAAAGCATCTTCTAGAGTAGTTACTGGGATCTGGAATTAGAGTAGTTAAAACCTGGACTTATCAAAGTGCTTTTATTTCAAAGATCTCAAATCTGGAGCAGTAAGGGACCTCAGAAGCTATCTAGTATAATTTCCCACTTTAAAGGAAATGTGAGCCCAAGTTACTTGCTCTGGGGTCAAATATGTAGCAAGTATTACAGACAGAATTTGAACCCTGACCTTGTGTCACCAGAGCTGGTGCTCTTTCTGTTCCTGGGAAACAAATGTGCTGCACACAACAGAGATAAAAATTTCCTCTTCTCTCATTCATAGCTTCTAGGTGACAGTGGATAGAGCAGTCCTGAGTTCAAAAGCAGCCTCAGATATTTGACACTTACTAGGTAGTTATGTGATCCTGGTGGAGGGAGGGAGGAAGGAAGGAGGGAAGGAGAGAGGGAGGGAGGGAGGGAGGGAGGAGGAAGGAAGGAAGGAAGGAAGGAAGGAAGGAAGGAAGGAAAGAAGGAAGGAGGGAGGAAGAAAAGAAGATAGGAAGGAAGAAGGAAGGAAGGAAGGAGGAAGGAAGAAGAGAGGAAGGGAGGGAGGAAGGAAGGAAGGAAGGAAAGGAGGGAAGGAAGGAAAGGAGGGAAGGAAGGAGGGAAGGAAGGAAGGAGGAAGGAGGAAGAAAAGAAGATAGAAAGGAAGGAAGGAAGGAAGGAGGGAGGAAGGAAGGAAGGAAGGAAGGAAGGAGGAAGGAAGAAGAGAGGAAGGGAGGGAGGAAGGAAGGAAGGAAGGAAAGGAGGGAAGGAAGGAAGGAGGAAGGAGGAAGAAAAGAAGATAGAAAGGAAGGAAGGAAGGAAGGAGGGAGGAAGGAAGGAAGGAAGGAAGGAAGGAAGGAAGGAAGGAAGGAAGGAAGGAAGAAGGAAGAAAAGAAGAAAGAAAGGAAGGAAGAAAGGAGGGAGGGAGGAGGGAGGGAAGGAGGGAGGGAGGGAGGGAGGAGGGAGGGAGGGAGGGGAGGGAGGGAGGAAGGAAGGAGAGAAAGAAAGAAAGAAAAAGAAGATTCTCTATATTCCTCTCCATTTCCACCTCCACGACTCTGGCAGTCACACTGCTTGTTTCTCTTCCCTCAACTCCTTCCTAAATCAAGTGTTTTTGTGCCTGTTTATCTAAATTATAATTGGCACAGTTTGATATGTACCCTGGATTTAAGTTTTCAACTGGGCCATGAGACGACGGTAAGGAGAACAAATGAAAAGTTGTCTAATAAGTTTGAGGAAAGAGCTATTTCTGGCTGGAAGTCATTAAATCAATAAGCACTTATTATGTGTCTATAGAGTGCAGGGAAGTCATATAAGTAGCTGGGGGAAAAGCCAATTAATTACCTTCAAAGAACTTGCAAGTCTATAGAAGACTATAAAAGCCTGAGGAGAAAGCACCAAATTAGAGCGGCAAGAGCTAGGTGTGAATTCAACACTACTTTGTGTTCTCTGTGCACAATGGAAACTAGGAAGCCCCGGGTTCAGATCTGTTCACTTATCACCTGTATGACATCAGCTAAGTTCCTCTACCTCCATCGGTCTGTTTCCTCATCTGTAAAATACTGAGTAAAACTAGCTGATTCTGTTCTTACTTTTCAAGCTTACTCCATAGGATTTCAGAGTGGGTTAAGGCGAGAAAACTGGGACGTGTAAGGCCTTGAATAGTACTATCTGGTCTACCAGCGAACGCGATAAGATAGGTGGGTCAACAACAGGATGATTTCAGAAAGGCCTGGAGAGACTTACACGAACTGATGCTGAGTGAAATGAGCAGGGCCAGGAGATCATTATATACTTCAACAACAATATTATATGATGATCAATTCTGATGGATCAGGCCATCCTCAGCAACGAGATCAACCAAATCATTTCCAATGAGCAGTAATGAACTGAACTAGCTATACCCAGAAAAAGAACTCTGGGAGATGACTAAGAACCATTACATTGAATTCCCAATCCCTATAGTTATGCCCACCTGCATTTTTGATTTCCTTCACAAGCTAATTGTACAATATTTCAGAGTCTGATTCTTTTGTACAGCAAAATAACGCTTTTGGTCATGTATACTTATTGTGTATCTAATTTATATTTTAATGTATTTAACATCTACTGGTCATCCTGCCATCTGGGGAGGGGTGGGGAAAGAGGGAAAATTGAACAAGAGGTTTGGCAATTGTTAATGCTGTAAAATTACCCATGCATATAACCTGCAAATAAAAGGCTATTAAAAAAAAAAAAAAAGATAGGTGGGTCAAAGTTACGAATAAGGGTCTGCTTCTCAAAGGCGGCCTAGGGAGAATAAGCGTTTACCTAGCACCTACTGGGTGCCAAGCCCTTTATGAGTATTATCTCAGTTGTTCCTCACGACAATCCGGCAAATATCCCCATTTTTTACAGTTGGGAACCCGGACAAATAGCGGTCACACTGACCCTAAACGTCTGAGGCCGAATTTGAACTCGAGAGCTTCCTGAGCGCTGCCTGCCCGGGCTCCGCTTCGGCTGCCCCCTCCCTCGGGGCTCCCGGCGAGTCACGAGCCGCGAGGGCCGTCAGAGCCAGGATGGGGACAGAGTGAGAGAGAGGCCGCACACGCGGCAGCAGGAGAAGGGAGAGGGCGTAGCCGGGGAGCGGAGGAATGAGCGGGAGGTACGTGCCCGGAGACGCGCCCCCTCCGCCCACTCACCTTGGACACCGAGGAGGTAGCCATGATGCCCAGCACCCGCTTGATTCAAGTGGCATTGAGCATTTCCCGAGTTCCCCAGCGGCAGACGGATGGGGCGGGGAGAAAGGTCGGAAGCAGAGGAAGAGAGTTCTTGATCAGCGATTGGTTCGCAGTCTGCTTCCGGAACGGCGGTTCTTGGGGGCCTGGGGGCGGAGCGTAGGGAAAGGGGCGGGGTGGGATGAACGCTGACCCGGCTGGCTGGGCGGGGTGGTGGTGGCTCGCGAGGGCCCAGTCTCACGTTCTGGAGTTGTGGAGCCATGGCCTGCACCTTCCGCAGGTCCATCGCCTCTCAGGTACCAGGCCTGCCGGCAGTGGGGGAGGGAAGCTCAGCCGGGACAACTTCTCCGGGGACGCCTCCTGCCCCTGCCGCCTCGGGCTTGGGAGCCCCCGGGCGGCAGCGCGCCTCTCTCCGGGCTGTCGCGCCGAGCCTCGGCCTCCTTGGGGAGACCCGGAGCGGTCGGTGTCAGGAGCCATGCGACGGGGATCGGAGTTGGCAGCTCCTCACTCTCACTCGCTCCTCTCCGTGATCCTCCAGCTTGACCGCCCACTGGCGGGTAGGGGGAGCGAACCTGCGACTCACGTGCCCAGGGAGCTTTACTTTGCTTTCTCCCGACAGCCCTGTGGACGTTGTTGAAACGCCCACTTTGTGTTAGGAGCTTCGGGCTGCGGCTCACCCAGCTGCACTTCCGTCCAGTCCTGGTCGTTCTTTTGGACTAGCGTGGGAGATTGATAACGTGCGTGGGGCTAGGCTGGTCACTTTGCCTCTTGGAACCAATCTCCTCAACCAGCTTTTAAATGGGGGCAGAGAAAGAGAATAATTCTTGAAGTAAATATCTCAAATTTCTTGTGGTGAATAGGGTAGACCGGGAATCTGGATTTGAGCCCCGCTGCTGCCTTTTACTACCTGTGCGATCACTCATCCAAGCTTGGAATCCATCCTCTTTATTCACAGTTCTTACGGTCCCTCGTTTCCTGAAAGGCTTTGCTTTTTTTATTTTTTATTTTTTTTAATTTTATTTATTTTATTTAATAGCCTTTTATTTACAGGATATATGCATGGGTAACTTTACAGCATTAACAATTGCCAAACCTCTTGTTCCAATTTTTCACCTCTTACCTCCCCACCCCCTCCCCTAGATGGCAGGATGACCAGTAGATGTTAAATATATTAAAATATAAATCAGATACACAGTAAGTATACACGACCAAAACATTATTTTGCTGTACAAAAAGAATCAGACTCTGAATTATTGTACAATTAGCTTGTGAAGGAAATCAAAAATGCAGGTGTGCATAAATATAGGGATTGGGAATTCAATGTAATGGTTCTTAGTCATCTCCCAGAGTTCTTTCTCTGGGCGTAGCTGGTTCAGTTCATTACTGCTCCATTAGAAATGATTTGGTTGATCTCGTTGCTGAGGATGGCCTGGTCCATCAGAACTGGTCATCATCTAGTATTGTTGTTGAAGTATATAATGATCTCCTGGTCCTGCTCATTTCACTCAGCATCAGTTCGTGTAAGTCTCTCCAGGCCTCCCTGAAAGGCTTTTCAAGGACCCTCTTTTACCCGAGTCTGCTCCTCCTACAACCCAACCAGTTGCTAATTAATTAGCCTCCTCCCCAAAGTTACCCTCTATATATTTATATTAAATGACATATATAGGTATAGTCTGTATAACATTTTAAATATACAACATACATACACACAGGCATGTATGTCATCTCCTATTTCAGAATATAATTCCTTGACTTGAGTCTTTCATTTTTGCTTTTGTATCTTTTTTTTGCTTTTGTGCAGTGCTTAGCAGTTAAGAAGAGACCAATAAATGCAGTTTAGGCAAGGTCTTTCCATCTGGGCCTCAGTTTTCTCATTGTAAAATGAGAGGTTTTGATGAACTGGATGACCTAAAGACCCTCCCAGTTTTAATCTTGTGATCCTAAACATTACTAAAATAATTACAAAAGGCTATATAAATAGTGAAATTTTGGTGTGATTCTAAGTAATTTGAAGGCCAGATTTTCATACTTCTATTAGGTTTAATATTCATTTGTATGAGGAGGAGTGGGTGGAAGGGAATTATCCAAAGAAATCTTTTGACTATATCTTAAATAAATTCCTGGTTCCCATGTACTTTGATTTTAAAGATATTATGATACTTTTTTTCCTTCAGGTTTCCTTCATCTCCCATCCCCAGACCATTCTCTTTTAATCTAGGACCTTGGCTTTGTATTGAAAATATTGAGTCAATTCATCTCAAAATTCACTGATATTATTTCCCACTTCTTTCTCACCCAGTATCCAACAGAAAGATGGCTTTTTTCTTTGTCAAGGCCCAACTTTCTCTGTGTGATTTTGAGCAGATTCTTTCCATTTCTCCAGCAGATTATATTGTCATTTTCTATGTGTCTCTCATCTTCAACCTTTTCTTGTTTACTGACTCATTTCTCCAGCCTTAGAACATGTTTGTCTCCTTAAAAATTCTTCATTAGACCCTACCATTGTCTCAAGCAGTTGAATTATAGTTCTCCTTTGCTTAACCATATTCTTTGAAAAAGTTGTCTATACTTCATTTCCTCTCACTTCTTAGTCCCTTTGCTGTCTGACTTTGAATCTCATCACTCAATTGAAACTACTCTCTTCAAAATTGACAACAATTTCTTCATTATCAGATTTTGCAATCTTTTTTTTTCTTTCAGTCCTCATTCTTCTAAACCTTTCCACTCCATTTACCAGTATTTATCACACTTGAATGTTTTCTCCTCTTGGGGTTTTTTGTGAAACTGTGCACTCCTAGTTCTCCCACCTGTCCATCTTTCTCAAGTCTCCTTTTTTGGCTCATCTTCTGTAGCTTGCCTTCTAACTTTTTCTCAAGATTCTGTTCTAGGTCTGCTTCTACTTTTATGCTTTTTTGGTAACTTCATCAACTCCCATAGATTAAATTGTTGTTTCTATAAAGATGATTGAAATTCACAAAAAATGTCATGTATATGATAAATTTCCTCATTTGCAAAAGAGGGATAATATCACCTTCTCAAAGTTGTTATGACAAAATGAGATCATTTTCTTTCCTGAGCTTTACCATCTGTTCATAATATCAACTCTCAATGAAACATTCATACTGGATGTTACTAAGATGCCTCAGACATATCCAAAACTGAGTCCATCTCTTCCCTTTTAAAGTCTTTCCCTCTAAGACTTTACTACTTCTTTTGAAGGCACCACCATCCCTTCCCATCACTAAGGTTTGTAACCTTAACATTATTCTTGATTCCTTTCTTTCCTTTTGGAGGATGAGCTACCTTGTGAGTAGGGTTTCATTCTGTAGTTGTACCCAGTGTATTTGTATCTAATATCTACCAATGTGTCTGGCACAGCAAGAACTTAAATATTTGATGCTTGATAAATGAATGAATTAAAAAATATATTAGTTCTTACTATATGCTAAGCACTAAGCATTTAGAGATACAAATAGAAAAGAACGAAAAAAATTATGCAGAGTATTCTTTTTGGGGAGTGGTTCCTGCCAGCTCTGAAATTCTGCTATTTTGTGATAAATTAAATGTAGTAGAACTTGTTGACTCACTTGGACTTGAAAGGACAAAAAACATCATAGGACTGGGGGGAAGGTAAGGAAGCAGGGAGAAAAACATAAAGGTTTTAAGGAAGTAATAAACCTGGATATTAGGGATTTAATAAGGAGAGGGAACTTACTGGATCAGAGAGGATGAATTAAAGATAATTATTAAATATATATATCATAATTAAAGATAAAAATAAAGCATTAGAGATTAGATAAAGTGGAGCTATTTGGTAAGGAGCTTTGAAATATTTATCTAATGCAGTGGTTATAATCTTTTCAAACTGCACAGCCCTTTAACAGCCTTATAGTCTACTTTATTTGTGCAAATATTGATTGCCTATTTTCAGGACCCTATGCTGGGCAATGAGGCAAGTACTGAAAATATGATCTGTAACAATGATGTAGTAGAAGAAAATGGTACAATACAGTTCTGCAACTTCAACAAAATCTGAAGAAGAGCCATAGTGAAAAGAATAGATAAGGACACACACACCACAGGGGGTCAATTTTTTAGTCACTATGGATTCAGCCTAAAGGCAAGTAATCAGGACAAGTATTAAGATCAAAGGAGACTCACAGTAGGGGCAGTCTGACTTTAGGGTATAATTTTGAATTTAGTTTACAGGTTAGGGACCAGGGCAAGATTTCTTAAGAGGTGAATCTTAACTCTGTGTTCTGATTCTGGAGAAGGAATAGGCACTTAGCTACTGACTTGGGCTCAGGTTTGTTGCTAAGCTGCAAGGCAGAGTTTGTGGATCTCCAAGAGTGTACCTAACGCACAGAATTTCTCAACACAGAACGGCGTACTGGAGTTCTAGTCAGGGTCAAGATTACAGTTGTGGGCTGAGAACCAGATAGTATTGGAAGCTTGCAAAGCTAAGATCAGGAAGGCAGCCCTTGGTCAGACTTCTTAGGAGTGATAAAAGTTTGTGTTTTCTAGCCAAAACTATTTATAGATAGATGCCTAAGGAATATACACTCAAAACATAGAGACTGTAACAATAAAACTCCAAGTAATACAAGTCAGGATTATATTATTTCCCACTGTTTCCTCCAGAAGGAGTGCTTATAACCACAAACGCAAAGTCTCAGTTTAAGAAGTAAGGCTGAACTCCAATAGCTTTATGATGGAGAGAGCCATCTGCATCCAGAAAGAGGACTGTGAGGACTGAATGTAGAACACAGTGTTTTCATCTTTGTTGTTGTTTGCTTTTTTCCTATTTTTTTTCCTTTTTGATCTGATTTTTCTTGTGTAGCATGATAAATCTGGAAATATGTATAGAAAAACTGCACGTGTTTAACATATATTGGATTACTTACTGTCTAGTAGTGGAGGGGAAGGGAAGAGGAAGAAAAATTTGGAACACAAGGTTTTGCAAGGGTGAATGTTGAAAACTATGCATTTTGAAAGTAAGCTATTTTTTAAATGAAAACAAAAGCAAAAGCTTTTATTTTAAAAAATGTAAAAGAAAAAAAGAAGTTAGACTAGAAGAATGAATAAAAAAAATAGACATCAATCTTAAATGACTATTAGAGAGAGAAAACACCCAAGACAGAAACCCAGAAAAAAGAGAATAACCTTTAAAACATCTATAGGGTATGCTTCAAAGAAAAACGCAATTTAGCCTTTAGATCAATAAGAATTCCTACAAGAAATGTAATGAGCCTAACTTAAAAATAATATTTTTAAATAAAACAAGATTTCTGAAACAGATGGAAAAATTAATAGCTTAGTAGAAAAGGTTCAAAACTTTATTCCTTGAATATTAGAATTGACCAAAGAGAAGTTAATGATTCCATGAGACAATAAGAAATAATAAAATATAATTAGATTGAAAAAATGTAAGGTGTCTCATTTCATAAACTGTTCTGGAAAACAAGAAGAAAGTTTACAAATCATTGAATCTCTAAAGTTTATACCAAAAAGAAAGAGAAAGAGATCCTTGTCATTTTTATAAATCATGATTGAAAACTTCCCAAATCTATTAGAACCAGAGTAAAAAAAATATAATCTAACGGTCATCTCCTGGAAAAACCTTCAAACAAAAAAATTCCATTAAGAGCTTTCAATAAAGAAAAAATACTGCAAACAGCTAAAAAGAGAGTTCAGCCCTGAGTATCCACAATTAGGATCACACAAGATTTGGCAGCCACTCCATTTGAGCAACAGAGTTTGGACTGCCAAATTTTAAAAGGCAGAAGATAAAGGCTTACAAGAATAATTTACACAGGAAAACTAAGTGTTTTATGTAGGGTCTGGAGTCAGGAAGGCTCATTTTCCTGACTTTAAATCTGGCCTCAGATTCTTACTAACTCTGTGACTGTTTGCCTCAGTTTTCACAAATATAAAATGATCTGGAGAAGGAAATAACAAACTACTCCAGGGGTTATGAAGAGTTGGACACACTGAAAACAACTGAATGACAATGACAATGAAATAGAGGTCTTCTTGGTATTCTTAATGGAAAGACCTTAGAGAATACAAACACTGGAGTTCCGAGAAATAGAAAGGTAAAAATACAAGTGAACAATCAGAGGGAACTAAATAAGTGATGAGGGAGATATGTGTCCTCTCAGAATTATAATATCAAGAGTTTTGAGAGTGGTTTTGTTAATGTTTTGATGACATTTAAAAGAGAAAGGAAAGAAAAGGAGGAAATTGCCATTTCACATAATCAGGATGGACAAGTAGAAAATTATATAAATAAAGAGGAAGGGGTAGTAACAGAGCATCACATCACTTTCATCTGAACTGCTCAAGAAAGGATAGAGGATATACCCATTCATCTAAAACATGCTGTTGGGCAAATAATTCAGCTTAATAGGGAGATAAGAAGAAATAAGGGGTTTGAGGGAAATAAGAGAGAGGGATTAATTGAAAACAGTACTAGCCACTTTTAGAGAGGATGGATCAAAGAAGGATTTTTAATGAAAAAAAAAGGGGGGGGGAGTGTGATTGGGGTCTGGAAAAGGGAAGTGAAGGAAGTTTAGGAAACTAGAAGCAGATTGTATTTCTATCTTTGCCCTTAAGGAGTTTATAGTTTGAAAAGGGAGTTGACCTCCATATGAAATAGAGGTTTGCGAACGGTCATTCTAGCATTTTTAACTATTTCCCTTATAAATAACTATAATACAAAGTCGAGAACAAGAATTAAAAGAAAAAGGGCACAAAAGAAAGTGTTGTGAATTGGAGGATGGATGGTTGATATGAGTATGGAAGGTCATGTGAAACAGATGACATTTGAACTGATTCTTTAAGGGCAGGTATATTTTGTTATGTAGAAATGTAGATAAGGTTTTCCAAGTTCAGAGTAATGTGAACAGAGGCACAGAAGCAAAAAATTAAAAATGATGAGTAGTTTTAGGTAAAACATGAAAGAAGTAGATAAGTAGTGTGAGGTAAGACTGAACAGTTAGGTTGAAACTAAATTTTATAGCCTTAATACTGGACTAAGAATTTTGTGCTTTATTCAGCAGATCATGGTGAGCTTTTGAAGGTATTTGACCAGATGTATAATATGCCCATAATTGTCTGTATGATTGCTTACTTCTGTTAAGTGATAAGATTTTTGAGTTGTAAGACTATTATTTTTCCATGTCCATGTTGTAAATCCAAAACCAAGTATATAATGTTAAATAAATTTTTGTTGAATTGAAAAACTGACCTCAGTTACTCAGAGTGGAAACCTCCAATAAAATATTACCCTGCAGTCTGTGTGTGCCTATGTATTCACAATGGTAAATTTGTTAATGTGACCCTGGGCAATTAATTTACTCTATAAAACATATCTGTAAAATTCAAGTGTTAGACTAAATATCTTTTGAGTTCTGTTCTTGTTTTCATTTATGAACCTCTGATGATAAATATTAAAGACAAAAATTCCAAACTGAATTTTAAATAGCTTTTGATAGAAACTTCATCTTAGCCCTAAGCCTTTTGTTGGCTTAATTTAATGATTTTTCTACTTGAGTTAACATTGTCATTTATTTAAAAGTTATTACTATAAACATTAAAATAATTTGAAATTAAATTGGATTTGTTTTTAGCAGTTTAAATCATTTTTCTATCAGAATTGGTTTTGTTCATTCAAAATCTTAATCACTTGATGGTTAGCAAGATTCTCATCTTATTCGCCAGGTGAAATTATTTATAATTGACTTGGGTGAGACTATCTAGCCAGTGTTTCTAGGGGATTTCAGTATTATATATGTCTTGACAGTTAAAAAGTGTTTGCTGAATTCAAATCCAGCTTCAGGCATTTAACAGTTACTGGCTGTGTCACCCTGGGCAAGTCACTTAACCTCAGTAGCCAAGGGAGGGGGGAGCGGAGAGATAGTGTTTGGTTTCATGTTCAAAATAAATTAAAACCATTTTTTTAAAAGTTCATAACCTTGTAAAGTGATTCCTAAGTCAACATTTATTAATTGCATTGCATTGTATAATCAGATGACATTTATTAAAAATATCTGGTTGTAATATGATGGAAGTTAGGCATGTTTACCATGTGGAAATGTGAGTTTTATTTTGAGAATGTTTTCTTTTGTTTTTCTTTCTAAAGATCAGATTTCTGAATTATTGTTAGCATTTGTTTTCCTATCCTTATAAGTATTTTTGGCTTTTCAAATAAATATTTAACATTGGATATTCTTGTTTAATGAAAATTTTTTTAAATGAATCAGTTAAAATTGGAGCTATACACATGTAATATGACTGAATATGAACCTGTGAAATATTTTAACAGTCATTTTGAATTGGCTTTTACTTTATTTTGATTTTAGCTATCCAGAGTTTTGGATCTTCCACCAGAAAACTTGATCAAGTCAATATCTGCAGTTCCAATATCCAAAAAAGAGTAAAGTATTTTTTTTTCCATATAGTAAACTGAAATGCTGCTCACCTAAATTGATATAGCATGTGTATACACACATTTTATGCTAGTAAACAAAATAGTTGAGTTTCAGGGAGCCAGCTATGGAAGTAAAATTTTATATATTAAAACATTTTCTCATTGACATTATACTATAGAAATATATGTACAGAAAAAATTATATTTCCTCTTTGAACAATTAGTCTTGCCTAAAAGTCAGAATGGTTTGCCTCAGGAAGTCATAAGTTCGTTCTAATTGGATATTTTCAAATAGAGATTGGGTGTGTAAAAATGGGAATTTTTTTTAGAGTATATAGATCCTGAAGGCCCTTTCAACTATGAAATTCTGTAGTTGTCTCAAATATTGACTTATTACAAGTTCTGATAATTTTCCTATATTATCTATACTGCTGTTCTCTTGGAGAGGATTTTTTTTAAACTAGAATTTAGAGCAAATAAATTAACTGGAACTTGTCAAGAGTCTCCATTAATTAAATTCTGATAGACTAAGCACTGATGGTATGTAGAATATAGTGTCTCTTCACCCTCACTCCAACTATACTTCTCAGGAACTTTGTTCTCAGAGCTAAACAGGACCCTAGTAGAGATAATATAATTTGACACCTTTCTCAGCATAACAGCAGTCAACATTGAAACACATTTAAAACTGTTCTCAAGCCATCTTATAGTTGGCGTCCAAGATAGACCTATTTCAGTATATGCATAAAATATAAACTTGGATCTTAAACATTCTGTTGATTTCATTAGTTTGTATATTCCCTCCACTGACTTGGAATCAAGCCTTTTTTTTTTTTTTGCCTTTTCAGCTTGGGCTTTTTATTTGTACCTCGTAAATGATCTACCCAGTGTATTAGAGTCCTGCCTCTTTTTTTCTATATTCTATATTCTTTTTTCTCTTTTTTGTGCGTGTTCTGAAGATATCACTGTACTATGGTGTTGTCTATCAGCTGCTGTCATTCAAGAAGACAAGAAGTAATACCACTGTAATATCTTGAAACATCCAGGTTCTTCTCTCCCAACATTCCTATTATTTCTACTCTACCACTCATTTCTTCCATTTGTGAGAACTGGATGCAGAATAGACTTTTCCCTTGTTGGTTATTGTACCTTTTGAAAGTTATTTTCTCGAGTGTAAAAAATAAAAAAATAAAAAAAGAGTAATAATATTTGCCCTGCTTAACTCTTTGGAACACTGAAGTATTCCAGATAATAGACTTGAGATTACTTTGCATGTTGGAGGGGAAGAAAGCAAAAGTGCAATGCAAATTGTTGGCTCATTTTTAAATTTATTTTGCTTGATGTAAAAGCTTTTTAAAATTGTAAATAGAAGTTGGAAATAGAAAATAGCCATAGTCTTTCTTTAGAGTTCCTGTGAATTTTTTAATAGGGAGAAACAATTTTATTCTCTTTCAATATTTTTTAGAGAAGTAGCTGATTTCCAACTTTCTGTACATTCTGTGCTGGAGAGCAGCAGTGGTCACTCAAAACCAGATATTCAAGTTCAAACCCGAAGACTAGCAGAGAAGGTATTTTAATACCTAATTTGTGTTGTTTTTTTTTTTATTAGATATTAAGTTTATTACTGGGCTAAAAACAGACTGTCTGTTTAATCATACATTTATAGTAATCATTGCCCAAAAAAGCTGACTAATGTGAAATAATTTTATTTTAAAGTATTACTGTAAAACTGATTTTTTTCAAATTGTATAAAAATAACAGATTTATTCTTCATTCAGCATCTTGGATAAATTGAAGTAGTAGATAACAATTTTAAAATAGTTCTCGATGAAGATGAACATAAAATGAGAAGAAAATGATTAGATGTAATAGAAAATTGTTAGAGTTTGTATGATTTAATAAATCTTTTTTACTTCTAATAGCCACGGTTTCTTTAGTAGCAGGGAAAAAATGTAGGGGTAATGAATGACCAAATGTAAGTTGTCTGTATCGTGGTATCAGAATGTGAAGTTAGATCAGGTCTGTTAAGAAGCTAATTATAAGTGAAGCAGAGAGAGAATTGGGATCAGAAATGGCATATAATAGAAAATAAAGGTTATTTAGCTAATAAAGGGATAACTAAGATGATAAAACAATCCTGCAAATAAGTAATAGAGTTTTGTTTTGTTTAAACTAATTCAAACACTCTTTAGGAAAGACATCTATATATAGGTTTCTGTCTAAGTTAACCTGTAGTTAAAATGTGAATCTCCTTTTACAGTGTTCCTGACAATGTATAGCCTTTCTCTGCTGGAAAACTTCAGACCTCCTAAGGGAGCTTCTTCTGCATGTAATTCGCTCTATGCAGAAACTTCCCATTTAGTCAAGCCAAAATAAAAACAAAGCTTTTTTATTATTATTATTTTAATTTCTAATCAGAATATAAGTTCCTCTTGAAGAAATATTATTTTGTTTTGACCAAGCACAATGCTTTATACATCATTCAGTCAGCATTTAATAAATATTTTTTAAGGTGAAATGAAATAAAATCTTTCTCTACAATTTTTATCCATTGTTCCTAGTTTTGTTGTCTAGTGGCAAGAAAAAGAAGTCTATTTCTTTTCCTTGGGATTTCCCTTCAAATATTTGAAGACCCTAATGATTTTGAAGTCTTTTTTTTTTTTTTTTTTTTTAATCTCTAGGCTAATCATTCTCTGGTCTTTATTTATAAAACAAATAAAGAAACAAAACATTGTAATGAAGCTTTTTGTCTTTATTTTATTGTCCTTGATAGTTCTTCCCCCATATGAAGATTTCATTGGCCAGTTCATGAGGCTTGGTGGTATAATTGAAACTATATCTCCTGGTTTGGGTAGTAGAGCCTAGCATTGAGTTACCTTCTTTCATTTCATCTTTTTTGATCCTTTATATCTATCATTTCTCAGAAATAATAACTAGAGGTATCAACTAGTTTCATAATTTCCTCAGACAGTAATATCATCTATACCTGTTACCTGAATGCAGAAGTTAATATACATAATAAGACACATAACTCAGGAAACTGATAGTTATAGCTATTATTATGAGTAGATATATAGAAAAACATGCCAGTGGTTGTCCAGACATGAACTGGATTTTTACATTATGTGCATTTATATGCATGTGTAATATCTTAAACATTTTAGGCACATTGTTTTTTGTTTTTGTTCCAATCTTTCATTTTTATTATTTATGATTTTTTTTAAATTAAAGCTTTTTATTTATAAAACATATGCATGGGTAATTTTTCAACATTGACCCTTGCAAAACCTTGTGTTTAAAATTTTCCCCTCCTTAACCTTACCTCCTCCCCTAGATGACAGATGATCCAATTCATGTTAAATATGTTAAAATATGTGTTAAATACAGTATACATATACATATTTATACAGTTATCTTGATGCACAAGAAAAATTGGATCAAGAAGGAAAAAAACTGAGAAAGAAAATAAAATGCAAGCAAACAACAACAGAAAGAGTGAAAATGCTATGTTGTGGTCCATACTCAGTTCTCACAGTCCTCTCTCTGAGTGTAGATGGCTCTCTTCATCACAAGATTATTGAAACTGATATGAATCATCTCATTGTTGGAAAGAGTCAAGTCCATCAGAATTGATCATTGTAGAATCTTCTTGTTGCACTTTATTTTGTAAAAATATTGGCTAATGGTTTTAGAGAGACATTAGCCATTTCCTTAAGTTCTCCAAACTACATATCATCAGGCCTGTTTATTTGTACATAGTTAATAAGTTAAAAACATGCACAATTCAAGACCCTTGTTCTTATATGACTCTGAGAACTGACACATAGAACAAAATTAATTGACTAAACACCAGTTGAATTATTTACATTATGTATATTAATGTAAAATATTTTAATATGAAACTATATGCTTTATGATGCTCAGATAGAAATAAAATGTATAAAATTTGCATGTCAGAATGATTGTTGTGATGGCAAGTCATCATCTCATTACCAGAAACATTTAGAATTTCAAAGGAGAAGAATGGAGATCTGGAGTGGGACAGCATTTCATGATGTAAGATATAAGGATATAAGGTAGGAAGTGATGAAAGGGATAAACAAAAGAAGGGAACTTGGAAAGAGTTTATCTGATTAAAAAATAATAAGCCTAGGAGAATAGAGACAAGATGCATTGACTAAAAAGAGTTCACTGGATGCTGTTGCAGATCAAATACTTATTTTCATCTTAGAATTGTATGTGCCTCTTTTCATTTAATATATAATTTAATGTATTTATATCTCCAGCTAAAATGTGATACAGTAGTGAGTGAAATCAGCACTGGACCTGGGACAGTAAACTTCAAAATAAACAGGGAACTGTTAACAAAGGTAAGAATTGTTAATATTTCATATTTTATAATTTAGGCAAAAGCCAATCCTTCAATCATGGAAGCTCTTCTAAGATGGAATCTTTTGAAATTTACATGGAATTTTATATTTCAAACAACGAATATATATTGAGTGCTTGCTGTTCAACAACTTGATTCAGAGTTTCTTAATCCATTATATACCAGATGCAGAGACCAAAAAAAAAAAAAAAAAAACCCACAGTTTCTGCCCTTAGGGAGCTTATATTTACTAAGGAGATATCACATGTAAGCAGATGATGTAAATACAAGTTATCACTGTTCTTGGAACAATGAAAGACATAAGGGAAATGTAAAAATCACCTGCTTTCTGGGAACCTATATTCTAATGGAAGAAACTAGATTTCATTCAATACTTCATAGGCAATACAAAATTGTCTGGTATAAGTAATAAATAGAGTCATGAAGGGACCTGGACTGAATTTTTAAAACCATCTAGTCCAGCACACCCTTTCCCCCCCACCCCTCCCCAGATAAGGAAACTGAAGCCCAGAGAAGTTAAGAAATTTGTCTATAATTGAATAATAAAAACAGGACCCCCAAATCCATTTCACTTTCAGCTATGTAACTTTGGAGATCGGGTCTGTCATTATGTGTTTTTTCTTGATGGTAGTCATGCTGTTAGTATTTGTTGATGGAGAAAATACATAATAAGAAAAACTTAATTCATTAATATTTCTAAATGGATTTGTATTTCATTAATGACAGTAATATATGTGATTTGAAAAATAATAAGTTATTTCTGTGCAAAGCATACATCATTCTACAGAAGGTATGCATATTATTTATGAATTCACAGTAAATTCATAAACCTGTTGCAATAATTATATGATTCTCATTTTGAGAACAACTATTTTAGACATCCCCAATTTGCTGGTCTTTTGCTATAGGTTTGGTTTGATTTGTTCTTCATGTTCCAGGACATCTAGGAGTGATACTTTCTGGATGATAACTTTCTGCATATAAAGAGTTTTAAGGTGGCATCACTTCATGTTGACTGTCTTTTTAAAAAATAAAATACCTTATATGTCGAGGAGCATGCTACAGAATACTTCAGTGTAATGCCTCTGCTCTAGGATCTAGAACAGTACCATGCTCACATTAGACAATAAATAATTTCCTCCCTTCCAAGATTCAGAAACCTATGCTAAGGAGTTTTAGTCTTCAGGAGTTGAGAGATCCAAAAACAGACTGAAAGATTTAAGATAGGTTGTATTTTATCTCAATATTAAAACTATTTCTCCCAGTTAATAATTCTATGGAACTGATCAATTTATTCACACCAGAGTTTACAGAGTAGAGGTAAACAGGTTTTGTTTTAAGTATTCATTTTCCTTTGCCAGTTGCAAAATACTAGATGAAGAACCATGGTCCTGTTTCTTTCTATTGTTTTAAATGGAAAAATGGTGTTTAATAAAATTTTGCTTTAAAGCTCTTTTGTATTGAATAATGCTGTATCTGATGATGGATGGTTAAAGTTACAAATTAGTCTTTAACAACCTTATGTTGACCTTATTTTCATTCTTTGGTCTCAATTCTTGATTGTTAATTTGATTCAGAGTGATGAACTAGCCTGTTTTTTTAAAGGTGAAATATACTTGGGGGTGACCTTTTTGTGGCTGTAGATTCAAATCTTATACAACTAAGTGTAATTCATTTAAGGTGCCACATTAAGGGATTAACCCTAGCCCCAAGGCATTGTAGATTGTATTGCCTCTGTAGTTGACACTGTTCCTAAAAGATCTCATGAGACAGAAATTTTTTTTTTCTCAATTACTGATCAGGATTAAACTCAAAAGATAAGTGTGTTGTGCTATCTCTGCTTCTTGTACCTACTTCTGTTTCCCTCTTTAGTCAGATATTAAAGAAATAGCCTACTGGAATGTATTTAGTTGCACAGATAGCCAAGAGTAAGCTTACTAAAGTTGTAGTGTTGTGTATTAGGCTGGCATGTTAAGTGCTGAGCATATCTTTGCCAGTCAATTAAAAATGTAGCTTTATTTAATCTATTTTTTTTTTAGGTTATGATACTCATGAGTCCAAAGTCATATATTTCATTTTAGCAGCTAGTGTTTATATGGGGTCCTTCTGTGTGCCAGACACTGTGCCAAATATTTTACAAGTATTATTTCATTTGATCTTCACATCCTGGGAAGTAAGTGCTATTATTATTCCCATTTTACAGTTAGAGAAACCGAGGCATGCAGAGACTTAGGTGACTAAGTATCTAAAGACAGTTTTGAAATTGAGTCTTTCTGATTCAAGACCCAGGACTCTAATCACTGGGCTCTCTGGAAAAACTTTATTGAGACAATAGCTGAGATCATTTAACTGACTACATGTGTTGTAAATGTATATTCCATGATTCTCCAGGGAGTTAGGGAAAAGGATCATTCCCCACTTGGGGATACCTAAAAGTGTATATCCTGCAACCAGAAGGTTAATCAAACATGTTAGGTGAGACCTAGTATCTCCAAATAAAAATTTATAGATGAAATTGCCTTGTCTTGTCAGAATTTATATTATAGAACTACCCTGATGGCTAGTTCTTCTAATTACACAGAAACTTTTCCTTTCCCTCTTCACATTCTTCTTAACCTGTTTTGATCTGGCTTCCAAGTTTATCATTCCACTGAAAACCACTTTATTTTATGATAATAATCAGTGTACTCTCACTTACAAAATCCAATGGTTTTTTCTCACTTTTTATTCTCCTGGATCTTTTTGACATGTGATGACTTTCCCTGCATTTTCTCCTTAGGTTTTAGGGACACTACTCTCTCCTAGTTCTCCTACATATCTGATAGCGCCTTCTCAGTCTTTTTTGTGGGATCCTCCTCTATATAACACTCTCTAACTGAAGGTCCCTCAAGGTTCTGTCCTGAGCCTTCTTTTTTTTCTTCCTTCATACTACCTCACTAGATATTCTTATCAATTTCTATGGATTTAATTATTGTCTCTAAATACCGACATTCACAAATCTACTTATCCTGCCCCAATCTCTCTTCTGACTTTTAGTCTTACAATTTCAGTTGCCTTTCAAACGTCTCTAATGGATGTCTTGTAGACAAATTTAATGTGTCCAAAACTCCTACCTTCTCTATTATACCATTTTCCCAATCTCTCAAGTTCACAGTTTAGGAATCATCCTCAGCTCTTTACTCTCTCACTCTCCTTATCCAGTCTGTTGCCAAGGCCCATCAGTTTCATTGTTGCAACATCTCTCATACACGCCCCCTTCTTTACTCTAGCACTGATACCACTCTAGTGCAGACCTTCATCACCTCATACCTGGATTATTGCAAAAGCCTTCTAGTGGGTCTGCCTGTCTCAAGTCTTTTCCCACTTCATTCTACCCTCCATTTAGCTGTCAGTGATTTTCCTAAAACACAAATTGACTATATCACCAACCCACTGAGTATTGTCTACTCAGTAAACAATAGTGGCTCCCTACTCCCATGACCTAATGAAAAATGTTCTCTTTGATATACAAAGCCTTTCATAAGGTGGCTGCCTCCTGTCTTTTCAGTTTTATTGCACTTTGTTCCCCAGCACATATTCTTTGATCCAATGACACTGGTCTCCTGGCACTTCTAAAAACGAGGCATTTATCATTTCTCAGCTCTAGATATTTTCTTTGGGTGTCCCTCATTCCTGGAACTCTCCTCATTCTATGTTACCTCAGGGGAGCAGATTTGATGCTTACTTTTTTAAGGGTATAACTTAAGATTTTTTTTGTACCTCAGTGATCTCTCAAGGTTTGATAGTATACTGCTGGCACAGAGCAGATGGAGAACTCAGAATATAGTGATCAGTGAAAGAATAAAATAAAAAGTGCTCAGCATAGAACAAAAGAATAACCTACAAAGAAGCAAAGATGGAAGGTCATGAATATAAGACATTATATTATATGTTATATATATTATATATACCCTCTCAAAATGGAAATTTATTGTTTACATATTTTGAATCCTTCCTGTTCTGCTAGACACATTACAATATTTTCTTTTGTTTTTCCTTTTTCTGTCTATTTGGTTTTTTCTTACTTTGTATTTAGGTTATAAATAGGTTGTTTTTGTTTTGTTTTTTTTAAGAAGGAAACTATGCACTAAATGTGCATAGTAAAGAAAAACAAATTCTTATGGGGCAGTTAGATGGTGCAGAGTGGATAGAGCTTCAGCCCTGGAGTCGGGAGGATCTAAATTCAAATACAGTCTCAGACACTTAACATTTACTGGCTATGTCACCCTGGGCAAGTCACTTAACCGCAGTTGTTTCATACACAAAAAAATTCCTATTGTGGCCATGTCCAAAATTGCATAGACCTTAAGTGTGGAAATAGGTGCACAATGATGCTAGATAATATTTTGTATTGTATTTGGGATCAAAGAATATTGTTTTGAATCCCCTGGGAAAAACATAATGTCCTTGAAACCTTCTGTTTCCTGATATATAAAATGAGGGTGTTGGACTAGAAGGCCTCCAAGGTCCATCCTATTCTTTATAGAGTTATTAAATTTTCCAAGCATTTTTTGTGCATTTTCTCATGATCCTTAAAATCTATGTGATCAGTGCTATAGGTCTAAGTCTCACCATTTTAGAGATGAAAATTTGAGGCTCAAATAAGTTAAATAACTTGCCCATGATCATTCAATACAATTTATGTATATTGAAGGTATAATATGAACTTGGCTAGGTCCTTCTTCAAGTCCAATATTATTTCTGCATTGCCCAAATAAATCTATCTTAAATTAAACTCTATTTTTAGGGAAAAAATGCAGTATATAAAGATTATAATCTGGCTTCTATCACAACACTCTACTGAAACTGCTCTCTGATAATGATCTTATTCTCCTTGAACTGTGATATCTGAAGTTTTTGACCATCTCATCCTTTTGAATGTCTACTTCTTTCTTTAGAAAAATATTTTTATTATTTTTTCTTAACTCCTAAAACTATTTTTTTTCTTTCTCTTGTTATTTCCTCATCTCCTTATACTTCTTGAGCCATAGGTATCTTAAAAAGGTTCTTTTAATTTCCTCCTCCTCCATCTATTTTGTAAGGTAAATTATCACTTACATTCATATGACTTCCTAATCTCTACATCTAACTCCAGTCTCTTTCCCAGATATTTCGTTTCATATTTCCAGCTACATACTATATTTCCTTACTTGAACGTCTTACTTATTCATTCCATCCCACATCAGATTCAATATATCCAAAATTTTGGTTCTCATATTCTTCCAAAACACTTGGCCTTTTACATAACTTCTATATTTCTCTTGATGTTATATTCCCAGTATCCTTTTCACCTAGGCTCTGAATTTTAGAGTCATCTTTGACTCTCTGCTCTCAGTCTTTAGATTTTCTAAGCTCCTGAAGGTAGAGATTTACATAGAGAAGTTTCAGTTCTCTATGAAATAATAAGATAATTATTTAAAATCATTTTTTCATAGTAACTTTTTAAAGAATTAAATTCTGATTGCACTTATTTTTTAGACAGTGCTACAACAAGTATTTGAAAATGGTGCAAATTATGGATTAAAAAGTGAACTTTTTTCTGATCTTCCCCAGAAGAAGGTAGTGGTTGAATTTAGGTGAGTATATATACTTAGATACTAAACAGTTCATATAACTAATTGAGAAAGTACTTTTCAGGTTGGTGCTTTGCAAACATTAACTACTTTCATATTATTTTAAAGTTGGGAGAATCTCAAAAGCAAAGCATTTAGGATCTGAGGTCATAGTGCATTATATAAGACATGAGTTTGTAGATAATCAATCCAGATATTTTTTCACTTGTTAGATTCTTTGTCTTTTGTCTTTTTAAAAAATAAAGTATCATTTATTTTCTTAGTAAAAGAATGTTTCTCTGCACAGCATTCTTTTGAGATGTGTTGCTTATTATTATTCTTAGAGTACAAAGCTTTATGCAAAATCATTAAAATATTAGTTTGGGTTATATAGTTACTTGAAATAATCTCAGTAGTTATCCTTACAGTTGTGTTTGTGGTCTATTTTTAAACAGCCAAAGAGAAGAGAATATCCTACTAGTGTATAGTTGGTCATGAGACAATATTTTAAAAATGCTTTAAAATACATGTTAGTTTTATTTCTATAGTAAATAAAGAATAGCAGTAACAAATTCTTATTTTTCTATTTGGAAAGTCAAAAAATGTTATAGATAATTTTTTTAAGTTAATATTTCTGTGGGAGGGCTTAAAAATAATAGCCATTGAATATGAATTCTTTGAAATGAAAATGAGAATTCTTTGAAAGAAAAAAATAGGCCACACTCACATGTTATATAAACCTGATTTGGGGAAAATGACTAGCCTCTAATCAAATGCTTAGTAAGTCAGAAAACTACTTAGTAAAGGGACCAGAGAAAAGGAAATAAATGGCTTCATGGATAATTTCATTCTGGTGATATTGAACTCTCGATAAATAGCCTATTCCATTTTTAGGAATCATATCTTTCAAAATGCCTGTTTAAATGTCAAAATAGTCCCCTCCCCTGAAAGTGTTGGGATTTCACAATGACAAATCATCTCTGATTTTCGCATTCTTTTGATTCTAATCATCACACCAATCTTCTATTTTGCTACCTTATTTCTGCTTTAAATAATCTTTTTAAATTTTGTAGTAGACAACGATTTTAGCTAGGTATATATAATGTCATTGTGATTAATGGTGCTACTTTATAACTAATAGGTTCTTTTCAATTAAAGATCATTGTTTCTCTCTGACCTTTGCCTTGTTGACATTTTCCTGAACCTTTATGGCTTTATTTTTGTTATAAATTTATTTTTTTTTGTTACATTTTAAGTTTCAAACTGTCTTCTTCTCATCTTCCCTTTCTTATAATATGGAAGAGAGAAGGCCACAATTTATCACAGATTTATAAATACATGTAAAACTATACTATGTATATTTCTGTTTATCAGTTCTTTCTCTGGAGAGGGATGCCATCTTCATTGATAGGAACTTTATAGTTGATTTGAGTATTATAGTACTCAGAAAGATTTCATTGTTCACAATATTGCTGTTACTGTATACAGCATTATCTTGGTTCTATTCACTTCACTGTTTTAAGATAATTATTTTATTTTTAATTTGTGGAATAAAGCATTTCCATTACATAGTGTTTTTAAAAAAATGATTGCATATGAAACTGCAAATCTGTTATGTACAACTTGCTATTCCTTTTAAATATATAATATTGTATAAATTTCTTTTTTTTTCTTCCCCCACTCTAGAGATAACTAGTATTATACACAAGTGTGTGTGTGTGTGTGTGTGTGTGTGTGTGTGTGTGTGTGTGTGTAAAATCATTCTATACATTTTTTTTAATCAGTTCTTTTTCTAGATGCAGATAGTATCCTCCTTTCATAAGACATTTATAGTTAGTTTGGGTATTTATAATAGTCACAGTGACTTATTCGCTCAAAGTTGTTCTTAAAACAATTTTACTTAACTATATACAACATTCTCTGGTCTTCTCATTTCACTCTTCATTATTTCTTTGCAGATCTATATAGGTTTTTCTAAGATTATTGAGCTCATCATTTCTTTTATAGCATAGTAGTATTCCAGCACAATTACATACCACAATTTGTTTAGCCATCCCCCAAATGATGGACATTCTTTCAATTTCCAGTTCTTTGCTACCATAAAGAGAACTCCTCTAAATAGTTTAAAACATATGTATACTTTTCCTGTTTTCTCTGGTCACCCTGGGAAACATACCTGATAGTAGTATTGCTGGACCAAAGGGTATATGCACAGTTTTATAAATCTTTGGGCATAATTCCAGATTACTCTCCAAAATGGTGGGATCACTTCACAGCTCCACCAACTGTATTAATGTCTACTTTACATTTTTTAAACTTTACACAAAAATCAACTTGTAGTGTTGTATATTTTTTATTTTTGTTTTTTGCAGTTCACCTAATGTTGCCAAAAAATTTCATGTGGGACATTTGCGTTCTACAATCATAGGTGAGTGCTAAAGGTGTCTTAAGACTATGTTAAAAGTCAAAAAACTGTCACTGCTTATTTGTGTGAATATGGACATAATATTTAATAAAATATACAATTTAAATTAAAATATGTTTTCTACTAAAAGATTAAATTTAAAAGTTAGGAAATATTTTCTACAGACTTTTAGTTTGTCAACTTTCTTTTATAGTGTATTCACTAAAACAGAGTACAGAATTCTAGCTTTGGTCTGTTCTGTTAAAAAATTGCAATATAACTATGGTTTTCCTTAGTCTGTATACTAAACTTCTATTAATGCAGCTCAGTATTGCATGGGTTTTCAAAGAAATCTACCATATCATATTATTTACAGCCAAATAAAATCCAGCTTTTTCTTATAGACATCAGTATAGGTCAACTTGTCTTATCAACAAGCAATTGGTTTTTGAACCTAAATTCTTGATACTTTTAATTTGGATAAATAAAATTTTGGGAGGCCGAATATCAGAGTTAAAAGTGAATGAATGGATGGATGAGCTATGATTAATGCAGTCATGTAGGCAGACAAAAATAGAATTTTTGTCTTAACAGAACTGAGATTGCCTATTTAATGAAATATAATTAATTGCTTGGCTTGTAAAGATAACTAAGCAAATCCAAAATAAAACCCATCAAACATGATAGAAAAAAGAATGCTGCATTTATTTTCTTACTGTCCTTCTTCTGCCTCTTTTCCTTCCCTCCCTTTTGCCCTTTTCTTCGCTCTCCCTGTGATTTTATCAGTATAAGAAGTTCCTAATAGGAAGTTTTTCTGCTTATGGAGAATAGTATCTCTTCTGCTGTATACAGTCTTAGAACATGAGGCCTTGATGTCTGATTTATCAGACTGATAAACCCAGTAGGGATAAGGGGTGAGATTTGATCTACTACACTAAGTTGGGATACTATGCAATTTTTAAAATACCTTATTGATGCTTTATTTTTGATATTACTGTCAGTTCTCAATGACTCCTCCATAATCCCCAATACTCTCTTTAGTAACAAATAAAATACAGTTATGAAAAACAAGTAAACATTTAGACAAATGCAAACCTCATTCTGCATCTGTAGTTGATCACTTTTTAGCTCATACTGGTCATTTTATTGTTGATTTCCTTTCTGTCTTATTGTCATCATCACATAAATTTTGTCCTGATTCTTCTCACTTTGCTCTTTATCAGTTCATATGAGTCTTTATGTTTTCCTGAATTCTTCTGATTTATCATTCTTTTATAGAACAGTAATACTCAGTTGGATAGGTATAGCATAATTTGTTCAGCTTTTCCCCATTTAGTGAGCTTTGTTTCCATTTGTTTACCTCTGCAAAATTACTGGTGATGAATAATTTGTTCTCTATGAGAATCTTCCCTCTGTCTTTGACCTCCTTTGGATATAGTCTGGTCATGCATAAAAGAATATATACAGGTTAGGTATTTTTTGAGTTAATTGCAAATTATTTTGTAGAGAAGGAAGTACTTCATAGTTCTAACAGTACATTACCGTGTTTGTTTTCCTGTAGCACTTTTAACATCTTCATTCATGTAGTTTTTGAGAGGCTTGTACATTACTTTTTTTTTTTTTTTTTTTTTTTTTTTTAAATTTAATAGCCTTTTATTTACAAGATATATACATGGGTAATTTTACAGCATTAACAATTGCCAAACCTCTTGTTCCAATTTTTCACCTCTTACTCCCCTCCCTAGATGGCAGGATGACCAGTAGATGTTAAATATATTAAAATATAAATTAGATACACAATAAGTATACCCGACCAAAACGTTATTTTGCTGTAGAAAAAGAATCAGACTCTGAAATATTGTACAATTAGCTTGTGAAGGAATTCAAAAATGCAGGTGTGCATAAATATAGGGATTGGGAATTCAATGTAATGGTTTTTAGTCATCTCCCAGAGTTCTTTTTCTGGGCATAGCTAGTTCAGTTCATTACTGCTCCATTAGAAATGATTTGGTTGATCTCGTTGCTGAGGATGGCCTGATCCATCAGAACTTGTACATTACTTTTTAAAACTTCCTGTTAATATATCTAGATCACTTATTATTTGAAATAGCAATTTTTTTTTGTAGTTGTACCAGTTCTCTAACTATCTTGGATATTAGACCTTAATGCTATTTGCTATGAAGATTTTTTTTTCCCCTAATGGGACATTTGTGATGGTGCTTACAACCCTTTAATTTTCAAGGAATGAAGGTCTAATCCTTCTGAAGGGGCTTTTGAGGCCTTAAAAATCTTTTATAGAGCTGGTGTCATCAATTTCTTTTCAAACAGGATTTCACCTTTGGAAATTGATACTTTAGATATTGTTTTCTCTTTGGATTAGGTGGCAAGGAATAGAGGAGAGATTGGCATCTATATGATCCTGTAGTTGGCAGCATCATTGTCTTTTCAGATAGTATTATAGACAGTTACCAACATTGAGTGGAGGATTAGAATTGTCTCTTTTCTTTGCTGGAAGTGTCTCCATACAGGCAGCCAACTATACACTGAGTACTCATCTTATGTGATGACATATCTGATAAATGTAGATGGTAGTAGTCCCCATGAGGAGGTGGTTGTGTTTCATTAGTTCTCTTCTGAGACCACTGTTGCTTTTCCATTATTCTTTTTAGTTTCTTTTTAGTAGTCTTTTCATTTTTGCTGTCTTCATTATATATATTGTTCTTTTGGTTTTGCTTATTTTACTCCCCAGTTCAAATCATATTTCATTTATCTGAATTCTTCATATTTGTTATTTCTTCCTGCACAATAATATTTCATTATATTCAGGTGTGATGGTTTGTTGTTGTTCAGTCATTTAGTCCTCTCTGACTCTTCATGACCTTATGGACTATAGCATGCTAGTACTGTCCTTGAGGTTTTCTTGGCAAGGATACTGGAGTGGTTTGCCATTTCTCCAGTGGATTAAGGCACAGGTTAAGTGACTTGCCTATGTTCACACAGCTAGTAAGCATCTGAGTCCAGATTTGAAGTCAAGTCTTCTGATTCCAGCCCTAGCACTCTATTCACTGAATTGCCTACCTGCTTTCTGGATTCATGTACCACAGGTTTTTTAGCCCTTTCTTATTAGGCAGGCACTCACTTTAAGTTCATGGATATTACTGAGTGCTGCTGAATGTTTTGATGTTCATTACCTCTTTATTTCTGATTTTGATCTCTTTGCCCCTAGTCATTTATATGAAGTTCTGACTAACCAGCTTTCTCCTGTGTATTATTATAGTTGATTTCTTAAAATCTAAATGTCAGTTTTGACATTGATTCTTCTATTACTGTCAGGTTAATAGCTAGAGAAGATTGCTCTTATTGCCATCTGTAGATTAGGAGGGAAAATCAGAAAGAGACCCAGAAGAAAGAAATGTAATATTCCAGGTATGGTGTGGTTATAGATTGTATTATATTATGCTTTCCTCAGAAGAGAGCAAGGTCCATAATGCTGTGATTGAAAGGTAGGGGCTCAAGAAAGAAATAAAGCAAACTATTTATGAGTTGCCTTAGATGAAAGGGAGTTTGTTTATAATTTACTGGAGGTTGCGTAAAGCACAGCAGAAGTTACAAGTCTTCTTCCTTGTCTGAAATTGACTTAGTAATTGCTAAATTTTTACAAATCCTACTAATAAAGGAAATTCTATTGATGTAAAGAAAGTGCAAAGTAATTCCTTGGGTTCTGTCATATAAATAGACAGGGTAATGAATGAACTAGTAAAAAATTAATTTACATGATGAATTTCTAGCAAATGTACAATGTGCTGTGCTAGACTTTTGTTATAGAGAAAAAGAAAGGTGGTGTGCATGAATTGGTGGTAAGAATTAAAAACTTTTGTTAATTAATAGGGAATTTTATAGCAAATCTCAAAGAAGCATTAGGACACCAAGTAACAAGGATAAATTACTTTGGAGATTGGGGCATGCAGTTTGGTAAGTATGTTTGGAATTAAGTTTTTTTTCCTCCCTATTTTATTGTAAAACATAATCTGACTTGATTTTAGTTAATTTCTTATCATTATATTGAATAAAAATTTACTCAGTGAAATAGACCTTTCTACTTGATTTAAAGATTTGGGGGAGGCATATTTGTTTCTCAACAAAAAATGTTATTTTTATTAATAGACAAGCTATAGAGTAAAAATATATAATAATATATATATAATATAATTTATGTCTAAATCAGTATCTTTGTAGACAATCTAGATTTTTATTAAAATTTGAATGGCTTTTAATACTGTTTCTTAAATATAAAGATTCTTATACCAAGAGTATATGAGTAACCAGAGCCACTTTGTTTTCTCTATTGTTCTTTTCCTTATATACCTCTGCTTCTGGCCCCCTGCCCTTCTGTTATTTTAATTTTATCCAGCTAAGCTTTTTTATGCCTCATCACACAGAGTCTGGTCATTGTATCATTTACTCCTGTCAGCATTAAGACAAAGCTGCCATTTTCCATTTCCCTCTGTTCTGCAATAGGAAAGCAGAAGGGAAAGAGAGTAGCAAGCTTCAAAAAGGAACAGTATGTGAAGTAAAATATGTCTAGGAACCTCTGTTATTCTAAAAATATTCATAACTAGAAAAGTTTCAGGTACTGTTGTACTTTGAAGAGGGGAGGGCCAAGATGAACAAAGATTCTGTTCTGTTTTTGAAATCAACAAGAGCCTAGGTTACAATTTATTAAAAATTGTCGACTTTTTAGTAAAGTAATCAGAGACTTTTGAAAATGCTCAACAATCTCAAGGAAAATATGATTTCAAGATATAAACTGAAGTATCTATCAAGTATATAACATTTAATATGTTAAGCATTTGGGAAGGAAAAATGATCATTCATAGAAATCTTCGACAACAGAATGCTGATAACAATCCTTTTGAAGGAGTTTTTCTTTTAACTCGACTGTCCCATTATAAATAGGTAGTACCCTTTGAATTATTAAAATTTTAACTACAGGCTAAAAATATTCATTGCAATATACTTATTATTCTCAGGCTAAGCAATGAGAGATAATACTTCACATTTCACAACCAACTTATAACCCAGGATATTGCTTGTAGCTCCAAATCTTAGCCTCTCTTCTAGCCTTAATGGTCCAATTTCAACAGTTGTCCTCAACTTTTATTATGTTAACTTGACCATATTAGACATTTAACAGTTATTATAGAAGATGTGACCATGGTGTGCCAAATTATAGCTCCAGGATTTTATTATGATAATGCTTCTCCGGAGTACTGCTGTAGTTAATGATCTGCCAGCATTTCCATTATAGTTGTCAGTGTGGAAGAGTAATTTTGGTTGTTTCCGTCATTTATACCCTGTAGAAAGTTTGCAGATAGATCTAAGCACAGAACTAGTTAATGTGTACATAAATGTGTGTGTGTGTATACACACTGTATCTATGTGTGCACATATATCAATATGTGTGCATACAAGTAAATGTTAAAGGATCTTTATTTTTCACATTTATGCTTTTATAGGATTCCAAACATTTTTCCTTTTCTCTCATGATCCCAAATCACAGCCATTTTAAAAAAAATATTGGTGATTATTTAGTAAATTCCTCACTATGGGTCTGTTGTGTACCTATAGTGCCCATACTGTTCAGACTAAATATGTACATGGTATACAGTATGTTCCTTTGGTAAAGCCTCATTAAAAGTATACTTTTAAAACAAAATCCTAACTGCCCTGAACAGCCTGATGTGCCTTATATGTGAAACACCGAAACCTAATGAAAGAATAAACCTCTGATAACCCATTGTCTCTTTGATGATCTACTATAATAAGCCCCTTTCTTTTTAAAATTTTGCTATAGTTCTAGAGGTAAATGGATTTTTGAAAAAATCCACAAGTACTTCTTCCTGTGAAATTATTCATAGTGGACTCATACTAAATATATGTTTTCAGAATAAAACTGTAGAATCTACTGTTACCAAAATATCTTTTGAGCACAAACACAGCTTTTCAGAAAAATATTTTTTTCATCCCTCGTCCATATAAAGATATCTTGCTTTTTTTCATTAAAAACCTAAACTATTATGATTCATATTGGATTACATAATTTATATTCAGATTTTACATTTTATGGACACAACTCTTGATTAGAAAGAATTATAGTTTTGTTTTCCTATGTAGCATGACAAATATGAAAACATGCTTAGAAGAGTTGCACGTGTTTACCATGTATCAGATTACTTGCTGTCTTGGGGAAGCAGGGAAAAGGGAGAAAAATTTGGAAAACAAGATTTTGCTGAGGTGAATGTTGAAAACTACTTTTACATGTATTTGGAAAAATGAGATATCATTAAGAATTATAGTTTTGGCAGAGTTGAAATAAATAGTAATATAAAAAGTTTTTGTTGATGATATTAAGCATGAAATATAAAATGAAATTTCCATTTATCATATAAAAATAATTTCATAAGATACAGTATTTATTCTTCTGGAATTTCTAATCTAAGACCAATAAACCTAAGAATATTATTTGTGTATTAGCTAGGATTTATATTTTAAGGTTTGCAAAGCAATTTACAAATAATAATTCATTTTATTATCACAATAACCCTGGGAGGTAAGTGCTGTTATCCCATTTGACAGATAGTCAAAGAACATTTGTATAGTCAAAAGCATAAGTTTATTTTTAATTCAGCAGAGTTGGAACAAGAAATCTATCTCTGAATGCTTTGAATTATTTCCTTATCCCAGTTATACTGAAAATAACTAAGGAATTTTAATTTTCTAAGGATATTCCTCTTTCTAACTTGAAGTTTTAATATATACATATATATATATATATATATATACATGATATTTATATTTAATATATACATACATGAGATATATACAGCGTACATTTTATACTTAATAAAAAATTAATTTTATGTAATCATCCATGTCATAGATGACCTGATGTATAAGAATGAAGTAAGTATAGGAATTCAGAGAAGTCAGAAAAAAATTGGGAAGTAGAATTATTCTATATTAATTTATACTGAGCATTTATGTTGGTTAGCTTGGATGTGGAGAAATATTGATCATCAAAAGGTGCAGATGTCACACCTTAGTGTCAAGATATTAATTTGGTATAAAAGATAGAGCTTTTTCATAGAAATATATTCTGATTACATGTTCTTTAACATCCCATTTCATATTATATTTATCAATCATTATGTTAGGTCTTTTGGGAACTGGTTTTCAGTTGTTTGGCTATGAAGAAAAACTTCAATCCAATCCTTTACAGCATCTTTTTGAGGTGAGTTATTGAAAAATATTCTCTTCCTCTCCCTCTAAACTCTTCATGTACCTATTACCTTCTACACTGAAAGATCTTCAGAGATTGGCCTGATCTATAATCTACTAAAAAGCTTTGTAAAAAAGCTTGAATGACATCACTTATATGAACTTTTACTTGATTTCATAAATAGATGCACACATTCTCTTTTTCCCTCCCCAAAATACCTTCAATCATCTGTTTAAATGTTGACTATAAACTTATTGAGGAAAGAAGCTGTTATGATTTCATTTTGGTATCTTATAAATTTCCATTGCTTAGCATAGTTTCTTGCACATAGTGGCCAGTTAATTCAGTGCAGTAATAATTTATATTATACTTGTGAAGCATTGTAGATAAAAAAAAAGAAAGAAAGAAAAGAATGCTTGCCCTTTAAAAAATGTAATTTTTAGAGGGAAATGGGTATCAAATTTTAATAAAAATATTGACAAGCTAGATTTTGCTCAGAAGATGATGTTACTCAAGGATTACTCAAGGGCTTTATTTATGAATTCTTTCATGCATGACGAGGCATGAATTAAAATAGGATTCTGACATTTTTCATAGTGTTTACATACATAATTGTTAGTTCATTCTAAAGCCTACTGATTCTTCTACTTATCCATCATCCAAATTGAAAGTATTCTCTTGCCTCAGTTTTTTCTAGACTACTTTGGATAACTCTTTTTGCCCTATCATATTCTATATATAGCCTATATCATGAGGCTTTTCTTGAGAACTTGTCTGATTCATTGAGAAATATACTTAAAGCACCTTTGAAGTCATGAACTACTCCTGTGGTTTCTTTAGTGGAATAAGGACAGGAATTATCATTTTTTAATTTTATATATACAGTACTTAACATACTGTCACCCATGGAAAAGAGTCAATAAATGTTTATTGGATTAAATTTGTCTGATGCATCTATTCCTTTAATGAAGAAACCAAACTTAATTGAAAAATGTTGCCTTTATGTTATTAGTGAACGCTGTGTATAATTTTAAATGATAAGTATAATTTTAGTTTTGTTTTTCTTTCTTTTGTTAATCATGTGCCCAGTCTTCAATATAATTAATCCATAAACAGAGCTAAAGTGTTTTGTATAGTGAGAATGAGCGAAGCATTCTTCAAGATTATAATTAAAATCCATTGAAAAATATAAGAAAACATTACAGAGAGAATTCTCTTTGCATCATTGAACAAATTAGAACACATGACTTTAATTTATGAATGAGAATATTTTGTTCTGTTTTTATGTGCTCTTGATCTGTTGTTCTTATTCTGGTGTGTGTTTTTGTTCTCTCTGTGTCTATCAGTCAGACCGTCTGTCTTCTTTTTTCCTACCAGTTCTTTAGGCTGGTTATCTTATGTTATCTTCTCATATGTCCAGTTGAGCTCTTTGGTTTCACTTTTCTGTTCTTTTCTTTAGGACCCACAAGTAACATCTCCTCTGTTCAAATTTTCCTTAGTTCCTTTTTCTCTATTTGAGATCCTTCAAGTCAGTGGCTGAGCTTTTTCAGTGCCACATGAAAACATTCAGGACATATTAAAGATAGATAAGAATCTGCTTAAGGATCCTTAGAAGGAGGTGGTGGAGAAATAGTAAAAAAAAAAAAAAAAAAAAAAAAAAGTTTTGCTTTTTTAAAGCTTTTTCCACACAATATTGTTTCTAATTCTCAAATACCTCTAAAAAGATTTAAAATTTTTTCTGTTAGTATGTTTCTATACTATGCAGAAGTGATAGTGTTTTTATTTTATTTTTTAAATAATAGCTTTTTATTTTCAAAATACATAAAAAGTCTTTAACATTCACCCTTGTAAAACCTTGTGTTCCAAATTTTTCCTCCCTCTCCCCCATTCCCTCCTCTAGAAAGCAAGTAATTCAATATGTTGAACATGTGCAATTCTTCTATATATATTTTCACATTCATCATACTGCACAAGAAAAATCACGTGATCATATTTTTATTTACCAAATTGTTTAAAATATTTTTGCCTTCTTTCCTATTGAGGGTTTTGACAGATGAAGTTGAAATATTAATGACCTGTCTTTATGGTTGCCATATAAGATATGCTGCTTTAGTTCCCAGAATTATAACTTGTCTTTTTTTCTTAAAGCTGTTGGAGTTTGAAAAGTGGTTTTGGGTTTTTTGTTTTTGTTTTTTTTTTGAAAAGTGCTTTTTTAAAGCAAATAGTCATCTTTAAACATAACCATGCCAACAGGGAACACCCACATCACAAAAGGACTGCACATTGAGACTTTCCTGCACTATTAAGGGAAGAGTTTAAGTATTTAGTCAAATGTGACATAGGGAAAGTAATTATCACATAAAAAATTGAGAAATTCAAATTTTTTGAATCACAATTTTGCTAACAATTGATTTTGAAATGTAATTATAAAACTTAAAATATAACTGGTTTTCTAAGTTATTTGATATCATTTTCTACCTTTTAAGAGTGGAGGGAAATAGAACATTTTCATTGCATTTCAGATCACATATAAAGAAGTCATAATTAATTGGAAGAATTCCTGAGTAAAGAACATGAAGGGGAAAAGTATTTGTTCTGTTTGTAAAACCAGGGGAAAAATGAATAAGATTAGTATTTTTCATTTTTTAATATTGTCATTTTCACAATTTAGTTCTAGGGAGAACATTCATGAAAAAAGACAAAGGGCCCTGCCATTATACCTTTTAGTTTCTATATAGATGGCATGAAACAATCTAGAGGGATGAGTTAAATCTGGGTTCGTCCTCTTCCTGCTGCTTCTGGAATTTTTATAGAATAGAATTACAGAGCAGACTCATCACTTAAAATGGCAGCCTTCAGGTTATTACATTTTATGTTAATTCTTTACAGAACCAATTTTCTATTTAAAATAATTGCCAGTTGGTAGATTCCTTTACATATATACTTTAAGTCAAATGACTTGTTGCCTCCACATTGTTTTCAGATTTTCATATAATTAGTTAATTCTCACAAAGACTTTTCATTTGACCCTGTAGGAATGTGAGATCCATTCAAGGAACTAGGATGTAGTCCCAGACATTTTCCCCTGATTTCTAGTCTTCATAGAAGTGCTTTCAGGCAGTTCCCTGTGCTTTGTCAAGAGAGAACCCGTCTCATGCTGCAGAATACTTTGTCCTTTTGTCCTGGCAGCAGGACCTCACTCAACACTGATAACATGGTTGAAGAAAGGATAGCTGTGAAATTGAGAGTACTCAGGATTTTAGAAATTAATTTTGGGACCCTCCAATAAGTTACCAAAACAAAATAGATGAAATTCACATTTATTTTTTCCTTCATATGATCTAATTCACAATGACTTTTTTTCATCATTTTGGTCCTTTTTTTCATATTGTATACAATTTTAGTGGGACCCAAAATTGGACATATAACATAATAAAGACCTGGATCATGCTAAATATTGTGATTGAATTATATATCAGCTCCTACTCCCATCTCATATTTTCATGTTAGTTCATTTAGTCATGCCATTGCCTTTGAATCATATTTTATTGCCCCAGTTTATTTAATTCAAATAGCCCTAATATGATATTGCTTATCACCATTTTTTGGGTAATACAACATTTATTTGGGAAGAAGTAAATGTCATATTTCTTTGGAAATTGATCCAGTGATATTTTCATCTATAAATTGATCCCAGATATTTTTATCTATAAATTACCTACAAAGATAAATTAATTGGTCCTTAAAATTAAAAATTATTCTAATAGCTTTATTTCTTTTAACTTTTATGTGTCAGTCACAATAGTATGGTACAATTCTACATCTACCCTTTTCTTCCTCTTTGAATTTCCAGACTTTTAAAATTGGCATATGATTCTTCATGATATATACCTAGCTATTACTACATTTTCTCTCTAAATGGGATTACATAGCAGTCTGCTTGATCTGCAAGTGAAAATATGAATCTTATCTTAGAATGTTTCATAAAAAGACCACTCAGCTTTTATTTCACATATATTAAAAAGTATTTTATTATTAAGCCGTATAAGGGAAATGAATAACAAAATGATAACAACAAACCAAAGGGGGAAAGTTACAAAAGTCAGATTCAGCATTTTGGTACTTTCCATACTTGGGCATCATAAGTACTGTTTGTTGTTCTTCAATTGTTTCAGTCACTTCCAACTTTTCATGAACCCATTTGGGAGTTGTTTTTTTTTTTTTGTTTTGTTTTTTATTTTTTGAACTTAGGTATTTGTGTGTTCCTGATTTCTGCTCCTGTATTGTTTTTGGCAAAGATACTGGAGTTGTTTGCCATTTTGTTCTCCAATTCATTTTAAAGATGAGGAAACTAAGGCAGACAGAGTTAAGTGATAATTAAGTGATCCATGTAATGTCTGAGGCCAAATTTGAACTTAGGAAGATGAGTGTTCCTGATTCCAGCCCCTGCATAGTATTACTGCTGCTAGTTTTACTTAAATCTAATTAGGATTTTTATGGTGGTCTAACATCTTCCTGGAAATTCTGTTGGGATTAATAACTCATCAATTTAGGTTCTTTTTAGAAAAAGATGTTAGGCAGAGCTAGGTGGCACAATGAGATTCCTGAAAGACTTATCTTTGTGAGTTCAAATCTGGTCTCAAACCTTAGGTAAGTCACTTAAGTCTGTTTGCTTCAAACCAGTCTAGCAAAGGCAAACCCTACTTTGCTTCAGTTCCTCATCTGTAAAACTAGCTAGAGAAGGAAATGGCAAACCATTCCAATTTACAAGAATATGCCAAATGGGGTCACAAAGAGTGTACACTACTGAAATGACTGAACAACAAAATAAATAATCTTAAATTTTTATTGTGTTAAAATAGTATTTTTTGCAATGTTTTTTACTCTGTATTATTGCCCTAATTTTGTACATTCCCCAACTATGTTTTTTATTTTTCTCTGTTTTTATAGGTCTAGTCTTATAAAGTAATATTTCTCAGCAGAATAGTAAAAAATTATTTCTTTGGGAAACCATATTTTAGCTGAAGATTATTAATTGATTGGTTGGAATGCTTCCTATGGAATCTGTCTTTGGGGTTATTTTGAGTATATCTTAGGGATTTTTTATTGGTTACCTTTTAAATTAATTTCTTAGTGTTTGATCTACTGGTCATCCTGCCATCTAGGGGAGGGGTGGGAGGGTAAGAGGTGAAAAATTGGAACAAGAGGTTTGGCAATTGTTAATGCTGTAAAGTTACCCATGCATATATCCTGTAAATAAAAGGCTATTAAATAAAAAAAAAAATTTCTTAGTGTTTGAAATATATATATATTTTTATTTGCATATATATGTAAATTTACTTCTAGTATGAAATAGAGAAGTAGTTTTGAAATGATTCTTTTTCTTGAATTGACTGATAAGTAATTGGACTAAACAAATATTTTGTCCAATCAGAATTTGCACTGAAAATTAAAGGAAAAGTTACTTGTTATAGCCTTAGGCACGTTCTCTGTTTTGGTAGTAAACTTATATTTATATATTTAATTCTACTTTGTTTTGAACCTGAAAAGGTTGATTTCATGATTTTAATGTTGTTTGTATACTTATTTGATTTCATGTCTTGGATTAGTGAGATGTTAAAAGAAAAAATTTAATTTCTTTGTTAATGTTAAAATATGTTTTAAATGTTAAAAATTAAAATTAAATTTAAAAAATGTTAAAAGGAAAAAGCAGAATTTTAATGCTACAGAGGAAATTTACTTGATCTAAAAAAGAAACCCATTATACAATGACATCTTACATAGTTTTAGATAATTTGTCATATAAATTCCCTTGGAAAAAAAACAAGTCATATAGTAAAAGTATGTGTGATATAATATGGCCTTATAAGATTTCAGAACCAGCATAAAGGTCTTTCATTTCACTAAAAAGAAGTAGAACATACTTTTTACATTGCACTTTAGGTTTTACACATGTTAAGTCATTTGATCCTCATAACTTTGTGGGGTAAGTGCTATTTTTTAAAAAACAAATTTTTTTTTATATTGTCTGTTTGCTATATTATTATAGTGGACTAACTGGATTGTACTTTCACAAAGTAGCTGTGTAAACGCCGGGCAGAGAAGGCACTTCAGTTTGCATTAGAGTCCTTTTTGTATTTCCCAGTTTTAATCACATACATAATTATCCCATTATATTCATGTACTACCATTTTTTTAGCTATTCCCTAATCAATGAACAATTTCTCTTGTTTCTGATTCTTTTTTAACACAAAAAGTGCTGCAGTAAATATTTTGTTGTCCATTGGCACTTTTTCCTTATCAATTGAATTCTCAGGACATAAGCCCAATAATGGAGTCTCTTGATTCAGAAAACGGATATTATTTATTTAGGTAATTCCAGACATCTTTCAAAAAGGGTGTACCATTTCAAAGCTCCACCAACTCACATACCATTTTACAACCCTTCTAACATTGGCTATCACTATTCTTTATTATCTTAACCAATTTGAAGATTATATATAATATGTTTTATTATATTATAATATAATCATTAATGATTATATTAACGATATATGATATCTATAATATAATGATATAACAATATATAACTATATATATATATATATATATATATATATATATATATATAAAACGATAATAATTTAACGAAATGAGGCATAAAGAATTTCTTGTTCTTGGTTCTATAAAGAAGGACCAAAAAATGAAAAGTTTTCTATTTCTGAACAGATCTCCAACAGATAAAAATATTTCTCTATCTGTAAATTGACCTTATAAATATAGTTGGGTGCTTAGCTTTACTAATTCTCTTACTCCAAGATCACTCTTCATTGTCTTGAAGGAAAGGTATTTATTTCAAAACTTTTTTTCTTTCTGGCTGTTGGGTACAGAATATTCATCAGAAACATTAATACTTTTGGTGCTATAGTATGAGAGGTTTATGGCTTAGTTTGAATTTGTAACCTCAAATAATATTAATATGGCTACAAAAGTATAAAAAGCAGAAGGAAAACATTAAACCAAGGTTGAAATGCATACATTAATGAATTTTATTAACATTGTACAAAGAATAATCATATAGAGAAGAGTTTTAATTAAGAAATACAACTTAGACTCTTATGACATAATTTCCTGTTTTGTGATTTATTTTGGGGAACTAACTGAGCTAACTTATCTACAGTAGTATGTTTGGTAGGGACATAAATATTTTAAAAATTGATAATTAGATTACTTGAAATATGAATGTCATCTTGCCAGTTCCCTGTTACATATTAGATAGGCTTTTATAAATCAAATACAAAAATAAAGGGTGAGTGTATTTTAAGAATAAGAAATAGGTAAATATTTAATTGAAAGAGATTAAAGAGAATGGCTGTCAAATAGTTCATTGGAATCCTCATAGAGAGGAAGGCAACAAACTCATAAATAAGTATATAAATAATAGAGGTGAATAAATAGGAAGCAATTAAGTGAAAAGTAGCATGAGACTGGAGGAATGTGTCTGTGTCAAAATAGAGAAATCTAGAACGGGGATTGGGATTTTTTTGGAGAAAGATGATAAGGTAGTTTTCTGACCATTGAGTATGAGATGTCCAAAAGGTTGTTAATAACAAACTAAACTAAACTAAACTTAGAAACTAAAACTTAGAAAATCAGACTTGAATAGATTTCACAGTCATTAAACAAATAATTAAGTCTGTGGAAGCTGAATAAGTTACTGAGGGAATATAAAGTAAAAGAGGAAAGGACTTAGGAGAGAATTTGGGGAACACCCACAGTGAGGATGAGAGTTGCTATATTGATGCAAAAAGAATAGCCACACAAAGTATGGCTTGTGTAAATGTAGACTAGTAAATCCATGAACCATGGACTATGTAGTCTTTCAGAGAGCATATAGTATATCAGAAGAGCAACTATACCCATAAGAAACTATAATGTAGATACAAAGTAATTTCCAAGGGAGAATGCTAATGATTCCGACAGGTCAAAAAAGATGTAAGGAGGTAAGACTTGAGGTCAACTTTGAAGGTAGCTAGTAGGGATTTAAAAGGAAGAAGCAAAAATAAGAGTTCCTTCCAAGCTTGGGGACAGCTTATGCAAAGACAAGGGAATGGGCATGAAGTGTTTAATAAAGGAACTGTGAGTTAAGGGGAAGTGTTTTTAATGATCTTGAAATGGCAGATTAGAACCAGTGGGAAGTCATTGCTGTTTCTTTAGCTAGGTCATTGAACATGGTCAGGCCTGGGTGTTGGGAATATTCATTTTTGCAGCAGTATGACATGAGAGAGACTGTGTTAAGAGGCCAAGTAGTCATTTTAATTTCAGAAGAGAGGGGAGCCTAAGACAAACTGATCCAAACTCTAGTCTACAGAGTAAATCCAAGTATTCCATCTGATACTTTAACACTTTACTAGGGAATATCTGATTTTCTTCATTTCACTTAAAAAAAAATTTTTTTTTTAATAAGTATTATTTGCCTTTGGAGTAGTCCCTTGTTTTATACAATTTGATATTGAGCTTAGAACATATTGACCCTTATTTTTAAATTTTTCAATATGAAATCATGCTTTCACATTGGATATTGTGTTCCTTTCACAAATAGTCCATTGTCTCACATCTAACCTTGATTATAACCTAGAGCTTTTCATCTCTCAGATGGGTTTAATTTTCATTCTTTTGGACCCATAGTTTATCATTGCATTGATCAGAGTTCTGATGTCTGTAAAAGTTGTAAATGTTATCTGTATAGACTGTAAAAGTCTATAATGGTATCAATAAATAGATGGTTTTTCTAGTTCTCCTGCCAAAGATGTTTCCCTTTAGAGTTGCAGCCTATACTTGAATAAATGTGCCATATTTTTCTTCCAGCATCTACTCATTGAATGAATAGGAGTTGAGATGTAAAGGGCTTAAGGCCAGGCAAAACAAGTTTGAGTCTGGATGTCTGATGGCATTCCAGAATTTTGTAAGTTGCTGTTGTTGTTTTACTAAACCATATTGGTTTCAATATTGAACTTATAATTTAATAACTTCACTTGTATTTCCTTTGTTTTTAGATGTACCTCAACAAAGGTACCTTCAAAGTAGATTTTATCCAAGAAAAGGACTTGTGTCAAGTATAAATTTAAAAACCTATGCTTTTTATTTTAGAGCTGCAGCTTCTTAAATCTATTTCATGAAGCAAGAATATTTTTCTCCCAAATCAAGATAAATGTTATTGCCCTCACATTTTTAAATGTTCCAGGCAATTTGATAAATGCCTATTAGGTTGGCCTTTTGTGCTGGTTAATTGTGTCATTTAATTTTACATAATCTGCAGTTTAAACAAATATGGTTTTGGGAAAAATTTGGGAGATTTTTAGAAAGTGGAAAAGGAAGGTATGGGATATTTTTATCCAGAAATTAGTCTAGAGGAATTGTCATTTTTTAGATTCTAAGACTATATCGTCTGATATCTTTAGGCATACTAATTTAATAGATTTACAGTTATCTAGTCAAGACAATTTCAAGAATCTTGCATTAGAGTTTCAAAAATATATTTCCAGCATCTTTTGATAGTTCTGAAATTTGAGAGGAATTGTATGTGTGTGTGTGCTGGCATATTTGTAAGTCTAAATATGGCATGTATAAAGCAGTATGTATGAGAGGTAGACAGTGTACAAATATACTCTATTATTAGCAGTAGGAAGATGGATAGGTCAGGAACCAAGAAATCTACAGCTTACCTACATTTCTGCCCTTTTATTTTTCATTAGTAAAGTAATATTTATATAATGATAGGCATTGGCTAAGATACAAAATTTGGATAATGTATTTCTTTTGTTCTCATAGATCTTTGTGTATTGTAAGAGCATATAATATAAATAATTGAAGTTATGTCATAATCATTATTAAGTTATATAATAGAGTTATAAGCAAAGTTCTGTACCTGAAGCAAAAAGAATCACCACTGATGAATCAACAAATATTATTAAGTGCTTACTGTTAGATGCCAGGAACTATGCCAAGTGCTGGTGATACTCTAAATGCTCTAAAATTCTCACTGGCTGTCCCTAAAGTTCTCTCTCCTCAACTCTGCCTCCAGCAACCTTGGCTTCCTTCAGTTCCCAGCTAGAATTCTACCTTCTGTAAGAAGCCTTTTGGGGCAGTTAGGTAGCCTAATGGATAGAACACTGAATTCAACACTTTATTAACTGTGTAAGTCTGAGCAAATCATGTAACTGCTGTCTCTGCCTTAGTTTCAGTTGTAAAATAAGGATCATAATAGTACCTATCACCTAAGGTAGTTTGAATCAAATGAGATATTTGTAAAGCACTTAGCTCACTGCCTGGTACATAATATTTTATAATTCTTTTCTTTCTTCTTAATGCTGAATCCCTCTGAGATTACTTTAAATATATTCTGTGCATTTTTTGGTATGGATTCTTTGCATATTAAGTGCTTTATTCGCTTGTTGATTGATGTAAGTACAATGAGTAAAATAATTTCCTCTCAAAAAGACTTTATATATGTTTATCCTTTAGAACATAAAAATACATACATCATTAGTCTAAATGTAAATATATATACAAAGTAGTTTTGTAAAACATAGGAAGGGCATTTGCAATTGGGAGCAGGGTATGCAGATCAGAAAAGGCTTCATGCAGAAAGAATTTGAACAGCATCTTAAGGAAAGAGATTTTGTGAGGTAGAGAAAGAAAAAGACTGTTTTCTAAGCATATGAGATGGTCAGTGTAGAAATATGGATATAGGAGATAAAATGTTGGCATATATAAAGAGTAGAAAGAAGCCAGATAGTGTTTAATTTTGACTTTCAAGAAAAGTAGTCATTTATGATTGGGGGGGGAGAGGGCGGGGGGAAGGTGCACTGTATCATATATTCAGTACTCTAGTTTCAAAGCTGTCCTATTTGTCTGTGTCTTTTACTGAATTATCTTCTGCTCCATTTTGTGCATTTTTTTTTTTAAATGCTTGATAAACATTTTTTCTTTTTTTAAAATTGCTATTTCTCCAGGTCATTCCTTCTCCACAGTTCTACCTACAAGAAAAATTTTTTTTACATATTCCCTTATAATAAATAGACATTGATAAAAGCTAAATCTTTATATTGGTTTTGTGTGAATGTGTATACTTCATTATTCACCTTTAATCAGACAGAATCCGTTAGATCACCGAATGAATAAATCCTATAAGAGTTTTTTTTCCTCTTGCTATGTCCAGGAAGTGAGGCACTATGCTGTTTCCTAGTAGTTCGTTTTGATATTTTTATTAACCTTAAAGTTAAAAGATCTTCCTTTTAGTCAGTCAAGATTTCTATAAAAATAATAACTTGCCTTCTTTTCTATGAGCTTAATAGCCCCACTTCCTTTAGCCTTTCCCTAGAGTATTGGCAGAAAAATTAACTTGACATTTTAGGGTGCAAGAAAAAAGACAGTACTAGTTTAGTTTAAGCAATACAATTGTATTGCTTAAATCAGACTGCATTAATAACCTTTAAGTGAACATTCCTATGTAATGAGTAATTTGTTTTCTCTCTCTGGTTTTTGTTGCTGTTTTCTATTAGAATTCACAATAATCACATTCGCAATTCACAATAATTACAATTTTCATTTTTTTTTATTATCATGTATTTGATCAACATTAATGAACACAGACTTTTCCATATATAAAAAAGAATAGAAAAAGATACTTGTCTCAGAGAGTTCCTACACTATTCTGCTTATCTGTGTCACCTAATGAACTTCTATATGATCTCCTTTGATTATTACTTTAGAAATTCATCAGTGTTCTTTTCTTTCTGCCATTTTGTTTTTAGGTTTATGTACAAGTTAATAAGGAAGCAGCAGATAATGAAAATGTGGAAAAATCAGCACGTGAATTCTTTCATCGACTGGAAGCAGGTGACAAGCAAGCACTTTCATTGTGGCAAAAATTTCGGGACTTGAGCATTAAAGAATATGTCCAGATTTACAAGGTATGTGGAGTCCACTCCTGACAGCAGTATGAAACATCATGAAATAGAGCCACTGCATTTATGCAAACCATGATCTAAGCACTTCCTTGAGTTACTTGTTACTATTGTTACTAAGGTCTAGATGACCATAAATTCTGAGTCACATTGATTAACACGAGCAATTTGAAGATTCCCTTTCCTGTTGTCCTGCAGTTAAACTTCCTCTCCCTTATCCTTTTGTTTCCCATCTTCCTTTTTTCTTTCCTTTCTTCTTCTTCTTCCCCTTTTCCTTCTCCTTCTCACTTTTTTTCTTCCTTTCTCCCTCTTAGAGTCTGCCTCTGATACTTAACATAACCACTTTCTTATCAGACAGGGCTCAAAGAGTTGAATTTTGAAAAATTATTGTCTCGAACCATGCAGATTATTAAATGGGTTCATTCCATTTTGTTTGCATGATTACTATATCTGTGAACATATAGTGTTTCATGGAATTACTTAAAGCCAGGACTTAATACATTTAAGAAATATTTAAGAATAGAATGCTTTAAAGAAAAGACAAAATGTCCTTATATGTCTCAATTAACAAAAACATCATTGGCCTTTGTTGTATGTGGTTTTTAACTTTCTTAACTATCACATTTCAATTTATTATCTATTTGATAGAGGAATAACTGCTTAAAGTTTCCCATTATCTGCTGAATGTTGGAGGGGATATGGGAAAACAGGGACACTGATAAATTGTTGGTGGAGTTGTGAATACATCCAGCCATTCTGGAGAGTGATTTGGAACTATGCTCAAAAAGTTATCAAACTGTGCATACCCTTTGACCCAGCAGTGTTTCTACTGGGCTTATACCCCAAAGAGATCTTAAAGAAGGGAAAGGGACCTGTATGTGCAAGAATGTTTGTGGCAGGTCTCTTTGTAGTGGCCAGAAACTGGGAACTGAGTGGATGCCCATCAATCGGAGAATGGCTGGATAAATTGTGGTATATGAATGTTATGAAATCTTACTGTTCTATAAGAAATGACCAGCAGGATGATTTTAGAAAGGCCTGGAGAGACTTACATGAACTGATACTGAGTGAAATGAGCAGGATGAGGAGATCATCATATACTTCAACAGCAGTACTGTTGATCAATTCTGATTGCCATCTCCAGCAATGAAATGAACCAAATCAATTCCATTTGTTAAATAATGAATAGAACCAGCTGCATCCAGCAAAAGAACTATGGGAAATGAGTGTAAACCACTACATAGCATTTCCAATCCCTCTGTTTTTGTCCTATTACATTTTTGATTTCCTTCACAGGTTAATTGTACATTATTTCAAAGTCCAATTCTTCTTGTGCAGCAAAATAACTGTATGGACATGTATACATATATTGTATTAAACATATATTTTAACATTTTTAACATGTATTGGTCTACCTGCCATCTGGGGGAGAGGGTGGGGTAAGGAGGGGAAAAATTGGAACAAAAGGTTTTGCAATTGTCAATGCTGAAAAATTACCTATGCATATATCTTATAAATAAAAAGCTATAATTTAAAAGAAAAAAGTTTTCCATTATCAGACCTCCAACACATTGGCTAATAAGATAAATTGTTCTTAAGGAAAACATTTGATTCTTATTTTTTCCAGAATGTGAATCTACCATTTCTGTGGATTCTTGACATAGCAATATAGAATCATTTTTCTTTTCTTTGGTAGATTAGAGGATCAATCTAATTTTTAGCATTGTTTAAATGTAAATCAAATTTTCTTCTTTTGTCCTTTTATGGGGCAGTAGGACAACTTAGTCTCTATCTTAGAAAAAGTAAAATTTATCTTCTACCCTGACTTTTTGTTTCTGGAATTTTATAGAGACTAGGAGTGCATTTTGATGATTATTCAGGAGAATCATTTTATCGAGAGAAATCCCGGGAAGTCTTACAGTTGTTGGACAAGAAAGGACTCCTACAGAGAACAAAGTATGATCAAAATATTTTTTTTTTTTGCTCATCATATAATATACTTTAAAATGTATGTATTCTTTTGGTCATAAAGTACCTTGGATTTTTCAGTGATTTCAAACATATACAATAATCCAATTTAAAAAAACAAAGTAGATGTTATTCCTAACTAAGAATTCTGAGAGGAGTAGATATGAGGCATGGAGGAAAAATTGTGAAAATAAAAATAGCTAACATATAGTACTTTAAGCAAAATACATTACATAAATACTATTTCATTAGAATTTCACAACAACTCTGTGGGTTAAGAATTGTTATTCCCCTTTTACAGCTAAAAAAAGTGAGGCTTGCAAAGGTTAAGTGACATTCCTATAATTACATACTTAGTAATTGTCTAGTTTGACTGCACCACAGATTGCATGAAGACCAGTAAAAAATCTTATATGAAGTAAAAAGCCTATAATAGTCTTGAGAGGTAGGTTGGAGCCAGATTGTGAAGAGTTTTAAATTAAATTCAAAAATATTTGTATTTGATGGTAGAGATAATGGGTAGCCCAAGTCAAACTGTCTGTTCTGGAGAACTTTATTTTATTTTATTCCTTTTCAGTTGATAATGACTGTTTTATCCTCAGGTACAGGGAAGGTTATGACATGATGAGAGATGTACTTTAGAAACATCACTCAGCAGTTTTTTTGTAGCATGGATTGGAGAAGAAAGAAATTTGAGGCAGGACACTAATTAGGAGTTTGTTGAGTTAAGAATCTGGGACAAAGATGATAAGAATCCAAACTGGGATGATGCCTACTTGGAGAATTGATGGAAGAAAAGAGCTTGGGGAGGAGAAATATTCTGGGGGTAAATTGGGCAAGATTTGACAATTGGCATGTAGAACATGCAGGGTGGTCAAAGATGCAGGAGGTCAAAGATGACCCTAACCTTAAAAGCCTGGGAGACTAGAAAGTTGTTCATATCCCTAGTAATAATAAAAACAAGTTCAGAAGATGAATGCTGCCATAGATAGGCTGAGTTTAAGATGCCCAGAGGACATGCATTTATAAATGTCTAGGAGGTGATTAATGATGCTGGACTGGAGCTCAGAAAAGACTGAGGCTGAATAGAGATCTAGGAGTTCTATGCAGAGATCAAAATTAAACTCAGGGAAACTGATCATGTCACTAAGATAAAATGAATAAAATATAAGAGAAGAGGGCCCAGGACATTTGGATATACCTTAATTAGAGAACGTGATAGGATAGTGATGCTACAGAGAAAAAAAAAATAAGCATTTATATAGCATCTCTTATGTGCCAGGAAGTCTGCTAAATACTTTATAAAAATTATCTCATTTGTTACAATGTCCCATGGAAGTAGATGCTGCTATTATCCCCATTTTACAGAGGAGGAAACTGAGGCATAGGATAGGCGGCCTGCCTAGTGTAAGTATCTGAGGGAAAGTTTGAACTCAAGTATTCCTGACTAAAGCACTTGTCTACTGCTTTACCTATCTACCCTTTGAACTTAACTTCCATTTATATTTTGAGGTGTGGGTGTGAGTGTCTTGTATATACATAATTATTTATAATCTGACCTCCCCATTGGACTGGGAGCTTTCTGACTACAGGACCTTTTTATTCCCAGAGTTTAGCATATGCCTGCAATATAGTAAGTGTTTAAAAATTGCTTGTTGATATTGTTCTGCGTGATGTCTAATAACTATTTCATAAGGTTGTTGTAAGAATCAGTTGTACTAATATATTTTAAAATGCTTTGTAAATTATAAAGCATTACACATTATTTTATAACAAGTAAAATGTCATTTGTATGCCATTATTATTAAATTGTGAACATTAACAAATTACAAATAATAATACATTATTGTTATAAATAGCTTAGTCTGTTAAATTAGGTAAAAACATATTCAATCAATTCCACTGACTCCTTATCACCTCCAACATCAGATTCAAAGCCCTCTTACATCCAAAGCCCTTCAAAACTTAAAACCCTCTGCACCTACTCCCCTTTCCCCAAACTTTCCATTCTCCTGTTTTACATTCTTTATCCCTACATACTCTTTGATTCATTGACACTAATCTCTTTACTGTTCCCAGAAAAAGTATTATCTCTAGCTTCAGATTTTTTTTGGGGGGGCTATTTCTTATTCTTAGAACACGTTTCTTCCTCATCCTCCAACTGATTTCCCTGTCCAATTAATAGCTTACCTTCTACAGGAAGCCTTTCTTAATTCCTCTTAATTCTAGTGCCTTCTTTTTGTAAATTATTTCCTATTTTTCCTGTTTGTAACTTATTTACATGTATTTGTTTGCTTTTGTTTCTCCCTTTAGATTATTAACTCCTTGAGGGCAAGAACTGTCTTTCATATTTCTTTGTATTTCTAGCACTGAGCACTGTGCATAGCATCTAGAAGGAGCTTAATAAATGCTTATTGACTGACTGGAAAGAGATCTAAATTTAGTATTAGAAGATCTTTTTTTCCCTAATCCAAACTACCACTTTCTGGCTTTGTATTTGGAGACAAAGCCCTTAACCTGTGTGAACTTTGATTTCCTCATCTTTAAAAATGGAAAAATGGAATGAATACACACACACACACACACACACACACACACGTGTGTATATACTTAATAATTTAATATTATATAAATTAATTTTAGCAGTACATAATTGGAGTGAATTAACCTGTAAAGAAGTCATTAAGCATGTCATTCCCATCCTCAGTTAACTCTAGTGGCTCCTTATATCTCTAGGATCAAATTTTTTGTTCAACAGTTAAAATCCTTAACAACCTGGGCCCAACTTGTCTTATGATTTATACTCCTCCATTATGGATACTACAGTCTAGCAAAATTGACTTTAATGCTCACATTTCACATCTCCGTGCCTTTGAATGGGATGTCCTCATTTTTGCTTCTTAGCATACATAATTTCAAAGCTAAGCTCAAACAATACTTTCTATATTGTCTTCCCTGATCCTCTCCATTAATATCTCTCCCTATTACCATTAAGAAAAATATATATTGCATATATTTTGCATATGCCTATATGCATGTATTTTCCCCCCTAATAGATTGTAAGGTCATTAAGAGCTGGTTTGCATTCTGTGTTTTTATTTTCATTCTCTAGTACTATAACTTATAATAAGCATTTATTAAATACTTGTTAATAGGTTTACTGGTTTTAGTTAGTACTTTAACATTTGTTAATACTTTGGAGTAATAATGAAAATCAGTACAGTATTGAATGTTAGATATTATAATCATTGGAAAAATTGGATTGTTTTGCCTTGTACATTGTTATCTTTCTTATAACACTTGATTGCTGTATTAGACAAATGGAAAATTTTAAGAGCAGTATGTTTTCTTAAAAAAGTTAAATTTATTGATTTTGTTTTGACGCGAGAGACATTTGCTGACAAATAGTCAAATCACCTTACAAAATACATTCTCTGAAAGTTAGTTTATTGATCATTAATAGAAAGGCTTTGTCTTTCACCTTCAATAATATGGTACTAACTGATCATAGTCTTATTGTCTCTCAGAATTGACTTGATTACATTGTAGTCATTATTCATAGTCATCTGGTCTTATTTTCCTCATTGTACATTATTTCATGTAAGTCCACATAAGTCCTTCACAGTTTCATATTCATTCCTTACAGCACAATAGTCCATTAAATAATAGTTAATAAGAGTAATAGCTAATACATAGTACTTATTGTGTGCCAGGTAATTATCTCATTTGATCCTGACAAAAACCCTGTAAGTTAATTACTATTATTATCCCCTTTTAGATGAGAAAAATGAAGCAAATAGAGCTTAAGTGACTCATTCAGGGTCACCCATGTAGTAACTATCTGAACTGTCTTAATAATTGGAACTAAAATTGATTATTATTGAGGACTTCATGTCGGAAAGATTTTTAATTTGGGGGTGGAAAGAACCTCTACAGGCTTTCAGATTTCTAAGAGCAAATGGAATTTTATTCTGTTAAACAATGCAATGTTATTCTATTAAACTATATATGTTGTATTTTATAGTTGCATATATTATTTCAGTGCTTTCCTTTTTGCATTTCTAGAAAAGGAACAGCCATAGTAGATCTCTCCGGAAAAGGAGACCCTTCCTTTAGTTGCACTGTAATGCGAAGTGATGGGACTTCTCTTTATGCAACCAGGTTGGTACCTTTTTCAAGAATGGTCTCAGGATGTATATGTTTTGACATATTTTTAGGTCAGTAGTAGAATATGAAATCCTAGGCTCATAAACTGAGAACTAGAAGGTACTTCACAGGCCATTTGCGAAAAGCCTGATAGGTTATTTTTTACCTTAGAATATAAAATTCTATAGGCATGTTTTATTACCATTAAAATCAAGGACTATTTTTCATGGAGAGGTTAATTATCAGGCTAATGACTAAAAAATTATAGTTCCTTCAGAGCAGGGAATATATATATTATTTACTTTGTATCCCTTACTCTAAACAGTGCTTCATACTGTAAGTAGTTTGCTTAGTAAAAGCTTATTTAGTGGTTGATGTGGAACATACTGGCTTACATATCCCTGGGATGCCAAAGTATTCTTTATAGTTCAACAACATCAGATTTCCCTATGCATTGTCTCACTAAATTATGAGTTATAATAAGTACTTTTATGTTTTAGTAATAAGTATCCAAAAATTAAGCACTAAAAGACAATCCTAATAGCAATCAACAAATGTTTTATTAAACACCTACCATGTTCCAGAGATTGGGCACTGGGGTACAAAAAGAAATAGTCTCTACCCTCAGGCAACTTACATTCTCTTGAGGGATACAACATGGACTTAAGTATGTATATAAAGATAAACTGTGTGTGTGTGTATGTACATATGTGTTAATATGTACATACTAATTTGTAGCAAGGGCTCCACTATGAGGGGGTGATAGGACAAGAAAATTTTTCATGTAGAAGATGGGGCTTGAGGTAAGTCAAAGAAAAAAGGATTCTAGAAGAAAAAAAGCTAGATATATAGCAAAAGAAGATGGGAGTGTATTGTGTAAGGAACAGCATGAAGACCACTTTGATTGTATCATAAAACATATCAAAGTATGTAATATATGTCTTGAAAGATGTTGGAGCCAGCTTGTGAAGGACGTCAAATTTTTATTTGGCCCAAAATATCCATCACAATTGAAAGTACATGAGGCTAATAAAACTTCTTGGACTATCTGATATTGGTATTTTCAATTAGCTAATTTTTTTTTTTTTTTTAGATCAGACCTATATTTTATCAGTGTAGGCACTTCACAAGCAGGAAATTCCTTTTCTAGTGCAGGTGGATTTCACCCCTCTAATTTATCTTACGAAGTTGGGATCCCTGAGAGATTAAGTGACTTCCCCAGAACATGTAAGAAGATCACAATTTCTTTCTTTACTTGTCATGATGGATTTCAATATGTACTGAAGCAGCCACATCTAATGAAAAAAGCAGCATATTACATCTCAAGGAAAGCACTATGCTAGGAATTAAGAAAACTAGGTTCTGGCTTCATCTCTACCAACCATTACTAGCTAAGGATTTTGAGGAAGTTGTATAACTTTTCTGGGTCTCAGATTATTAATCTGAAAAGTTTAAGTATTGAATTTTAAAAGATTTCTCAAGTTTCACCAATTTCAAAAAAATGTTCTGTGAATTTAAAATACCTTTTCTTTCCCATTCCATTCATCTTTTGATTTTTATTAGGTCTCTATTGATTTTGTTCCACTTACCTTTTGATTTTTATTAGGTTTCTATTTATTTTGTCTTTACCTCTCTTTTTGAAATATCTTCTGTATTATCTGCCATTTTAATAAAAGATTTAAGAATGTCATGTTAACCAAAAACCTCTTTAAGTTCGCAGTTTGAAATTCATTTCTCATTATGTCCATTATGAATATCAACTTTGTTCCATACAGTTATGATTATAAGTGAGATCTTTGCAAAAGAAATTTATATTCAATCATATTCAGTTAAGAATGCCTACCTTTTCCAGTAACACAAGATTAAAAATCATTGTTAATACTGGCAAAATAGTAGTTTAGGAATTGAATGAATAGCTTCCCTTCCCCCACTTTTTTCCGGTAATTTCTAATACATGTACAATCTTTTAAACATTTTAAACTTATTTCCATTTTTATGAAAGAAAAATCAGAACAAAGGGGAAAAAACATAGGGGGGAAAAAAAAGCAAAAATAGTATGCTTCAATCTGCCTTCAGTCTCCATGGTTTTTTCTCTGGATGTGAATGGCATTTTCCAACCCAAATCTATTGGAACTGTCTTGGATCACTATATTGCTGAGAAGAGCTAAGTCTGTCAAAATTGATCATCACACAGTTTTACTGTTAATATAGACAATGTTCTTCTGGTTCTTTTCACTTCATTCAGCATTAGTTCATATGAGTCTTCCCAGTTTTTCTGAAATCAGACTGTTCATCATTCTTATAGTATTCCAGTATATTCAAATACACAACTTATTCAACCATTTCCCAATTGATGGGAATCCACTGAATTTCCAGTTCTTTGCCTCACCACAAAAAGAGCAAAAATGGCAAACATTTTTGCATATGTGAGTCCTTTTTTCTCACTCTTATGATCTCTTTGAGATACAGACCCAATAGAGGCACTGCTGGATAAAAAGGTACACACAGTTTGATAGGCCTTTGGACATGGTTATAAATTGTTCTCCAGAATGGCTGGATCTGTTTAGAACTCCACCAATAATGAATTAATGTTCCAATTTTTCCACATTCCCTCCAGTATTTATCATTATCTTTTTCTGTTATCTTAGCCAATCTGATAGGTATGAAGTGATACCTCAGAGTTGTTTTAATTTATATATTTATAATTTTTATATATATAATTTATATATTTCCAATCAATATCCTTCCTTAAACAGTCCCCTACATAGTAAATTTGAGGGGTCCTAGATTTGCAAATGGTGGTACATATGACATTCTTTAAAAGTTGCTTTACATCCCCTAAAGTATTTAGCTTTTTAATGTCTGAATATTGTTAGAAGTACAAAGATCTAAAAAACTTATAATTTATTAATTCATTTTTCAGAGATCTTGCAGCTGCTATTGATCGAATGAACAAATATAATTTTGATTCAATGATATATGTGGTAAGTAAACAAAATAAAAAGTAGAAAGCTGGAATTCCTTCCTCATAAATATCAATTATGCAGGAAGGCCTCTAGAGCCATTCTGGAAAGCAATAAAAGAGATTAATATGTGTCTAGTGTATTAAATTGCTGCAAGAACAATGTAATACTAAGAATATTTATATAAGCAATTTTTATAGAAAGCTTTACAAAAGTAATATCTTTTGTTTCATTAAAATGAAATTTTACTGCACTTTGAAATAGCATTGCAAATATATTATCTTTGCCATTTTACCCTAGTAATACTATAGTTTTACTCTACAGCAAGAATTCTTAATCGGAAGTAAACTTTCATTCTCCCTTAGAGAGGGAATGACTTCATTGAGTTTTTAAAAAAATATGCTGATAACTGTAGTTCTGTCCTTTGTACCAATGTAGACTGACTGTCTTTTGTAAAATTTTATATTTTATTCATTAAAAGTGGGGTTCCTAGACTTAACCAAGGAGTTAAAAAGGGGGTCCATGATACAAAAATGGTTTAGAATTTCTGCTCGATTAGAAACTGTACCATAACAGAGTTTTACCTGAATGAATGAATCTTTTATATAATTTCAGCCCAGTTAGTCTTCATTCTTATATCTTGACCATTCTCAAGGCTCCCTTCATCGCTCCAGTTTCTCTCCTATTGCCATTCCCAAGAGTCTGCCTTTAACACTAAAACTTCAGACGTGCATTACTGTGTTGTTCTCCTTCTTAAAAATGTAAATCTTAAAGGTTAGATATTATCCATGCTTACTATCTCTGTTGAGTTTCATGGTTTTTGTCTTGTTTCTCCCATCATACTTTGTAATCCACATTGGCACACTGGATGTATCTATTCACAGTTATCTGCTTATTAATACACTGATTTTTGTCGTTGTTACTATTTCGTGGGATGTTAAATTTAGTTTTCTGTTTCAGATTAAATTTGAAACGCCCCTTTTTCTAAGTTTATTTTCTTTTCAAGACAGATAAAGGCCAACAAAATCATTTCCATCAAGTATTTGAAATTCTGAGGCTAATGGGATATGAATGGGCAGAAAGGTAATTTTTTCTTTATTTCTAAGCTTTGAATAGCAAACAAGGTTAATCTTAATTAGCTCAACTAATCTTTACTAAATTGTTAAAAATTTGAAGTCAAACTTTCATTTTTAGGTAAAGAACTTTTCTATATAGTTTGAGCATTTTAAATTTTGTTTTTTGTTTTTTTTTTTGTTTAATGTGGCTATATTTCTAACTTCAAAATATTATTTTTATTATCATTTGTTTTATCACCTGCATTTCCCAATACAAAAAATGAGCCACCTCTTATAACAAAAGATGGGGGGAGGGAACAATTCAATAAAACCAACCATATCAGCCAAGTATCTGTAATGTTCACTCTCTACCTAATTCTCCACCTGTACTCTTATTAGTCTATTTAATGAATAGAGAACGGGTGAAGATTCATTTTCATTTATCTTCTTTGGTTGGGACCAAGAACGTCATTAAAATTTCATAGCATTCAATTTCAGTCTTTTTGTCAGTCGTTTCACATTTACATTGCTGTAGTCATTTTTTCTTGCATATTTGAATTTCATTTAGAATTCAAATGACTTTTATATTCATCAGTCTTTTTTTTTTTTTTTTTTTACAATGTAGTAGTAGATTATTCATGTACTGGTTTGTTAACTGTTCCCTGATTGATGGGCATCTACTTTGTTCTTTGCTATTACTAAAACTGCTCCTATAAATAATTTGATGTATATGGTACCTTTCTTTTTTATCGCTTACCTCTTTGAAAATAAATGCCTAGGAATATCCTCTCTAGGCCAAAAAGTATAAATGTTTTTAGTCATTTTCTTAGTGTAATTCCAAATAACTTTCCAGGATGGTTGGAATTCAAGTTAATGTATCTATCCATCAGCAATTTCTCCATCAGCAATATTCCCATCTTGTCATCTTTCCATTTTCCACTATCTCTTTGCCATCAGTAACCACTAGGTTACTGATACCTAAGGACTATTTTGATTTCCAGTTCTCTTATTATATTGCTTTGGAATAGTCTTTCATATAACTTTTTAATAGTTGGCAATTCTTTTGAGAACTGTTTGTTGTTATGCTTTGACTAACAGTTATTTACATGAATTTGACTTATTACTCTCAATTGCTTGATTTTTAAAATTCTCATCTCTTTACCCACATACATGAAGTAATTAATTATCCCTTCATATTAGGAATGGATTATTTCAGTGATTTGATGACCCATTTTAAGTGAGCAGGGTTTTATTCAGTTGTCTAGTCAATTTCTTCTGCTGTTTTCTGAAATGGGATTATTGAAAACTTTGATCTCTTCATGTTAAAGACAGTGTTTTCTAATTCTTTTTAATTCTTTTAGTTGTCTGTTCTAAATAAAAGATATGAAAGTTCAGCTCCTATCTCCCTCCCCAGGTGTCAACATATTCCCTTTGGAGTAGTACAAGGAATGAAAACTCGAAGAGGAGATGTTACTTTTCTGGAAGATGTTATAAATGAAACTCGTTCAAGGATGCTAGAAAACATGGCTTTTTCCAAGAGTGAGTTTACATCTTTTTAAATGTTGTTATAGTCAAAAAAGGCAGTTTGAGGAAATAAAAATAGTAATATTTTACTTATCAATGAATACTGGTTCCAATTCCTAGCAATGAAATGTGATTTATTAAGTAGAATCAAGTTGGCCTAATATAAGGAAGTAAATAAATTACTCATTGTAGATCTATTTGCTCTTGCTAATTTCATATTCTTTGCATATATTTTAGGCAAGACTACATTCTCCACTTAAATTGTCTGACAGTGTCATGTATATTAAATCCACTAGCTTTTGTGTGTCAATATTTTATAGCAACTAAAGAACTGGAAAATCCACATGAGATTGCAGAAAGAGTTGGACTTGCAGCACTCATTATTCAGGTCAGTTGAAATTGTGCATCCCCTTCTCAAAAATTGACACTTTTAAAAACCTTTCTTAAGTTATTAGAAATAAAGCTGCAAAGTTCTTTATCCTTTCAGGACTTCAAAGGTTACCTGTTATCTGATTATAAGTTTAACTGGGACCGCGTTTTTCAGAGCCGAGGTGATACAGGTGTTTTCCTGCAGTACACACATGCCAGGTTGTGTAGGTAAGCTGAGGCTCCTGGGAAAGTGTCTCTCTTCTCTTTTTCTTGCTTCTTTCCCCAAAATTATAGTAATCTTCTGTTGTGTCCTTCTAAGACCAGGTTTCTTGCAGTCTGTGTTTCTAAATTTTTCTTCACAGTTTTTGGGTGTGGACTAATAGCTAATAATTGATAAGATAGCTGCTGTATGTGATTTTTATTGTATATGGTCGTTATGTCTTGGAGTATATGATTTAGTCCATTGTATCTTCAAATTCATGTTATTTGTTTATTCCTACATCTTGAAAAAGATAAAAAATGTTGAGTTGCTCACTGACCTTCAAATGGCCATTCTTTTAATAGCACTAGTAATCAATAATGGAGTGAGAGAAAAAAATGGAAAGTCAAGGAATTAAATTCTTAATTTAAAAGCTAAACCAGTAAAGCAAATGTTATTTGTGTCCTAAACACATGGCATTTTAGTTTATCACATTTCTTAGTCAGAAGCATGTCTAGGTCTTAGAAGGCATAAAAAAATACTTTACAAAAATTATTTGTACAAGACCCTGAGGCAGGAGAGTTTTCTAAGTCAGACAACTCCATCCATGAGAGATTGGAGTGCTCCTTCACTCAGAATGCCTGAGCTGTTTGGGGGAATCCTTGATGGCAAACTCCCTACCTGCCCCAAGCAAGTATTGGATTGGAGAGTTCTTCAAGCAAAACAAATAAAAACAGCAGTGTTATTTTTCCTTTGACGTCCCTGATTTCAAAACCATTTTCACTTCTTCTCTTAGTTAATAACATTTAACATCTTGTATTCCATTTCAACAAACAAATATCACCTGATATTTGTGAGATGTTATGACAGACATCGAAGATACAAAGTCAAAATGAAAAGCAGTTTCTACCCTCAAGTAACTTGCATTATATTAAGGGATACAGGACATAAGCAGATAGAAATAAAGAATTTGAAACAGCAATGAGCTTTAAAAAGAAGATAGCTCAGGAACATCTTAGGAAGCACATGGGAGTTGAACCTTGAATAAGTTAGGGATTCTAAGCTGTCCCAAAGAAGAGAACAACCTATAATATTTTGGGGCTAGAGATGGGGTTGTAAAGTTAGGAAAATAACAAGTAGGTGATAACAACAACAGAAGAAAAAGACATTGAGGAAATATGAACAGGCAAAGAGAAAACAATTTTGCTTTATGCAAATGATTACTTAGAGAACCCTAAAGAATTAATAATTGATAATTAATTAAATTGAATAATTGAAAGTGTTAGCAAATTTGCAGCATTTTTTAAAATCCTCAAATAATTAGAATTTCTCTATATTACCAACAAAACCTAATATGAAGAAAAAAAGAAATTCTATTTAAAATAACTACAGGATAAAAAAAAAAAGTAGCTATATATTATATAAAATATTTGGAAGTCTATACCAGACACTCATAGAAACTATGTAAATAAATTACAAAACAAATTACACTCAAAAATTCATACTTAAATAACTGGAGAAATTATTGCTTGTGGATAGATCCTACCTAATATACTTGTAGATAGTCCTACCTAAATCATTTTGCTTATTTAGTGCCATACTAATTAACCTACCAAAGAATCACTTCATAGAACCAAGAAAAATAATGAAATTCATCCAGAGGAGCAAACGATCAAAAATCTCAAGAGAAATAGTGAAAAAAATAAAAAAGGTAGAGAAGGATGTCTATCAGTCCCTTATCTCAAAACAACTACAAAGCAGCAATCATAAAAATAATTGGTTAAGAAGTAAAAACATACTTCAGTGAAACAACATAACAGAACAAATGAATCTAGTAGCTTAATGACCCATAAATCTAAAGAATCCCACCTATTGGAATAAAAGACTCATTAATCAATAAAAACAAACTTGGCAAACTTGCAAAGTTTGACAAGTTAATTAGATCCATACTTCATATCTTACACCAAGAAATGCTCCAAATGAATATACATGAGTTAGACATAAAAAGGACACATCAGGAACAAGTTAAAAGACCAAGAATTTGCCTTTTTAGTTTGCATGGATAGAAGAAGGGTTCATAATCAAACAAGGGATAGATATAATCACAGAAGATAAAAGAAAAATTTTATTACATAAAATTAAAACTCTATGCACAAACAAAATCAATGCAGCTAAGATTAAAAGAGCTGGAGGCTTGGAACTAGAGAAATTTTTAAAGCGAGTTTCTCTAATAAAGGTCTAATTTTCAAGATACCTCATTGAAGATACTCATTGAAGTTTATGTAAACCATTCCCCAGGTGATAAGTTAATAAGAAGAAATACAATCTTACAGCCTTATGAAAAAATACCCCAAATCACCAGAAAGAAGAGAAAGGAAAGTTAAAGTAACTCTAAGTTTTCACTTTCCACCTATCAGATTGGCAGAGTTAAATGTTTATGACATAGAATTAAGGTTGATAACAAATAGTGGGAAAGATAAGGAAAAAGAAGCACATTAATACATTGTTAGGGGAGTTATCAATTGACCCAAGCCAGTGGACTTGGAAGGTGGGAAAGGAGGAGAGAAAGATAGAAAATAAATGCTTGTTAATTGAAAAAAAGTCCTAAAATGTTTCAAACATGTGATGCCTGTTCTATAACTTTTTGAATAATGTTTTCCTCATTTCTAATTTTCCTAAGTTTTAAATATATAGTAGGTCCTTAATTATTTCTTAAATTGAGCTTATCGTAATACTTCTCATTAGCAAATAAACTATGGCTATCTTTAATTCCAATTCATTCCTTTCCTTCTGATTTTGCTTTCTTGAATTGTAGTTTAGAAGAGACATTTGAAGGTGGTCATCTGAGAAACATTAAGGCAGCTTGCTTACAAGACCCACAGTCTGTTTCTATACTCCAACATCTCCTCAGGTAATTTTCATTTTAAAAGTGTATGTTTCTGTTAGTTGAAATCACCAGTAGTGATGTTAAATATAAGTAGGTCATTTCCATTTCCTGTCTCTAAGAGTGCTACACCAAAAACTGTCATGAGGAGATTATCTACCCTTTTTTAAAACTTCAAGTGCATTTTTAAAACACTAGTTCATTCTTTCCTAATGGGATATGCTTTTAAGTAGGATTAGTTATTTCTTACAAGTTATTGCCATAATAAACTGTCTATCCGATATCAGCTCTTCTGGGTGTTGAGCTCTTGTATGTGTTAAAGTAGTTTCTCTTGTATGTGTTAAACTAGTTTTCCCATTTAAAAACCAAACATAGTGTATTCTAGAAAAGAGAAAATGCTGTAAATGTCCAGAACAATGCTCCTTTCTCCTAGCAGTTATCTTGAGAGGATGACTTCCTTGCTGGCAATGGTTTTCCCTCTACAGGAACCGAAAAAAAATTATATTAATAGTATACAGCTAGAACAATGACTTTCTATACAGGTAGGAAAAATACAGCTTTGCCAAAATACATAAGCCAGTTTACAACCTGCCCTTTGGCATAATGCTAAGTCTCCATGCAGCTAAAATAAATTGCTAATTGATTGTTTCAAGAATCCTAGTTAGCTTAGTTTAGTACTTCTAGTAGTAGTTTCTGGGGTTCATAGAGTTTTCTCCCTTAAAATGAAAAGAACTGATTACATTCTCCCTATTTAAATTACTACATTTACCGTCAAGTCTTTCCAAATGAATGATTCTATGGTAAATCAGTATCTACTTTAGAAAAAAGAAAAAACAAATATGCCCCTATGTATGTATCCAAATATGTATCCAAAACATTGCAGGATGTTCCTTACAGTTGATGGTGAGGTATTAACAAATCTTTTATATCATTGTCCATCATGATTCATAGAACTTTGGTTGGAGTGAGGAGCAAAATAGCTTCCCAGCTTTCTCCTTTCTTGTACAACCAGCATCCCTTCTTTCAAAGTTGGTCATTTTAAATCACTTCACTGTGGTTCCAATGGAAATAGTTATTGCTGGGAACAAAAATGTTATCTGTTGCCTTTGTTTCTAGAGCTATACTTTGGGGTATTTGAACATTGTAATTGGTTTATAGAACGAAAGAAAAGGAAAGCGAGAAGAGAATTGTACTTTCCCCATCACTTTTTCTCATCAAAATAAAAGCCTTTCATGGCATGCTGAGAAACTTTGCACGCACAGGTCATCCCTTGCACAAGTGAACAATCATACTAGGATTTGTGTCAAAAGAGAGAATGTAAGGGCTTCACTTTATTATTCATGATCTGAATTGCTCTCCTAAATTTTAAATCATGTGGTAGGTACAGTAAACAAGCTAATACTGAGTTTTCGTTCAGTATTTCCTATGTTGGGGGTCTCTTGCAACAATGAAGTAGATTAAAAAAAAAAAAACCATGGCTGAAAGTAAAATAGGCCCTAATATAATAACAATGATTCTTCTTTGAATCAATTTTTTTTTCCATCTTTTTTTCTTAGGTATGATGAGGTGCTTTATAAATCCTCTCAGGATCTTCAACCCAGGCATATTGTCAGCTACCTTTTAACACTGAGGTAATGAGACACAGAAATGAGACCCAGGGAGATTTACCTCAAGTGACCAGACCATGATGTTGGGTGGGTCTAATCTTGCTTCCAGTGACTGGCTGATATAATCTCAGATGACAGTCTTAGAAAATCTCAGATCCTTCATGCCCACTAAGTTCTTACTTTGAAACACTTTCATATTACATGTCACTATCCTAGAGGATACTCAAATTACAGATGTATTTTCTTAAAGCCAAAGTCTATAGTTTTCCCAGGAATCTTTCAATCAAAGTTCTCTGGTAAATAAGTCTTTTAGCTTAGATGTTCAGAGGTTATTCTTAAAATCATGGAGGTGGAAGATGGTGTTTATTTCATCTTTGCAGTTAGATAAATTTATGACATAATGTCTTTCTTTGGCATTCTACTAAAGATAATCATCTATCAGAATCATCTAGAATATTATAAAATCTTGGACAAATTTTGAACAAAGTGAAAAATAATCATTTCTTACCATATTACTAGTATTACAGAAAAGGCAAATATTTTGATACATCTCTTGTTTATATGAATATATTTCTTGTTCTTTTCTCAACTTTTTTTTTTCTTAATCCCACTTGGTAGTTAAAAATTAACATATAACATTTAGGGAGTTAGGCAAAGCCTAACAGATTATGAACAATTTTTTAAAAAATTAACTGCTATTTAAGGATGATTTACATAGTCAGAAGCCTTGATATAAGTGTTTTTTACCTAAACAAATAATCTCAGAGAAGCAAATGTTTTGGGTTCTTTCTGGTGTTTTCGGAAATGAGAAAAGTAAACTATGGAGGAAAATAGTTGCTTGCTTTTTGAAATAGGCCGAAAACTAAATTGCAGGTAACTGTGGTTCAACAAACTTAAACGTAAGTTGTTCCATTTTTTAATTGGGGGTAGGGAGAGAGAAACCTGCACAAAGACAAGAGTAGCTCATTACCTTCCCAAAAAGAACTTACTGACTCTTCACTTTGGAAAAAAGAGAATTGAACCCAGGGAGCACAGTTTCTAGTCTTAGTTCTGCCAAAGCTGTTGTAGCTTTGTCAAGTCATTTAATATCTCGACTAGTTCCCTTTTCCCAAAAAATGAAGTTCTTGAAATTACATCAGTTTCTCAAGCTATTTGGTGAAAATTGAATAGTAGTTTGGGGAGGGGGGAAGGGACAAAATTGCTAGTCAATTTTCAGTATGAAAATTATGTAGTGAGAATAGAAGTAGGTTCATTGTTTTTCTCATGAAAGTAAATATAATTATATAATTTTGATTTCACTCAAAAAACCTCGATTTATTAGGGAGGTCAGCAATTATGGGTCCAAGAATATTCAATATCATAATAAGGTAATTTCTAATGAAAATACTCATTAAAATGCTCTATATGATAACATTTTTCTCTTTTCCTGTTTCAGTCATCTTACAGCTGTGGCTCACAAAACATTACAAATAAAAGGCAGACTCCCTGAAGTAGCTGAGGTATATACTTTTGTCATTTGGGTTTTTCTCTTTCTATTATTTTCTACCTTCTACTGCTTTTCTGTTCAGTTTCAGTTAATACAGTAGAACTGAAAATCAGTATAGACTTTTCTAAAATAATTCTGTCGATATATTGTTTCTGTGTCTTTCTATGTTTTTGCAAGCATAGTTCTTTTTTCTGATATTGAGGAACATATTCCAATATCTCATAGTTCAAGAATAACAATATTATTGCAACAGAGCTATTTATATTAATTTTTGTATTGGAAATTGATCCTCTCACTTTTTTTTGTTATCAGTTCATCTTTGCTATTTGCTATTTCACAAAAATCTCTTTGCCAAGTGCAAATTATCAACTTTTTTTTACAGATAAAACAACTATTGATACTTTGGACTTTTGTTTTATAGGCCAGACTTCATCTATTTAAAGCTGTCCGTTCTGTCCTAGCCAATGGAATGAAACTTCTTGGAATCACACCTGTATCTAGGATGTAATTTGTAAGAAAAAAGACATTGGAATCCTATATTTAAATTGAAAAGGAATTTAATATAAAATTTTGCCAGAATCCATTTTTATGTCTGAATTTTTTTTTAAGAATTCTTACCTATATTTTATTCCTTTAATATTTTAATTTTTTTAGCAAAGGAAAATAACTGCTTACCTATCTTTTCCACTTCATCACAAAGACTATGAGACCATTCTATCTAATTCAGCTATTAACCTCCTATAAGTGTTGTTTCTCTCCAATGGAACAGAGTCCTTTGAGTATAAGAATTGTATGTTCAATGAATGGCACAGTATTTTGCTCATAGTAAATAAATCCTTAATAAATTGCATGTTGATTCACTGATCCCAAGTAGCAAGAAAACTAAGACACATGCAATAAACACACATACATGTTTATGAATTGGGCTCAGACTATACATCTATAGACTTAAGTCTATAAGTTCAATCCAAATTCAATTTCAGACCTTTTTATAATCTCTAATAATTAAATGGTGAGAAAATGAGATATAGTAATTCAGATAGCCCAGATACTAAAGTATCTTATTGATCTCATAATTTCTTTTAAAACAAAATTTGTGTTTATCCCATATCTGCATACTTGCTCAAAATGTGAAATGCCTGGCAGCCTAGTTTAGTTGGCCCTTAAAAAGCATGCTAAGAACAGTTAGGTTAATGAATAGCCAGCCTAGGAAGGAAAAATACCATGTATAATAATGAGAAACTATTTTCTTAACATTCTTAATGATAAATATATATTCTTTCACACTCTCATGCATTCTCGTTTTCCCTCCCTTCTTCCCTCCCTCCCTCGCTCTAAAGATTAGACATAACAATTATGTAAATAAATTAGGTTTATTGCTGAATTCCCCATGAACATTATGGAGATTAAAAAAAAGAAAAAACCCACTGGTTTCACAAATTACTCTTGGTGAGGCCAACAGCTGATCATTTTATAAAAAGAGTACAAAAGTGATGTAAAAAGTTTTATGAAGAAAAACTGGGATTGAGATTACTAATGGCACAGATATCGTGCTAAAGAAGCACTAAGTCACCACCTAGATATATTTAAAGTCACAAAGTGGACTCAGTCTAAGAAGAAATAACATGTTTCTGAATTGACCTATCCTGCATATGCATCCTTCACATATCCATCATCTTCAGGAGATCTATGCCTCTGTTGAAATAAAATTATATGCATTGCAAGGTAGAGAGGGACTTTCTCTTCCCCTAATATTTGACTAAGAGTTCCATTAGTGCAGAAAAAAAAAAAAAAAAAAAAAAAACCTTTGGCACTTTAAAACATCATCTAGAACCATATCCTACACTTTTTTTAAAGCACAAAAATTTTTTTTATGTACATTATGTACAGCAATTCCTGTTTTCCTAAAATTGTACAAAGTGTGAGCCCCTTTTTATGTTGGCAACACATCCCATTACTAAATAGCAGTTCTCATGCCATACATTCATTTTTTTGTTTTGTTAAAGCTACCTTCTAGGATTAGCTTAAGGCTGTAGTTATTTATTCTGTTGTTCTTTGTTGTTTGTTTTAATCTTAGAAACAATATCACAAGTGAATGAGTTTCTCTTTCGAAGTGTTGTCTTCCCCTTGAATTACTGTTGTTGTATCTTGTCTGGGTAATCCATAAAGATATATTGAAACACACACAAGAAGGGTACCCAAAGCAAAGTTGAGTGCTGAAAGGAAATAAAACAATTTCAATACTCAATTCCCAAGACACATTTTTCACTGAACATTTTAAAAAATCTTTTGTGTAATTTCCAGATTTTTATAAAGCATTTGCAATTTGGCTTTAATAACTTAATACCTTTAAAATAATCATTGGTCCACCAATAGCCAAATAGCACCTGAAGCACTCAGTTTTCAGAAAACAATATATTTTGACCCTTGTACTACACCACAAATCTTAAAATAGTTGTGCTTTGATACTTCATATCTATGTGATTTTAGGCAAGTCACTTAAACCCTATATGCTAAAGCAACTTTTTAGGACTATTTCTACAAAGGCTAATTACTGAGTAACAGTGGCTTCAGATAGTATCTAAGGGTCAGGAAGACCCTTGTTTTCAAACTTGCTCAAATATTTCTTTGTTATGAAGATGAGATAATAGATAAGAACTACATTTGAAAAAGGAATAAAAAATGATATAAGAAACATCTTACAACACTGAGTAACAGTGGCTTCAGATAGTATCTAAGGGTCAGGAGGACCTGAATTCAGTTCCTGTCTGTCTGATGTATCTCTTGTCACCTGGATAAATCACTAACCTCTCAATATCCTAACCAGTCAATATCAGATGTTTCAAAAAGATAACTCTCTTATTTAGTAGAGGACCTTTCTTTGTTCTGAACTTCCTGTACCAGTGAAATTAGAGATCTTCTAAAAAATACCTGAACTATGAAAATAACAATTAGTCTCTATAAAACTTTTATTCAGGATTTCCTTAATGTGGAAATTAATCTATAATTTGTATAAATTAATCTGTAGCATTTCATCTCTGTCAAGAGCCACCTGGTATATTTATGTCAATACATTAAAAATTGTCCAGTTCTCTTCCTTTTCTTACCATGGGATTTCACTGTTATCAAATTAATCTGTGCTATCTTAACACATATCCAGGAAGGGAAATTATTACAGCATAACATTTATTTGAAATGTCAGCCTTGTTGTTTAAATAATTCAGAAGCTCTTTTAATACTGTGGGCTAGAGAAAGACCTTATTAAATGCATTCTATGGCAGTGGTGACAAAATGCCCTTAGTGATTAGGAATTGTGTATTGTTTATTTTTATATATCATATTTAAAAATGACATCTAAAAACATGTCTAAAAGAGAAAATAAAATTCTAATTAGGTTGTTTTTCCAAAAGCCTCTGGTTATTAGTTTAAGACATTCGGGGAAAACAATTCTTAAAGATTCAGAGTAAGGTGACGAATTCACTTTTCTATATGACTTTTTTCAATGATTCAAGTTAAACTATACCATTGACTAAATTGGACATTGCAAAAAACATTTCCTTGTGACCACTTTTACTCACCATTATGACAGCAATGGTCACAAGCCTCTACGATCTCTCATTTTATACTTGAGGAAGCTAAGACCCAGACAGGAAAGGGACTTGTCTGAGGCAAGAAGCAGAGCCAGGATGAATCCAGATCTCTCACTCTGGATTCAGAGGCTTTTTTTGTTTTGTTTTGTTTTTAACTACACTAATTTTATTTATATTGCACTGTGTTGTTGAGAGATGGAAAAGAGGCAAAAATAGTTTAACTTTGCAATCAAAGTTTCCCTGAAGCTCTCTTAAATTTAGAAGATCAGAGGCTAGCCCATGATGTTTTTCTTGCTTCTAGGATAGCAATTCATTTGTGTAATCCACATATTCTCAGCTGTTAAAATAACTAACAGCTAATCTTAAAATTAGATGTGAAAAAGCATCAGTAAATCTAACATACTTATCTGTAACCCAAACAGCAGGACTGAAGCAACAGTAGAAAGTACAATGGCTGCGGCTGCAGAGAATCCCTTCATGATGTTGTCTGTATATTTTACCACAATGGACGTATAGAGTCCTCCAACACTAGCAAGCACTGGGATGTAAACAGAAGTAAAACATCATTAAGCAAAACATTCTGTGGTGTAGTGAATTTTCAGAGATATTTTACCTTCAGATTTTAGGTAGCTTCTGGCAAGCATGCCAGAAAATTAAGTTATTGTTCCTAATAAGATTTCCTCTTAAATGCCTAAGGATACTATATAACCTATTGTTGAATATACAGAGAATTTCCCTTTAATAAGCTTTAATTATGAAGACTAATTGCTTGGAGATAGTTATACCACTAAAGTAAATCAATAAAATCAAAATTATGTTAAGTAGTATACACAAAGATAATTTCAAAATACTGTGAAACTTTAAAATTGACATTTAGCAAGGTAAACCAACTTTTGAGATACTTACAGATAACAAACCAGACATAGTATGTATAGCCAAAGAAAAATCCTTTTTCTATAACTTCATCTCCATCTGACATGTAGACAGCAGCTAATGTCACCACAATTCCAGATAAATACATCTGAATATTTCTCACCCATAAGGAAGTATCTGAACTCTTTAAAACTTTTTCAAAATATACTCCTGAAAAAAAAAAAATTCAAATAGCAAATAAGACAAATCCAAAAGAAAAAACATTAACTGACAAGCAATAATAGTTTCAAACAATTAAACTGCCTCTATCACTTACATGATGCCATATGGTACATACTACATATTTTTATCTGGGGCACAGATAATCATACATGCAGCCCAAACTAGATTAAAATATAATTAGGAAATATTTGACAAAATAAATAAAAGTACAATAAAATATAGTAACACTACATTTTAAAACTAAGTTGGTGTGCAGCCTATAGAGATCCATGTGTAAAATTTGGTATCCCCAATTCTATTCGAGTAATACCACTGATAGATATCCTAGGGGATTTCTGACTTCTAGATTTCTATCTTCTTAAATTACCTTTATTTTCTTGTGTACATATTGTAATTTCCAATAAAGTTAGTTGCCTAGCCATTCAATGTTTGTTATAATAGTGATAATAGTAGTTTTTATTTAGTCGTTTTTCAGTCATGTTCAACTCTTTATGATCCCTTTTGGGGTTTTCTTGGCAAAGATACCAAAGTGGTTTGCCATTTCCTTCTCCAGCTCATTTTTACAGATAAGGAAACTGAGGCAAACAGGGTCAAGGGACTGGTTCACAAAGCTAGTATCTAAGGTCAAATCTGAACTCAGAAAAAAAAACAAAACAAAAAAAAAAAAATGGAGTCTTCCTGATTCCAGACCTGGCAATTCATCCATTGACTGTAATAGCTAGCACTACCAGCACTTTAAAGTTGCGAAGTGTTTTGCATTTTGTCCCATTTTAGCTTCACAACAATCGAGTGAAGTACATGCTATTTTCCTCATTTTATAGATGGGGGAAAATAAAGCAGAAAGGTTAAGTGATGCTCAGGGACTCAAGTCCCATATTGAAACACCTGTCTCCACCATTATAACATACACATAGTAACTTGTGACACTTATTTCTAAAGACCGTATTTAAAAATTACCCTCAATTGTACATTTTAATAGAATGAGTGGTGTGACAAATCTTCTGATGTTTATTATTATACAAGGACCTTTTCTTAATAAAATTAATCTAGTAATAACTATGTTAAATTTGCAAACTAATCATTTAATAATCAATTTTTTCAATTAATATTTACACTTTAAGATTTGTAAAGTGTCATATGTATTTTGTCATTTAAAGGTTCTCATTTACATAATTTCAAAGTTGAATCTTTGTGACCATCAAGTCCCAACCCAATGTGAAAAAAAAATTCACCTAGGGCACTCTCAGCAAATCATCATTCAGCCTTTGAAGGCCTCCAATGTGAGCAAAGCAATTTTTATATCCCAAGACAATCCAACCCACATTTAAACCTTTTCTGAAGGTTTTACAAGTCAGCTTAAATTTTACTCTTGTGAGTGCTCATAAGTTCTGCTCTCTGACATCAGACAGGACAATTCTAATCCCTTTTCCATGTTACAGCTCTTCACATACTTCAAAACAGTTATTCTATCCCCTTGGGGGTTCTCTGTAAGTCAAACACCCCCAGTTCCTTCAAGTACCCTTATGTGGCCTAAACTTGTAACTCATCAGTGTCTTTCCAACAACGTGCCACACAGAACAGGAGAGCACTTTCCAGATGGAAACTGGCCAGAGCAGAATAGAGGTGGGGGGTATAACCACGATTTTCCTGGAAGCTAGGCCTCTATACTGTTAAGATTAAGAATGCTAGCTGCCATAGCACACTCAATTCAGTTTTAGTTTGAAATCACTCTATCTTTTAAAGGTAAACCATCTGCTACTTAGCTATAGCTCTCCATAGCTTTTGTGAAGTTGGTTATTTGAACTCATGTTTAAGAATTTAGATATATTTATGCCTATTAAATTTTCTCTTACTTGATTTTGCCTGATGCTTTGTTTAGACTGTCATTAACTCTGAATCCAATATTCTAATATTTTAAATAGCTTTCCTAGTTGGGAGGCATTCCATTGGAAAGCTTCAAAAGGTAACATCAAATCAGCTATCCAAACAGTTGAGTTCTTATAATTGTCCCTGCTTCACAACTCTTTGCCTTTTTTTTTTTTTTTTTTTTTTTTACAAAGTCATGAGAGAGACTTAAAACTGGAACATTTATTTTACCTTTTAATGAAAAACTTACAATTACATGCCATTAATATTCATTCAACAAATATTTTAGTTCAATAGGCATTTATTTTAAGAGCACCAGGCTCTAGAGATACAATTACGAAGAATGAAACAATCCCTACTGACACAAAGTTTACATTCTAATGTGGGAGACTAGTACACATAAAAAAAGTACAGCATGAACATAAAGTTAATAAATAAGTACAAAGCAGTTAAATATAATAAAGAAAGGGAGGTACTACCAGTTGAGGGAAGATAATCAGGAAAAGCTCTATGCAGAAGGTGGCACGTAAGCTGCATCTCAAAAAAGGGGACTGAGGCAGAGGTAAGGAGAGAATACGTTCCAAGATGGGGAATAATCAATACAAAAGAAGGAATGGATTATCACATAAGAGACAGAAAGATCAGTTTGGCTTACTCTCTGAGAGGGGGATTATGTCCAATTAGTTGCAAAGACAGGTTTAGGCCAGGTTATGTAGGGCTTTAAAAGCTGACAAAAGAGTTTGGCTTTTATTCTAGAATTGAGAGAAATCACTGAAGCTGATTGAGTACATTCGGAATCACAAAGTCAGTTCTGTATTTAATGAAAATTAATTTGGTAGCAGTATTGAGTGAATTGCAGGGAGAGACTTGGGCCAGAGGGTAATTTTGCAATGATATAGTATTACCTCTGGATCCAAAGTGGTAGTTGTGAGTGGGGGGAAATAAAGAGTTGGATATGAAAGATGTTAAAAAGGAGAAACGGCATGACTTGGCAACTTAGTCAAACATGTGGATGAGTGTAAATAGGAAGGTAATGTCGAGATTGCAGACCTGGGAGACAGGAAAGATGGTGTTAGCTTTGACAGAAACAGCAAAATCTGGAAGAAGAGAAGTAGCATTGGTGGGAGAGAAAGTAGGGCAGAAAGAAATTCCATTTTGGACATATTGAGTGTAAGCTACCTCTAGGACATCCAATTTAAAATGTCCATAAGTAACTGATGAGGAGGGACTGAGGAAGATATCAGAGAAATAAGAGCTCTGAATCATCTGCATAGACATGCTAATTAATCCAATAGGATCTGAAAAGGTTATCTAGAGGCAGAAGGGAAGAGAGGCTAGGAGAAAATCTTGGCAATTACCTCAAGTTTTAACCTGGTTTAATACTTTTGGAAATAGAGTTTGCAAAGTCTATGTAAATGAAAAACAATAGAGTGCTTAATGAAACATCTCTACTATGAAACATTGTTACTGGGTTAAAAAAAAACCCCACAAATTAGCAATAAAGGAAGACTGAAATTAGATTTCCTATAACCTCCCAAAGAAAATCACTTAGGATTCTATACTTCATTTGTAAGTATTAATATTAATACCACATTATCTTTTTCTACCTTACAAGGTTTGTTAGTATACAGGAAGTGTTCTTAGTTGATTTCAGTAAAAATTTATAAAATATAAAATACTATTATTTTCTAGTAACATATATGTCCTTCCTAGTTTTTTGGATTTCAAGACAAAAAAAGATCTATTTGATAGTATTAAAAAAAAAAAAAAAAAAACTGACTCCTTGGTAACTTCCAACAGTAGGTAGAAGGAATGTTCTGAAAATGTACCATCCCATCATTTCACAGCCTACAATCTTAAATTAAAAGTATTTTTACTTTCAATGTAAAAATGCTTTCAAAGTAAAAAAAAATGTAAACAAAGATTCCTGTTACTAAGAACTACCAACTGCCACTAACCACTATTTCTTAAAGAAGTAAATTTATAAATAAAGTAGTTCACTAGATAATGTAATCTATTTTTGATTTATCATCCTATAATTGTCACAATAAGACGTCATTTATCTAGAATTATCAGGGAATACAGTTTTAGATAAGTACATTTTTTTAAGGTACTGAAACTAATCACTAAATAAGTTTTCAGTGATTCTTATTCTATAATCAAATGTAAAAATCAGTTGACTTCTAAAGCCTTTCACAATCTGGACCATTCCTATCTTCTCACTGTAGTCTTCTGTCCACATTCTATGATCTAGTGACACTGGCCTTCTTGCTATCTCTTGAACACGACACTCCATCTCAATTCCATGCCTTTTCCCTGGCTTCCATACAAAAAGCTCTCTCTTCTCTCCTCTTCTTCTTGGTTTCTTTGGTTTCCTTCAAGACTAAGTTCAAATTCACTTTCTGCAAGGGACCTTTCCTTTTCACCTTCTCTCAACCACCTACTTTTTCTCTGAGACTGCCTTACATATAGTTGTTTACATGGCTTCTCCCGCATTTAGAAGGACCTCCTTCAAGGCAGGCCTATAATATTTCTGCCTTCCTTTGTAATGCCAAAACTTAGCACAGTGTCTAGCATAGTAATAGCCCTTAATAAATGCCTATTGATTGGTCAGTGGATTGTTAAAGGAACAAAACTTCTGCTGAAAAATTCTATTGAAAATATTTTTTTAAAGTAGAGTCATCATTATAATTTACCATAAAGTTGACCTTTTGGTATTTGAGGATCTACAATTCTCACTATACTATACTACAATCCACACACTACATGGCTCCAGATTGCTGTGCTTTAAGGTGATTGTTCTGAATCTTTCTTTGTTTCCTGTTAAACCAAGATCAAACAAATTCTGTTTTAAGCTAGGAAGAACTGTAGATTACCAAAACACACCTGATGGAACAACCTTATTTACATTAAATTCTCCATCAATAAATTATGGCCTAATGCCTGCTACACTCTTTTCTTAAGGAAGTGAACTCATTACTTTCTCTTTTTATTCAGGGACATTTTAAATTTACTTTCAGGATTACTCCTGTGCTAAGGAAGTTTGCCATATATTATCCTTAGAAATATGAGTAAGGAATGAGGTTTAAGTCATTGCGTTTAAGCCATTACTATTTATTTCCTAAAGGTAAGGTGATATCAAACAATTTTTGTGCTTGCATTTTAAAACTGCAAAGACTTTTGGGATTCCCTATATAAAGTCAGATTGTAAAAGTAAAGGGAAAAAATGGCTATTATGATAAATTCAGATAAACACCCCTCTTAAAATATATTTTTCAATTTTCTACAGATGAAAGAAAGCAATGTTTTTATGATTTACCTGCAAATCCTGAACATAATACAGCAATAGCTATAGCACCAAACCCTAACAGTGGATTCTGTTCCACCTGCAACATTAACAAAAACTACAAGTTAGTTTAGAGATTTTGATCCCTCAAGGAGTTCATTAATTATATGAAAATTTTGTTGTCAGGCAATACTATACACACAAGATCAGGTCAAAAGAAAAGTAAGTATGCTAAAAATCTAACTTCACCAAGGTACAGTATACTTGATTAAACATGGTACATTACATAGATTTCAATATACTTTAAATATCTATAATTTCATTCACATGAATAGTCCTTGTATCAAAATTTCTCACAAAACTCTTCCAATAGTTTGGGTCTTTGAGAATTTTTGTAATTGTGACCCATCTGGTGATGGGTCTAGGTAAAATTTACCTAGAGTTGTCATTAGACAACAGACCTATGATATATTCTTAAGTCTATACTTGAAATCTTTCCCGTTGAGTAGTGTCTCCCACAGCTTGAATTCTTGGCAAAGCCTTAAAGAATCTCCATGTTACAATGAAATACCAGAGGAGGGATTCAGAGAAAAGATTTAGCTATGTCAGGAATTTAAATTATGTCTCCCAAAATAAAACTAAAATAAAATTCTGATAAACACCCTTGGATAGGTACTTCAACTCAACAGTGCCTAAAACAATGCCCCAAATATAGTAAGGACAATAAATATACATTGATTTTCTATTCTTACCATCACCTCAATGCTAGTCTTATCACTCTGTACCTCAATACTATAATGATGTAATTGGTTTCTCATCGTTCAGTCTTCCTTCCAATCCATCTTATACAGTGAAGTTAATTCTTCCTGAAATACAATTTTAGTTAAGTCTACTCATTGTTTAAAAGATCTCTACAGGTTTCCTGTCGCCTGTAGGGAAAAAAAAATCCAAGGTGTAGCTTTACCTTAAGGACTTTTCACATAAGACTCTATGCTTCACTTATGCTTGTTTATGAACTCTTGCACAAATCTTGTGACTTCTTGTCCTTGTCTTCATATGTTTCCCCTTCTTGGACTGTCATTCTTGCTCCTTTCTTTAAGATTTACCTCAAATGGGGCAGCTAAGTGGAGCAGTGGATAAAGCACCAGCCCTGAATTCAGGAACTGAGTTCAAATCTGCCTTAGTCACTTAACACTTCCTAGCTGTGTGACCCTGAGCAAATCATTTAAGCCCAACTACTGCAGCAAAAAAATTTTAAAAAGAATAAAGGATTTACCTGAAATGTCACTGTCTTCAAAAATGCTATGGAAACTTGATTTATTGTTTTCTTCAAGTTCCCAACTATTTGTACCTTTAAATATCATCTCAAACTTGTTCCCAGTGAATAATACTACCTTAAAAGATAAGGGATGAAACTAGTCATTGACTCTCAAACTCCACAGGCTTCTTTCTCCCTATTGCTGAGGCAACTTCTTCTGGGAAATAGTTGGTACTAAGGAGTCAAAGATGCAGCAACTGGATATGGAGATACATGGTAATCCAAATAGCCTTACAGCTGCACAGAACTTTTAATGTTTTAAAGTAATTTCATATTCATTATACATTTTATCAGTGGCCTCTTTTCTCCCAGACAGCTACTATTTAAATTTGGATAAAAATATTAGTGTTGATGCTAATCTGGAAAAGGGTAAACCTGACCAGAAAAGTATTTAGCTCCTTCACTTATTAGGTCTCTTGAAATTTGTATACCATGGTGGCTGGTGCTGCTAACATAACTCACTTACATCCCTAATCTTTTGGAATGTAGGTGTGTAATATTTTATGAGATCAAAGTATAAGCTGAATGAAAAAAGTCTTTTATCTTTCCCTGTTACTAGAAACATACTAGAAAGGATTAGAAAGAGTCTGATTACTGATTAAGAGCAATAGATTTAAAAATATCAATGAAAAATGTGGATAGGTTAGCAAGATTTTTTTTTGTTGTTGTTTTTAAACCTACCTTTGAGACTTAGGTCTTTATAAAAAGTTTTAAATTAAAATTACCTTTCTTTTATAATGGCACCCTCAAATTGCTAAAACAAGCTATCATCAACAAGGCTATAAAAATGATTTAAGGAAATTTGCAATTAGTAGTCTGCTATGCATGACATTCCTTACCAATACTTTGGTGGCTTGAGCTGGTTTCCACTGAACAAGTGTGACTCCAGCACACAGCATAAAAACTGAAATCCACTGTAATTTACTGAGTGATCGATTTAACATTAAAACAGTACATAAAGCAGTACAAGGAATCTTTAGTTGGTAGGTCACCTAGAAAATAAATAAAGACATAGAATGGAGAGTTAATGTAAATCTCTAAATAGCACAAAAACAAAGAATTTTATTTCCTAATTTCATTTTCAGAAAATATCTACAGAACTATTCAGAGAGACAATCACTTAAGTTCAATTCTCTTTTCATTGTGAAAAGATTTTGAATTAACTCCTATGTGATGGAGTAATTAAAGCTTTATTGTTTTCATTAAATTCACTCACCTGGTATACTGCTGCATCCAAATTACTAAGAGCTAAGAAAGCCATGTTGTTTTGGACAGCATATACTAGAGATGGAACACTTAATTTCATCAGTTCCTTTGGGCTTCCTAAGACATTTTCTTTTAAAGAAGTCTTGAATCTACCCACACTACCAGTTTCTCTTCAAAAAAAGAAAGAAAGAAAAAAAGACATTAAAGCAAATCTGGATAGCTTTTCTCATATTAAGCACAGTCTATAGTTTGTTTTGTTTTGTTTTGTGGCTCTCTGATGTAATTCAGGAAACATAATTTTAATAACTGCCAGCTAATTTCAAAATGAAAGAAAAACTGAAAATAAATGAGGCTTCTAATAATATATCAAAGAGAAAGAATAATAATATCAAGCTTAATTTTGGAATATATGAAAAAGATAATAATAATCATGTTTAGCATCAACTGTCTCTATTCAAAAAGTTCCAGATACTCGTCTCCATTCTGAGAATGCTCTAATACTAAGATGAAAGGAAAACAGAATAATATACAATGTTTACAAGAAATGAGTATGAATCAGTTTGCATTTCAGCTTCATTACTTCCTACTCTCCTCTGGTTCTCCAATACATTATTTCTAAACTGCTGAAACTTTTTTTTCTACTAAGTTGCAAATGCTATATTTTCTTAAAATTTCTCTTCATTAGCTCGGTTTTTCAAAAAAAAAAAAAACAACTATGTTATAGACACTGTTTAATTAGGAATTAACTATTTAACTATTTCATTATCTGAAAGTTATAATGAATTAATGTATCAATTTGTACAATGTTCTTGGAGCGAAAGGCTCCAAATAATAGGATGAACCCACGAGAATTTGAGAACATCAGAAAATGTTCCATGTGAAATTGAAACTATCCCAAAAACTCTTCCCAGAGTTCTTCCCCCAGAGAGATAATTTATTATATATGTGCTGCCAAGAAGACAAAGGTATTTTCTCAAATTCAACAAAAGATACTTTATTAAAGAATAAATTATACTTTTAAAATATGACTAATTAAAGATAAGTTGTAATGCTGTCAACTGTTGCATGCTTATAATATTAGAAAGCAATACAATAATGAGAATTTTGAAAAAAGTTAAAGAATAAAGAATTTCTCAGTGTTTATTCAAACACTTCATCTGACAGATATTTCAGGCACTAGAAAAATGTTTTCTGTACTAAAATATCATTCTCAATCCAAAGCCTTAGGGAAAGTGCTCCAGAAACAACTTTTCTGATTACTAATTTGATTTGCTAGGTATGTTGATATCAAGGAATAGGGTACTTCTAAATAGCCAGCAAGAGTATTCCAAGTTGCTCAAAAGGCCTAACCACCATTGCACTAATAAGCATTATAGTTAATCAATTTGTCTTATGCATTTGAATCAATCTAGAATCCCTGGATGGCAGAGAACTATAGAGATTGAATAAGGATAAAAACATAGTGTTTTCACCTTTTCGTTGTTTTTTTTTCCTCTTTTGATCTTATTTTTCTTACATAGAGTGATGATTATGGAAATATATGTTCAGAAGGACTGCACATTTAACCTATATCAAATTGCTTGCTATCTTGGGGAAGGTAGGAAGGGAGGGAGAAAAAATTGGAAGACAAAGATAAATGTTAAAAACTATCTTTGCATGTATTTGAAAAAATAAAATACTATTAAAAAAAAAAAAAAGAATCCCTGGATGAAAAGAAGAAACAAGAGTTCAAAATTCTATAAAAAGCTGACTTGGAACTGAAGTGACCCTATAAAAGTATTGCTTTCTGGTAAAATGCTGTCTAAACAACCAGCTAGTCTTTCTTTTTTGATGAATTAAATTAGGCAGGTTCTCAGACAATATAACAGAGCCTCATTGGAGCAATCTCCAATAACCTGGCTCAGTAGCACCTGCAAGAGCTTATGTTCTATTAGAACAGCCTTTTAATAAGCTATTTGAGTAGGACATCAGAGAAGAAATGCACAACTACTCTTTGGGAACTATAGTGAGTGCAGAACTGAATATAAAAAGACTACAAGGCAAGTATAGACTAGTAAGTGAGGTAAGATAATTTCTGAGTTGGGGAATCAAATTCCTGGTTGTATTAATATTTGATCTGTAGCTTGAAAAAAATAGTATTTCAAAAAGCAAAATGGGTGATTTTTTAGGATTCCCTACTTATATCATCATATTATCTGCTAAGAGTTTTATTTCTTCATTGCCCATTTACATTGTGCTTTCCCTCATTAGAATATATGTTCCTTAAAAAGACAGATATTTATTTATTTGTTTGTTTTTGCTTTTCTTTGTATCTCTGATACTTTAGCAATGTCTGGCAAAACATACAATACCTATTGACTGACTTGACAGATCAGAAAATAAGAGTCCAAAAAACTAAAACAAAAACATGAAATATAAGAGAATAGGTGATTAGGTGAATGATGACAGAAATAAAGAATTCAGGAGAAAGTTTGTGAGGGGAAGAAAATACAGTTTTACAAAAAATTGAGTTTAAGGTGTCTTTGGATAATCCACTAAGAGACTTCCAATAGGTAATTAGAAATATGTATGTAAAATATGGAGCATAAGTAAATACAATAAAAGTCAAATATATCTGCAGTGTATTACAAAAAATTCTTAAAACTATAGAACTTTAATGTTGAAAGGGACCTTAACAATCATCAATCCAACTTCCTAGTTTTGTAGATAAGAGCCAAAAAAGGTTAAGTAATTGATAATCTTTTCTCAAAGTTCTATATGTAATATTATTGATGTGGGTGCTATTTGGCCTTTGACAGTATTTGACCAAAAAATTCACCAGCCTCTATTCAATGTAGTAATGAACTTGTTCTTGGACAAGATATATCATCCAATATTGGGCCTAAACATGAAGCTTTTCCAGTTAGGTCTTGACAGAGATTATGCCTCATTGGCAAAGTTATAAAAAAAATCCAATCATTTTTTATGGCTTGCTAGTTATTATAGAAGATGATTTTAATGGAAAATATTTGTTGTATTTATTTTTAAAATCAGTGTGTTCTTTATTTCATTTATTTTTTTTTCTTAAGAATAAACATGGCTTATACAATAAATATGCCTTGTACTTTGTGGTAAATTAACATTTATTTGCTCAGCAACAACAACAAAAAAGATATAATTCTCCACTAGAATAAATATCTCTAGCTGAAACTCTTATTTCCTCCAAAGTACCATATTATTTGGGTGATATAACACAATTTCAACTCAAAATTGAGTTATTAGGGGGGAAAAACCCTAAATATTAGATATAAGTGCAATCACCATTTGTAAATCAAATATACATCTCATTTTGAAATTACAGGAAACAGATAAATTTAAATAAAAGCGCTCAGAAGCCTCCACCAAAACAGTTGATATGGAACTGCTGAAAAAATAGGATTTGCCCTTCTCATAGAGGTGAAATTCTGGAAAGGAATCAATCAGAAAATCTTTCTCTCAAAAGAACAGAGAAATGTATTTTTTTAATAGATTAAAAAATGAAAACACTTTTCATTGACGTGTTCTCCTTTTGAAATACCAGGGAGCCTGTCCTGTAGAGGTAGAGGGAAAATGGAAATTCAGGTCGTAATTATGCTAGGACTCAAGTATACAAATTAGATGAGGCATTTGTTCTCCCATGGTTTATCTGATTTTTACTGTAACCTAGTCTGAGATGATCAAAAACCAAAAACCCTCTAAAATTGCAAAGTTGTTTTGCCTGGCTGAGCTCTCTATAAGAGAAAGGTCGAGGATAGGGAGTAAATAGAATACATACAATAGTATCTGGCAGTGCCATTGAATTTTTCCAGTATAGAATGTATTAATATTTCTAGGAAAGGAACAATGCTGCCTATCAGGACGATGTCTGTTTATGTCCCTGAGAATTCTACATCCTTCTCCCACTCTCATCCTCCCTAATCTTCTGAAACTTATCCACTAATCTAATAAGTATCATTTGCAATAAAAAAAAATTATAAATCTGAAACTAGAAAAGAAAGGGAAGGAAGAAAAGGAAGCAAATTAATCCTACTTTTCCTAACAAATTAATCCCAGAAAGGATTCAGAAAGCTGGGCCAGAAGTAGAAATAAAGGGAAAAGTGATTTTTAGGAGACTGAACATATGTCAATGAAGTTGAGAAGTTCTCTACCTTTCTCTTAGCCCATGATATGCCACTCAAGGGAAGCATGGTCCTTCAGTAAAGGTATCAAATGAAATCTTAAGGACTTTCTTGTGAGCTTATCTATTTCCCACCCTAACCCTCCTAGTTTTGGCTGCCTGGAACCTTACTCCTAGAAACCATCATAGACTCACAGAATTTCAAAAACAGAAGGAATCTCCTGTAGTCATCTATTCCATCTCATACTAGAAAGGAATTCCTTCTACAATACACCTGGACAAGTAATTACACAGCTTTTGCTTGAAGCCTTCTAATGAAAGAGAAGCCATTACATACCATAAATGACCACTCTACTTTTGAATATTTCTATCTATTGGAAAGTTTTCCTTATTCCAATACTTTCTGCCTTTTACCAACTGGTACCTACTGTTCCTAGCTCTAGGAGCCGGAATCTAATCCCTCTTAGACATGAAGGCCTTTCAGACACTTGTAGAGTGTCTTACCTTACTTCAGGCCTTACCCCACCCAAATCTCATCTCTAACCCATACATTTCCATCTCCTTCATTTAACCTTTATATGGCATGACCTCAAGGCCTATCCTGATTGTCTTGTACTCTCCAGCTTTATCAAAGACCGCTTTAAAATGATACCTATAACTGAACACAATACCCCCAAAGTGTGATCTCACCAGGGAAAAGTATAGCTGGATTTTCACTTTGCTAATCCTAGGCACTATAATTCTGTAGTCTTCTTGCCATATTATATAGTGATTCGTACTCAGTTTGCAATCCACATTCACACTTCTTTTCAGATGAACTGCTATCTAGTTATGCCCCCTCCAATTTGTACTTGTGAAATTGATTTATTTTGAAATGGATTCAAATATAAGTGCCTTCATAATATTTCTAAAAGCCTTTTAAGATCTAAAGTCATTTTAGTCATTTGCAGTGAGATTCATGGGAGAACTGTTAGAAGTATTCAAGGCAGAATCTTAGAGAAGACCCACAGGTAGGAAGCATGATATTGATAACTTGGCAATGGAGACCAAGTAGTCTTCATACAGGATAAAAGGAAAATCAGAATATATCCTTCTGGGTACAAAGAAAAAAAAAAATCAAAGAATATTTGGGAAGGTAAACTGTGGTTTAAAAAAAAAAAGGAATGAGAATTTTTTAAAAAGACAATCAGATTAGTCAATTAAGAAATTACTGATAACTTTAAAGAAAAGCTTCAGTTGAGCAATTATGTGAAAAACCAGAATGAAAGCTTGATAAAGATGCTAAGGTCTACTGAAGATTTCTTAAGGATAGAGGAAATTTGGACATGTCTGTAAAGTAAGGGTAGGTTGATGATTAAGGAAAAAGGGAACACCTAGGATAAGATGGAAGTGAAATATAGGTATGAGTTATTATATAACTCATACCTATATGTTGCTCTTTATAAAAGCTGGAGAAACTTTTCTCACAATAATCCTATTGTGAACAATAAAGACTTAATAATTATTTGTTAAAATTATCTATGTAGTACAAGTATCATACAGTACTATCCTCATTTCACAGATAAGGAAAAAAGACTTGGATTTAAGTGACTGGTTAAGTCATATTACTAATAAATATAAAGGCCAGGACATAAATTCAGATCTACTTACTTGAAAAGAAATACATCATATGAGATTTTTAAATCTGATTCATCCATGCCATCATGTATTCAAACTATTTGCTTCTTTTATCTCTATCTTGATGATTTCCACATCTACCTGTCCTGCCCCCACTCTGGTGACTTCTTATTTAATATTACATTTCCAAATATGTCCAAAATGGAACTCATTATTTTTCACCTTAATCTTTCTCCACTTCCTATTGTTATGGGCACAAATACCGTTTATACCCAGGTTATGATGCAGACTTCCCAAGATCTGAACATGGGAAGACAGGGTCCCTTCTGGCAAGGGACTTCCAGAGAGACTTGTCAATGCTTTCAATGTGGTAAAGTAGTGCATCTGAAAGCTCAATGTTGGCATAAAGACAGAGTGAGAAAACAGGGTGGGAGAACAAGACCCAAAGTCCATGTCCAAAATGCAACAGAGGCTTCCATTGGGGATCAGATTGTAGACTGATTCAGGGAAATGGGATTCAGGGAACGGCCGCAGGGTCCAAAATAAAAAATACTTGGGGCATGATGGCAGCCAATGCTATACCCAGACAGTCTTTATTAGTTCAGTATTCAGACATGATCAATTAGCCAGAAGCAATCTGATGGGAGAAAAGGATTACACAATCAATCAGCCAAGCAGCAACCTGATGAGAAAAAGAGATTACAATTGGGGAGAAAAGAGTTGTATGTAACTGGGAATACTGAGATACCCGCTGGAGAGGTGAAATCTGTTCCATAGGCTTATGGATCCCTTACCTCCAGGCACAGTAGGCTTGACAATTTCACCTCCTGAGAGTGCTTACAAAACAGTGTCCATCCATACACTGATGTGGGAAACTGAGGAATATGTAGATATCCCAGTCACTAATACAGGTAGACAAAGGTAGACAATACAGGAGAAGTAGCAGCATCGGGTTTACTGATAAAGACTTGTAATGGGCAATTTGATGATAGTTTCCCAGATTCTAACTCCCAACAGCAGAATCCAGGAATATTCTAGACAGCAGCAGTTACAGCTGACTGTCCTATGCTCACTATCTATATAAATGGCATACTATTAGAAGGATTGGTAGACACAGATGCAGATTGTACAGTCATTAGAGGTGCCAGCTGGCCCAGTCACTGGCCAAAGATTAAGGCAGACACCTATATGTCTGGCATAGGAGGATCAACAGCAGCTGAAATTAGTACTACCCCTTTGAGATAGACATTTGAAGGTGAAACAGGAGTTTTACTCTTTTTGTATTTGAAAAAATCCCCATCAATCTGTGGGGAAGAGACATTTTACAACAATTAGGATTACAAATGAGTACTTCAGTTTTTTAAACAGGGCTGCTGTTAAAGACCTGTTAACACTCTCACATGTTCCTATTCAATGGAAAACTGATATACCAGTATGGATAGAACAGTGGCCTTTAGCTAGTGAAAAAATTCAGGCCTTATTAGATATGCAACTTGACCAAGGACACTTAAAACCTTCTCTAAGTTCTTGGAATTCCCCAGTATTTGTTGTAAGAAAGAAATCTGGAAAATGGAGGATGTTGATTGATTTAAGAAAAGTAAATGAACAGATGGAAACTATGGGAACTCTTCAGCCTGGGCTTCCATCTCCTACTCAGTTGCTTAGAGAATGGCCTCTTTGGGTTATAGACATTAAGGACTGTTTCTATTCTATCCCTCTAGATAAAGAGGCTATGAAAAGATTTGCCTTTTCAGTGCCCAGTGTTAACTTAGCTGAGCCTTACAAAAGATATGGACAGTTTTGCCACAGGGAATGAAAAAAAGCCCTACTATGTGCCAAATGTATGTTGTTGCTGCTCTTGCTCCAGTAAGTAAAGCATTTCTAAAAGTTATGTTGTTACATTACATGGATAATATATTGGGTTGGGAAAATGTTAGAAGCATGCCTACAAAAGACCATAGAAACACTAAGGAACTTCAAATTGCATATAGCTCCAGAAAAAATTCAAAGACATGCTCCTTTTCAATATTTAGGATATGAAGTATATTCTACGGTGCTTACAGTACAAAAACTTTCCTTAAGAACAGAGAAGCTAAACACCTTAAATGACTTTCAGAAATTGATAGGAGATATCCAATGGAGGTGTCCAGTGATAGGCTTAATTGCCTATCAATTGCAACCATTATATAACATTTTAAGAGAAGACAGTGCTTTAAACTCTCCACGCCATCTTACAAAAGAAGTCAAGAGGCTTTGAGAGAAGTTGAATTGGCTTTATCCAGTGTGGTTGAAAGTCACTCAAAAACCCTTGGAAATATCAGTTTTTGCTACAAAAGAGGCACTCACAGCAGTCCTTCATCAAGTCCTTCATCATCAGTGTAATAAAGAGTGGGTGAACCTCCTAGCACAACCAGAACAAAGCCTTACTCCTTACCCAGTGCTTGTGGCTAGAATTTTATTAAAGGCCATTAAGCGAGCAGTACAATATCTAGGATAAGATCTGACAAGATATGCACCTTTTATACCAATGCACAAATTAATATATGCTATGAAACCAGGGCAGGAAAGGGCAGGAAGACTATATCAAGTATAGAGAGAGGAAATCCCTACCAAACATAATGCTATTTTGAGACACTAAAGAATACCAACAGTTGGGAAAATCTCACAATTTATTTTGAAAAAAGGCAAGCAAGAGAATAACAAAACTAATAACATTCTAATCTATACAAAATTTTTATGAGAATTATCTATACATATATCAATGATATCTTTGATAAAGATACGGAAAGGGCATTGATAGACTTGTCCAAAAAATATTCTACAGAGGATTATACTTCTTAAAGTCACAGACCGGAATAAAAACTGAAATAAATACAAGATCCCATTGTGCTTATTGAGTATAAAAAAAGTATTTTATTCAATAGAGCAAAACAATACTTTAACACTTTTCTCCAACAAGGTGTCTCCCATGAAATTGCCAAAATCATACAAAGTCCTTCGAAAAATGTAATAGTTATGTATCTTTGTGGGGTAGCTCTCTGATTATTAATATCAAACAAAGTATCTATACATTCACCAAAGATGATTACCACTGTAATGAAAAAGGCCTAATGAAGAAGAATTTCTTACACATGTTCCTGTTTGCATCAAAATCTGGAACATTACAGAATCTCCCAATTGATATCCATAATCACTCATAAGAATTCAGCAAAACTTAGTGGATAACAAGTCCAGTAAATACAAAAATGGAATATATAAGACAATCTAGTAGGATGAAAATGACAATTTCTATACACTTATCAAAAGATCAGAAAAAAATTAAGTTGTACTAATATTTAATAGTTAGATTACCATGAGGGACATCACTAAGACCATTGCTGGAAAGTTATATATCATATGATCCCAGGCTATGTGATCTGAAAATTAAAATTTTAGCTGCCAAGATGAAGACTGAGTTAATATCTCACCTGCAGAACTGTACATTTACTTCACAAAAGATTGAATTTACAGACACAGAGTTGCTATTTTGTTTACATTTATCCATTATTAGCATCACTGTTAATCACTAAAGATTTTTTATTAATGTTTTGCAACAAACACAAATGGTGTTGAAATATAAAATGAATAATTTTTAAAAATCTAATGGTTTATTAGGGAACAACCCAGTTGATATTTGCACTAATGGTAGAAAAAAAATAATGGGTAAAACTGCTGGCATTTTAGAACAAAGCAAAACAGCAGCATCAAACTCTACTAGTAGTCATTACAATCTTCAATGTCATGCACCTGAAGTTTAAAAAAATGAGTTTTATTTTTAAATGTTCTTGAAGAAGCAATACAAATTATTAGTTCTGTCTATTCTTAACCACTTGAGCACACATCTTTTTTAATATTCATTAAAATTCAGATCAAATTCAATGTGCACTATTATTTCCAGATTACTAATGCTAGAATCCATTACCTTTTGCTAAACAGACAGATGGAGAGAGCTATGGATACGGATTATATTTTCAATCATGTTGCTAACCATTAACTTCCCCTTCTCCCTTTTCTCTATCCCTGTTATAAATAAGGAAGAGTGGAATAGTGAAAAGCATTCTAGTTTTAATTTCTGTTTCTGACACATATTACACATGAAATCATGAGCAAGGCACATAACTTCTTAGAGCTCCTTGCAACTCTCTATATCTACAAATTACAGAACCATTGCTAATCTGCATCACTGGAAGGAGTGTCCATACCTGAAGTTCCTCAAACCAATGAAATCACAGTTATAAGGCCGGAAAAAAATATTAGGGTATTACTGGAAGAGAGCAAATTACTGGGAAATGCACATGGCATAAAAATTTAAATGTATTAATATAGCATTTTAAAAATAAATTAGCTATTTTAAACTACAATTTAGTTGAGATTATGTTACAATATTTTTTCAGATTATTCATAAAATTAATCAAGGTTTAAGGATCAGTTGCTAGCTATTTGCTTTTCTAAATTGTTTTAGTAATCAAAACAGATCGTTTAAATTTACAAAAGAGGAAGTGAATATCTAGGTCATGTAGTTTTAGAACAAATACAACCTCTGTATTGTTTGCTCTTCTCAGTATCTACAAAGTTATAAACTTACATGAAGCCAGAAATGGATCCTTAAAAGTCATATGTAAAAGTCAACATATATGTGTGTTGAGGCATAAACAATAAAATATATGTTGCATCTTTGTATCATTTATCCACTTAAAGAGAAAAAAAATTATTCTGAAAACTTCAAGGCTTTGTGTCCCTTCTGAAAGTGATTTGCCGAGGATTACATAGTTAGTGAGCGTCAAGTATCTGAGGCCAAATTTGAACTTGGGTCTTTCTGACTCCAGGGCCAGTGTTCTAACCAGTATACCACTTAGTTGCCCGGCTCCTTGTAAATTAATGAAGTAATCTTTCAAATATCTATAGTTCTATAAATATTCATTTATTCAGACTCTGCTTTCTCTCTTGCTGCTTTTTAATTTGAGACACTTTATTAATATTAATACAAACTTAGAAAGAAAGTTATGAGGTAAAACATCACTTTTTTCAATTTTTTTATGTAAACAATTTTTAGAGAAGACTTGTCACTAAAAGTTAAAATGTTTTAGGTTTTTTATGGGTTTTAATTACATACAATGTTTCCTCTCTTCTAATGCCATAAGTAATGTGACAATAAGTATATTTAACATAAAATTTTATTTTTACAAGTTAAATTATTTATTATGGCAATTATCTGATTGTATATTTGTATGTATTCACATAAGATAGAAGTAAATAAGTATCAGAACAGGAGAAAGGACTATCAAAAAGTTTAATTTTGTATTCTATTTTAAAATTATTTTTAAGGTCGTTTCATCAGAAAAGGTTTTTTTGCTTTCATTCTTGAATGTTTGAAAAAAAAAGAAAAAGGAGAAAACTCTTTAGTGTTTTGTGAAAGCACTAATTTTTTGTTAGCTTTAACTTTCTGAAATTTGGAAAAAGTAAATAAAAGTAAACATAACTTGTGGAATGTGATCAAATTAAATATTTTTAAAAAATATTTGAAATATATGAACAACAACAACAAAATATATGAAATATCTTTAATATTCTGGCAATAACTCTCATTAAGTATTACTAACTATCCATAAGATTTCAGCAATCCCAAAGAACACAAAGAAGGTATAGTTTCTGACCTATATATAGGTATATAACAATTTATACCTTGCAAAGAACCTATCAAATCATAAGAAAGGAATACTTTTGAGAGAACACTCAACTAAAAATTGATTTTAGTGTTTCAATAATGCAGATAATTAAGATAAAAGCAGCATACATATACACACATATTAAATGTTACTGTTCACTATATAGGGTGTGTACATATCTATATAAGTGTAAATCTATCTACTGTATGTACATATGTACAATGGCAACTAATATTTTATGATGTTACCTGTGATAATATTTATCAATATTATGTTGAAATCTATATAGGCAATATATAAAGCCTGTTTGATGTTCCTTTTGAGATAAAAGTACCCTGGGGAAAAAAAATCACTGAACAGAGTCTGAATATAGCAATTCTAGTCCTAGTTCTGTCATTTCACTTCTGGCCACATGACCTAGAATAAATCACCAAGGCCTATTTCAGGGCACATGGTTTCCTCTCATATAAAATTAGAGGGATATAAACTAGCTGTTCTATAAGATCTCTTTCCACCTCTAAGAATCTTTGAAAAGAGTTGCAGATTAGGGGGGCCCATCTGTCCAAATCAACTGGGTTTGAAAAGCTTTGCTTTGAATATTCCTGAGAAGTGAAGGAGTAATAAAAGAGTGCTTGCTTTGGGAGCCAGAAATTCTATCTCTGACATTCACTTAGGTATGTGACTCAGCATGATGAAATCACTTATTCTCAACTCTAAAATGAGAATACCAGTAATATCCACCTTCACTGGGGTCATGAGATCCAAATGATGTGAAAGTATTTACTTCACAAATCTCAAACTGATAAATAAATGTCAGTATTATTGTTAAAAGATAATACCTTAGTCTTAGTAATGTGATTTGCACAAAGATTGTTAGCATTGTGACTATTCTGTGTGGTGCCAAATTTTAGGGGTTTCCCCAAGATACCCGATAGCAACCCAAGAAAACAACAGATGAGAGCGTCAGATCAAAGTGATTTATTAAAGTATTTTATTACAGAATAAAGCAGCAGTTCACTGATTCTCTATCTCCATTTCATCTAACCACAAAGGAGAAAACAAAATTATAATCTCCTTCATTATTGAATATTTGTGCTAGGCTCTATGAGTGAGACCATTTTTAATCCAGAGGACATTAAAAATGGTCTCACAAACCTAAATTTCAGTCCCAATTTCAACTTGGACCAAGTTCTAGGACCTCACCACATAGTGTGGGTAGGGCCAACAAGATTCTGATTGCTACAATATATTTCATCACATCTGCTTAATTGTTTTTAGAGTCTTAGTTATAATACTTTGCTATTTTAGCATTGTTTCAAACTGAAGCCTCACTGTAAGCATAAATGAACTGACATTGCTTACCAGACAAAATATGTATTTCTATCTTGCTGCATTGGTACGTTAAGATCTTTTCTCCTTAAAATCAAAATTATTATGAAATTCTCTCACCCCTAAGTCAGCATTAATATGTAGAATCCCAAGGAAAAATTCTAAATTCTTCATTTTAAACCACTTCATTAGTATCCCTTGAAGAGAAAGGCTCCAGACCATTTCCCTTGGAAAAAAAAAAAAAAGAAAAAAAAAGAAAAAAAGAAAGTCCAATGGAGATACCATCACCAACACCCCAAAACCTATTTCCTTGCAATACTTTTATATCTACTTCAAATCTTTTGGAATTTCAGCATTTTTGTATAAACTATTGGGAAGATCATTGTTCCCAAAATTGTGATAATTTTCAGCTCAATCTAAGTAAAGCAGTCAATTTTCTATAACGGATTTTTTCATTCTAAATAAAGATGAGGACAAGCCTTCTGATCTCACTCCCCTCATCTCATTTAGTTAATCACTAAACTGGGAACTAGAAAAAATAAACACTATAATGTGTGTCAGAGAAAAACTTTTTCATATCTAGCATCTCCCTATGGGCCACTTCCAATTGTCACTCATAGGGTTAGGTCTCCACGTAGGGCAATTATCTCAGGTTCTAGATACTCTCTAAGTCTACATTCTTAAAACAATATGTAACAAGCCTCCACTACTGTACTTCTCTTTAACAGTCAGTCAGGAGTCATGATAGCTAAAAACAAAGAAGTTTAGTAAGACAGTATAGTAAGAACAGTAGCTACAAATCATGCTCCTTATAAAACATGCTGTTCCCACCAATAAACATACCATCAGTAAGAACAGTGAGCACATACTTGATCTGGCATCAGCCGTCTACAGGTATCATCAGTGCTTTCACTTGGGGTTTTTTTGGTAGGGAGGAGAGGCCATAGAGTGCTGAGCCAACAGGTAGAGGCAGGAGGAGGAGCACAGTATTAGAAAGTTAATGTAAGTGGTTTTCTGGGATACAAATTTCTTTATGTAAAATTAAATTTGTATAATATGAATGTATATATTAAAAGAACTAACTAAATCTGATAGACAGAAAATACATGGCCAAAACAACTCCTATCTCTGAATGTCTGCAGCTACACCCCAACCTCCTCCCAAATAGCATCTCCACTGGGAAGGTCATTCAGTTTGATTCCCTGACTTGCTCCTCTTTATAGCTCAACTTCCTATTCTAGGGTTAATTAACCCTTTTTATTCTATAGCTGACACCTTTCCCTGCTGTCAAGTCACACTCTTCACCTTTTTCTACTGTCAACTCTCTCTCTTTGAAGCTGCCTTGACTGAAAGCTTAAGAGTTTCTTTCCTGATTTTTATGGGGAAGCAACTGATCCTTTGGAGTCAATGACTAGCTAGCTGTCCAAATTCCGTTAAGGCTGATTAACAGAATCAGTTTTTGAACTACTTTATACTTTAAGATCTAAATACCTTCAAGCCATTCTCCAATTGATAAATGGTCAAAGGATATGAACAGACAATTCTTAGATGAAGAAACTGAAACTATTTCTAGCTATATGAAAAGATGCTCCAAGTCATTATCAATCAAAGAAATGCAAATTAAGACAACTCTGAGATACCACTACACACCTGTCAGACTGGCTAGAATGACAGGGAAAGATAATGCGGAATGTTGGAGGGGATGTACAAAAACAGGGACACTAATACATTGTTGGTGGAATTGTGAATACATCCAACCATTCTGGAGAGCAATTTGGAGCTATGCTCATTAAGTTATCAAACTGTGCATACCCTTTGATCCAGCAGTGTTACTACTGGGCTTACCAAAGGGATCATAAAAAAGGGAAAGGGACCTGTATATGCAAGAATGTTTGTGATAGGTCTCTTTGTAGTGGCCAGAAACTGGAAACTGAGGATGCCCATCAATGGGAGAATGGCTGAATAAATTGTGGTATATGAATATTATGGAATATTATTGTTCGGTAAGAAATGACCAACAGGATGATTTCAGAAAGGCCTTGAGAGACTTACATGAACTGATGCTGAGTGAAATGAGCAGGGCCAGGAGATCATTATATACTTCAACAACAATACTATATGATGACCAGTTCTGATGGACCTGGTCATCCTCAGCAATGAGATGAACCAAACCAGCTCCAATGGAGCAATAATGAACTGAACCAGCTATGCCCAGTGAAAGAACTCTGGGAGATGAATAAGAACCATTACATTGAATTCCCAATCCCTATATTTTTGCCTGCCAGCATTTTGGATTTCCTTCACAGGCTAACTGTATAATATTTCAGAGTCTGATTCTTTTTGTATAACAAAATAATGGTTTTATCATGTATATTTATTGTGTATCTAATTTATACTTTAAAATATTTAACATCTACTGGTCATCCTGCCATCTGGGGCAGGGGGAAGGGAAGGAGGGGAAAAATTGGAACAAAAGATTTGGCAATTGTCAATGCTGTAAAATTACCCATACATATAACTTGTAAATAAAAGGCTATTAAAAAAATTAAAAAAAAAAAACTTTTAAAAAGATCTAAATACCTTGTTGTCTTTTGTTACTTGTGATTTCATCAACTAGGCTGGGGCACCTGAGGAGTCTCCTGATCAACTCCCTTACTAAATACCAAAGAGCCAACTGCTATCTTTCCCTCTCCTCTCAATTAATTATTATGGGTGCTGACACTTAGGTGTAATGGGCTGAAATTGAGCAGATGCACTTGGACAGCTGAGTACTAAAGGCTAATTACTTATTGGACAATATTCTATTAGCATATGATTGGAAAATGGCTCGCCCTGTGCTGGCTTGATCTATTGGTGTATAGAGAATTGTAAGAGGGGATTAGAGGGTGGAGTAAGAGAAGAGAGAGTCACTTTTGGCTGCTGAGAGAGGAAGAAGAGAAGTATGGAGATTCCTGTGTCCATCCCTCTCACTTCAACAAAGAATAAAGACCAAGTGCTTTTACTTATCCCGGGTCCGGTTGATTTTTAAAGTATCCAGGATGCTAACTTGGTCTTCACATTTGGCACCCGAACAAGGGACCAAGGAACCTACTTTCACTGAAGAAGTCTTCTTTCATCAGGAAATTGGGTGAGTATTTTAATAGACAAACAGGGAACTTACTTTGTTAAGGGCTAAATCAGTAACCTTTTCTAGCTGAAATGGGGCAGATGTTAGGAAAAGATTCTCTTCCTCTCCCCCCCCCCCTCGGTCTCCACCCCCCCCAAACCCAAAGGGGCGCTATAGAAAGCATACTTAAGTTGATCAAGGGACAAGGCTTAATCATAATCTGGGAACAGATCACTAGACTCTTGGGTACATTAGAACACACAACCCCTTGGTTCTTAGAGGAAGAAGAAGTAGGAACAGATAATTGGAAGCTTGTAGGAGATCAATTATGTGAATACTACAATGATAAAGGTCCTCATTCAGTTTCCAACGAAGCATTCTATATATACAACATAACACAATTGGCCTTGAAGAATCCTGCAAGTTATAGAAAAAAGAAAAATTTTCAGAACATCCAGATGAGGAAGTGTGAAGAAAAAGAGGACAAAGAACGGATTAATGATATTGCCAGAAGGCATGAGGAGTTAAGTAAGGTTCAAGGGTGTGGTGATTCTCCTTCTCCCAAGGAAGCTGCCTACACCTACAGAGCAGATCCCTGACACGCTCCCAATCAACATCACCTTCTGGGATAGAGGGAGGAGGAATAGTGGGAGGGGCAGTGATACCACCAACACCTCTCCCCCAGCAATCACCCCCTCCTATGAGTAGATTTCAAAAGGCAATACTTAAAGCCACTGAGGAAGGGAAGGATATAGCTGATTTGAAACTAGGTGTGTATCCGGTGATTCAATAGTTTGACTCTTCAGGTCAAGAAAGTAGAAGATACACTCCTTTTGATATAGAAATCTTCAAAGACCTGAAAAAGGCTTGCACTCTTTATGGGGTACATCAGCCTATGTTAAGATGTAAACAGAATTTGGCTTATGAAGTCTTAACCCATAGTGACTAGAAATCTATGGCAAGGGTATGCCTAGAACCTGGACAAAACTTGTTGTGGCTTTCTGAATATAGTGAGCTCTGTAGGATACAAGCCCAACAAAATAGTCAAAGTAGAGTTAATACTCCAATCATCCATGACCAACTAACAGGTGTAGGTTTTTATGAAGATATTTTAGTACAGATTAATTACTCCATAGCAGCATATGAGCAAATTGCTGCTGCTGCTATCAAAGCATGGGCTTCCCTCCACAATAAAGATGACAAGGGTGAGTCCTTCACAAAAACTGAACAAGGACCAAATGAACCCTTTGCTGATTACTCCAAACTATCTGTTCAATTTTCTTTCACACTATTCCCTTTCATGCACTCCATAGTCCAAGCAAACCAGAACTAGCTATTCCCTAATTTCACTTTTCATTCTTTCTTTGCATACATGCAAGTCCATGTATTCCCACAGGTTGTCTCCCATTGCCTAGAGTTCACTTCTATTTTATGAAACCCATACCTTCCTTCAAAGATCAGATAAAATTCTGCGTCCTCCAAGAAGTCTTTCTGATTGTACCCAGCTGAAAGGGCTATCTCCCCTCCTCAACTTTTCCTGTATTATTTTGTCTCCATTTTTCTTATATCACTTTACATTCTGCCTTATATAGTATGATACTTTCTCTGTACTTAAGTCTTATCCCCATCTGCCACCACCACTATGTGATAAGTTTATTAAACTATAACTCTATATCACAAATAGTTGGTTTTGTTTAGTCATTTTTCAGTTGTGTCCAACTCTTCGTAACCTAATTTGGAGTTTCACTGGCAAAGATACTGGAGTAGTTTGCCGTTTCCAACTCATTTGACAGATGAGGACACTGAGGCAAATAGGGTTAAGTGATCTCCCCATGATCACATAGCTAGTAACTGCCTGAGAACAAATTTGAATTAAAGATGAATCTTCCTGACTCTAGGTGTAATACTATCCACTATGCTACCTAGTTGCCCTTACAAGAAGTAAGCACTAAAAAAAAAAAACCTAACTGCATGTTGATTGATAGACTATATATTGGATTATTTAGACTAAGTTCAGGGCCTTTCTTCACGTTAAATAACTAAGCTTTTCCCTGGATTATAAAGTTGCTTATTTGAAAGTATATTAACTCTTTTGGATATTCTTTATTAAATCATAGTTCTATTTTGTGAAATAATACTATTATTCCTTTGTCACTGTTTCTAATAAATATCCGATTCTATTTGAACTTTAATTTCACAAAAGAATTTAACAATGAAAGCCACTATGAAAATGGGCAATTCTGAAATATATGGAAATACTTCTTAAAAAGTATTTCTAAAATAACATAGAAACAACTGTCCAAATTTTCACTTACATTTTGAAGAAACGTCACTTGGCTTGTTTAATGTGAAGCAAACCACTTGGATTGTTTGATTGAATAAACAATACATTTAGTTGTTTGATTCTTTCTAGGGGAAAAAAAACCCTAAAATTTAACTCATTCCTTATAAACTTTATACTCATAGAGGGCTACATAACTGACATCAGAGTTTCCTATTAAATCAGAAAGCAAGCAAAATTGAAAAATAGAAATAAAAATTTTTCCATTAAGATATTTCTATTTCCATTTGAAATAGAACACTGACATTTAATCTGACAGCTACTCTCTTGATATTTCTCATTAAATGTTTGGAGCCCAATATATATATAAAAGGAATTAAAAATTAAACCTGTACACAAATCTACAAAGAACTACTTGATTTTTTCTTATGAACTAGTAGAAATCTAAGGTATTAAGAAGTAAAATTTACTTTATTTAGGAGAAAAAATCATCTATCATCACTATCAGGTTCTTTTGATTATTTTCCTTTTTTCTCTAATTCATGCTTTCAGAGAACACTGATTTTGCTCTTGAAGTAAATGACAAGAACATTTATCATAAAAGGTAAGAATGATCTAAAGAATATAATCCTCAGAGCAACTATTCCAAACTTTTTCCCATTCTCTTCAAATTCCCATGCCATAAAATCAACCCATCAATCTCAGGAGATGAACACGTCTCCTACTTCACTGATGATTTAGGCCATCCATTCTGAGCTCTGAGGAAATCTATCCTATCTCTATCTCTGGCCCTATACTCATTTTCCAATCTCTCTCAAATCTCAGGAGAAAAAAGCAAAACAAAACTGTCTATACTAGTTTTCAAGATTGATTTTTCTACTTGTATTCTCAATTTCATCCCACCCACCTTTACTCCTACACTCAATTATTTTCCCTCTATATTGTTAATCTTTCTCTCATTATTGGTTCTTTGCATGCCTTCAAATATGGACAGGTTTTTCCTATCTTCAAGAAACCTTCTCATATTTCTAATGCTGCATCCCCTAATTACCAATCTTTCTTCTTCACTTCCAAAGTGATATATATCTGCTACTTCCATTTCCTCTTTAGTCATTACTAATGTATTTTCATTCACATTAATGAACATTAAGCTAAATTATTGGATTTGTTTGGCTGGCTAATTCTTGAGTATAAAGGTTCTGTACCCTAACTTATAGAAAGGTAAAAAACAGTACCACAGTGCTACACCACTTCTATGAAGGGTGACATTTTTTAATGCCCACAAAGCAGGGAATCCGGCTAAATCTCATTAAATTTACTTTATTTGCCCTTCCATAGCTTTATTAGATCAATCCCGGTAAAGATATCTCTCAAAAATAAAAATTAGTAACTATGGTTATGCAGGTATTAAAGACAGAATATCTAAATATGTAGGAAAATTTAACTCCAATATATTGCAAAATATTTATACTCACTTAGCTAAAATTCCAACACTTAACAATAACTTTATAACCTCTGAGATGCACACAGCTGTAGTTGAAAAGTAGAGTTCTTTGTCTGTTGTCCTTGTGTATCTTAAAGCTATGATGTAAGCTGCAGCCACCAGGGTCATCACTGTCAAGCAGTACAACTTGAATAGCAAACTGACATTTTCTGAAAAAATATTTAACAAAAATATAATTTAATGAATAATGTTATAAACAACAACTTTTAAGAATTACATTAAGAATGGCATTTAAAATAATTGGTTTCATTCAAAGGAGTATTTTTCCATTGCTTGTACTAAAGATACTCAAAAACACTGTCAATTTGAAATATTTATAAAGCTTAGTTCTAGAAAATATCACCAATTTCAAGATTTAAAAATCCTTCATCCTCTGGACACTACACTTTGCATTAAAAATTGCTGATGCTGAATATTGAAGGCATGTATAAAACAGAAATGAAGAACTTTTACAATCACAAATTTGTCAAAGAAAAGGGGGCAGCATGAAAGCAGGTGAAATGGCCAAGAACTCTAAAAAAGGAAAATGGCTCAAGGGGATTGGAAGGAGACCAAAAACAAAAGTCTGATGATTCAAAGAATAATTATATGAGAAAGAGAAGTCAGTATCTAAAAATATTAGGAGACTATGACATAAAGGACATAAACAAAATATGGAAAAGGGCACATGCCCAAAAATGAGAGGAAAAAAACTGTAGAGCTATTTAAAAAGGTAAGGGGAGAGTCAAAGAATGAAAAATTCAACGAGCTAAGGCTTGTGGAAAAAATAGTAACAAATTAGGAAGGAAAGGGCTTAGAAAGGTTTACTGTGGAGAAAAAGAAGAGGGAGGGGGAGAGGAACAGGAAGATAAAGGAAGGGGAAAAAGGAGAGAGGGGGATGGAGAGAGCAGAAAAAAGGCAAGAGAGAGGGAGGAAGACAGAGACAGAGACTGATTTTGGAAATTACAAACTGGTAAAGTCATTGCCTTACAAAATTCTAGAATGAATGATAAGAGTCAGTGTAGATTCATTAAAATCCAAGCCAGCTCTTCTAACCACCTTTCTTCTAATAAATCTCATGTTTTTTTCAAGAGGGCTACTAGATTGGGAGAACAGGGAAATGCTATAAATGCAGCCTATAACTGGATTTCAATAAGACATAACAGTACTTATTCATGATAGCCATATGGACAAAAGTAGTGTAAACTGTGCAACAAAGTAGAGTTAGATGGATTTGTCGATGAACTCTACTCAATAAATATTCAATGATAAATCAATAAAAGTGTAGAGAAGTCTTTAATAATATTTAAATGCATCTATGATTTAATTCATGTGGATACTCCCTCCAATAGACTGATCATAATCTACTTTTACGTCATAAGCAACACTTGTCCAAGACTTCTCACAAATGTTTTATAGAGAGGGCACCCAAAATGCTGGAAATTTTCCTATAGAGTTATCTCATGCTCTTGCTACATTACCAGAGCATGTGCCATTTTCAGTGATACACCTCCCTGATACAACTTATCCTATGCATATATAATATGTTGCAACACCCCCATCATGTGACTCAATTGTTTTTTATAATGATTATCATAATAACTGACAATGCTGCACTTAAAAGTTTGCAAAGAGCACTAAGGAAATTATATTTCACTAGGGTCAACCAACCTCTAGTATTAGTCTCAATCTATAGATAAAAAAAAATACAACTCAAGAGACATTAAGTGATTTGGCCATGGTGGTAAAACTAGTGGGTGTCAAAAGGGGAATTCAAGGTTGGTTCCTTCTAACTCCAAGTACAATAATGATTCTTCAAAAAGTCATTCTATGACTTGCAGTCATACACTATAACTTGAAAATGGGATCATTAAAAGCTCTATGCAATTTTTCAAAGGCAATTCAATGTGTTTTCCTAATCAATTAATGATGTAGTTCATTGTCTATTGTATCTGTTCAAAACATATGTCCTAGTGGACCAGTCATATAGGGTTGCCCACCCACCTTGACATCACAGCTTGAAAAATAACCATTCTTCACTCAGTTTTCCTTGGATACACAATTAGGCTAGAACTTTAAAAATTATGAACCTCAAACATTAAAAAGCAAACTAGTGCAGTGAAAAGATAACTGAATTTGAGTGAGAGGACCAAGGTTGAATCTCATCTCTAACTTTATGATCTTGGGCAAACCACTTAACGTCTCCAGACCTCAGTTTTCTCAATTATTAAATTAAAGTACTGATTACATCTAAAGTCTCTTGAGATATAAAACTGATGTTATGGTTATTTAGGAGGCTTTGCAATATTCTAAGCCCAAATATAATTAATACAGTGTTGTACATAAACAGGAGTATTTCTTAACTTGAAAATCTAATGGCTTTTTCTTATCTTTCTTGACTTCTCTGAAGTTTGAGCCTATTGATCAGCCTTTTTACACTCTTAGTTTCTGTGACATTATTCTATCCTGACTTTTCTACCTATATAGAAGGTAGGTACCTTCTATACTGCTCCTTCTGAGTCTTCTTTGCTGTATCTTCATCCAGAAAATGCCTTTAATCATGAATATTTTCCATGGCTCTGTCATGGACCTACTTTTGTTCTTTATATATTATTTCATTTCACCTCACCAGCTCCCATGAATTCAATTATGTCTATACAGATTCTCAATTTACTTATCTAGCCCTTACTAACTTTTCTCTCATTTCCAGTCTCATATGTCCAAGTGCCTGTTAGAAACCTTTCACAGGATGTCTCAGACACCATACACTCAATATGTCTAAAAACAAAATTCATTGTCTTTCCCCAAAAAATCTTTCCCCTCTTTTGAATTCCTTTATTACTGTCTAGGCTACCACACTACCCTCCTGGTCCCTTGGACTTACAACCCAGGTGTCACCCTGGATTTCTCACATATCACACATCTCCTCTGTTGTCAAGTTCTGTCAATTTTATCTTTGTAATAGCTCTCATATATTCTTTCTCCTTTCCTTTGAAACTGCCACCATGCTGGTGGAAGCCCTAATCAATTCACATCTAAACTATTACCACAGACTGCTAGTTGGTCTCCCTGCCTCAGGTTTTTCCCCACTACAATCCATCCTCCACTAAGCTATCAAAATAATCTTCTAAAGTGCAGCTCTGATCATGTCACCTTCCTAGTCAATAAACTCCAGTGATTCCCATTACCTCCAGGATCAAATGCAAAATCATCTGCTCACTGTTTAAAGCCCTATATAATCTGGACCCTCCTGCCTTTCCAGTCTTTTACAAATTGCCCCCAAGTAAGTACACAATCCAAAGATACTGGCTTCCTTGATATTTTTCAACATATTATTCCTTGCAACTCTGAACACTTTCACTAGCTGTCTCTCCTGCCCAAAATTCTCTTCCTTCTCATCTCCACCTTCTGACTTCCTTCAAGTTCTAACTAAAAATCTCATCTTCTGTAAGAAGCTTTTCTGGATCCCTCTTAATGCTGGTACCTTCCCTCTTATATTATCTCCAATATCCTGAATATATCTTTTTTTACATACAATTGTTTGAATATTGACCTCCCTGAAAGTAGAGACTATTTTTTGATTTTCCCTAATCTTTAGTACAATAGAGACCATTCTCACTTTAAGTAAGTGGATTGTTCAACCTAAGTAATTATTAATGTGAATTTGTCTGCTTATGTGAGGAAAAAAGGGAAGAAGGGAGGGAGGGTGCCGAAAAGAAGGAAGCTGGCACACCATTCAAGGATGTGTAAGGCTGGGGACAGAAAAGCATTGTGCATTATGCGGATTTGACTTTAGATATAGAATTCTGAAAGAAATTCACATTTCAAAAAAAACCCAAGACCATCTGTTTACTGTACACTAATGTGCTTGCTCTCTGGCTTGCTCTCTTCCCTCCCTCTCTCCCTCCCTCCCTCCCTCTCTCGGTTTCTCTCTCCCTCTCTCCCTCCCTCTCTCTTTCTTTCTCCCTCCCTTTCTCTCTCTCTCTCCCTCCCTCTCTCTCTCTCTGTACTTGATATATAGTAGGCACTAAATAAATAAATATAAACTGACTATATGATAGATCTCATCATATATGGAGATGATGACTGTTATTAAAATATTTTTACAACAGTATTTCAATAAAATAAAGACCTTTGAAGTCTTATGCATTTTATTTTATTTAAAAACGTTATTCTCTAAATTCACACACATAGATAAAGGGTTGGGAAAGCATATAATTAATCAGTACAATATATAGCTTAATTTCCACAATAGTTGTAACTAGTTCAAATTTTCCTTTGACATCATGTTGTGGAAAACAAATCAAAAACAAAAAACAAACCCCCAAAAAACCCTTTCCTTTAAAGATAAACCAAAGAAACACAATATGTCTCACATGTATTATGCTTCATTTTGTAAAGCATTTTTATAGATGCACTCTTCAGTTACTCCTAAATACCTAATTCATTGAAGAATTTCCTTTCTCATTCCAATGAAAACTAAAGTTGGCTGAAGTAACCTAACAAAGTATTTTATGTTCTGGTACTAAGAAAGTGACTTTTCAATAAAACTATTGAAATGAAAAAAATAAAATAAAATAAAAATAAAAGCATTATTTTGAGAAAGGGTGCACAGGCTTCACTAGTCTGCTAAAGGAATCTACAGTACCTCCTCCCCCCCCCCAAAAAAAAAAAAAGGTTAATACCCTTTAATCTACAGAAAAACCCTTTTGCTTTTGGACTTTTGGATTGATAACATCTGTGCCTCACTTGATATTAATAATCAGAGGATCATAACTCACTGTTATTCAAGGAATCTTACTTATTTTCAATCAACAACCAAGCATTTAACACATGCACAGAAGAAATCTTATTGGATATCACATCATCAAAGAGAGGTAGGTATATTCAAAAAACAGGATAATATATACACAGCCCAAATGTTATAATAGAATCCATAACATGTTAAGAGATCTAGAGAAGGCCTCCATCATATCAGGTGGGCCTTTTATGGAGGTTCCTTCAAATTCTTCCTAATCTCTCAATTCTTTAATCTTTTAAAATCCCCAAATCATTCTCTCCACTGTACTTCAGTCACACATAGGGATAGTCACATCTACCATTACCCACAAATGTTCTACTTCCTTAACCAAAAACTAAATTGTCTCTTCTGTATAATGAAGAAATTGGACTAGATGGCCACCAAGCTCCCTATCAGTTCTGGACCTATGTTGCTTTAACTACAGTTTCCTCTCATTCCATCTCTCCCTATGCTTCATGCTTCCCAAACTATTTACTCAATCTTGAGATACTCAAAACTACTGTTTTCTCAGTACTTTTTTCTGCTCTGACTTTGTAGTCTTACTTTCCAAAATTCTACTTATTAAGCAATTCAGCTCTATATTGCTATCTATCCTAAAATACCTGATCACCACTCATCCCCTACAAAACCTGTACTTCTAGATGACCTCAACCTACCTCTTTTATTCCTATTTACATTAAGCTGAACAGAATTGAAGTCACACAATCCAGAATAACTGGATAAAAACATAAATGCATATAATCCAGCTTCATCTGGATTTTTTAAAGGAAATATTTTAGGAAAATAATTCTTGGATTTCCTCCAAATGGATTTCCAATCTTAATCCCCAAAGATGGTACCAAATCTTCTCTTCTCTCTTCATTTTCTTATATTTTCCCTCTCTCCTTTCTTTCTCAGGTGAGAACTATAGTGTGTCCATTGTCATTTCTTCCTCCTCTTTCCTCAGTACTTGGAATTCTCTTCTCTCTAACTACAATCTCACCTGGTAATCATCCATTTCCACAATATCAACTATCACTTCTTTGCTAATCCATTCATTCATTCAACAAATACTTATATAATGTCTACTACATACAATTTCTTTATATAATATACAAATGTCTACTATATATAAGGTAGTCCAAATACTAGAAATAAAAAGACAAAACAAACGTCACCACAATAATTACATTTCATGAGGATGGGGGGATTGGGAGATACACTGCTTTAACTGCTAAGTATGTACAATATATTTTGAGGAGAGAGCATAACAAATAACTCCCAAACCTAAATCTCTAGACCTGACTTCTGCCCTCAGGCTGTAGATTTACATTTTCAAATGCCTACTATCTCTTTAAACTCTTCATATTTCTTCCTCCCTACCCCAAATCCTCTCCCTTTCACTATTAACACTGGATCATAATTCTTCCAGTGTCTCACATTTATAATCTAATAATGATCTCTGATTTCTCCCTAATTATACATATTTGTTAATGCAGTCAGTCAAGTCTAGTCAATCCTATTTATATAATACGCCAATTAATCCCCCTTTATTATTTGTTATTCCCATTATTGTTAGTTAGTACTACCACTCAACTACTGTTAAGGCACTTAACTTCCAGATCTCTCTGACAACACAGAGCAAATACAGTTAACAGAACAATCTTTCTAATGCACTAATATGATCACATTATTCCACTGTTCAAGGTCTTAAAATGGCTCTCAATGAATCAAACAGCTAACTGTTGAGGTGAATGGAAGGTAGACCCTGGAATCCTCAGAAACTTATTAGCTATGTGACTCAGGGCAAATCACTTAACCCTATTTGCCTCATCTTTCCCCTCTACAAAATGAGCTAAAGAAAGAAACGGCAAACCACTCCGGAATCTTTACCAAGAAAACTCCAAATGGAGTCACAAAGAGTTGGACGGGACTAAACAACAGCAAACTTTTTTGCCTGACATCCTAGTCCCTCCATGACTCAGTTCCAAAACCTACCTCTCCGCAAAGATTCCAGACTATTCCCTCTCATGTATGTATGTTATATTCCAGCCAATACTTATTAGTCAAACAATGCTCATGCTTTATTTACCATTTCAACACCTCTGCTCAGTGGTGATAACTGGAACTCCGCTTCCACTCTATTTCTCTCTCCTGGCATTCTACCCTTTCAAGCTCCAAGCACCAATCAATAGGCATCTCTTCTATCAAGAAACCCCCAACCACAGTCATTTTCTCCTTTAATTTCACAGCACTCTGCACTTTTTATCCCTGTCTCATACTAATTCTTAATACTAAATGTGTGTATGCCTGTATATGCATGCATATCTACACCTATGTTTGTATAGGTATACACACACACACATACACCCCTTGAAGGTAGGATCACGGTTTATTTATTACTTCTCGACTTCCAGGGACTAGCACATAGTAGGCGCTTTGTTAAATGTGTGTTGCACGAAGCTTTTTAAGTTATCACCTTTACGACAAAACATTACAACGTAAGTAATTTACACAGCTGACATAATTTAAATGTTTCCCAATTCTCGCATTTAAAAAAATGCAGCTCAAAGTTGGTCTTTGTTGCAATTGGGGGCAGGGGGACGAGAAAAGTGTGGTGAAACTGCATACTCTAAATAACACGTCTTTGTACGGAAGCAGAAGGAGAAGAACAGACGGCAGGAAAGGGGGATGGGAGGCCTCTGGCCCCCCCTGGCGGGGTAGATGGGGACGGGATCCGGGGTCCACTCCGTCCCTACCTCGGCTGAGGTGGCAGTGGCAAGCGTACCCAGGGTTTCTCCCGGCGCCCGCCGCCCCTGCCCGGGAAGCTGACGGTGCCATCGGGGCTGCCGCGCGGGGCGGAGATACACCGCCCCGGCCCCCAACGGGGCGCGAGGACAGGCCGTCTGTCTGCTCCCCGCGCCCGAGGGCGCTGCGGGCTGTGAGACAGTCCCACGGAGGCCCTGCAGCGCCAGCCAGCCCCGGGGGGGGGGGGGGGGGGGGGGGGGGGGGGGGGGGGGGGGGGGTGCGGCCTCAGCGCGCCGCAAAGCCGCAGGCGTCTCTCCCTGCCCGAACCCGCCCCCGCCCCCGCCCCCGCCCCCGCGGAGAGGCTCACCTCTCGGAGCGGCCATCGCCACCGAGCAACCGCGGACCAACTGACGTTAGTGCATCCGCACTCAGCTCGGGACCGGCTCTGCGCAGTGTATTGTGGGACCAATCCCGAAGACCATAGAGAGCCAAGCGTGGCGGCCTAGAGCGGTCGTCTCGCTGCCGCGGTGCAGTGTCTCTCTTGGACTGCGGGAAAACGCGACTGTGCCTAGGTCGTGATCCGACCTCCCCCGGTTAATCTTCGTGCCGAAATGCCCCCGTTGGTGGACGTCGGAATAAAAACTACAATTCCCAGAAGGCCGAGAGGCTCTTTGAAAAGGGTAACCGTTACTTTCTAGCAATTGTGGCTCCCCACAAATCAGCTGGTGACATCTATTCGAGGAGAAGCAATTCTTACAAACTCCAAAAAGTGAAGCGCGCATGCATCATTCTGTTATACTTTACTATCACGTCAGCCAGCGGCTGCTTATGCCAGGTGAATCGAAGTGGCTTATTGTAGCGGGGATATAAAAACAAAGAACGCGAGCCGGGCCCCTCGTCGGCGTCGTTCTTCGGTGTCCCCGACGCCAGGCCCCTGGCACGTGGGAAGCGCTCAGAGAAATGGGGTTTCAGTGATTTTTTTTGAAAGCGAAGTAAAAACTGGCAGGTGAAATTGTTAGAATCCTTAGTTCAGAGATTCTTCCCTTATACCGAGAAAGGTGGAAACCGTTGATTTCACTTTTCTCGGGGTTATTTGCCCCTAGCTGGGCATAACAAAAAACGTCAAGGGAGAGTGGGAGAGAGGGAGAAGAGGAGAAATAGAGAGGGGGAAAGAAAGAGGGAGAGACTAAACTCGTTAATCATAGGGGAATTTTTTAGTCCCATTTTTTTTCCACTTTTTTTTAAAGTCACGTTTATTTTAGTCACATTAATACTTTTTTAAAGTCACATTAATTTTTACTTTTTTTTAAATTCACATTTTTTTAGTCACATTAATACTTTTTTAGTCACATTAATTTTTGCTCTTTTTTAAAGTCACATTTTTTAGTCACATTAATACTTTTTTAAAGTCACATTAATTTTTAATTTTTTTAAAGTCACATTTTTTTTAGTTACATTAATACTTTTTTAAAGTCACATTAATTTTCACTTTATTTTAAAGTCACATTTTTAAAGTTACATTAATATTTTTTTAAAGTCACATTAATTTTTACTTTTTTTTAAAGTCACATTTTTTTAGTCACATTAATACTTTTTTAAAGTCACATTAATTTTTACTTTTTTTAGTCACATTTTTTAGTCACATTAATACTTTTTTAAAGTCACATTAATTTTTAATTTTGTTAGTCACATTTTTTTGTCACATTAATACTTTTTTAAAGTCACATTTTTAATTTTTTTAAAGTCACAGTTTTTAGTCACATTGATACTTTTTTAAAGTCACATTAATTTTTTTAGTCACATTAATAGTTTTTTAAAGTCACATTAATTTTTACTTTTTTTAAAGTCACATTTTTAGTCACATTAGTACTTTTTTTAAATTTACATTAATTTTTACTTTTTTTAAGTCAACATTTTTTAGTCACATTAATACTTTTTTAAAGTCACATTAATTTTTACTTTTTTTAAAGTCACATTTTTTTTAAAGTCACATTTTTTAGTCACATTAATACTTTTTTAAAGTCACATTAATTTTTACTTTTTTTCAAAGTCACTTTTTTTAGTCACATTAATACTTTTTTAAAGTCACATTAATTTTTAATTTTTTTAAAAGTCATATTAATACTTAAAAACCTTAAGGGTTTTTTAAATTTTTGTTGGTGAGGGGAGAATCCACACCCATGAAATCGGAGGTCCTTAAATAATTTAAATAAATTGTTTTGCCTCTAATTCTGTACCATTAATATTGTTAGAATCCTTGGGTTAGTCTTTTTATGATATGAAAGATACTTTGGTAACCTTACTTCGCTCCCAATTTAGGTATGACATGGAAACTTCAGTGTGCCAGTACCCACAAAGGCATCAAACATAGACCAACTTTTATTTACATAAATTACCTAGAAAGGACTAGCACTGGGTCCCATAGGTAGTTTAAATGTCAGGGTAGCAATTCCTAGTTCAAAATACACATATGGCAAATTCACACTGACCATTCTCTTTGCCAAAAGGTACATTTATGAGAAGAGGTTACAGACAAAATAATTAAAATAGGCACCAGGAGTCTATTAAGACATCAAAACTTGATGTATGAAATATATTTCATATTTAGGAGATCATATATAGTTAGCAAGGAAAGAGGTTTTACCAATTAACCCTGGAAAAGACAAATTTCTCATTGGAACTCATGATTAGACCTCCTTACCCAAATTGACTACTCAGAGGCATCAGAAAGCATTTATTTGGTCCTTGCAAGGAGAGGTCCAAGCACATCAACTGAGCAGCCCAGCATGATACGGAGCCCCAGGCAGGAAACAGGGAGTGAATTATATAGCAAGAGACTTGAGTTTACCGGATGGACTGAGAAGTAACCATTGACCAATGGTCATCAATGCTGTCTACTTCCTGTGATTCCTTTAACTTCCTGAAGCTTAGGTCTAGGTTCTGACCTCTTTTGTCCTAAACCCTCTGAGAATGGGAATCACATGATTTCCTGAAGGTTAGGTCTAAGGTCCTACAGCTTCTGAGAAATCTTCACTTGGTCCCATTCAGTCCTTCCTCTTCATTTCATACTTTTGAAGATTTCTCACCCAATCCTAATATATTTTTTCCTCTAGGACATCCAGATTACCTAGGTCTTCAGGCTCATCCCTCTCTTCAGTATTAACTGTAACCCATTCTCTACTATTTAAAACCAACACCCAAACATCAGTGGAAGCTTTCAGGAACCATTTTACCTAAAAAATCTTGAAGTATTCTAGTGACTAAGTACATAAGCAAGGGGGTGATAAGATACTGCTGCTTAAAGCAATGAGCAGGAATCAGAGACCCTACTTCCACCAACTCCTACTATCTGTCTTGGAAACTCTGTCATCAACAGACTGGCATCTGGCAGCCAAGTATATGTAGAACTTACAGCATTGTCAAGGTCCGGGGGCTTCAGGGCCATTATCCCATCATTCCCACCCCAAGCATTCCAGACCCAAATTCATTTGGGACAAAGGGATGGAGATCTCTCTTCCCGAGCTGCTTCAGGCTGAGAAGGGTAGAGCTGGCCTTGCCTAATGGGGTGGAGACTGAGGAAGGGAGACAAATGACTTGTAGATGGCATCGGCAGCATTGAGGAGAAGGGGTGCTGAATGTCAGAATCAGATATCAGGTGATTTCAGGTTGACCAAGTAGTTGGAATTTCATGGCTTGGAGTCTGGAAGAAACAACTCTCACAAGTAGATTAACAATTCAAGAATTAAATATGAGCAAAATAAATAAATAAATAAATAAAGGTGGAATTAGTATAGGAATCACTAGGAACCCCACCCAGAGGAAGATGAGGCTATCATGAATGTCTCACATCCAGATAGCTTTTCTAGAAAAAATACCAAAAAGCCTTTTCCCCAAATTCCTGCTTTTGTTTCCTCAAAATTGATTGGGCAATGGATAAAACATTGTGGTCCTAAGTGAGTGTGATTTCCATCAAAAACTCTAGAGCCTTTTCAGGCTTAACAAGGAAAGGCTTTTACCCAATTAGTACAGATATCAACAAAAACTAAAAGCAGTTTGAAGCTTCTGCCAGGGGGCATATGTGCAAAATCCATCTGCCAATCTTTTCCTAATTTTGTACCCTTCTCCTCCAGATAGGCTTTTTAAATAGTCCTTTCAGAATTTACTTGGACACAAACTGGGAAGACCTGATAGATGTTTGTTTCTCCTATTGTGACCAGTGAAAATAGGTTTCTCAAGAGATTGGAGAGAACTTATTTTCCAAATGAATAAAACTTGGTGTAGGCCAAAAAGAAGTTTCCACTGATTGGCCTCTGGGATTAGAAGTTGGCTTAAACATGTTTGAAACCACACAGAAGGAAAAAGGGTATATTCCCTTTCTTTCCATATAACCCCCATGAGCATGCAGAACATGAAAGGCATAATTGGAGTCACTCTCATTCCTTTCTGTGATGACCGCCTATTTTAAAATCAGCCGGAGGTAGGGATTCAGGTTAGGGGAAAATCGTCAATCTTTATTCTTAGCAGAGATGAAGAAAGATCGGAGGTAGAAGGGAATCGGCAATAGCAATGTCAGCAGCTAGCTAGACCAGAAGCCACCAGACCAGCATCCACCAGAGCAGAACCCAGCCAGCTGTCTCTCTCAGCCTGTCTTCCTGTCTCTCTGCCTCCACCCACCAAAATCATCATTTCCTATACAACACATAAGGACTTGTACAGAGAGTAGGTGGGGGCCATTCTTTCTCCAAGCATATATATCAATAGAGTATAGTCCAATTATTATTTAGCCTCATGTGCTTGGGACCTCAGTGCATCAACTCAAGCCTCAGCTCATCACACCTTTCCCCAATTTTAAAGCCTTGGTATAGGCAAAAATTCTCTAAACCTGGTGGAGAGAATCTCCAATGATTAGCCTAAGGTAAGCTTAGAAACTTAGAAAGACTATGGTAGCTATTGCTCTTAGGTGGTAGGGTCACCCCAAAACACCAAGTTTCTTTGAGAAATAAGCAAGGAGTCTGGAATTGGGTCCCAAAGGACTGAATTAAGACCCTTAGGACCTGGCCCTGCCTTTCATCAACATACAGAGTAAAAGACTTTAGGTAGAATTACAGTGGGGGAGAGATCAATTTAACTTTCAAGATATTAAAAGCCTTGGCCCAATCAGAGCATGATAAGATTATCTGCTTCCCCTCTAAAAGTGAGCAAAAGGGGGGTAGGAGTTAATTCATGACCCAAATACTCAACAGACTGATAGGCAAAGTGGGCCTTCAAAGAAAGAAACTCTCATCCCAGGAAACCAGAAAGTTAGGGGTTTTTATGGCAACAGCTAGAGAAGCCTCCAGGGCTGGGATATAGATCAAGATATCTACATATTTGTATTATGCTCATGGCTTCTATTGACTACTTGCTCTGATGACAGAAATTTACTATAAGAGGTAAAAAGAAGGGACGTGATTATAAATAGCATTAAAACTGATCCTTCAGAGCCTCATCCTGAGAGCACATACATGAGAAGATTTTTATCTATTTTTATCATCCTTAACTCTGATAATCAATCATGCAGTAACAATTCCATCTCATAGCTAGACTTGGGAATAATCAGGTGGGAAACAAAGAAATAGAACTAGGAAACTGAGTCAGGAGGATCCCACCTTGAGCAGAGATCAAGGTTTTCCTCCAAACTCTTATGCAGATAAGACATCCACCTGTAGCAGTTCAGGAAGGCATCCCTCAGAGTAACTTAATGGCATTTGCCCCAAGTGGTGGGTTACTGACTTAAAAATTCATCAGGCAATCATTCCAAATTCAAAACTCAAAACAATATTTATATAACTTACAAACCATTGTGTATAACCTATACCATTATGCATTTAAATAAGTATTAAATAAATTTGCTCAAAACAGATGGAGAATTTGGAATTAAATCATTTTCAGAGAATTTGCAGTTCTAACAAACCTCTTAAAAGTTTCTTGCATTACTAAGCAGTAGAATCTTTGATACAGCATTAAAAATTATCTTGCCTTCATGAAAATAGCTAATATATAGTTTTCAATCCTAAATTTTTGATTATCAAAAATCCTAATCAAAAATTTCCAGAAACCTAAAGGTGAAGAGGCTGAAACTCTACACCCAGAACCAAGCTTTTTCCCCCTAAACCTGGCAAGTTCAAAGCAAGGACTGAAATCTACTTCCCTTGCCTGTCTAACCCCAGAAATCCCAATCATGTCACTGGGGTCAAATCCTCCCCACAAAATCTACTCATGAGCCATCCCATGGCCGCTGTCCTTTCTTGGATCAGCCTGCCAAAGCACTCTGTCTTACAGTATCTTTCTCCTTCCCCCTTGCCACATGGTATCTCTACTAATTCCATTATGCTTCTCAACCCCACTTCTCCTCCTTAGAGCTACCACTTTTGGGGTGCTAAGTTCCTTTCACTTAGCTTGCCAGCTAAGGATGTGCCTCAACCTCATGGGATGTTTCCTTTCTCCTGGCAAATGGGAAGTTCCCCTAAGGAACTTGCTCTTTCCATGATAAATCTACCTTTTGTCAAAGATAATGGCCAATGTGAATTCTTCACATGATTGTACCTTAACTTTTGGTGCCTATCATGATCTGGTGTCTACATCACCCACATAATACCTAACAACTTTAGGTTTCAATATTACAACAATAACCCCAAATAACTTAATTAGCAATTTCACAATTTTCATAAGTGTTAGGCTCTGTTATGTTTATTTGGCTATCACAAAAATGGATAGGAATCCCATGTAATTTACAGTCGTTTCCAATACACACCAATTAAAAAAAGTTATTTTCAAAATCAATACTTTACCTTGTGATATTCTAATTAGATGTTCCATTCAAACTATCAATTGCTTTCACAAATCAATCTTTCTTGTCTCTTTTTTAAAAATCACCTTTTCTTTTTTAAAACTTTAAGATTACCTAATATCTAAACAACTTTGGGCCAAATTTCATAAAATTTATACATATGTCCAGCAGATCTGACAAAATTTTAAAGCACAGCTCAAAATTTTTATAAATTACTCAACATACATTTTAGAAATCAGATATTTCATCTAATTAAAGGGATACAGACATATGACCTCTTAAGGTAAGTTAACCAAAACTGTTTCAATAACCTATATTTTTAACTTAAAATCAATTCAAATACAGATTTAAATTTCCAGTAGTAATGTTTCAATATTTACATACAAATTTCTAAAATTTTGTACTTAAACAAATTCACAATTCGAGCACATACTATTTAATAGTGATTGTCTCATATAATTGTAATAGTAAGAGATTCATCATATAAAATTTACAACTCATCTTGATATCTAAGGAGGTGGCTTTAAGTTCAACATTTCTGATGTAAAAGGCAATTATTAGAAATTGTTCCTACTTTACAAAGTTGTGGATAAATAGTAAAATCACTCCTTCATTGGGACCGATGTAATTCAAACAAGTTATTTCTTAAGATTGATAATCTTACTCATAAAATAGTTTTAAGAAAGCTAACAAATTTACAATTTAAGAGGAATTCTAGAAAAACTCCTCTTCCTGTCCATTTACTTTCTTTGATTGATAGCTGCTTTCTTTGTTCTCTTTTACTACCCCCAAATCCAAAGTTGCATACTCTTAGGTCCTCAGGCTTTTAAAGTGCAAACCTGATTCAGATGAGGTTTTTTTTTGGGGGGGGGCGGCGCGGGGGATTTGCAGATACAAACTTTTAGTTACAAGTCAAACCTTAGTTTTACATTTTAGAAAGAAACCATTACCTTTTGACTGTTTTTGCCAGTCCACACAAATCTTTTTCTCTTTCCTCTGTGAATCAGAAAAGGCTTGAAGACTAGGCTGTTTGCTGCCAGGTTTTAAAAGCATCCAAGTGCTTTTCTGTTTTTTCCCAAAATTCCCACCCTCTTAAATCTTCTGTTAACAGTCAATGCAAAGACACCTGCATTTTTGATTTCCTTCACAAGCTAATTGTACAATATTTCAGAGTCTGATTCTTTTTGTACAGCAAAATAACGTTTTGGTCATGTATACTTATTGTGTATCTAATTTATATTTTAATATATTTAACATCTACTGGTCATCCTGCCATCTAGGGGAGGGGGTGGAGGGGTAAGAGGTGAAAAATTGGAACAAGAGGTTTGGCAATTGTTAATGCTGTAAAGTTACCCATGCATATATCTTGTAAATAAAAGGCTATTAAAAAAAAAAAACAGTCAATGCAAAGAGATTATAATTTACACAAAACTACATTTACTATCATATCTCAAACAACTAATTGACCTGAACTGAGTATTCCCTCCCTCTTACCCCCCACTTTGCCCATGTGTCCCTGCTCCAGTTAGGGAAGAGGGGAAAGGGGAAGAAAAAGAGACTCTCTTTGCTCTATACACTATCCTCCTCATGGAGGCCTTGATTTAGTTGAAATTTACTTCCAAATTACTTTACACACACACACACACACACACACACACACACACACACACACACACAAATCATCTGAGTACTTCTTTTCACAGAAAGGGAGACTGAGAGTCTGAGCCCAAGGACGATTAGAGAAAACCCAACCTGGTCACCTGCCTTGCATCAGAACCCCAGCCATCTCTCTGAAAAGCCATAGATCCCAGACAAGCCCCCATAAACTGTGTGGAATGGGTACTAGACCCCCTTACCCAAACTGACTTCTCAGAGACATCTTCAGATACAAATAGAAAGCATTTATTTGTTCCTTGCAAGGAGAGGTTGAAGAATGCCAATTGAGTAGCCTAGCATGGTGTGTGGTTCTGAGCTGGAAACAGTGAATGAATTATATAGCAAAAAATACAGGTTCATTGGATGGACTGAAAAGGAAATAACCATTGACCAATATAGTCAGCAATGTTGTTTACTTCCTGTGGGTCCCATAACTTCCCAAAGCTTAGGTCTAAGGTTTGACCTCTTCTGCCCTACACTTCTCTGAGAATAAATATCACATAACTTCTTGAAACTTAGGCCTAAGGGCCTATAGCCTCTGAGAAATCTTCATCTGCTTGTACTCACAACTAAACAAGAAAAAGGGAATGTATTATGAGGTATGAGTTGACTGGCAGGCTAAATCCTTAGAGGAGTTGAGCACTCTAAAAGAGTTATTTCTAACAAGGAAAAGGACATCGTGAGGCATGGAGGGAAGGGGTGAGAGGAAAGACACCATGAAACCATGGTGGACAAATCCAAAAGGGATTCAGCAAAGATGGTATAGTTCATGAGCAGATTTAAAGAGGAAACATAACCTCAGGGCAGAAGTTTGGTAGCTCAGAGGAAAGTGTCAAGGAAGAGCAAAGTGGAATCCACCCAGCTGACCAGGTTCCAGATCTGTCTAAATACATGCTAATCAATATCTCAAAGATTATTTAAAGATGCTCTGAGTTGGAGGGATAGACTGGAGGCAGATGAAAAGTTCCATCCTTATATCATTGTATACAAACAGGATAGTCAAGGACTTGGAAATTTCTTATATGGGCTTCTTCCTGATATGGGAAGAAAATATGTTCCTTTCAAAGTCCATATCATAAAGATCCTTTTATTTTTCTTCTAACAGGGCCTCTCTTCTGCTCCCCCATTCCAATGAGGTTGTTTTGCAAAATAATCAATACATTAAACTTAGGGAGGCATTATAATAAAATATGTGGGAAAGAATACTGATTCTAGAATCAAAAGAATTGAGTTCAAAACCTTCCTCTGATACTTATAACTATATAACTTTAGGCAGTTCATTTAAAATTCATGGGCTGGAGGAGGTAGATGATCCAGTAGATAAAGTACCAACCTTGAATTCAGGAGGACTTGAGTTCAAATTTGACCTCACACTTAACACTTACTAGCTGTGTGACATTAGACAAGTCACTTAACCCCAATTGCCTTGCAAAATAATAAAGCTCATGAGTTTTAGCTTTCTTATCTGTAAAATTAATATGATCAGATGGACTTTAAAGTTTCTTCCACCTCCTACATTCATTATCTGATCAACCATGGGGGAATAATAAAACTTATATAAAGGAATAGTATAGTATCCTGCCTTGCAAACTTTGTGGCCTCTGTTTAAATCTCTATTCATTATTGTAGTGTTTTTTTTTTTCTAGAATATGATGGTTCTCTCTGAGGGAGCAGGTTTCTCGAGGGAGGTTTTCTGGAGGCAGCCTTAGTTTCAGTTCAGAGTAATAATCACCTCAAATGCAGCCAGCTGATAAAAGTTCAAATCTTTTATTGACTCTTCCAAAATAGCCCAGTTAGCTTTCTTTGGTTCCAAGAGCTCTTGTTGCTAGCTTCAGCCTCCAGCTCTCTCTGAATCTTGGTTCTGTCCCTCCGAATCCTTCATTCTGCCCAACTGCAGTCTCTAGCTTGTCAATCTCCCGAATTCACTGACTTCTGGCTTTCAGTCTTTTTCAACTGACCTCTCCTGACTGAGCTTAGCTCCTTTTATGCTCTTTTAGAGGGGTAAACTCAAAGGTTGACTCCTCCTCCGGGAGTGAGATTATGGGAGGTGTGAATTCACAAAGTTACAAAGTTAACTTTGTGTATCTCCCATACTTGTGAACTCCAATGTGTGAGCTCTAATGTGTAAACTCTCTCAAAGGTGTGAGCTCTAATGTGTGACCTCTGATGTGTAAACTCTTAAAGGTGTAAACCCAAGCACACAAGCATTGCTTCCATCAATTCCATTGAGTCAACATCTTGTTTCAAGTTCTGGCCCATAACACATTATGTTATCTAGCAGTCTCTGATGAGGGCCTGATTTAGGGCTCTAGTCATGTGAATGGAAAAAGAGAGAGTGGATGTGAGAGGTGTGGAGGTAGAACTGAAAAGACTTAGCAACTGACTGGAATTGGGAAAGTGAGTTGGTAATGAGTATCCCAAGGAGCTCACACGGGAATGCTAATTGAATTAATTGATAAACATTATTGCATTACAAATGCTAATGAAACTTAAGAGATTAAAAAAATGACTGAAATATTGTAAATTTGTTGACCATTCTACAATAAGCATAGGTTGCTTTCATTATTTTATTCTTAAAAGTCCAGACACTTCTTATAACAAAACGTATAAACAAAGAATTTTGCTTTCCAATTTAATAGAATGACACGTTACAAGAAAAAAAACTGAATTTCTAGCAACATAGTTTTATGGTGAATGAATGTAGCTGAAAATCTAAGGAATATTATATAATAATAATAATAATAATAGATGCCCCCAAACTTACCTATTTATATATGTTTGTTTGAATATTTACTATAAATCATTGTATGATATCTAGTTTTAAAATGTATTCTCCAATTAGGTTTCATCAACAGCTCTTGTTAAGTTTACTTTGACTGCATGGCGTGATGCTGCACAATTGCCTCGGAGACCAGCTATATAAATCTGGGGCCTGGGTACTCTGCTACCATTTTCTTTCTTGGTCTGTGTGCCAGTTGACTTTAATAGGTATACCTGTGTTGAATTTTCTCTTCTCATGTGACTAAGGTTGGTTTGTACTGAATGGGTGAGTTTTTGACGCAAATTAGCCTAAAAAAATGAGAATAGGGAAGAATGAACATTTCTTCAAAACTCATACAAGCATTATTACCTACTAGTTGTAACCAGTCTGATTTATGATTGTTTACATATATTTTTAACACAGATTTACTTATTAGCATTCATTTTTGCCATCAGATTTTCTCTAGGACCTCAGATCTGTACAGAAGCAACAGTAACAAAAATGAATATTTAAAAAATAACATATCTTTGAATATAACATTAAATAAATTTTAATAAAATATTCCTTTCCTTAGAAATCAGAAAAATCATACCTTACATATTAAGATTTTTTTTTTTACACAAAGTTTAGCCTCTAGAATTTTTCCATTCATATGGTTTGGAACTTAAATGATATGTCAGAGTCATGATATATACCAATGAGGAACTTTAACTATCCAAACATCTGTTGTCTACCATCTCTGTCAATTTGCTGTTAGAGAATACCTGATTTTTTAGCTTTATTAATAACGTATCCAATATAAAATGGAATGAACAATTAGGGCAACTTCTAGCCATGATTCTCACACACAAAAAATAAGAACTTGTTACTAGGACACAAACAATGAAAACCATAATGGGAAAGCAAACATCTCATTTTAGAATCTGTGATAATTTTTTTGGACAATAGCTTTCAAAGAATTAAAAATGAATGAATAAATGAATGTAAAGCTACATAGATTAAAAGAGTTCCATGACTAAAAGTCTACAGAGGAAGTCAATCCAGGAAGAATAAAAAACTCTCAGTATTGAAATTCTAAAGAAAGACAAAATATATTGAGGAAGAAAATGTACCACTACCTAAAGAGAACAATATGGAAATGCATTAACCAACTTGACTTTTTTTTTTTATTTAATAGCCTTTTATTTACCAACTTGACTTTTTAAAAGATTTGTTCAGAAGATGGATAGCAAGAGCAGGTAATGGAGAATGAATAGAAAAGTACCACATAGAACTAGGAGAATGTCAGAATCACTAAAGTTCAAAATGAATTGAGGATGACAAAATTAAGAGCACAAAAAGGTTGAATGTATGTGTGATTGTATGTATGTGTGTGTGTAGTATCATAGTATCATTTTGTTAAAAAAAAAAAAAAAGCAGAAATCTTGCTATAAATAAAGAATGCTATCCTCGGGAGATTGCCATTTCTCACATAAGTTTTCCAGTAGCTTTGTATACATGTGGCCTAATCACTTACATTCCTTATGTATATGCCCTTCTATCTCTCTATTTTAATCATAGGTGTTCTCTAATTTCTCCCTGGAATCTAAGATAGGAGTTTAACAAACCAAAAAAGCATAAGAAAAAGTAAGCTAGCTTCCCTTTCATAGAGATCAGGATCCCTCAGAACTGAATCTTGCCCTAACCATATGAATGGACCCAGAGCAAAAGGGTCCATTTATACATTTCTTTAATATAGAAGGGAATGGGATCTGTGGCCCAACCCAGAAATGATTCTTTAATGTTGTAATAGTACTCACAATGAGAGAAGTAATAATCCTCTAGTTCTCTGCCTTAGGCAACATCTGAAATCTAGGCATTATAATATCAGTTAATATTCTCCAGATTTGCCAGCCTAGGACTGCCAATACTGCATTGGGTTGTGTACATCACTTTTTTAGGAAGAACAAGACAGAAAGTAATCATGGGTTGACAATCACAATGATGAGGGGGATAAAGCTATAATGACTGTTGAAAAATATAGAAAAGTTTAGTCTGAAAAAGAGCTAGGGTATTATAGTAACTACTTCCAACATTTGAAGAACTGCTTGTCCTGACTGACTTCAAAGGGCAGAACCAGGAACAAAAAATGAGTTACAGAGAGGTAGATTTAGGCTAAACATAAGGGGAAATTTCTTAGCAATTTGACTTATCTAGAGAATGTGCTGCTAGAGGAATTAGTGGATAGATCTTCAAAAGTGTACTAAGAGGCAGCTAGTTAGTGCAGTAAATAGAACATTCTGAAGAAAGATTAACAAGAAAAATACCAAATTTAACTTTTTTTTCTTAAAAATTTAGTTCTGTAAGTTTTATTATGGAGAAGTGAATAGAGTTCCGGACTTGGAAGCAGAAAGATCTGAGTTCAGATCCAGCCTCAGAAACTAAGTTACATGATTCTGGTCTTGTCACTTTAACTTCTTGCAGTCTCATCTTTTAGCCTATATTGGGATAAATAACTTTCATAAGGTTGTTGTAAGAATCAAAGGAGACAATTTAAGCAAAGAATTCTGAAAACATTAAAGCACTATATATATATATATACATATATATATATATAATTTATTATTATTAAATTTAGTGTTACTACTGTCTAGCTGTCTCAATACAAACTTTACATATATATATATAAATGCATGTGTGATTTTTATTTTTCTGTCTCACACCTCTGCATCCCTCTACAATTATTCTTCTTTCCCTTACCACTTAGAGCCAGGTAGCTCAGATCACACAGCCACACCAGTGGAGTGCAGGGCACCTCAACTACAGGATGACATTTGGAGAAGTGAATCTACTTCTGATAATTGAATCTACAAATCTAAAAAACATAATGTAACAAAACCAAACATCACCTAACAGGGATTTATTAATCAGCCTTTTAGAATTCTTTAAAGAGTTCACCATAATATTCAGAAACTGTACTGGACATTCATTAGAGGCATCTGTAGGGAAAAAGATGAGAGGGAAGAGAGTGAACTGAAAAAAAAAAAAATGTAAAGTATGAAATCCATGGGAAAAATCGGCTCTAAGTGAGGTTAAAATTGGAAAGAATCAAGCATCAAGAAATCTTTTGAAAACAGAAAATCAGTTAAAAGTCTGTGAATCAACGTTAACTACCTAACTAATAGTAATGCCAAAATCTAAAATGCTGTGTAAATAATTGCTTGTTTGCTGTGACTTCAGCAGATAAAGATTCCAGGTAAGAGCATAGGTTGGTTTTGTTACATTATGTTGATAGGTTGATTAACACTTTCCAAGATGAGATAGTATCTTCATGATAATAGGTATCTTCAAAGAAAATACAATGAGTATATAACGTATATGCATAGAATCCTATGAAGAAAATTATTAGTGACATGTAAGGATAAGTCTTTAGAAGTGATTTATAATTAAATTCCTTATCTACAAAACAAGGGGAGGGAATTGCTTTAAATAAGACATGATAGAAGTGAGTTGGCATACTTTAAATACGAGAGCCAAGATTTAGTCCCTGTTCATTCACGGGTGGTAGAAAGCAATGTTGGGCTTCTACCTACTTGTCAGAAGGAAAACTTTAGTTGTAAAATACTGTATAATTAGTTATAAATTAGAAAAGAACTCTCAGTGTATCTTATATTGGTTTGCTGAAATAATTTCATTTAGTCCTCTAAAAATTCTAAAAAACAGGATTTTTTGGAGGGTAGCTCAACTTTCACTTCTGTCTCTCCCCCAATTTTTTAATGAACTCAGAAAAATACTTTTTTAGATAACATTGCTACAAACCAGTTTTATAGCTTTTCTTCTCAGTTCCCATTCATTCCATTCATAACCTTTTTCAATTGTTGGCTGCATTATGTGTGTATCTGTCTGTGTGCTACTTTCACATCTTGTTATTGGTTTTATGTGTTTATCAATCATTTTGACCTGAAGAAATGGAGAGTTGTCATTAGTATATATAAGTGTATGTTTCATTTAATGAATAGTATATGTCTAGGAAAAATAAGATAAATTAATAAATTGAAAATATACTTGTTTTAAAAAACCTACAGAAAAGGCATATAAACCAATTTTTTTAGATGAAAAGAGAAATAGAGAGAAAAACATCTGGAAGGATATCAAGCAGAGCCAGTTTATAAAGTAGTCCAAGAATTTTAACTTTTAGCAAAATCTGTCATACCCAAGATGATGGAGACAATTGGGTAGATATGAAGTTATAAGAAAAGACTACTAGAATAAAAATTTTCTATCAGGAAGAAAACACCATTATAATAAGAAATGTAGTATTTCCTATAGTCAGTAAAGGATTCCTCTACTTCTACCTTAGTATGGGTAGTCAATAGCATTTACCTGTGAATATGGAATCACAGTTTCAAATTGCTGATGAAGTTCTAATAGTTGAATTAATTCTGCACTTTTTTTTGCTTTTTCTCCAATCATCTCGATGTATTTATTTGGATTGTCTGCAAAAGCATATGCAGCTTCTTTGGAATTGAAAGTGTAATATCTGTCTTTATGTTTCAAAATTCCAATAGTTGGGTTTCCTTAAAAATAAAGACAAGAAAATAAATTATTAAGCAAAAAATATTATTGTATTTACATAAGATGCTACTTTAATAGACTATATTTTAAAAATCATGTTTCTTATATGTTTTTAATTTTTTTATTTAGAATTTTATAACATTTTTCAAATATCTGCTAACCTACTTTAAACACTAGGAGGTAATGTTCTTCTTGAAACAAATACTTAAGAGTCTTCATTTTAGAAAAGACCCTAGAGGTCACTTAATCCAAATTTCTACCCTATCTAGTGATCCCTTGAATAAAACCCCAGGACAAATAGTCTACAAGCCTCTGGCTCAAATATTTACAACAATACTGTTTTTCAGTTGTTGTATATTATCAAAGAGAACCAAGATGACATTGCTAAGTTAAAGTAGAGTTACAGTGTGTCAGACTATGGCTGATATATGTTTATATAAAGCATTCTGAGTTTATATGACTCATATAAACTCAGAATGCTTTACCACATGTTGGATACAAATAATCCATATGAATATTTGGGATGGCTACTCTAACTTTGAGAGTCTTATGTTTCTTCTAAGCTAAATTCAATTCTGCTTTGTTCATAGAGCACAGCACCTTCTCTGTTGAGGGCATGCCACATTGGGCAGTTTTATGCCAGTGTCTCCCATGTCATACAATTGATTCTAAGTTTGTTTGTTTGTTTGTTTTTTGTTTTGCTTTTTGCTGAGGCAATTGGGGTTAAGTGACTTGCCCAGGGTCACACAACCAGGAAGTGTTAAGTGTCTGAGATCAGATTTGAACTCAGGTCCTCCTGACTTCAGGGTTGCTCTATCCATTGTGCCACCTAGATGCCCCATCTATTGCATCTTGAATCTAAACTATATTTTCTACCTTTTGGGCAACCCCTTCCATTTTGCAATATGTATGCTGGTGAAAAGTTATTCATTATACTTAGCTAGTGTCCTTCCTTTTAGCTACCCTGACTCAAAATCTTACTGTCATTCTCAACTCCTTACCCACAATCCTACCTATATTTACTGAATCAATTACCCTATTTTGATATTTCTATCTTCACATTTCTCACATATGGCCACATTTCTCCACTCACACACAAATACCGCCTTAGTTCAGGCCATTATCATCTCTCACCTATGTTACTGCAATAGCTTTCTAATTGGTTCTCCTCCCTCACTCCATTCCATTCTATCCTCCAGCCAGACACCAGTTATTTCTTATTTTTTATAAAGCTTTTTATTTTCAAAACATATGCACAGATAATTTGATATAGTTTGCATAGTTTCAGATTTGTTTCAGATTTTCTCCTCCTTCCCTCCCCCCCTTCCCCTAGATGGCAAGCAATTCAATATATGTTAAACATGTTAAAAATATATGTTAAATCCAATATGTACAAACATATTCATACAATTCTCTTGCTGCACAAGAAAAATTAGATCAAAAAAAGAAAGTAAATGAGTAAGAAAACAAAAAAAAAAAAGAAAGTAAATGAGTAAGAAAAATGAGTAAGAAAAAGAAAATAAATGAGCAAGCAAACAACAAAAAAAAGAAGGAGAATGTTATGTTGTGATCCACATTCAGTTCCTACAGTCCTCTCTCTGGGCATAAATGTCTCTCTTCATCACAAGATCATTGGAACTGGCATCAATCATCTTGTTGTTGGAAAGATTCATCAGAATTGATCATTGTATAATATGGATGTTGTCATGTACAATGATCTTCTTGTTCTGCTCATTTCACTTAGTGTAAGTTAAGTCTCTCCAGGCCTTTCTAAAATCATCCTCATGATCATTTCTTATAGAACAATAATTTTCCATAACATTCATATACCATACAGAATTATTTCTCTAATACACAAGTCTAACCATATAATCCCTTAAATAAACTCCAGGGACACTTTATTACCTCCTATTCTACTTGGTATTCAAAGTTTTTACAACCTTATCTCTTCTTTTTTTAATCTTCTTATGTATTTTCCCACCACTACCATCACCCAATGCTCTGTGGTCCAGCCATATTGGCCTTCTTTGCTGATCCTCATACAGAATTCTCCATCTCCCGTTGCTGTATCTTTGCATTAACTGCCCTCTATTGCCAAGAATGTTCTCCATTATTTCTACCTCTTATAATCTCACATTTCCTTCAAGATTTGGCTTCTTTCACTCCCTCCTTGAGTTAAAAGACTATTTCACTTTTGTTTTCATATTTTCAAAATAAAGCCTGACACTGTGTTGTTGCAGTTGTTCACTTGTTTGGTTGTATCTGACTCTTCATGACCCTGTTGATAAAAGATACCAGACCCTTCTGTTCTTCACTATCTCTTAAAGTCTGTCTAAATTATGTCCATTGCTTCCATGACACTATCTATTCATCTCACCCTTTATCATTCCCTTCCCTTTTGCCTTCAATCTTTCCCAGCATCAAAATCTTTCCCAATGAATTTTGAGTATTTATCTTTCAAATTAACAGTCGGAGTTAATTTCTTTGAATATTGATTTTGTCTCCTTACTGTCCAAGGAACTCTCAAAAATCTTCTCTAGTACCACAATTCAAAAGCACTGATGCTGCAGTGTTCAACTTTCCTTATAGTCCAACTTTTTATGGTCATATATTTGTACTGGGGAGGGGGGGGGGAAACGTTGACGTTGTTGTTATTGTTGTTATTGTTTTGTTGTTGTTTGGCCTTCTTTCTTGAAGAGGAACAATGCATCAGGAAGGTGATGTCATGATTTGCAAGTGAGTTGGAATTAAGTGAGGCAGGGTTGTGCAAAGTCACCAACCCTACTCTTTCCTTCAGAGACATTTGGGATCAGTGACAAAATATAGATGAAGACAACTGTTGATAGTCCTGGATACACTAGGACATCTTTGCCTTTTTAAGGTCTTTCTTTAAAGGAATTAAGTTTTTCTGAGACAATACCTATTCAGTGATTAAAGCTTGGTAAGAAATGAGGCAAAGAATAGTCTTTTTTACCTAGTAAAAAAAATTAACCAGGAGAGACACTTAGGGTTTCTGGCCTAAATAGAAAAATTTGCTATTGATGTTTTGTGTAAAATATTATTTTATTACTTAATCCTGGGCAGTCACTTCATCTGTGAAAGCCCTAGCGTTACCTGATATTTCACATTGCCAATCTCTCCTAATTTCCAGGGCATCAAGGTATCTCTGGCCACTAACTGTTGTAGTATCAACTAATTCTACCTGTCTCACTTCCTCTGAGGCCTTCAGAGATTTTTGGCTATGATTTCTTGAATTGTAGTTTAATAATTGATAGCGTGCTCAAGAACAGCCATGTGCAAACTTAAAGCCTTTATTATACTTGCTCACATATTGCCCTGACTTGTTAACTCCCTAGTGAACACATGGTCTAGAGACCCACGTGTTCATTATCAAGCTCCTTACCTCTCTTGGCTGTCCATCCACTCGGCTCAGCTACCCCAGGATAAAGAGACCGATCTCCTGCTGGCAGTGGGCTTTAAAAGGGTCTGTGAGGTCACACACACAGCCAATCAGTGAGAGAGCCATCTCCCGTTACGAAGGTATCTTGATATGACTAGGATCCCGCTCCATGGGGCAGTCTCTAGCCATAGAAAATTACTTCCCAGCCACTCAAACCTCCTGTTGCACTGTGCTGGGCCATTTAAAGAACCTTTACAGACATGGACCTTTGTCATCAAGATGATATCTCTGTTTTTTACTATTCTATCCAGATTTGCCATAGCTTTCCTTCCAAGGAGCAAGCATTAGTACACATTTAATAAATCTTCATTGGTTAATTGATCTCCACATTTATCAGTACTCTTTTTTTTTTAAATTATAGCTTTTTATTTACAAGTTATATGCATGGATAATTTTACAGCATTGACAATTGCCAAACCTTTTGTTCCAATTTTTCCCCTCTTTCCCCCCACCCACTCCCCCAGATGGCAGGTTGACCAATACATGTTAAATATGTAAAAGTATAAATTAAATACAATATAAGTATACATGTCCAAACAGTTATTTTGCTGCAGTACTCTTTTCTAAAAGACATCTTGTGGACCTCTTTCAGGGGAGAACCTAAATATGAAAACACTGCTAAATTTTATTTAAGAGGTTTGATGAGATGAGAGGGGGGAGAGAGAGAGAGAGAGAGAGAGAGACAGACAGACAGACAGACTGACTTTTATTTAGGTCAAAATCCTCCAGGACCTAAGTCTTCTCAGGCCCAGAAATGGAAAAAGAGTTCTACCTTGGGGACCTGAGTGATACCTCTCTATCTGTATATATTCCCTTTTCTCTTTACTATTCATTATCTATATAGATTTCTCTGAATTATCCTCTATGTTATCTTCCTGCCTATTCACAGAACAAACTAAAATTTTCCAAATGAAATTTCCAAACAAAATTACTTTGTTTTTCTGCAGGTCTGTGGATCAGAATTACATCTGTTTTCTTGATAGCTAGTCAATATTACAAATAATTAACTGATCTAAAAATAATAAAAATTTCAACTATAAATTCAGTACAACTAACATATTTTACAGTTTGTGTGACTATAGCAACTTCTCTTTTCAATCACAGTAATAATGATGATAAAGAAAAATATGATATCCAATTATGTGATAAGGCACAAATACAAAGAATAAAGAAAAGACAAACTTTATTCAAGAGCCACGGTAGACAAAGTGAATAGAAAGAACAAGAGTGAAGTGCTTTTAGTCCTAGAAGTTTTTTTTATCATAAGAAATTTAATAAGCACAGTGTGTAAAACATTACTCTTCATTTGTTTATTGTAATGTTGTGAGAAAGTTCAACCCCTATAAGTTTCAAATACAATTTCCATTAATGTACATATTCTTTTAAAATTTCAAACAGTAAAACTTTGGATTCCTTATTGGAACATGACCTATAAAAATATCTTTATAAATAAAATGTAACCTAATATGTCAGATTTTTTTAAATACCAGAATTTAAATATCAAAATGAATATTATCCTTTCAAATAATAACTTTGGGAATTATAATGTTCCATTTCCCAAAACATTTGTGAAATACTACTTTTGCAGTGTGACAGTCATATTTCTTTAGAGCTATGGTTTATATAAATTCAACTAAACTCTAAGAATAGAAGGGAAAGAAAAGGGAAGGAAGTGGGAAAGAGTAGGGGTAGAAAAGGAAAAGGGAAAGATGAGGGGGAAGAGGAAGGGAAAGGGAAATCTTATACCAGACTTCTTTTGTTGCTGAAAATATGAGCTGATCATATTCAATGAAAATTCTTTTTGCTTTCATGCCTAGATTTTCATTTCCTTGATACTCCTGACATTTAAACCACGTCTTCCATAGGATACAAATACCTGTAGTATTTTTCTCACATATTGCTATTGTGAGGATCAAGTGAGATAATATATGTAAAGTGTTATATGCAAATACCTGTATGATTATGCTTATTTTCAAGTACGTACCTGGAAGGAGCAATCCATCTGTTACAGCAAGCGTATAACCACAAAATCCCCGGTATTGAATTGGCAATTTGTCAAAATTTGCTGTAGTTTCTGGGAAAAGCCAATCTACTTTCTTGAAATCACCTACATTTACTCTGGTTCCTAAAGCAAAACATAGAAAAAAAAATATATATATATATGTATGTATGTATGTATTTTTTTCTTATTCCTTTGATTACATTTGGGAAATTAAACAAAACTATCTGTGGGACCTTTAGCTCATCCAGACTTATCCAATTTCACTTTTCTCACATGCAAAACAAAAGTGATGGCTAAACAAAACACAATGATGGCTAAGGCCCCTTCTAGGTTTAAAATTCTTTTGTATGAAATTTAATTTTTTTTAATCTTTCAGTTTTATTTTTCCAGAAGATCAAATATATTACTCATGATTATTTCAACTTTTGCTCAACAACTTATCCACTAATTATGAGATTCATTAAATATTATATAAGGAGATATAAATTCATATTTTGTATTTTCTAGTATGTACAATTGCAACATATTAGCCATTTATGATTAATCTGCCAATGTTATTTTAAATTATTTATAACAATTTCATATTTAGAATCAATTTTTATGCAAAAAAGAACTAGTTTGGGTTAATGAATTTGGCTGGCTTTTATTTTAATTTTATATTTTAATTCAAATAAAATATTTCAGTATAAGTTTGGGAATGATTACCTATTTCCATTTTAAACAGAAAGGCATTAGTACCAATCAATCGATAATATGAACATTTCCCACAAATGTATTACAATTATACTCTTTGGCTCTTTAAACAGTTTAGCTAACAAAATAAAAGTGACTGATGAACCAGTTAGACTTTCTTTGAAAATTAAAAGATACATTTAAATACTTAATTTGAACTTAGATTAATAAATAAATTCAAGTGGATACCATTGGTTGTATCTTAAATTCTCATACCTTTACAGTGTGGTTGGATGATAAGTATACTCTCTTCAAAAATAGTATTTTATAACAAATTTTAATTTCTTTAAGAGAAGACTGGAGGAAAAGAGATTGGTAAATTTAGGTTGAAATTTTTAAAAGAGAAAGAGAAGTAGAAATTATTTATACCCATGCTTTCTTTTATCCGAAACACATCAGTTTTTATTTCCACTTCTTCAAGATAGTTTTGAATTATTTGCTCACTAAAGAGTTCTTCATGAGATCCTAGGAATGGTCCAAGGTGAGTGGTTAAATTACTTAGAACACTAAGCAATACAGTTTCATCCTGAAAGCTGGACCACAAGCCAGAAAGTGCAATAAATACAGGCTGAAGAGGAAAGAGAAGGAACAATTAACTTAGTTATAATAAGATTACAACTTAAAATTGTATCATTGAAAAAAATTTTAAAAACCCTCTCATTTGCAAATAGTCAAATTTTGCTTTTAGGTATATTTTTAAAAACTTAAAAAAAAAAACCTATGCCAACATCATATGCACAAAATCTGGTCCATATACATTAAAAAGTTCCATTTTATCATATTTTAATTTAATAAATTTTATTTAAATACATATACTTTTTTCTCAATAATATTTTATTTTTCCAATTTTATGTAAAGATAATTTTCAACATTCATTTTTACAAGATTTTCAGTTCTAAAGCTCTTCTTATTTCCTCTCTTAATAACTCCCTTCTCTCTTCAAGGCAGTAAGCAACTTACTTTAAGTTCTACACATACAATCATTTTAAAACATATTTCCATAATTGTCATGTTGTGAAAGAAAAATCAGAACAAAAGAAGGAAAAACATGAGAAGGAAAAAGTAAACAACAAAAAAAAGGTGAAAATAGCATGCTTTAATCTGCATTAAGTTTCCATAGTTTTCCTTCTGGATGCAGATGGCATTTTCCATCCCAAGTCATTTGGAATTGTCTTGGATCACTGAAGAGCTAAATTTATCATAGTTAATCATCACATAACCTTGCTGTTATTGTGCACAGTATTCTCCTGGGTTCTGCTCACTCAGCATCAGTTCATGTAAATACATAAAATTTTAAAATAAATCATTAATTCATTTACTGCAAAAGGTTTAACAAATTCATGAGAAAAATGAATTCAAAGAACTAGAAAGGAAAGTTTCTTTCTCCCCTGTTTTATTGTGTTCACTTTCACAATCTCATTAGCTGGCATCCTTTTTCAGAACTTTTGACTGCAGCTGATTCTTTGCCATTTCTCCCAGTTCAGCTTCCCTACCTTAACAAAAGCAGAAACATTTGTGAGATTATGAACTGGGGACCTCCTTGCTTACAGCTTTAGGAGCATTTCTGTGATTATTTGCTTATAAGTATCAATGCATGTCTCTCTGAAACTAATTGTATCTGTCCAGAACATTGAATGTGATCAATCATAAGATTAACTTGTATAGCTTTGGAGACTGAATTCAATTCTTGTGAGTTCAAGAGGTCAAGAGATCCGGGGTGCTCAGTGGATGCCAACTATATTTTATCAGATGCCCTCTCTATATCTATTATACTGTTTGAAGGAAAAGATGAACACAAGTCATCCCAGGTCTGGATAACATGAACTTTGAGGGAACTGATTGGACAGTGTGAGAACCAAGGTGAAATGTGAAATGATGATTTAGTAGTGATAAAAACTGCTTTATATTTTAAAGGTTTTAAGTCTCTATCTGTTGAGAAGGTAGTTACATTGCTGCTACTACTAAAGTTCTGTTAATACATGCCTTTGGGCCTTGTAAATGTAAAGCATTTCTTTTTTTGTGGAGGAAATAAATAACTATCTTATATCTGGTCCATAATGGACACTGAGTACATGGTATACTTTTCTATTACCCTTTTTAGAGTGGTATTTTAGATACAAGGCAGGCTTCTCTGCAGCTCTATAGTTTTTTTTTTTTTAATTAAAGAGTGTGAAAAATAATTCCTGATCCTTCCTTTCTATAATAAGGCTCCTCTAGGTTTCAAACCAATCTGTATGTATCTGGACTGATACTAAATGAACTAAAAAATTTTTTAAAAAATTTTCCACACATTTTAAGTTTAATAATCCTGACCAGATATGAGGAAATTTGTTTTATTTGACAAGGCATAGTTGTCACAAGGATTTTTCATTTCTTTTTTTCCCCCAGAGGTTGATGCAGTGAGTGGTAGGAAGGAGGGAAAAAAATTGTTTATTGAAAAAAAAACTTGTGAAGATTTATTTGAATTGATACAGAGTGGAGTAAGCAGGACCAAGAGAATAATTTATACAAAAATAACAAAACTATAAAGATGAAACAACTTTGAAACACTAGAACTCTGATGAATGTGATGACCAACCATGATTCCACATGATCAATGATGGAGCATGTTACTCAGCAGAAAGGCAATCACTCGAGTACAAAATGAGACATAGATTTTTAGACTGCCCCATTTTTTTTTCATTTTTAACAAGAAATTCATTTTTCTATTTTTAATAGGGGAAGAGAAAAGGCAGGCACGAAAGAGAGAAAAAAACAATCCTAGCCAGAATTAAGTATTGGGTATCTTAAATTGTTCTATTAATTTAAAATAATATGAACAGAAATAATTTAAGACCTCTATTGCTCTATAAAGCACTGCATTCATATATTGTGTTCATCTTTACAAAAAAAGCATTCAAAGGATCACTTTATAAACTTGCACAGGAAAATGGTGCAGATGAATTGAGATCTGATAAATGAGATACTAGGTGTGTGTATGCACAAAGGATCAATATTTTCTATTCCTGGTACATTAGAATTCCATAATGCTAATGAATACTTTTTCATCAGCATTCAGTGCTACACTATCTCTAATAGTAGTCATATATCACGACCAGGCTTGTAGTTGTTATTCAGTAGGTCCCTCTTAGCTAAAGTAGGTACATCTCTCCAAGTAGGGATATTAAATATAGCAGAAGCTTTTAAAAGGAAAATATAAAATTATTGTAGTATATTATTATGTACATTATATATCATTATAATATAATATAAATATAACATTAATATTAACATGTATTATTACAATAATTATTATATATTATAAAATATAAAAGGAATATATTTTCTTATATAAGTATAACATTTAAAGTATAAATGAAAAATGAATAAAAAAATAAAAGAGAACCAAAACACACCAATAGTTGGAGCCTATCTTTAGTAATTTAACACAATAGATGTACTCTATTACTTTTTAAAAGCATACTTTTAAAGGAGATCTTTCAAAGCAAGATATTGATTAAAATGAGGAAAAGCTGATACATGGAATACTCACATAGACTTGTGATGTTGGTACAGCAGTCTTTGCTTGAACAGTCATTTTTAGTTGTTCCATTTGTGCTGCTAATTGCTTTATCATCATTTCAACTTCTTGTGCACAAGTAATTATGTCAGACTGGATAGACAAAGTACTTTGTGTTAAGATTATTATTTTTTGAGTTAAGGAATCATTATTAGCAGGACTACATCTCATTAGATACAAACTTTCTTTATCTTTTCCATTTCCTATATACAAAGAATCCTTGACACACTAATGTAACCCTCCTGGAAAGTTCTAAGGGCTGTTAAGGGATCTCTTGAACTTGTCTTTTTGAGTTGCCATATTTTCCAAAAACACTGGTCATAGATCATGCAGAAAGCCCTAAATGTGTCAATGTTAAAACTCTCCTTACATGTACATAATTTGTTGTGGCAACCAAGCGGGACTCCCTGTGTCTCCTTGGGAGGTAAGACAAACATCAGCCAGCCTATGGTAGGCTGGGATAATGCTTGTGTAGCTTGGATCCTTTGCAGATAAGTGGATCCTTCTAATCTTCATAGTCTATCAGATTTCAAGAGAAAAAAATGAGGTTTTTGCCATCACTTTGCTCCTCCCTGTGGAAGATGATCTTGGTTTTTTCTCCACCTTTGCTGCAGTATTCCTCCTCCCAGGTTATGCCCCTTCCTAGTATCCCTTACTCCACTTTTCTCACTATAATAAAAATGTAACTTCTATAAAGACTGGCAACACTTTGGGTTCTACATGCAGGTTGATTTCTCTTATAATAAACCTGATTTTCACATAAGTCCCATAATGTGACTTGCCTGTTGACAAAAGTTATTCATAAAACAACATTTTCCATTTTTAAACCCTCCCCCACCCCATTGAATCATTATTATAACTAGTATGTTACTTTTTTCCCTTTTAAAAAAATTTATTGTATTTTAAAAAAGCAGAATTAAAAAAGAAAAACAGAAAAGGAATACAAAACAAAAGAGAACATTGTCATGTGTCCAGAAGAATGGACATTAGACACCTTTTTTTACTTGCTTGAAAACTATTCTTTTGTTCCCTACTATGCACCTTTTTTACTTTATTCTTTTTTTCCCTCTTTCATCCCCCCCACCACTATTCCCTAAGTAGGCTATAGTTAAGAAAGGATATATTTATATATATACATGTAGTATATATATATATATATATATACATATACATATATCTCCCCCCAACCTATACACCCATATGTTTCCTATCCCTGCTGACTCTGTGCTTTAATTCTGCTTCTTAACTTGCTTTGCTATAACCTACTCCCCCCACCCAGGGATCCCTTCCTTGCCTTTTCTCCTCATCTTTTGCTCCCCTATTCACCTATCCCTTCCCTCTTATTTCTTTATAGATTATGGAGGGATCCTTCATGGTATATATGTAGTGTTGCCTATTGAACTCATTATTCCCAATATGAATTGATTTTCAGAACTCCCCCCTCTAATGCTTTTGTGTCTATTCTTCCTCTGCACCTTATTTATATGACATAATCACTATTTTTACTTTAACTCTATCCCAATCTTACTTTTGAGCTACCTTATTGTTGATGTCAATCTTAAACTTATGGTATACATTTCCCATGTAAAAAAAACAAACTATCCATGTTGAGTTCCTTTAACTTGATCTTTGAGATTGGCTCTTATATGTTAAATTTTCTATTAAGTCTGGGTTTGGTTGATTAGCAAGTCCTGAAAAATCTGCAAATTCATTGAATATCCATTTTTTTCTCATTCAAAATTATAAATAATTTTGCTGGATATGGTATTTTTAGCTTCAGGCCTAGCTCTTTTTGAATGGTACCAGTGAAGATTTTTCAGAACAATGTAGGACCTTAGATCTAAGTTTCAGGAAGTCATGTGACACCCAGGAAGTAGATAGCGTTGTTGAATACTGGTCAATGGCTACTTCTTTTTAAATCCATCCAAAGAATTTAAAAGTCAACAGGAAGTGGGGTGTACCTGCATCTTTTCGACTATATAATCCATTTCTGTTTCTGACATGTGCCACACTATTCTGGGCATGGTGGCCCACTTCTTGAAAGAACTGTATAAAAACATTCTGTTTTGTACATGGAGATGCCTCTGAGAAGTAAAATTGGATAAAAGGGAGTCTAGTACTCCATCCCACACATTTTGATTGTCAGTATTGTGTGGTTCAGACAGCATTTAATAAAAAAACTGGAGAAATATCTAGAAGCAAAGCAAAGTTTATTATACGATCTAGAGAATGGGCGTCCCACCCATCGAGCAGACAGTCAAAGGGAGGAAGCACCGTAGGGGGCAGGGTCAACACTTTTTATCCCTAATGCAAATACCCCCTCCCACCACTGACCCTCATCCTTATTGGCTGAGGATCTTACATTCTAAACACGGGAGCTACCCAAGAAATTGAACTTGACCAGTAAGTACATAGTTGCCCATATTTGACATAAACAGAAAGTCACTGATGTCATAGGAGGATAACAAGGGGACTTAAGTATGCTCCTAGGGGATAGAAGGGAGGGGACTTAAGTATGGCCTTGACTTGATGCTTAAAGTCCTTCAGGCCTACTCCAACTCTGAAATAGATGAAGCCTTACTCGATTTTCACAACTGCCTTGAAAGATCTCACCTCATCTCGTTCAGTATATATCATTCCAGAACCTGCAGTCTTTTATTGTGGCTGCAGTTAAGTCCTGTACAATTCTAATTGTAGCTTCTACATACTCGAGTTATTTTTTTCTTGTTTCTTGCAAAATTTTCTCTTTGAAAAGGAGGCTTCAAAATTTGGCAATAATATTCCTATATGTTTTCCACAAAGGATCTCATTAAAGTGGATTTTTTTTTTTTTCTATTTCTGCTTTCCCCTCCTATCACTCCAGGACAGTTTATTGTGTCAAGATAATTTTTTTGGTCACAACTTTCAGGCAGTGCAATTATTCTTATATTTTCTCTTCTTGATCTGTTTTCCAGATCTGTTGCTTTTCTTATGTTTTACATTCTGTTCTATGTTTTGTTATTCTTGGTCCCTCAAAACTTCACTGGCTTCCCCTTGCCCAATTCTAATTTTCAAAGAGCTATTTTCATCTTTGAGACTGTATCTCCTTTGCTAGTTGGTAAACTTTTTTGTTGTTATTGCAGAGGCAAATGGGATGAAGTGACTTGCCCAGTATCACACAGCTAGGAAATGTTAAGTGTCTGGATCACATTTGAACTCAGGTCCTCCTGATTTCTGGGCTGGTGCTCTAAACACTGCACCACTTAACTGTTCCTGGTCAACTTTTTTTTTCATAATATTTTCATAATCTGAAAGACCACTGATCTATAAAATAGATCAAGGAGAGATAATTTTAAAATATTAGATTATTTTAAAGCCATGATCAAAAAGAGAGCTAAAATTTTTATCAAGAAAAACTTCCCCAGTATTCTAGAACCAGAGAGTATAATCTAAATTGAAAGAATTTACCAATCACCCCCTGAAAGAGTTCCCAAAGAAAAGATTCTCAGGAACATTACAGCCAAATCATTAGAGCTTCCAGGCCAAGGAGAAAATATTGCAAGCAGCCAGAAAGAAGCATTGCAAATTCATGGAGCCACAGTCAGTATAACACAAGATTTGACAGTTTCTATAGTAAAGGATCCAACTTTGAATATTTTCTTCTAGAAGGCAAAATAACTAGAATTACAGTCAAGGTTAAGCTATGCAGCAAAACTTTGAATTACCTTTTGGGGAAAATAATGAATATTTAATTAAAAAAAAGAACTTTCAAGTATTCCTGATGAAAAGATCAGAGCTAGAATACAAAATCTAACTTTCATTACAAGATTCAAGAAAGCATAGAAAGGTAAACATAAGAGAGAAATCATAAAGTATTCAATAAAGATTAAATTGTTTACATTCCTTCATGGGAAGATGATACTTGTTAATCCTAAGAATTTTTATCATTTCTAAAAAATTTAGAAGGAGTTTACATAGAAATGGGGGATGGGTATGAGTTGACTATGTTGGGACAAATTTTCAAAAGTAAAATTAAGGGATGAAAAAAGAGGTATTCATTGGAAGACAGGGGAAGGGAAAAGCAGAACGGAAAAATTACCTTGCACAAAAGAAGAAAGAGCTTTTACAGTGGAGAGGAAGATAGGTGGTGTCAGGCAATGCATGAACCTTATTCTCTTCAGAATTTGTTCAAGGAGGGAATAGCATACACATTCAATTCAGGAATGAAATATATCTTACCCTACAAGGAAGGAGGAGGGGAACAGAATTTAAAAAGGTGGGGAGAGTTTCTCAATAGAAGGGAGGGCAGATTTGGAGGCAGTGATCAGAGGCAAAACAAACTTTTGAGGAAGGACATGGTAAAAAGAGAGAGAGAGAGCAGGATAAACAGAAGAAAATAGGATGGAGGAAAATACAAAGTTAGTAATCATTAATGAGATAAACTCATCCATAGAATGGAAGCAAGCAGAGTATATTAAAAATTATAATCCAACAATATGATTTTTTGTTTGTTTGTTTTACAAGAAGTACACTTGAAACAAAGAGATACATAGAGCAAAAACAAGGGAGCAGAGCAGAATCTATTTTGCTTCGATTGAAGTAAAAGTAGCAAGGGAAGTATGATCTCAGACAAAGCAAAAGCAAAAATAGATGCAATTAAAAGAAATAAACAAATAAACTACATTATGATAATACACCATAGACAATGAAGTAATCTTAAAACTAAACATATATGCAACAAATGGTATAGCACCCAAATTATTAAAAGTTAAATGAATTATAGGAGGAAATAAGACAACAAAATTATACTAGTAGGAGACCTCAATTTTCCCCTCTGTTCTAAGAGGTGCAAGTAATTCTATTTGATATTATATTAAATGATAACTCTTCCTTTCTCAATATTCATAGTGCCTTAAAGTTAGCTATCTTATATTTGAGTCAGCAAGATATACATATTTTGCTGTAGGAGCTTGAAAATACAATTTCTATTGATAAATTTAATCAAAAACTAAACAAGAAAGAAGTCAAGGAAGTAGAAGGTTAGACAAATTAAGATATTATAGATCTTTAGATAAAATGGAATGGGAATAGAAAGCAGTATATCTTTTTTTTTTCTGTTGTAAATGGTACCTTCCAAAAAGTGACCATTTATTAGGGCATTAAAACTTCAACAAAGAGCCATGGAAACAGGGTTGAAAATTGGAAACCAGTAATCTAATCCCAAAGAACAAATCATAGAAACTATCAGTAATTTATTAAGGAAAATAACAACAATTAGACAATAAGACAAAATTTATGGGAGGCAGTCAAAACAGTACTTGGGTAACAATTTATATCTCTAAATGCCACTTACATCAATAAAATAAAGGCCAGATCAGTGACTAGGGTATCCAATTTAAAAAACTAAAAAAAGAACAAAAAAAAGGCCCCAATTAAACACCAAATTGGAAATCCTGAAAATCAAAGGAGAGAGTAATAAAATTGAAAGTAAAGAAACCATTGAACTAGTAAATAAAGATAGGAGTTTGGTAAAAGAGATAAACTACTAATTAATTTGATTTTTTAAAAAATAAGAAAACCAGTATCAAAAATGAAAAGGCTGAATTTACCACCAAAGAATAAGAATTTAAAGGATTTATTAGGAGTTATTTTGCCTGATTATATGCCAATAAATCTAACAATCTAAGCAAAATGGATCAATATTTAGAAAAATATAAATTGCCCAAATTAACAGAAGAGGAAATGGAATACTTAATAACTCTTAGATAAAGAAATTGAACAAGTCATAAATGAACTTAAGAAAAAATCCCCAGGACCAGATGGATTCACAAGTGAAGTCTGCCAAACGCTTAAAGATAATTCTAATATTATATAAACTATCTGGATTTTTTTTAAAATTGGAGGGCTGGGACAAAAGATTGCTGAAAAAGGGAAATCTGCTTCAGTTATTAGGGCCAAGGACTCAAGAAAATGGGTTTGAAATAGAAGAATGAGAAAGTATTGCTGTGAGTTGCTATATCAATTTAGAACAGAAATTTTTAGCAGGGTTTAAGTTTACGACAACATATGTTTCCAAGCAATTCTCCAAGTGGTGATTCTGGACCCTAATAATTAGGTATAGATAAGAATTAAAAGGTGAATATAGGAAAAGATATTGACAATAATGAATAATAAATGAGTTGTAATCTAAATGATCTTTAAGATCTCTTCCTGGAATATATATCTACTTTGGGGAAAGTCTATGAAAAGGTCAATAGAAATTGTATTTTCAAGTTCCTACAGTACAACATGTATATCTTGCTGACTCAAATATAAGATAGCTAACTTTAAGGCACTATGAATATTGAGAAAGGAAGAGTTATCATTTAATATAATATCAAATAGAATTACTTGCATCAACAATTTTAAAATTCTTATTCATGAATGTTATTTGCACTCCTCTTCTCTTTCTTGCTGCTTCAAATTTTTTTTCCTTCCTCTTGTATTTTCTTATGTAATGCTATATATAATTCATCAGTACCACCCTGGTAAAATAATTACTTCCTGATCACTTCATAGGAGAGGATTAAGTGAGATTACAGATGTCAAAAAGCTTTCAATATCCCTTCTTCAAATATGTGGTTTTTCCTGTGTGGATTACTAGTCTCATTATCCTTGAATGGTCATGGATAGTACTAGGCAGGACTTGTTGCATTCCAAGACTTAATGTAATAAGTGCACTGGTTATGCAATGAAATCCACAAATATTATCATTCAGAAAAATCACACCATCCTCAAAGAATGCCTCATTCATTAGATTTTGCATAGGATATTCAATTCAGTTAAGCGAAAAATTTACTAAGCAAAGCACTGAGCCTACATGAGATTTCCTAGAATAGTTTGCACAAGGGCTGACGTTTGAGGGTAGAAAAGGATTTGAGAGTCAGAGATATGGAGGGTTACATTCCAGCCTGTGAGAATTCATGAAAGAAATAAATAAAATTTTACACTAAAAAAATAATTGAATGTTTATTTAAAAAGCAGAATTCACAAAAAATAAATTATGTAAAGTAAGATTAGAAATGTGGTTTTTAGGAATATTATTTTTGACAATTGCTTGTAGGATAGCTAAGGGGAAGTAAGCTTTTGAAATCATGGAGAGAAATTTGAAGGCTATTGAAAGAGTTCAAATTAGAATTATTGATGAGAACCTAAATCACGGAACCGGTCATAGATGTGAGATGCAGAAAGAAAGAGGTAGATAGAAAGGTAATTGTCCTAATAGAATAGAAATAGAAATTTGGCAACTGGTTCGATGTTAGAAGAGAGAAAGGAGAGTCATTAATGGGGAAATGATTAAACAAATTATAGCATATAAATAAAAGTTGTAAGGAATGGCAGAAGAGACTGAGCCAAAGGAACCTTTAAAGACTTATATGAACAGATGTAATTAAGTGTATAGAAATAGGGAGAAACATTTAAGAATTCTGATCAATGCAATGATCATCTGCAATTCCAGAGGATTGAGGATAAAACATGCTTTGCATCTCTTGACAGGGAAAAAATGGACCACAGATGCAGAATAAGAGATTAATTTTCAACGTGGTCAATGCGTGGATTTGTTTTGCTTGAAATTTCTATGATAATTGTTTTTAAGGATTATTATTTTGTTTTAGGAGAGATACTGATTAAAAGGATAAATTGAATGGTTAAGAGCTTCTACAAAACATCATAAGAGAGAAGAGATTCACAGGGAAACACAGACAAGTCAGGTGATTTTTGAAATATTCTAAATTTGTTACAGAGATACTTAAGTGGTTTGACATTTCTTTCTCCAACTCATTTTATAGATGAGGGACTAAGGCAATACTATGAAACATCTTACCTAAGGTCACATAGCTAGTAAGTTTCTGAAGCCAGATTAGAACTCATGAAAATGAATCTTCCTGACTTCAGGACAAACACTCTATTTACTGTATCATCTAAGCTGCCCCCTGAACTGGGTTAAGGTTTTGAACATGTATGACAGGTGGAAACACTCTCACTCCATCAAATAAACATTTTCTTTATCTCTGCCAAGAAAACCTCATATGAGGTCATAAAGAGTTGGACATGACTAAAAAATGACCAAAGAATCAAGTCTAGGATAACAAAAAAAGATCTGTTGAAAAAAGGAACAAAGAATAGTCAAAAATGACTCTTAAAGTTATGAACATAGGCAAATAGCTTCAGGAGAAATAATGAAAATTGAAGGAGGGGCAACTTTTTGGGGGGATGCAATGAGCTCCTTTTTGAGATGCTGATGGGACATCTAGAAAAACTTGTCCAATAGACAAAGGCATTCTTAATGAAAGGGATGATCATCTTCAATAAGCACAAATCTCCTAGTTTTATGTCTTTCTTGATATTGTTGATGAAAAGTTTACTGAACAATTATCTGAATGGTTGTATCTATCAAAGAATGTTTTATTTATTAAGTGTGGAAGAATAGAGCCTCTAAAACTGCATTTTAGTTTACTGAAGCAGTGATATCAAACTTAAACAAAAACAGATCCCTGGCAACTATTTGATAGCATACTGAATAAGAAAACCCCAAATTGAAATTATGTTTTATTATATTTTTATTTTGTTAAACATTTCTCAATTATATTTTAATCCAATTAGATGAGTTTGACACCTTTTTACTGAGACAAATGATTTAAAAAAAACAATGGGATAAGTATAAGATTTAAAAAAAACAAGCATTTATTAAATGCATATTATGTGCTAAATACAATTATTTTCTCAATTGCTCATCATATCAATTATAAGGGGTGGGTACTAGTTTTGACTCCATTTTTCAGCTGAGAAAACTGAGCCAAACAGAGGTTAAGTGACTTAATGAGGATCAGGCATGCAGAAACTGTCTGAAGTTAAGATTTAAACTCAGGGTTTCTGACTTCAAGCCCAACATTGCATCTATTGTGTAGAATTATCTGCAAAAAAAATTTTAATCACTTTTATGTCATCACTTCAATTATCTTTAGAGGGAAATAATCTCATATAGACAAGAAGAACAATTTACCTTCTTCCTAGTATGTTAGAGAATAACTGGAATTAGAGTATCAGAATTCTGAAAGTAAATGGGGTATTGTAATCAATACTTTTTTGAGTATGTTGAGTTTGAGATTTCTGTGGGCATACAAGTGTGAAAAATGACTATTTCTTGTATTTAATAACTAATTATTGTATTAAGACCAAGGTTTTCCTCCTTTTCTACTTCCTCATTCAGAAATCTACAAGTATGGGAAATCTAAAGCAGAACTTTACTCAACTCAAGATCTAATCAGAGTAAACTAAATTCTAAATTTGAGCTAATAGGTGTATTACTGATCACTGTGTTTGCTCAGGCAGACCTGGGAAGTGTTGATTGTATCTTTTGTCAGACAAGTGATGTAGAAATTGATTAACTCTTTTTGACCAAGATTTGGGTGATCCAGGTCATAATCCCAAGACTTCTATTATAATATAGCACAACCTCTCAATAACTGTTAACCAATCAGAGTTGATTGGTTCCCTCAGGAACACCTATTCTCTTCAAAGGACATATGAACTCTGAGCCCTCTATCTGGAGGTGTTTGATCTAAGAGAGGTCAAATAACCATCCTTTTATTAAAATACTGGCATTATTAACAAAAATTATTAAGGTACCCAGAAATTACCTTTTTAAATGCCACATGGGGTTGGGGGGGGATTTCCAGCAGGTAGAAAACATTCCAAGTGACAGTGATAAACATTTTTGGAAACTAATATCTGAAGTCATTTAGTTCAAAATACCTGAACAGTATTTACTTTATAACATACTCAGCAAGTGACTGTATTTTGTCTAAAAACTTCAAAGGGGGACATATTATATAATAGTTAAATGGGAAAAAATCTTTACAGCAAATTTCTTTGATAAAAGTCTTAACTGATTCAGACATATAAGAACTCATTCCCGGTGGATACACACACACACACACACACACACACACACATACACACACACACACATACACATATATAGGTTATTTTCAAAGGAAGAAATCCAAAGTATCATAAGGAAACATGCTAATAATGTTTAAAATCACTAATAATTAGAGATATACCTTCCACTCATCAGGTTAGCAGAGATTTTTTTTAAAGGAAGACATAAAGAAAATAGCATAAGTTGGAGAGGCTGGCAGATGGGAAACAAACACATTAATACTGGTGCAACTGTGGACTGGTCTAGCCATTCAGAGTGCACAACAGAGAGGCATTTTTAGTCTAAACTTCCTTCATAGCAATTAGAGTTATCCAAACAAAGAATGAGTTCTTTCAAGAGGTTTTCACTCTCCTTCTTTGGAGATCTCCAAGAGAAAGCTTTTTGGAGAGTGGTTTAAGGAGGATGTTTGCTCACATACAGGTTAAACTAGATAGAGACTGGTGTTCCTTTGATGCAAGATTCTTTAATTCTGTAATTCTACACTTCACTGTTCCAGAAAGAGTTTCAATCTAGTGAATCACACCTGTTCTGGTGTGTGTTTGTATGCGTGTATGTGTGGGGGTATATTTACATGGCACTCTGGTTTACAAAGCACTTTCCTGACAATAACTGAGATCAGCAATATCAGTATTATTGCACTAGTTTTATAGGAGAGGAAATTGGGGTTCACAGAGGTCGAAGAATTTGCCTGCAGTAGCTGTACATAAGTAATAAACTGAGGATCTAGGAATGTTCAAGCCCAGAGATTCTTTCTACGCTATTTAGGACAGTTCTGAAATGCTAGCTCATCTGAAATAAATGTGTTCAGTTAATTCAAATAGAGCTTGATCAATAAATCTGCAGTCCTGGGGTACAAAATGAGACATTTTTTTTGGACATGGCCAATGCAGAAACTTGTTTTGCTTGACTATGCATATTTGTTAGAAAGTGAGACGCATGAAAAAGAGAAAAATAGACTTTTGTTGATTTTTAAAAATTAAATCAAATCTTTAAAAACTATGTAGCTCAACAAACCACACTCTGGATTTAATTTCAATAGATCATCAACTGATTTGTGGAAAGCTTAGGCTCTAGGAAAGACTTAGAATAAGTCAAATAAATTCCAAATTAGATTTCCAGCCCCTTATTCAGAATGCCGAGATCTATAAATAAGTTCCTAAAACATCAAAGGAAACACGATTTTACCAGTCTTTCGCACATTTGCCATGATTGTAAAGATGGATACATTTTAAAGTATCTAAAGCTGCACAGATTCAGATAATTTCATTAAATACAAATACCTATTTATAAAAACAGCATAACTATTATAAATGCCCCCTTAAAAATCACTGTGTTAGGAACAGGTAGGTGGCACAGTGGATAGAACTCCAGCCTTCAAATAATGAGAACCTGAATTCAAGTATAGCCTTGACATGCATTAGCTGTGTGACCCTGAGCAAGTCACACAACCTTAAATGCCTCCCCACCCCACCCCCAAAATAATGCCTTATTTATAAAGTTTTTCACACTATACTATTAACATTTTAACAACTCACCAAAATTATATTGAGGAAAACCTCATATTGTCTCAAATTAAACAAGGCTTCTTTTATCATAAAGGGCTCAAGATCTTTCATTTTGAGGGGATTTTCTGATGCTTTCTCCAAGATTGCTGTATACCGATACGCCTGTTCCTGGGAAGTCTGAAGTTGTATATCTATATGTTGGGTGGTGGCTGGAATAGCTTCATTCAAAATAGCTGGTACTGTTTAAAAAAAAAATAGATCAATGGACAATCCATCAACATTCTAACATTAAAGAGAAGAGGAAAAAAATGAAAATTTAGTTCTGTTATGACCAATAAATTGGATCTATTTTTTCAAACAAATTATGAAGCACCTAACAAAAAGAAAAAGGAAAAAAAGTCTCAGATTCTACTGCATCCAAAACTAGTAGTCAGAATAATAACCCCCAAAATGGAAAACCCCAAAAGTTTCTGCCCTGATTAGTGGTCACCTTAATTCTTTCACTACATTTAAGCATAATTCTGTACTTGCTTCACTTCTCTCCCCAACAATTTTCACCCAAGCATCCTTGCTGCTTAGTGCATACTTTTTGTCCTTCCCTCTCACCTCCAACTTTCTAGTTTGAGATATATAATCAAAATCAAAATAAAAAATCTGTCATATATCCTTGAAAAAGATGGATTAATCTTCTCCCTCGAGGTTTTAATCATCATTCTGGTAGTCTCCAAACCAAAAAATGACTGTTGGGTCACTTCCATTAGAATGTAAGCATGTAGAATATAAGAATGTAAAAGCATCTAGGTGGTATATTAGAGAATGTGTTTCAGGTCTGGTATTAGGAAGAGTTCAAATTCAGATTGTTTTGTTTGTCTCAGTTTCCTCACCAACAAAAGAGGAATGATAATAACAGCATTTCCCTCTCAGGGTTATAAGGATCAAAAAAATTGCTATGTGTGAATCACTTAGTATGTGTTCAAAAACTGCTTGTTTTTTTTTTCTTGAGAAGAAGCACTATTTTTGCTTTTGAATTTTTATTCCCGGTGCTTTTACACAAGTGTTTGGAATACAGTAAATATTTCATAAATGTTTTTTGTCCCTTTGCTCATGTCTAGTATGGTTAGCATAACACCAAGTTAATTCAATGAGTTTAGAAGTATAGTTCCAAATTTCTTTCCAGAAAAGTTAGAGTAATTCACAGCCCCACCAGTGAAACTTTAGGGTACCTTTCTTTGCAGTTGTCTCTTAAAACCTGTCATTTTCTGTTTTTTTTTTTCATCTTTGCCAATTTATTCATTTTTGCTAATCTAGTTATGTGGAGCAAAACTTTAAAGTTGTTTTAAATTGCAATTCTCTTATTACTAGTGTTTTGGAACATTTTTATATGATGTAAATAGATTACTTTTCTTCTTTTGAGAGTTACCTATTCCTATAATTTGAACATATACCTTTTGGGAATAATAAGTGTCCTTAAATAGTTGAGTCAGTTCCTGATATATCTTGTAATCAGACTTTTATTAGAGAAGCTTGCCATCAAGATGTTTTATCAATTAATAGCTCCCCTTCTCATTTTAACCAAATTGGTTTTGTTTATGTAATAGCTTTTCAATTTTATGAAATCAAAATTTTTCACGTTGTTTCCCTTGATCCACCCTAAATCTTGTTTCATCAAGAGATATTCCTCTATCCATAGTTGCAAAAGGTATTTCTTTATTTGCTCTCCTCTTTTTTTAAACAATGTAACCCTTTTTTAATATCCAAGTCATTCATACACACACACACACACACACACACACACACACACACACGGAAATTTTTAAATCAAACAATAAGCATTCAACAATCGCCTACTACAATCCAGGCAATATATGCTATGTACACAAAAATACCTAGTCTGTAACTCTATTTCTCTATGCCACTAGTGGTCATCACAAAGATTCTTGTCAAATAACTTGAAAGAATATGCTAGAGAAAGAAACCAGCGTGTGTGTAAATTTGACATATTAAAAAGAAACTGGATCAATAATTTAGTAGACATTATTTACACTAAAATAGTGAATCTCTAAAAATGACTAATTTATATTAATGAAATAGGTTTTTTAAATGATGGGTTCAAGGCAGATATTTGTCAAGACACTTCAAAATCTCAGATAAAAGGAACTATAACTATCTTTAACTATCCCATCATATTAGCCACTGTACAAGATAAACTTTAATCTTATTTATAACACATTTATATAAATCATGATAGATTTATAGAATTAATTTAATTTTATACCTACAATCATCAATGCCTTCTCCTCCTTTTCCACAATCTTTGTTGAATAACCGAATTCCAGTGACAATCATAGTGAGTTCTTTCAGCTGACGTTCTTTGTCCTTCTTGGAAAGGGACAGAAAAGTACCAAGCTCAGATTGAGGAAAAACACTCTGTAGTGCAGCTGAGAAAAGAAAAACACACACATAAAAAAATCATATGGGAAAAATAAGTAGAAAAAATGTGGATTTGCAATATACTCCAAATAATTTTTTTCCAACTAAAAGATGCTGAGGTAGTCATTTAGAATAATGAGTCTTTAAATATTAAAATGATTAGACAGATCATGGCTCATTAGACAATATTTATGAGGTACCAGCAGTCATTTTGCACTATTGAAAATCAATGTAGAGCAGCTAGTTAGTGCAGTGGTTAAGATCACCAGCCCTCAAGTCCAGGAGGACCTGAGTTCAAATTTGATCTCAGACACTTAACACTTCCTAGCTATGTGACCCTCAGCAAGTCACTTAACCCCAATTGCCTCAGCAAAAACAAAGAAAAAAGAAAATCATGGCATTAAATATCAGTGTCAAAGGGACTATGTGGAAAAACAGGCACACTAAAGAACAACATGTTGGTGGAGATGTGGAAATGCTCTAACTATCCTGAAAAGCAATTTGAAGTAATGTGGAAAAACTCTGAAACATGTGGTAGCCAATGTTTCAGAGGCTCTGAAACAGAGATCCCACCACAAAGCACAAATCATAAGCATGTCAAAAACAGATAGAAAGGTCCCATTATACACTAAAAATTTTTGTAGTAACACTTTTTTTGTAGCAGTAAAAACCTGGAGACAGCAGAATACTTATTGTATATAAATGTAATGGAAGGTTATTGCACCATAAGAAATGATTAATATAAAGAAGAGAAACATTGGGAGATTTATGACTGGATACAAAGATAAAGAGAATAATATTATACACAAGGGCTACAATGTAAATGGAAACAAGAAAGAAATCAAAAGGTTGTAATTATAATAATCAAAATTGGACTTAAAGGACAAAAGGAGAAAATATACCTCCATTCTTTCTTTGCATAGGTGGGTGGCTAGGGGTGTGGAATACTGTAAAATATTATCAGATTCAGATGATTTGTTAGTTTGTTATATATGAATGGATATATATACATATGTGTGTATATATATACATATACATACATATTCATATACATATATATATAGAGAGAAACAAAGATGATATAAAAATGAAAGTTTTTTTTTTAAAGAAAATTTATGGCACGTCTTCCTCCTTGCAGGTGTGAAAGATAGTGATGTGGTCAGCATAGCAATATCTAGTTCAAAATAAACATGACAAATTCACAAAGGCCATTCTCTTTGACAAAAGACAGGCTTATTTAGGGGAAGGGGTTATGGATAAAATAAAGGGATCCATAGATACTAGAAATGGTAAATATGAAATAAGAGTTGGGAGAGGGTATATGGCTAAGACTAAGGAAAAAGACAAGTTCCCCAGGGAACTCAGAGTTCATCAGAAGAAAGAAAATACTCCATGAGGTGGGAGAGTCATTGTCTGGCAGGCTAGAATGACTAGAGTTAGCAGGAGAATGGCACCATTAAAAAGAAGGCACTATGAGAGAAAGAAAGTACTTCACAATGGGCTTAGTCTTGAAGAGAACTTAGCAAATATCTTCCTCATAAGCAGATCTTTTTGTATGGGAAATATAGCCTTGGGGGTCTCCCAGGTGCAAAGGCTTGGAATGCACCTAGCACACCAGGGTCCCAGACCTATTATAAAAACAACAAAAATCAAATTTTTGATTGCTGTACTATATATGTACTATATATATATATATATAATGATTGAATTGCTGTACTATAATGATCATGTGCTCATATTCAAAGTGGGGGGTTTGAGAAAATTATCTTCCTCATTCCCATGCAGAAATGGGGAGATATAAGTGTGAAACAATGTATATTCAATCAAGATTTATTTGACAGGGTTAATTTCACTGAATTTGTTTTTTCCTCTTTCTTTTTCATTTTTCTTGATACAGAGGTAGCTAATTGAGTGGGTGATAGAAGTGGAACTTTTTTTTTCCAAGAGAAAATTTTTATTACTTTTAAAAATAATTTTCAATTTTTAAAAAATTTTGAGCTTCAAATTTTCTCTTCTCCCTTCTCTTTCTCCTCCATCCTGATCATTTCTTATAGCATAATAATATTCCATTACAATCATATACCAGAACTTTTTTGACCATTCTCCAATTGGTGGGGGGAATTGATGATCCATCTTCTCCTTAAGGACCTTCAAAGTCAATACCTTCTGAAATAGATAATTGTAAAGAAGTGCCACCTTTTTTTATGGAGGCCCAAACCTATCTACCCATTTTCCTGGTTTTGCCCACCAATGCCAAGCACAATAATCAGGAAAGACCTGCTTTAGATTCTTACTAGCTATATGACCCTGGAAAAGTCACTTATCCTTAGTTTTCTCATCAATAAAATGAAGATAATAATAGCACCTCTACCTCATAAGTGGTTGTGAGGATCATTTCTCTCTTAAACATTCTTAGCTATTTAAATCAGTCCTTCAATAGCTTGGTTTTGAGCCTCCTCACTTTATCCTTCTGGATGCACTTTAATTTGTTCCTCTTAAAATATGATGTCTGGCATAAAATATATCAGATATAGTCTGACTACTGCAGTGGAAGAACAATCATCATTCTCCTTCTGTACACTGACTATCGTTCTATTAATAGTACTTGGAATCACTTTACCTGTTTTGGCTACCACATGGAAGCCTTGTCTCCTAATGAGCTTTCTGTGCACTAAAATTCATATTTCGTTTTAAAACGGCCTGGTCTGTTATTGAGCTCCATCTCTCCTAAAGTATACAACATATACTTGATATTTTTAAAAACCAAATTTTGAAAATTTACATGCATACCTGTTAAATTTTCTATCTAAACCTTTTGTCCTATCATTTTAATTTTCTGAGATTTTTTTGGGGGGGAGGGAATCCCTACTTGCTCATCTGACAAATCCACTATTCTTTGCAGATTTCTATCATCTGCAAATCTGAAAAACATACCAATTAGTCTTCATCCAAGACAATGAAAATATTTAAAAGAATTGTGGGCATTATTGCTTCCTTTCCTCAGTGCTTTCACATCATCTACTGGAAAAATCTGTTAAAAACATTTTTTTCAAGAAATTAGCATTAAGTTCATTGGCTTATAACTTGAAGAACCCATCTTTCTTCTACTTCTGAGAATCAAGACAGCATTTGTCCATCTTTTATTCTCCATGATTCTGCAAAGACTGCCTACATATTAGTTCAGCAAAGAAGATGTTGAATAAGAGAGAGAAATTACAGTATAATGAGTCTTTAAATATTAAAAATGGTATATAGCTTCCACAGAGAATATAGAATTAGATAATATGTATTATGTTACAGGAATAATTCTTAAAAAGGGAAACAATAAATGCTCATTGACTGGAAAATGATTAAACAAACATGAATGTAATAGAATATTATTGTACTATAAGAAACAATGAATTATGAAAGACTACAGAGAAACATGGAAAAATTAATTGGTGAAGAGAAGTATTTAGAACTAGGAAAATATACACAATGTCTAAAATTTTTCATTTATTTTGGATTTCAATTCCCTCTTAACTATTTAAAATCTTTTACATCCAATATGACTATCATTCTCTTTGATTTGTTTATTTTTATTTGTGATCATTCATCTCATCCACCCCAAGTAATAAACCACTTGTTCTTCTCACCCTCAATATACTTCCCTCCCTTTATATACTTTCTTGTTTTTAATGTTTTGCAATTTTATATTGTGCTTATAGAACCATGTCAGTTTTTGTCTTTATCTTCAGCTACATTCCCATCTTTTTTTAAAACAAGTTCTTTTAAAAACAAAAATCTAGCAATATGCTTTCCCAAAAGCATATTCATATTTTAGACATATTTTTTTTAAAAAATTTTATCTCTTTCTTATTAGAATCACTGGTGAATGCTAAAGAATTTTATTCTTCAGAGTTTCTTGTTCCTCTTGAGCTGACTCAAGTGTAAATGAGCTAAGAGCGTCAAGTCATAGAATCACAGCTATCTTTTCTCTGAACTTTCTGAAATCTTATATTCTAAAGTTTAGAGTACATATCCATCTAAGTCTGCCTTTGTCCTCCCCATTGATCATTAATTGTAATAAAACTTGGCTACTTTCTTCCAAGGATCCATTCATTTTCTTTCTAGTGGTCAGAATCATAACCAGAATATGACAAACTTCCCTAGTCATTTTCTATTTCTCTTTATAAAAAAGAAGAAATGTTTATGATGCATGAAGTTTATCGTGTTTTACTCTTAGCACAAAAAAGTTTTATAGTAATAATTCAAATTGGAAAAATCAACATCTATTTGCCCTATTTGGCTAGGCAGTATATATAATCTGCATTTCAGACATGAATCCCATTCTAACCTCAGCCATATATGAGAATTGTTGGAATAGAAATTCCAAATAGCATAATACACATATTATATGTTATATGTCATATATGTTACACATTTTTATCTCCAATTCATATCAGACACTCAAAGACTTCTATAATGCAGCAATAATGTGTCTCTACTTTTCCAACCTTATCTCATATTAACTTCATACATTTACTTTACATTCTTAAAAAACAAACAAACAGGTTACTCTGCCATCCAAATAAAATTTGTTTTCTTACTTCCATGCCCTTGCTAACACTGTTTCTTGTGCCTTGATATGTATCCTTCTTCATGTTCTCAATTGCAATCAGCCCAACTAAAATTTATACTTCCAGAAAACCTTCCTTGATCTCCTGTCATTTAACAAACTTTTCTACCTTGGAGCTCAATAGCATTTTGTTTTTCATCTTTATTGTACTTGCTATATAATATCATTTATTATAATTATCTGTATGTGAGTTTTATTTCCCTAGTGAACAAAAAGCTCTGTTTCAGGAGAAACTAATTTCATCTTATCTTGTATCTCCACTAATTCCCACTACAGTGATCTATATACTTTATGTAGTTAATAAATGTTTGTTGAACTAAAATGAGTGTTCTAGATAAGCAGAGAAGGGCTCATGATTGGAAAGTTGGCCAAATAAGTAGTTAATATTGTTTTAGCCGTGGTCATCTATGAAATTAACAAACACAGCAAATAGTCCTCATCCCTGTAAAATCCCCTTCTTCAGTGATACTGACAGAATAATATAAATGGAAACATAAATTAGTAAAAATGGCAGACACCTTAAGACTATTTATAAATATTAACTTATTTCTTTGGTCTCATTAATGTACAATAATTTTTCCATAACCAATGAGTCATACTGTTTTATTAGTATATACTAGTTAAATACACACACACATATATATATATATATATATATATATATATATATATATATATATATAAATATATAAGCGATCTTGACCTTTTTAAAGCTAAGGTCTTTAACAGGTCTCAGCTTGACTGAGGCAACACACACTCATTGATTAGAACTGTAGTAAAACAGGAACTACTTGTCCATATTGTTTAAAAGGTTGTAAATAGGTCCAACCATTCTGGAAAACAATTTGAAACTATGCTAGAAAAATGAATAAACTGATCATATCTTTTGACCCAGCAATCCCACTACTGAGCATATACCACCCCCATCCCTCACCCCCCAAGGCCAATGCAATACTTTTTTTTTGGTTACAGCAAAAAACTCTACAAACTAAGTGGGTGCTTTTCAATTAAAGAATAGCTAATTAAATTCTGGGTAATTAGGTGTTATAGTGGATACAGTTCTAGGCTTGGAATCAGGAAAACTTGATCACATCTTGCTTCAAAACACTTACTTGCTGTGTAACTCCTAAGCAAGTCACTTATCCCTCTTTGCCTGTTTCCTCATATGTGACCTGGAGACGAGAATGTTGTTTTTTATTTATTTCAGTAGTGTCTGACTCTTTGTCAAAACCATTTGAAGTTTTCTTGTCAGAGATACTAGAGTGGTTTGTCATTACTCTCTCCAGCTCATTTTATAGATGAGGAAACTGAGGCAAACAGTGTTAAGTGACTTGCCCAGAGTCACACAGCTAGGAAGTGTCTGAGACAAGAAGAGTCTTCCTGAATCCAGATCAGCAAAATCCAGAGTAAGATGAAAGAGATTTATATAACTACCCAAACTAAAAAAAAAATCAAAATTGATCTATAAAAAACAAAACAAAATCTAACAAAATAACCTTCTTATATTGCCCAGATAATGAAAAGCTAGAAGATAATACATGGAGCTAATCCATCAATGCATGTGTATATCATAGACAGGTGCTATGGAAAAACAATGTGTTAGACCTAGAATTAAACAGGGTTAAACTGATTGGGAAGGATCACATTTGAAAAATTATGAAGTTCTTTCAAATGATGCTGAAACATTCTTTCCATAAAGATTTTTCTTTCTAACTTCAATATTCTTTTGGTGATACTATATAGTTGTGAACCTTATAATTAAAACTCCAAATACCTAAAACAACAATGGAAAGATGCAAAGCAAACATATACAAAAGATGCCACATTGTCAATGATGGCTTGCATGTTAGAAGTAAAGTAAAAGCCATAATTGAAGGCTCAGTTGATCAAAAAGAGAAGCTGCCTGATCGTGTTACAGTAATGAGATAACAGATGGATAACCCAAGTAGTACATTAAAAGAATAATTACATTAAGATATTAAGAAAGCAAATGGAAGGCCTTCAATACATTGAATAGAACTTGTATGGACAATTCATAAGAAAACAGGAACAAGAATCATTCAAGATGAAAAAGAATGGAAAGCTTTCAATGTGTAGTAACGGAGGGAATACTTTGTATCAGTGAGTACTTTGATGAAACTATGGCAAAGCAAAATTTAGTCTAAAAACTCTTAACTTTAATTAAATGGAAGTCGGGGACACATTTTCTGACAATATCATACTCAATAGGACACTATTGTTTTCCTCACCCCACTTCAGGTAACAAGACAACTTGCCCATCTATATCATCTTAATCTACCTGGTATCTTTACTAATTAGGCTGGTACCCTAACTCCATATATAGCTTTCCTCTACCATGATGTAACAAGTGGCCAAGTATCTGTGATTCTAAGAAAATGAACAATAACATTTTACTTCCTAGAGATAATTTTAATGATATCAGTAAGAGATGAGTTTTCATTTCCTGTTTATTCTCTATTTCTTTTGTGGATAAAGACTCTAAGACTATAATTGAGCACTTATAATGAAGATAAAATGTTTTTATTCCCCCCATACCCCACATAAAGGAATGTATATATTATAGACCTGTTGCTTCTCTGACAACTTTGATATCAGTAGGGGATCCAAGACCAGAACGTAGTAATATATAGCTCACAATCTTCCGGTAGAGGCTCTCTAATTCTTCTCGACTACGGGCCCTATTATCAGTGATTTCTCTGCTCACAATACTTAATCTAGATTCTAGGACTCGATGATGTTCATCAAGAAATTCTCCTGGAAAAGAACAAAGAAAACATTTTTAACATGACTAATATTTTAGTTTCTGCTCTCACACAAAAAGGTATAACTGGGGATAAATTGGCATAGGGGCAGCATTTTTTAGTTCATGACTAACATTGTGTTTTATTAATCCTTCTCCCTTAAAAAACAAAAAACAAAAACAAAAAAAAAAACTAGTGTCAAGGTGAAATAACTACCAGATTACTCTTCCCAGCGATTTAACTGAAGTATTTTGGCAAGATAATAATGGCTTACATTTGTATAACATTTTCTTGACTTGAAAATTTTCCTTCTATTACCATTCATCGAGGAAGTAATTGTTATTTTGTTGAGTAGAGTAAATGGTATTACCAACATTCTACAAATGAGGAAACTGTGATGTAATGAGGTTAAGTAATTTGCTCAAGGTCACATGGCTAACAAGCACTACAGCTAAGAGTTGAACTGAGGTCTTCGGATTCCAATTTTAGGGTTTATTGTACTATACAACATTGTAGATGCCCACATAACAGACTCAAAACTCAAATAACATAAAATTATAAAAATAATAATGAAGCCTCTAATAAAAAGATAACCTTTATGGAATATCAATAAAAATACAATATTACATGATTCTATTTTTGTCATTTATCCAGGCCAAGCAATGTGTGTAGCAAGAAAAGCAGACTATAATAGCATGACTAATCATGCCTTTGGCCAACTTAATAATTAATAGTACTTATTATCATGAAGGAATCAAAGATCATGGAAATATGAGATCTTGGAGCTAGTAATGGCTTTAAAAGTCATGTGGTTTAATTTCTTAATCATTGAGATTACAGGATTATAATAGCAATAGTCTGTTTAACAACTAGCTCTCTGGAAAAACATACATACTTATGACATACTTGTAAGTTTAATGTGCATCATTAACATTTTCTCTATTGCATTCTTAGGTCTAGGAAATCAGTTCTTGCAGGTATGAGCCAACTCCAGTACATCCTAGATTACAGCTTGAAGGTACCTCAGAGGCAACCTAATCCAAATGCTCTTATTTTATAAAACTAAAAGAACTAAAACCCAGGAAGTTTACAATTCTTTTATTTTACAAATGAGGAAACAAAGGGGAGATGATTAGTCAGTTGTTTAAGATCATACAGATAGTGGCAGATACTAATTCAAGGCAGATACAAATTAGATCTCTTGACCCTCAAATACTTCTCTCATCATACCACTTGCAAATCAAATATTCAGGTCCTTATATTCTTAGGATAATGGCAGTTATTAAGAAAGATGAGTAGTGCTGTAAGCCTAGAAAAGAGTAAATGTTCTAATTTTTTAAAGGTTGAAGCCTGAGAATCAGCAAATTTGAGTTCTATCCTCAGTAAAATTCTAGCACATGTTATTTTTAAAAGGTAGTTTATATATTGAAAGAAAAAAAAATCACTAAAGCCAACATGGCTTTTTGATAAACATGTTATGTTGTTTCTAACTTCATTCCTTCTTTTGACGGATTCAGCCCAATTTAATAAGATGAAATGTGATAGGAAAAAAAACTGAAGTTTTACACTTGGCCTCAAAAAAAAAAAATCAGCTTCTTAAATACAAAATAGAGGAAGTGGCAAAACAGCAATCCATCTGAAAAGGATCTGAGTTTTAATGGACTGCTAGTTGAATAGTGTGAAAAGGCAGCCAAAAAACCTATTAAATCTAGGTTTTGTTCAGAAGGTATATAGTATCAAGGAATAGAGATGTGATGATTCCTCTGTATCTCACCCTGGTCAGGCTACATCTGGACTATTGTGTTCCTTTTTGGGCGCACATTTTAAGCAAGACATTGATAAACTGAGGAATGTCCAGAGGAAGGTAACCAACATGATTAGAGGCTTCAGGAGCAAAGTAATAATAACCAGCATTTATATAGCACTTTAAGGTTTGAAAAGTACTTATTTACTTATATCATGCATTAATATTTATGCTTACTTAAATATTTATTATTATTTATGCTTATTTATTATTACTATCTCATTTGATCTTTACAATAACCCTGGAAGGTAAATGCTATAATTTTTCCCCATTTTACAGATATGGAAATGGAAAGACACAGAATGAAGCACTTTTCTCAAAATTACATAATTATTACATGTCTGAGACTGAATTTGAACCCAGGTTATTACTGATTTTCAGGGTCTAGCACTCTTCAATGTGTTACCCAGCTGCCTTAACATGATGCTATATGAAGGTTAATTGAGGGCTGCTTATTCTGGAAAAGAGTTTTATTGGGCACAATAATAGCTGTCTCCAAAAATCTGAAAATTGTCAGGTAGAAGACAGATGAGACTCCTTCTAATTGTGCCCAGAGGGAAAATACAAAGAATATATATATATATATATATATATATATATATATATATATATATATAATCAAGAAAAACTTTTAGCTTCCTAAAAATGGACAAGTCAGCCTTGAGGGGTAATGGACTCCTGCTTATAAATGTTTTTTTTTTTTAATTTAATAGCCTTTTATTTACAGGATATATACATGGTAACTTTACAGCATTAACAATTGCCAAACCTCTTGTTCCAATTTTTCACCTCTTACCCCCCCACCCCTCCCTAGATGGCAGGATGACCAGTAGATGTTAAATATATTAAATATAAATTAGATACACATAGTATACCTGACAAAAGTTATTTTGCTGTAGAAAAAGACTCAGACTCTGAAATATTGTACAATTAGCTTGTGGGAAATCAAAATGCAGGTGTGCATAAATATAGGGATTGGAATTCAATGTAATGGTTTAGTCATCTCCCAGAGTTCTTTTCTGGGCATAGCTTAGTTCAGTTATTACTGCTCCATTAGAAATGATTTGGTTGATCTTGTTGCTGAGGATGGTATCCATCAGAACTGGTCATCATATAGTATTGTTGTTGAAGTATATAATGATCTCCTGGTCCTCCATTTCACTCAGCATCAGTTCGTAAGTCTCTCCAGGCCTTTCTGAAATTATCCTGTTGGTCATTTCTTATAGAACAGTAATATTCCATAATTTTCATATACCACAATTTATTCAACCATTCTCCAACTGATGGACATCCATTCAGTTTCCAGTTTTAACCACTACAAAAGGGCTGCACAAACATTCTGCACATACAGGTCCCTTTCCTTCTTTATAATCTCTTTGGGATATAATCCCAGTAGTAACACTGCTGGATCAAAGGGTATACTGTTTGATAACTTTTTGAGCATAGTTCCAAACTACTCTCCAAAATGGTTGGATTGTTCACAACTCCACAAAATGCATCAATGTCCCAGTTTTCCGCATCCCTCCAACAATCATCATTATTTTTCCTGTCATCTTAGCCAATCAACAGGTGTGTAGTGGTATCTTAGAGTTGTCTTAATTTGCATTTCTCTGATTAATAATGACTTGGAGCATCTTTTCATATGACTAGAAATAGTTTCAATTTCTTCAATCTGAGAATTGTCTGTTCATATCCTTTGACCGTTTTTCAATTGGAGAATTTGGGATTTTTTATAAATTAGAGTTAATTTCATATATTTTGAAATGAGGCCTTTATCAGAACCTTTGACTGTAAAAATATTTTCCCAGTTTATTGCTTCCCTTCTAATCTTGTCTGCATTAGTTTTGTTTGTACAAAAACTTTTCAGTTTGGTATAATTGAAATTTTCTATTTTGTGATCAGTAATGATCTCTAGTTCTGCTTTGGTCATAAAGACCTTCAATGGGGAGGGATTTTAAAGAGGGAAGGTTGCTTGAGGCAAGTGATGCCCATAAATTAAATACTGGGAGGGGGTAAGGGGAAAAGGAAAGAGAAAAGTATAATCTGGGGATAATAAGATGGCAGGAAATACAGAATTAGTAGTTTTAACCATAAATGTGAATGGGGTGGACTCTCCCATAAAGCATAAGAGGATAGCAAACTAGATTAAAAGCCGGAATTCTACGATATGTTGTTTACAAGAAACACATTTAAAGCAGGGTGATACATATAGCATAAAGGTAAAAGGCTGGAGCAGAATCCATTATGCTTCAGGTGAAGTAAAAAAAAAAAAAGCAGGGGTAGCCATCCTGATATCTCAGATCAAGCAAAAGCAAAAAATGATCTAATTAAAAGAGATAAGGAAGGGCCCTATGTCTTGCTAAAGGGTAGCATAGATAATGAAGCAATATCAATACTAAACATATATGCACTAAGTGGTATAGCATCTAAATTCCTAAAGGAGAAGTTAAAAGAGCTGCAAGAAGAAATAGACAGCAAAACCATAAAGTGAGAGATCTCAATCTTGCACTCTCGGAACTAGATAAATCAAACCACAAAATAAATAAGAAAGAAGTTAAAGAGGTAAATAGAATGCTAGAAAAGTTAGGCATGATAGATCTTTGGAGAAAATTTAATGGAGACAGAAAGGAACATACTTTCTTCACTGCAGTTTATGGAACCTATACAAAAATTGACCATATATTAGGACATAAAGACCTCAAAATCAAATTCCTATTAAAAATACTAGGGAGTATGGAAATAAATGGACTCTTCCTTAAAATAGTCAGTAGCATCTATCTGAAACTATCAGTAAGCATCATATGTAATGGGGATAAATTGAAACCATTCCCAATAAGATCAGGAGTGAAACAAGGTTGCCCAGTATCACCATTACTATTCAATATTGTATTAGAAATGCAGTCTTTGGCAATAAAAGATGAAAAAGAGATTAAAAGAAGTAGGGTAGGTGAAGAAACCAAACTATCACTCTTTGCAGATGATATGATGGTATATTTAGAGAACACCAGAGATTCTACTAAAACGCTACTAGAAACAATCCACAACTTTAGCAAAGTACAAAATAAATCCACATAAAATCCTCAGAATTTTTATACATCACTAACAAAATCCAACAAGCAAGAGATACAAAGAGAAATTCCATTTAAAATAACTGTTGAATAGTATAAAATATTTGGGAATCTATCTGCCAAGGGAAAGTCAGGAAGTATATGAGCAAAACTACAAAACACTTTCCATACAAATAAAGTGAGATCTAAACAATTGGAAAAATATTAAGTGGTCTGCGATAGGTTGAGCGAATATAAAAAAGATGACAATATTATCTAAACTAATCTATTTATTTAGTGCTATACCAATCAAACTTCCAAGAAACTATTTTCCTGACCTAGAAAAAATAACAACAAAATACACCTGGAAGAACAAAAGGTCAAGAATTTCAAGGGAACTAATTAAAAAAAAAATCAAACAAAGGTGGCTTAGCCATACCTGATCTATAGAACTATATTATAAAGCAGCAATCATCAAAAGTATTTGGTACTGGCTAAGAAATAGACAAGTTGATCAGTAGAATAGGTTAAAGGACAATATAGTCAATAACTATAGCAATCTAGTGTTTGACAAACCCAAAGACCCCAGCTTTTGGGATAAGAATTCACTATTTGACAAAAACTGCTGGGAAAATTGGAAACTAGTATGGCAGAAATTAGACATTGACTCACACTTAACACTGTATGCCAAAATAAGGTCAAAATGGGTTCATGATCTAGACATAAAGAATGAGATTGTAAATAAGTTAGAAGAACATAGCATAATTTACTTCTCAGACCTGTGATGGAGGAAAGAATTTGTGACCAAAGAACAACTAGAGATCATTATTGATTACAAAATAGATAATTTTGATATTAAGTTAAAAGGTTTTGTATAAACAAAACTAATGCAGACAAGATTAGAAGGGAAGCAATGAAGTGGGAAAACATTTTTACATTCAAAGATTCTGATAAAGGCCTCATTTGCAAAATATATAGAGAATTGACTCAAATTTATAAGAAATCAAGCCATAGCCCTTTTTGTAGTGGCTAGAAACTGGAAACTGAATGGATGTCCATCAGTTGGAGAATGGCTGAATAAATTGTGGTATATGAAAATTATGGAATATTACTGTTCTGTAAGAAATGACCAACAGGATGATTTCAGAAAGGCCTGGAGAGACTTACACGAACTGATGCTGAGTGAAATGAGCAGGACCAGGAGATCATTATATACTTCAACAACAATACTAGATGATGACTAGTCCTGATGGATCAGGCCATCCTCAGCAACAAGATCAACCAAATCATTTCTAATGGAGCAGTAATGAACTGAACTAACTATACCCAGAAAAAGAACTCTGGGAGATGACTAAAAACCATTACATTGAATTCCCAGTCCCTATATTTATGCACACCTGCATCTTTGATTTCCTTCACAAGCTAATTGTACAATAATTCAGAGTCTGATTCTTTTTGTATAGCAAAATAATGTTTTGGTCATGTATACTTATTGTGTATCTAAGTTATATTTTAATATATTTAACATCTACTGGTCATCCTGCCATTTAGGGAGGGGGGGGTAAGAGGTGAAAAATTGGAACAAGAGGTTTGGCAATTGTTAATGCTGTAAAGTTACCCATGTATATATCCTGTAAATTAAAGGCTATTAAATAAAAAAAAAATTTAAAAAAAAAAAAAAAAAAAGAAATCAAGCCATTCTCCAATTGATGAATGGTCAAAAGATATGCACAGACAATTTTCAGATGAAGAAATTGAAACTATTTCTAGTCATATGAAAAAGTGCTCCAAATCAGTATTGATCAGGAAAATGCAAATTAAGACAACTCTGAGATATCACTACACACTTGTCAGGTTGGCTAAGATGATAGAAAAAGATAATGACAAATGTTGGAGGGGATGTGGGAAAACTGGGACACTACTATACTGTTGATGGAATTGTGAAGGAATCCAACCATTCTGGAGAGCAATTTGGAACTATGCTCAAAAAGTTATCAAACTGTGCATACTCTTTGATCCAGTATTATTACTACTGGGCTTACATCCGAAAGAGATCTTAAAGAAATGAAGGGGACCTACATGTGCAAAAGTATTTGTGGCAGCCCTTTTTGAAGTGGCAAGAAACTGGAAACTGAGTGGACGCCCATCAATTGGAGAATGGCTGAATAAATTGTGATGTATGAATGTTATGGAATATTATTGTTCTGTAAGAAATGACCAACAGGATGATTTCAGAGAGGTCTGGAGAGACTTATATGAATTGATGCTAAGTAAAATGAGCAGAACCAGGAGATCATTATATATGGCAACAATAAGATATATGTGATGATCAATTCTGATTGGCATGGCTCTCATCAACAATGAGATGATTCAAATCAGTTTCAATTGTTCAGCAATGAAGAGAGTCAGCTACATCCAGAGAGAGAACTATGGGAAATGTGTGGATTACAACATAGCATTCCCACTTTTCTGTTATTGTTTGCTTGCATTTTTGTCTTCCTTGTCAGTTTTCTTTCTTTCTAGATCCGATTTTTCTTGTGCAACAAGATAACTGTATAAATATGTATACATATATTGGATTTAATATATACTTTAACATGTTTAACATGTATTGGACTACCTGCCATCCAGGGGAGGAAGTGGGGGAAAGAGGGGAAAAGTTGGAACAGAAGGTTTTGCAAGTGTCATTGTTGAAAAGTTACCCATGCATATGTTTTGTAAATAAAAAGCTATAATAATAATAAAAATTTAAAAAAGAAAAAGATCTAAAGGTTTTAGTAGCCTGTGATCTTAAAATGAATTAACAGTGCCATGGCAACAAACAAGCTAATGCTATCCTAGACTACATCATGAAAGTAGGAATAATGTGGAGAACAATGGAGGTAATTGTTCCACTATCCTCTGTAATGCTCATGTCATACTTGAGCATGTCATTTCTGAGCATCACTTTTGGGGAATGAAAGATGAGCTATTTGAAGAGGGTGCCTTAAATAGTGAGGGGGCTTGAGATTAAATCATAAGAATTTAGTTAAAGGAATTGGAGATGTTTATCCTGCAAAAGAATTGGGGGTTGGGGGATGAAAGTGGGGAGCATTATTGCCTCCAAGTATTTAAAGGGCCAACATCAAGAAGAATAGTGATTATATAAGGTCAAAGGAAGAATTAGAAGCTGCTATTGAAAGGTACACAGAAGCATATTTAAGATAGATAAAGGACATTTTCCTCACAAAACTAGAAAGGGCTGATGCAAGAAGGTAATGGTTTCCTTTTTATTGGACGTCTTTCAGCAGAATCTGGACAGCTACTTTTAGAGGAATTTTGTAGAAAGTATTTTTAGTCTAGTACAAGGTTGTATATGATGATTCTTGAAATACCTTCCAACTCTTATGATTCTATAATCCTGTGATATTATAATACATAGTTTAATAGAACATTTTAAAGTTAGGTATTAGATACATTACCTCGGTTTGTGTAATTCATATCAAAATAAACTTGCATCTTAATTGTATTCAAGGATGGATTTTTTTTGTCCAGTAGTCTATCAACACATAGCTAGGGAGGAAAAAAATTGCTTGTGTGAATATCTTTGAACTACAGTTTCTGAAAGGTGATTCTTCTCTAAATAGTAAAGCTCACAACTTAAGATTTTGTCTTTCTAGATTAAGTTGTGTGATGCTGAACCTGAATAATAATCCATAAAGAATAAAAAAATCATAGCCACCCCCGCTTCCTTGCCATTAGGACTGGGAGAATCAAGTCAGGAAAAACCTTGAAACTCTGACCACTTTACATACCATTGTGTCATAAACTTCAGGTACATTATCTAAGATAATTCCCCTCCATTTGTGTATTGCCCCTTGCTTTGCTGTCTTTGACCATCTTATCTTAACCCCTATCCTGTCAGGGTATGATCCTTTCCTGGCATTATGGCTTGTCTGCCCACCCAGTATCCTTGCCCCCCTTATCTGCCTTTGCCTTCTCAGCTTTTGTATACTGCTTGTAAACCCTAATTGGCTAAAACCCTATATAAGTTCCTTGCCTTAGTTCCTCGGGGCCAGAATGATTTTGGACATGAGTCCCATTCAGTTGGCTAGTCTAAAACTCTCTACATTAAAAGATTAAAAAACAATATCTGTCTTGCCTCAGTTTCTCTGGTATTACAGTTGTATGCTAACATGAAGGAAAACAAGAATGACTGGTCATCCTGCCATCTGGGGGAGGGAGTGGGGGATAAGAGGTGAAAAACTGGAACAAGAGGTTTGGCAATTGTTAATGCTATAAAGTTACCCATACATATAACCTGTAAATAAAAGGCTATTAAATAAAATAAAAAAATTTTAAAAATTAAAATAAAAAAAAGGAAAACAAGAATGACTATTATTGGTAAACAATGAAATACTTCACAAGTTTGTTTATATGTCTATTTTTTTTTACACTAGACTAAAGATTCCCTTACAACTTGAGTGGGAAAAAAAATACTTAAGTCGAAGTCTTCCAAAATATCTTGATTGGATTCTCTGTTGAATTCCTGTATAATTGTTCATCTATAGTTACATCCATTCTCCCAGTCTGTAGCATGTGAGAAACTACTTTTCAATGGACAGAAATCAACCTTGAAGGATGCTAGGACATGTTGTCATTTCTATAGCCAAATTATCTTAGCAACAAAATTTCAGATCTCCATTAATGGAGACCTTAACAACTTCTCTACTCCCATGTCTTATGCTTAAGGTAGAGTGCATATATTCAGCCCACTTCTGGTACCATTAATTGGGAAGAAGGTGGAGAAAAATTTTCTCCCATCTGTGTTAAAACCTAGACAACATTTCTCCATAGGTTTATAACTGCCTCCTCTTCACCTATCCCATGAAAGTCAAACTCAGATTTATAATATCTTAGAAACATAGGTAAGACATCTAATTTGTTTTTACAAAATGATTAATAGTTAACATGAGAGAAATCAAAGATGTCTTGAATTCTTGATTTCTTTAGTTTCCAAAATTGGTTTATAAGCATTTCCACTTCATTTCTAAATTTTGGTGATTATTTTCTTCTGATTTCAGCTTTTCCCTTAGAAAATAAGCAATATCAACTTGAATCATAACATTACATTGATCAGAATAGTAGCAGATCACAAAGCAATTTAGATAATTCTTTAATATTAAATATTATATCAATGTCAAGAGATATTAATGTTATCCTACCAAGTTAAGATTAAAGTAATAGTAAAACATCTCTATGAGATAAGATAGAATGAGAATATGACCCCAAACTTGAGGGTTTAAGTAATAATCACCTTAACAAGTTTCTGAACATCAGGTTTTGTGAGATTTCTATCCATGTTGAAGCCATTGCTTGGATCCAGAACAACAGCTTTCACCTACAGGATAGCAAAAAATATTTTTACTAAGTGACATGATTATGATGAAATTTGGTTATTATGTTTCTTGAAAGACTGGGGTATTGTCATTCACACATCACCTATTAAAGTCCTACTACATGCAATATATTGAGGATTGAGGAGGAGACACACAGGTAAATAAGACAAATAAAATAAATAATTATTAAAGAATATGAAATCTTGTTCATATAAGATTTGTACACATAAATATAGGTAAGAATATGATAAGTATATAAAAGGGTCATAAGGTACAATGAGATTAGATGAGGGAGAAATCATTTCCAATTGGGAAAATCAGAGATAACATCATGGTGGCATTTGATTGAAGCCTTGAAAAATATATGGGATAATGGGCATTATACAATAGAAAAGCATTTCTGTAATATGGCATAGTGGAAAGAGCACTGGCAGAGGAGTCAGGAGAATCTGAATTCAAATCTGGCCTGAGACATTTAACACTTACTAGTTGTGTGACCCTGGGCAGGTCACTTAACTCCCATTGCCTAGCCAAAAAAAGAAAAGCATTAAAACAGCAACAACAACAATTATACATCACTTAGAGAAAAATGAAGAAGATATAACTTTGTGAAATTCACCACTATGCCTGATTTACCTTATCCCTCTGTTCCTACAGGCTCCTATTTCCAATTGTGAGTTCCTCCTTAAAACCTCCATTTTGAGTAGTATAAGGAATCCTAGTGAATCTTGGCCATATCTTTTACGAAACTTTTTGCTGAGAACATGAAAATGTGCTTGCAGTTACCCATGGAATGCCAGGAAGCGTAAGGAAGGAAGGTTGCCTTTCTTGTGTATTGACTAATAAGTTTCCTTTATTGTTGATCTATGTTTGTCTTGGAAATCTGGCCAGTTCCCTGAGTAAATGCAGTTATCCTAAAGGAATGAACAAATATTCTCCTTAAGATGAAGCACCTGCGCCTGGAAATCTGCTTTATCCCAAGAGTAACATATCACAGGAGAACATTTAGCATAGTGCCTTCTTTGTTCTCAGCTTATAAAACCGCCTTCATGGAAAGGTGAGAATCCTCATTTCCAAAATATATAGAGAATTGACTCTATAAGAAATCAAGCCATTCTCCAATTGATAAATGGTCAAAGGATATGAACAGAAAATTTTCAGATGAAGAAACTGAAACTATTTCTAGCCATATGAAAAGATGCTCCAAGTCATTATTAATCAGAGAAATGCAAATTAAGACAATTCTGAGATACCACTACACACCTGTCAGGATGACAGGAAAAGATAATGTGGAATGTTGGAGGGGATGTGGGAAAACTGGGACACATACATTGTTGGTGGAATTGTGAACACATCCAGACATTCTGGAGAGCAATTGGAACTATGCTCAAAAAGTTATCAAACTGTGCATACCCTTTGATCCAGCAGTGTTTCTACTGGGCTTATACCCCAAGGAGATACTAAAGAAGGGAAAGGGACCTGCATGTGCAAGAATGTTTGTGGCAGCCCTCTTTGTAGTGGCAAGAAACTGGAAACTGAGTGGATGCACCTCAACTGGAGAATGGCTGAATAAATTGTGGTATAAGAATGTTATGGAATATTGTTCTGTAAGAAACGACCAGCTTGATGATTTCAGAAGGGCCTGGAAAGACTTACATGAACTGATGCTGAGTGAAATGAACAGGACCAGGAGATCATTATATACTTCAACAACAATACTATATGATGATCAATTCCGATGGACATGGCCATCCTCAGCAATGAGATCAACCAAATCAGTTCCAATGAAGCAATAATGAATTGAATCAGCTACACCCAGTGAAAGAACTCTGGGAGATAACTATGAACCACTGCATAGAATTCCCAATCCCTCTATTTTTGTCTGCCTGAATTTTTGATTTCCTTCACAGGCTAATTGTACACTATTTCAAAGTCCGATTCTTTTTGTACAACAAAATAACTGTATGGACATGTATACATATATTGTATTTAACATATACTTTAACATATTTAACATATATTGGTCAACCTGCCATGTGGGGGAGGGGGTGGGGGGAAGGAGGGGAAAAATTGGAACAAAAGGTTTTGCAAGTGTCAATGCTGAAAAATTACCCATGCATATATTTTGTAAATAAAAAGCTATAATAAAAAAAAAAGAAAGGTGAGAATCTCACCTAGGAAGGAATGTACACCTTGCTTGGGATTTTCTCCCACTCTAAGACTCTGGGGACCCGGGATTCTTCTAACCAAGAAGTTCAGATGTCGGTGCTTCCTACATCTGTTTTTGTATGTTGTATGTTGTATACATTTGTATGTTGTAAATAAAAAGCTATAATAAAAAAGTGTTTGTTGACTTAATAAGTGTTCATCAAATATATTCAGGGAACAAAAAGTAATCCAGAAATCCAGTGCTAGAGCACAGAGTATATATAAGAGAATAGTGTGAGATAAAGCTGAAAAAGTAGGTTTGGGTTAAATTGTGAAAGTTCCTTGAATTTGATGATTTATTTGATCTCTGAATTTGATTTTTATTCGACTCTCTATAAGAAGAGGCTAATTATGCAGTTGGGTATATTATTCAGAACTATGCTTCTGCTTACATGTATTTATACTACTACAAAACAGAAAGAGAAAGGGGGGGGGGTAAAATAAAATCAGATAATTTATCTTTAAATGAATAATAATAGAATAGTTGGGTACAGAATAGAATAGTCAGAATAGTTGGGTAGGGGAAGAGGGTGAAATTCATGTCTAAGATTAGGATCGATGGTCATCTGTATATTTTATTTAATCATGGATAACTGCAGCATGAAGACTGAGTCAATGGATTATTTTTTAAAGGTACACATACTGTAAAAGATCACAACCCAATTAATAAACAATAATTTATTCAGCATTTATTTTATGTCAGGCATTATTCTAAGCAATGGGAAAATAAAGACAAAAAAATTAGATTCAATTCAAATTCACAACATCTTTTTTTTTTTAAAGTTAGTTTGTAAATACAAAATTTATGTACCTCCAAGATTTTTCTTTCATATCCTCCTCTCATATCCCTATTGTTTAATATATTTTAAACTAAAGAAGATCTAGTAACATATAGTACACCTTTTTAAAGGGTAATTTCATACAATTAATACAAAAGAATAAAATATTAATACTAAACAACATTAATTTTATTCCTACCATAAAAGCCACAAGTGTTTCAGAAACAGTTTCTCCATAGTGTGCACATTCTTGTCCTATTTCTCGAATAATATTCTTTATAACACATTCAGCTTGGCTGTAAGCCATCCTGGTAAAATAAAACAATTATAGTTTTAAACTTTATATTTAAATTTTTCTTCATCTTCAGTTTTCTTTCCATTACAATATTTTAATACAATACCAATTACATATTTGCCAGACTCACTAGCTTTTCATAAATAATTCTATTGATGAGAAACATCATTTGCTGAAATTTGGACCATAAAGGATAAAATCGTTTTTTCCCCTTGCTTAAATGATAAATGATTATAACAACATTCTTTTGAAATATTTTACTCTATTTCTTATGCAATAAGATATATGTTAATTGACATAAAAATATATGATGTATGGAGGAATTTCTGGGAAATTGAAGTATTGTATAAAAGGAATAGATATTTTTTAAGATATTAAAACAAAAAATTCTACAATACTCCCTAATATCACATTTAATAAACTAATAGTTAGTATTTATATAGCATCCCCCCAAGAATTTAAGGATGCTTTTATTGTCCATTTCCAAAAAGGAAATGGAAATAGGTTGTCCTGTGACAATCATAGAGGATATCTCTTTTAGTCATTGCTAGCAAGATTCTTGCCAGAATTCTTAATAGGCTGGGCCTTCATGTGGAAGATAGCCATCTACCTGAAAGCCAGTGTGGCTTCAGAAAGGAATGGTATATGATAATGTGTTTGCTTCCTGACACCAGGAGAAATGCCAAGAGCAGAACACAGGTGTGCATACTGATCATGGCCTTTGATGCTGTAAATCATAAGTGTTTGTGGAAGATCATAGCAAAATCTGGTTGCCTGGAGAAGTTCCTCAGAATTATGTGATAGTATGCATGTTTTCAAGGATTCTAAATAATGGATAATGCTCTTGAACTTCCCCAATCACCAATGGAGTGAAGCAGGGCTGAGTGCTTGCCCCCCCATGTTTTTTGTTGCTGCAAGCTAAGACTAAAGTGGGCTGAGAATTGGTGTCCAACTTTTCGTTAACAGAGGATTTTGCACTCATGAATTTGCAGCCTCTAAAGCTGAGATATGCAACAAAATATGGATTTATTTTCTGCCACTTCTGCTATTCTTGCCTAACAATTAACACCAACAAAACAAAAGTTCTTCACCAGCCAGCACCATACCATCCATAGGTGGAACCAGCAGTTAGAGCAAATGGAGAAATTTTGAATGCCATGGATAAATCTCACTGTGGCAGTATCTTTTGGAGGAATATACACATAGATAATAGGGCTGATGTACACATTACTAGAGCTAGATAAGTGTTTGAGAAGCTCCTAATGAAGGTGAGGGAAAAGAGATATTACCTAGGGCTGCCTACCAAATTGAAAATCTATAGAGCCTCTGTGTTGACCTCATTGTTGTATGTGAAACCTAAGTATATGAGTTCCATGTTAAGAAAATGAATTTCCCATTTGATTTGTCTTAGGAAGATTCTGAAGATCACCTAGCAAGGTAAGGTTCCTGACACTAAGGTGCTTTCTCTTGAACTTCCAAACTCTACTGCAGAGAGCACAATTCCGATGGGCTGGCTATATTGACTGAATGTCAAATGTATGTTTTCCTAAAAGACAATTTTACAGAGACCTCACAGAAAGCAAATGTTCACATGGAGGTCAGAAGCAGTGAGATAGAAGGACATTCTTAAGGTCCCTCTGAAGAACTTTGGGATCAATTATGAGACATGGGAGACACAAGCACAAGACTACCTGGCATGTCTGCTAGCAACAACGGGCTATTCTCTTGAGCAGAAGAGAATTGTAGTAGCTCAAAAGGAGAGAAATATGCAAAGTTAAACATATCTCCTCTCCAAATGTTTCATGGACTATTTACGCCTGATCTATGATAGAGTCTTCTGAGTTTGTTGGTCTGATGAGCCACAGTCAGTCACACTATACCTTGACTCCCTGCACAATGATGTCATCTTGGTCTTCTTTAAGAACATGAAACAGTTTTTCCATCGTGTGCACATTCTTGTCCTAATAGTCTTTATAACACATTCAGCACTTTAAGGTTTGCAAAGCAAACTTCACTGATATAGCTCAAAACCTCTCTAAATCTTAGTATGTAGTTTGCAAGAATTGCTCTGGCCAATTTTATTTTTTGGTAGTAATTTCATCATCCTGTAGCTAACTTGGTAATGATATTCTATGAATTTTAGAGACTGGATCTTTAAGAACAGATAATTCTTCACAAGTTTGGCAAGAACTTTAAGTCTGTGCCTTTTTCTGGTAAAAACTTTTGAGAAATCTAGGACACCTTTCTGCCATGAAGGATCAGAAGTTTTCAGTCAAAAATGATGCCTCCTGGAGTATAAAATACTTTTGTTTTGGTTTTGGTTTGGTTTTTTGAGAGGCAATTGAAGTTAAATGACTTGCCTAGGGTCATACAGCTAGTAACTGTTAAATATCTGAAGTGGCATTAGAACTCAGGTCTTCCTGCCATCTAGCTGCCCCTAGAGTATAAAATTATTAAGAATTGTGAGGTGATATGAATATTATGGAATATTACTGTTCTGTAAGAAATGACCAACAGGATAATTTCAGAAAGGCCTGGAGAGGCTTACACAAACTGATGCTGAGTGAAATGAGCAGGACCAGGAGATCATTATATACTTCAACAACAATACTATATGATGACCAGTTCTGATGGACCAGGCCATCCTCAGCAACGAGATCAACCAAATCATTTCTAATGGAGCAGTAATGAACTGAACCAGCTATGCCCAGAAAAAGAACTCTGGGAGATGACTAAAAACCATTACATTGAATTCCGAATCCCTATATTTATGCACACCTGCATTTTTGATTCCCTTCACAAGCTAATTGTACAATATTTCAGAGTCTGTTTCTTTTTGTACAGCAAAATAACGTTTTGGTCATGTATACTTATTGTGTATCTAATTTATATTTTAATATATTTAGCATCTACTGGTCATCCTGCCATCTAGGGGAGGGGGGGAGGGGTAAGAGGTGAAAAATTGGAACAAGAGGTTTGGCAATTGTTAATGCTGTAAAGTTACCCATGTATATATCCTGTAAATAAAAGGCTATTAAAAAAAAAGAATTGTGAGGTGAATTTTGTTATTCATAAGTGTTTTCCTGATTTTATATTCATCAGGGTTAGGTGTATCACAACTGCCAACCCATAGGCAGAAATGTCATATAAAGGAAAATAGTCCTGGATTTGGAAACCTTGGACTTCTCCACTCTGTTGTTCATGTGTGTTCTTATACAAGTTGCTTAAGCTCTATAAATCAATTTCCTTCTCTGTAAAATGAGGAGGCTGGATTAAATTATTTTCTAGCTGTAAATCCTATATCCCCTGTCATTCCTATAAGATGAACAAAGTGTTGCTAATCTGTTTAATATTACTCATGGATGAAATATTCACTGATGACCTTCAGACACTTGTCTAGGACAAGCAACTTCAAATTGTCTTCACTCACAATTCACAAACTGAGACCCAGGAAATCAGAATTGTAATGGCACAAAGAATCAGAGACTCAACTAGAATTTGTTTCTTGAGTTTACTCTCTTTCTTTTCCCCTGCTTTTCCCTTCTCTCCTCTCCTCTTTCCTCTCTTCCCATCCCTTCCTCTAATTTGACTTTTATTGTCTTCCCTTCCTTCCTTCCCAGTTCCACCCTTATCTGTCTTCCCCTGCTCTTTCTTGCTCTCCTCTATCCTCCCATCCCTTCCCACCCTCTCCATTTCCTTCCCTTCCCTCTATCTTTATAACACTGTGCTACTTCACTTACCTTGCTTATAAGAATGTTCTTAATTTTACTACCTGGATGCCTTTGGCAAAAATCACTTCTGTGTCCTCATTATAAAATGAAGCATTTGGCCCAGATAGCTTTCAGATGATAAGAATTCTCTTCTCCAGGGTCTTTTAAAAATTGATCAGTAGCATCTTAGATTTAGTGGTGGAAAAGACTTCAGAAAAGTCCATCCCCCTCACTCCTCATGAAGAGACTGAGACCCAAAGGACATTAATGACTTTATTAAGATGACACAGGTAACTAGCTACCAGCTAAGGTATGGACAGGCTCACACACAAATACAAAAAAACATTCTATTTTGCAAAGTATAAGATGTATAGAATTTTGTTCAATCCTCACAACGGGAAGGTGCTATTATCACTATTCACATTTTATAGGTGAGGACATTGTGATTGAGATTAAGTTTGAAGACAATGAACTTACTAAATGTTTTTTTAATTGAACGGGATGGGATCCCAGGAATCATCGTACAACCTTATCATTTTGAAAACCAGAAAAGGGAGGCCAAGAGAAGTGGACAGATTTGTCTTATGATCCATAGGTAGGAAATAGAGTCAAGATTTGAACCGCTCCTAAACCTATTTGACCGCTTCCCTGCCTGAGGAATCTCTGCTTGTCCTTGCAGTTCCCTACGCGGGGCTCATTCTTCAGCTCACCCCCTCCAGACCAAGCCCGTCCCTGCTGCCTCTGGGGTCCCTGACGTCAAAGCACAGTCCCGGACGGGAAGACGGAGGCCAGGCAGGCAGTGGTTAGTGCGACACAGAGAAACAGCTACAGGATCGGCTCAGCCCTAGGACCCGCCATCCCGACCCAGCGTCTCCATCCAGGGTCCCCAGCATCCTCCACCGGCGCGGCCCAAATATACCTGCAAATGATCTGAAGGGCGCCCACCTCGCAGTCCGGCCTCAGCCTCCGCCTTCTCCTCCCTCTGCGCTGTTGTACTCGGTGCGTTTCCAAGGAGACCGAACGCGGCCCGGGAGTGGGAGGGGCTCATCCTGGAGTTCTTTCCTGGGAACCATGGGCAGTGACACTGATGCGTATCTCGCCACTGGACCCAGATGGTTCCTGAGGAGAGAGGCTGGTGACTTTGCACAGCCCTGCCTCACTTAAATCCAATTCACTTGGAGAACAAAGTGCAAATAGCCACAGTAACTTCTAGCTCCAAGCCCCGGAGGGATGGAGCCCGCAGAATTCTGACACTTGGTTCCTGAGTTGGAAGGGACTTTTTCGTGGGAGCAGAGGATCATCAATTGAAAGCTGAAAGATTATCTTGCAGGTCATGGAGACCAACTTCTTCATTTTACAATATGGAAAACTAAGGCACACATTGTTGATGTACTGTCATTTTCAGCCATCGCTTGGTGATCCCATTTGAGGTTTTCTGGGATGATTTGCAATTTTCTTCTCCAGCTCATTTTACAGAGAAAGAAACTAAGGCAAACTGGGTTAAGTAACTTACTCAGGGTCACACATCAAGTGTTTTAGACCAGATTTAAACACAAGAAAATACACCTTCCTGACTCCAGATTCAACACTCTATCCGCTATGATACCTAGCATTGGTGTTGCATGGATCAAAGAGTTTCCTCATCTGCAAGTTTCTTATAGCACTGAAATAACAGGGCTATATCCCTAATAAAGGCCAGGAGGAGAAATGCATTATTCAGAATATTATAAAGATCAGTAACAGGATATTAAGAAAAGAAAAGGCTATATCATGCATGAAAGTCATCCTGGAAATGAAAACAATTTCTTCAACCTAAAGAGAACTCTAGTAAATAACAACCTAAATTCATTTTTGGTTCATTTTATTGGATATATGAAATAGTTAAATACTTTAATACAGTAGATACAGATTTCTGCAAAACGTGCTACAGTCTCTTGTGATTCCCTTGTGAGCAAGACACTGTATTGAGCTATGGAGATACACAGAAAGGCAACAAAGAACAAAACCAAACCAGGGGAAAGGAAATATTAACTAGCAGTGCAAATTTACAAGATCTTAAAAAAAAATCCAACAGTGTTTGTAAATACAAAATTTATATACCTTAAAGATATTTCTTTCTTTCATAAATTCCCATCTCTCCTATTATTTCAATTTACAGTATTTTCACCTGGAAGTCTTGATCTGTGTACCTCACCCCTTTGTCATCTGTCTTGTTCTGGTTAGTATTCCTATTAATAATTTGGATGGAAAAGTAGAATGCATAGTTTTTTGCATTTCTAGATGACCTGAAACAGGAAGAGAATGTGCTAGATGCCAAAACAGATTCAAAATAATTTAGAAAAAACTGGAATATGGGTAAAATTTAGCAAAATGAAATTCAAACAACCTAAGTCTTGTACTGAAGGGTTTTAAAATCAATTGCTCAAATACAAGATAAATCTATGAATGAATGTCATTTAAAAAGCATTTATTTTAAGCACTTATATACACATTATGTTGCATTTTAAAGATATGCATAAAAAACAAGTAGCCTCTGATCTCAAGGAGATTATATGTGTTCTGCAATAAAGCAGGTGGCAAAAGTCAGGTAGGGGAGAAAGGCAGATCTGAGGAGATACAGCATCATATGAAAAAGAGCTGGGAGGCTGGGGGACTTTGACTGCAAACTCAATACAGCAGTATGACTTGGCTAAATCAACACAAAAACTTACTGCCATCTTCAACTACACTGATAAAAATTAGTATCCAGATGAGAAGTGATATATCTGAAGGAATTATAAATAATTCTGGTCACCATGGCAAACTGGAGATGATGCAGAGAAAAACAGCTGAGGATCCTAAAAAGTTTAGAAACTACCATATGAGGAATGATTGAAGAACTGAAGGGATAATTAAACTGAGCAAATATGTCTTGGGTTTGATAATTGCCTTCAAACATTTAGAGGGAACTTGTGCAGAAGTTAGATTAAAGGTTGTGTATGATTTTGGAGTATAGAACTAGCACCAATTAAATGTTGGAATTTACAGGAAGGTACTTTTGGTTCAATGTTAAAAATCTGAATAATTAAACAAGCTGTTTAAAAAAAAAATAGTGAGCTCACCAGGACTGAAAGTCCTTAAGCAATCCCTGGATGACCATCTCTTAAAGATATAGAAGAAACTCATGCATTGAGAAGCAGGTTGAAGCAAGTTCTCAAAGCCTCTAAAACGGAGCCTTTTCTCTTCTCATTTACAGTTAGGTCCCCTTTAGTTCAAATAATGAATCTTGAGAAGGGGGTGAATTATTCGCGTTCACACTGCATACTTACATGGGACTAGAAGCAATGACTATTTTTTTTTTTAACATATTTGTAACTTCAAAGAGTGAAATTCAAAGGCCTGCAATTACTTCACAGGATTTGTTGATCAGGATCTAGCTATATTTCCAAGTAGGTATTGGTTTAGCTTTATTTCTCACAATTATAGAAATACAAATTCTTAGCTTTTAAGTCCTTTTTAGAGAGTTTTTGCTATTCAATTGTAACTGACTCTTTGTGATCCCACAGACCAGCTGTCCATGGGATTTTCTTAGTAAAGATACTGGAGTGATTTGCCATTTCCTTCCCCAGTTTTATGTAGGCAGAGTGTTAAATGACTTGCTGTGGGTCACATAACTAGTAAGGGTGTGAGGTCAAATTTGAACTGGTCTTTTTGAGTCCAGACTCAGGGCTCCAACAATTGAGCCAGAGAGTAATACAGTGCAGATAAGATCCAATTTCCCCCCCAGATCTTCCCTCACTCCCTAGTTAATGCCTAACAGTCTCAGACTTCATCCTTTGAGTTTAAGGTTTGGTCCCTGGTTTTAAAAAAAATCAATCAATAAATTACTGAATGCTAAATTAAGTTCTGTGAGGGATACCCCAAAATGTTATAGTTTACAATCTAATTGCTAGAAACAAGACATTTATGTTCAGAATTATAATAAACCATAAAAAGAAGGATGTGGTCAGTACCAAATGAATGGTAGGTACAGAGAGTAGTTGCTATGAGTTCAGAAGGGCAAAGTATAATCTAGGACCGAATAGGAACTTAATAAATGCCAGTTTATTTACTGTAAATTAACTATAATTAATATAATTATAATTAATTTAAATTGTTTATATAAATTGTTTTTAACTGTTATAAATTATAAATTAATTTAAAATCCTAGTTCTTTGATTCTGACCCTAACCTAAACTTGTTGATCATAGAAATCAGAACTAGGATAAATGACATTCAAGAAAAGGAAAGAATTTGGAACAAGAATACTTCTGATCCTGGGTCTTTCCATTCATATTAGTTCAAGCCTTGGCCCTCCTCCAGGACTAGGACCTGAAGGACACATTTGAATATGTCCTGAGGTTATAACAGTACCCTGAGGTTATATTGTTATGGGACATTAAATTGAAGGCACTAAAGATTATTCAGAAGAGGAAATAAAGCATTTTCAGGCAAGATATTGCCAGAGATAAGAAGCAGCTTTGGAAGTTTTATTGTTCCTTTGTGGGTAATTGGAAATGAATACTGATTTATTGATTGAAACTGAATTTTATGGATCAAGGGAATTAACTAAAGATCCCATTTTGCAAGGCTATTTTGATTTCTTTTCAGACAGAATAAGAGAATTATATTTCTGTTCAGGTGGATTTATCTGAAAGATTTGGTAATTCTTGTTCAGCTGTATAACATTGATGGGCTAAATGAATGAACTCCACACCTTTTATGAACAAGCTGCTACACAGGCCATCTGTGAGCTAATCTCTCTTTTCTCCAATGGGGTATTGAGCTAGAATTATATCTATGTGTTCCACATCAGATATTTGCAGTTGAGAGGCATAATGTTCTATTTTAGGGTTCAGAATAAAATACACTTTCTCTCTAATCCTAAGTAGTTTCAACCTGAATTAAAAGGATAACAGTTGGTTTACTGTCTGCCAGTTAGGCTCCCTCCTACTGGACACTAAAGACAATCATGGATCGTGAGCAAAGAAATGTATCACTGCAAGTAGTTAAATAGAAATCTGTAGTAAAATATAGATTAGGGTAGACCATGGACAAGTGGGCTTTTTGATTCAGAAGCAAAATAAAATCTTGGCTCAACCAAGGAGAGAGTAATCTCACTGATCTCTCTTTACCATCTTTAGGGGGTGCAGGCACTGGGAAGCAAAGGACATATTGCAGGGCCAACTCTTACAATATTCCTGTGGCTTCGGGGACTTGTATAAACATTGAAAAATTTGGACCTTTTTTTCATAATTCCCTTTCTCTAATTCCACTTTGTCCATGGGTTTAAATCCCAGCTCTGATAATACTTGGGTGATTTTACACAAGTTTCTACAGTTGCCTGAGTCTCAATAACCTCTTCTGAAAAGTGAGAAGGTTGTTGGAAATGATCTCCAGGGTCTTGTAGCCCCTTAAACATATGGTAAATGGTGGCTTATAAATCCTATATTTCCCAAACTAGGTATCATTCCCAGTCTTGATTAAAGAAGAGAGGAATAAGAATAAAGCAGAAGTGGTAGAAAGGGGACTAGGCTGAAAGCTAGGGCTCTGTTACTATTTATGTGATCTTCAACAAATCAACTTCTTTGGCTTGTAAAAGAGAAAATAAGATTGGATTCGATGTCTGTTTGTTTCTGCTAGTGTAGAAATGTATCATATTATGGCAAGGGGTCATGTTGTAATGATCAGTCAGAAGTTTTCTTGAGTCATTGAAAGTGTTTTTAGGGTAAATGATCCATTAATTAGTATGATTGAGAGGAGAATGATAGCTCAGATCCTTTCTGAGTGTTAAGGAAATTGTTTTTCTTGAAGAGCTATGAAAAGTCTTGAGTTTTTAAACAAACAAAAAAACCGGACAGAAGCTATTTTTCTCATGAGGAAAAGGTAAGATTACAGGCAAGATGCCACCAGATGCCAGAAGGCATAAGGTTTAACGATCATATTCCCAATGAATCTGGATCTTGCAGAGATATTGTGTGACCCTAGCAAGTCTTTTAAATTCTCTAAGCTTCAGTTTCTTTATTTGCAAAGTGGAGTTAATGATAACATTTACTCATAATGTTCTTATGAGACTCAATTAAGATAATTTATATAAAGTTCTTTGCAAAACTTAAAATGCTATATAAATGTTAGCTACTATTACTCTTTCTCCACTCCCAGTGATAAATCTCCTCTCTCTTATAACTAATAATAACAATTACTCAAAAAATAACTGATTTAGAGACCATGTCTGACAATATGCGCAAATGTTTTGCCCTGATAGTCTTCTGTTTCATTATTTGTTCTCTGAGATGATTACTTGTTTTTCAATTACTTAGATTTTGGCTTCCTTTTTCCTTTCATTTATTATACTTATTCCTTATTATACTTGTTCCTTAAATTATATATAATTTATACATGTATATAATACATATTATCTACACAACTAAGTAACAAAATGGATAAAGTTGGACCTGGAGTTAGAAGGATCTGAGTTCAAATCTAGTCTCAGACAGTTACTAACTATATGACTCTGGATAAGTTATTTAATCCTGTCTGTCTCAGTTTTCTGATCTGTAAAATGAGCTGCAGAAGGATACAGCAAGTCACTCCAGAATCTTTGCCAAGAAAACTCCAAATGGGGTCACACAGAGTTGGATGCAATTGAAATAACTCAACAATTTGGGGGAAATTTGTTCCTTGGGCAAGGTTTTGTAACACTTGTTCCAAACTATTCATTCTCTTTCCAAATCTTTCTTCCATAGCTCTCATTTCTTCTCCATTTTTTCCTTTAGCATTCTTTATTTCACATACAAAAAATTTTAAAACTCCTTTTTACTTTTTTAAATCATAGCTTTTTATTTTTTCAAATACATGCAAAGATAGTTTTCAACATACACCTTTGCAAAATCCTGTGCTTCAAATTTTTCTCCCTCCCTCTCCTCCTCCCTCCTCCCCTAGACAGTAAGCAATCCATTAGAGGTTAAACATGTACAATTCTTCTAAACATATTTCCATATTCATTTTGCTGAGTAAGAAAAAGCAGATCAAAAGGGAAAAAAACATAAGAAAAAAAAAGCAAACAAGGGCAAAAAAGGTGAAAATACTATGCTTTTATCCACATTTAGTTTCCATAGTTTTCTCTCTGCATGCAGATGGCACTATTACAAGTCTATTGGAATTACCTTAAATCACCTTATTGTTGAAAAGAACCAATTCCATCACAGTTCATCATCACATAATCTTGTTACTATGTACAATGTTCTCTTGATTCTGCTCACTTCACTTAGCATCATTCATGTAAGAAGTCTTTCCAGGTTTTTCTGAAATCAGCCTACTCATCATTTCTTATACAGCAATAATACTCTATTACATTCATTTATCATAACTTTTTCAGCCATTCCCCATCTGATGGCCATCTGCTCAATTTCCAATTCCTTACCACTATTAAAAAGGCTGTTACAAATTTTTTTGTATATCTTTTTTTATGAATTCTACATGAATTTTTTTTTCAGGTTTTGTTTGTATATGCTTTAGAGTCATTCTCCTGAGATTTGTCTTGAGTGTCTCTTTTACCATAATAGTTTTTTATGAGTTTTTTTTTTTTTTTGCTTATTCTTTCAGCCTACTTTTTGAATTCAGATTTTATGTTAGACCCAAGTCCTATGCACCTCTGGAAAGAAAGTCTGGACTGGTGATCCTTCTGTTGTTGTCTTAAGGTATTGAATGCTGTGTTATTTTAGGATTTCAGGGATAGCTTAGGCTTCTTCTTCTCATTTTTCTTCTTCTTATTTTTATTTTTATTTTTATTTTTTCTGTGAGGCAAGGGATTAAGTGATTTGCCCAGAGTCACACAACTAGTGAATATTAAGTAAGGCTGCTTTTGAATTCAGATTCTCCTGACTTCAGAACTGGTACTCTATTCATTATACCATCCAGCTGCCCCTTCTTCTCATAGATTTAGCTTCTATCAGCTAATTGCTAAACTAAGCTATTCAGAGTGATAGAACTACAGGTTTCCCTTTGGCCAGAGATTTCTACTATGGTTATTTCATGGCAGTCTTCAGATTTGGCTGGAGAACTAAAATCCCTTTAGGGTCTGAGTTACAGTGTCTTCTTGTTTCTGGACTTTTTCCTTGCTTGATCCATAACCTAGAGCCCCTGAATGCCTCTCACCCTGAAACACCACCTTAGGCACAAGTTCCCTCATTAATCTGTGACTTGGGAATGGCAGTGAGTCATAGAACTGCCAGTTGGCACCTGAATTATTTGGGACTTTTAATGCTGGGTCTAAGACCTCTTGCCCTGGGGAAATGTTCAGTTTATCTCCAAGTAAGTCAAAAATCTGAATTGAAAATAATGTTATATAAAAGCTTCTTCAAGTTGAAGGGTTAAGGGGAGAAAATAATGGAAGAGTTCAGGAATCTCTGTTTTATTGATTTTAGACCAGAAATAAGCAGAGGCTTTAATTAATTCTAAGTAATTATTAGGGACTGAAGGCATGAAGAAAATGAAGATAATTGAGAGGTTCACAAATAATCAACCATATATAACAGAATACTCTTTCCTCTGTTGTTAGCTCTTACAGCATCCAGGGATTTTGAAAAGGGTGAGTGTGAGTGAGGAATGGGAACGAAAAAAAGTCAAATTTTTTTCATTTTTTAATAGTTATAACATCATTTCCAACTATTAAACTATACTGATCCTGCTTGGATTGTCATGAGAATATCTGACCCTGTTGAGTCATATGAAATGTTTTGCACACTAGAATTCAAATAGCATATTATTGGAAAAGATATATCTAATTCACTTACTTGGTGAAATATTTACTTCAAACTCCCACAAAGTTATAGATGAATTCATATACAGCTATTTTCATTCTCAATTTCATTGATTTCAACTTCAATGAATAGAATACAATGAATAATTGCATTTTCAGGATATAAGCTTCAAATCTGTATGCTCAATAAAAGAACATTGTTCCTTGGACATAAATAGTTTTTGTTCATTTCTGCTTCCAGGATATTTCTCTTTTATTGATTTCCTTGTTTCTAGTACCTAAAAAATCTCATCTAGCTTCATTTATTTATGATGAAGAATAGTATTTGTCATTTTTTTCTGGATCACATATTTTCCCTGATATATTATGGGAATTGTTCTCGGAATTATATTACCTAGTTGGCTCAATCCTGGGTTGTCCCAACTCAGCTCTGGCCTGTGGAGGTCCTGCAAGTAATTGGCTCTGTTTTAGTAACTCTAACTACAAAACTAACTACTAGGTGAGTGGTAGGGATTGCTCTGCTCAGCTATTTTAATCTCTTCAAATCCCATTACTTTTAACTCAGTCATTTATTATTCATTCAATGTTTATTTTCTAAGACCTTCTGAAGTTTGGGCTTTTTTAAACTTTCAATTTACCCTAATCTTTCCTTGTCTCTTTCTGGCTCCCTCCTCTTTGATTTCTCTCTTATTTTCTTGTTTCTTTCTTTCTCTTTCTTTCCTTTTACTCTTTTCTCTCTTTATTTGATCATAACATGAAACTGAAATTTATTTGTGTATGTATCGTGGTTGTTTGAGCTAAGGTTGTACTAGAGCCAACTCTAATCAGAGTTGATTATGACACACACACATCTGCATACGTACAATATCTAAAATCATATACTTATACCCTGCTGTAGATCTATGTAATGTTATATTATACTTGTTTGTCCTCTGCTTCTCTGAAGGTGGAAAACGTTATCCTTTTTAGGTCCAAGTCTCTCCATATTTTTTTTAATCTACCAAATAATTTTTTGCTACCTCATAGTAATGTTCCAACTTTATACTATCTAGTTGATTTAAAGCCTAAAACAACATTGATTAGTATGGCTGACATATAGTGTGGTTTCCCTTCTCTTTTGATTAAATCTATTTATTTTAATTTGAATTTTGTCTGATATCAATGATTACTACCCCTACTTTTTTTCTAATAAATTCTCTCTCTCTCTCTCTCTCTCTCTCTCTCTCTCTCTCTCTCTCTCTCTCTCTCTCTCTCTCTCTCTCTCTCTCCCCCCCCCAAAAAAAAAAAAACTCTATTCTTCTATAAGTGCCCACAATTAGCAGCTACCCAACCCACTGCTTCTATACTCACCAAACACGTGATGGTTTCTTTTAATCCAAAATCACATCTAGGCAGCACAATCTGCCAGGTGTTCTTTATCATCAGAGGTTCCCTCAATTTTCCCAGACTCAACCCTTCCTCCTCCCCCCGCACTCCCACATAATCTGGGAGGGGAAAATTCCTGTGCTTAGGGCAGAGGCTACCGCCCAGCCCAGCTAGTCCCTCCACTCTCTGCTTGTTGTTGCTCTGGTTCTAGCTTGGAAGTGCCAAACTTCTGAATGGGAAAAGTTTGAAATTTCTTCAAAAGGAAACTATAATTAACCAAGCTGTAGGATCAGGTTCCCATTTTCCCCTGGCTTTCCTCCCTGACAAACAATTCCCAGGATATGAGTGGACAGAGCAAGTTTGGGAATGTATAGAACAAACTGACCTAGCTCTTATTTACTCATCCCATACATTGAGGACATATTTCACGGGGTCAGCAAGATATGGCTTTGTTTAAATTCACATTTATGTGTTATTTCCCTGTTTCCCACTAACCTAGCCCCTGTTTTCCCAGCTGGTGTCAGATTGTTTTAATGATTGATGCTTCCTAATATGGCTTTTCAAAAAATAGCTTTTGCATTTAGAATGTAAAGTCACCTTTTCAGCCAATGAGGATGAACCAGCAAGGGGGAAGGGAAGTTAATATTGTGTCAGGGAACATATATCTATGCTCAGGGCCTCACTTTTACTTCTTGTATAGCGAGAGTGACTCCCACTTATCATGAAAAATGAATAAAACTTTTTCTTTACACTTTAAGAGATCTCCAAAATTTATTGGATGGGCTACGTACTACACACCTCTCTCTTCCTAATATCTTTCTCCAGACCTTCTAATATATTAGGAAGATCGATTTTGCCCCAATTCTTGTTTGTTTTTATCTGTTCCACAAATTTTTCCCTGATTGTGGGGAAAATCTTGAGAGCTTGGAATTTTCTGAATTACTCTGCCAGTTTCCCAGAATCCTCTCTTCTTCCTCTTTTCTTTTTTAAATAAAAAAATTATTTATCTATTTATTTAAAACTTAAATGCAAAATAAGAAAAATAAGATAGGAAAAGGAAAATAATTGTGCCCAGCAGAACATGAAGAGGATTCCAAACATGTAACAATACTTTTCCATCTCAAGAAAGCATATATAATAAAAGACATTGTATTCATAACTGTTTCTTTGCTTCCTTGTAATTTTTTTGTCCTTTGCTGTACACTTTTTACTTTATTCTTTCCCTCCTTTCCTTTCCCCATCTCCCCCAAAGCTGGCTGTAATTAAGCATGGATTTTATATATGTGTGTGTATGTGTGTGAAAAAGAGAGAGATACAGAGATAAACAGAGAGACAGATATATATATATATATATATATAATACATATACATATATATACACACATATACACATAAGCATACATACACATACATCTAAAACAACATTAGTATGGCTGACATATAATGTAGATTTCTCTCAATTGAATTTTTTTCAAGTTTGATTTTGTCTAAGACCAATGATTACTACTTTTTTTCTAATAAATTCTGCTACTGGTCATTGTTATTATGCTTGTGTATATCTATTTCCTGTTCCTGCTGACTCTTCTACTTTGCTTCTAGTTAATTTTCTTTGCTACCATTAAACTTCCATGTCAGCACTCAACATGGATCCTTCCCTTATTTTCTCCCCCACCCCTTTCTCTATCTCTTTATTCCATTTCTATTAATCTACACACTTTATCCCATTCCCATTAATCTAAATACTTTTCTGTACCCCATCTTATCCTATCCCCCCTTTCCCTCCTTCTTTATCCTTTTTCCATTAATCAATACATCTTATCCACCCTGTTGATTTACACACCCTTCTATACTTCATCTTATATTATTCCCTCACCCCTCATTTCTTTATAGATTTTGGAATAGATATGTATTGTTCCCTGTGAATAGATTTTCAGAACTACTAGCCCTCCTCCTCCATCTAATTCCTCTTTCTTGGTTCTTGCTATGACACCTCATTTGTATAGAATAATTACTATTTTTACATTTTCCTAGATGGTTTTGCTTTTTAGTCACATCATATTCAGTTCTATCCCAGGCTATCTTTTGGACTATCCAATTTACTGTTAATTTTAAAGATATAGTCTTAATTTCCCCATAGAAACCATAAGCAATTTGTCCTTATTGAGTCCCTTGAAATTAATCTTTAATATTAGCTCTTATATATTAAATTTTCTATTGAGTTCAGTTTTCTTTGAAACAAAATCCTGAAAATCTGCTGTTCATTGAATGTCCATTTTTTCCATTCAGTATTATACTTAATTTTTCAGGGCTTAGTATTTTTGGCTACAACCTAATTATTTTAATTGTTGATATGTAACACCTATAGTTTTTTATTGTAGCTGCTGATAAATCCTGTGCAATTATTATTATAGCTCCAGCATATTTGAAAGGGGTTTTTTGTTGTTGTTGCTTATAAAATTTTCTGTTTCATCTAGGGCTTCACAATTTAGCAATGATCTTTCTCTCTGCTTTCCATGTAAGATCTCTTTGAAATGGTTATTGGTGGATTCTTTTTCTATTTCCACTTTCCACTCTTGTTTTATCACTTCAGGACCATTTCTTTAATTACTTTTTGTATTATTGTGTCAAGGTTCTTTTTTTGGTCTTAGCTTTTAGGTAATTCAATTGTTTTTATTTCTTCTCTTCTTGATCTATTCTCTCTGTTGTTTTTCTTATGTTTCATGCTCTTTTCTATTTTTTTATTCTTTATATTTTGCTTTATTCTTTCTTCATCTCATAATTTCATTGCCTTTTCCTTGACCAATTTTTTAAAAGAGTCATTTTCTTCTTTAAGACCCTGGATCTCCTTTTCAAGGTGGTTGACTTTCTTTTCATTATGCTTTTAAAAAAAGTTTTTCCTCAATTTCTCTCATTTAATTTTTAAAGTCTTTTTAAAAGTTCTATAAATTCTTTTGGGACAGGTTCCCATTTAACATTACTCTTTGAGTAAGGAAGGCTTTTGTTTTTATTTCAATATCCTCCTCTGAAAATGACTTTCTTTTTAATGTTAAACATGATAGAAATATGTTAAATCATATATATATATATATATATATATATATATATATATATACACACACACACACACACACATACATTTATACAATTAACCTGCTGCACAAAAAAATCAAATCAGACTGGAAAAAATGAGAAAGAAAATAAAACGCAAATAACAACAAAAAGAGTGAAAATGCTATGTTTGTGAACCGCACTCAGTTCCCACAGTCCTCTCTCTGGGTGTAGATGGGTCTCTTCATCACAAGATCATTGGAACTGGAACTGGAATTTATCACCTCATTGTTGAAGAGAGCCACATCCATTAGAATTAATCATCATATAATCTTGTTGTTGCTGTGTATAATGATCTCCTGGTTTTGCTCATTTCACTGAGCATCAGTTCATGTAAGTCTCTCCAAGCCTTTCTGAAATCATCCTGCTCATCATTTCTTATAGAATAATAATATTTCAAAACATTTATATACCATAATTTATTCACTCATTCCCCAACTGATGGGCATCCACTCAGTTTCCAGTTTCTAGCCACTATAAACAGGGCTGCCACAAACATTCATGCATATACAGGTCCCCTCTCCCAAAGATATACCCCTATCTCTTTGGGATAAAAGCCCCGTAGTAACACTGCTGGATCAAAGGGTATGCACTGTTTGATAACTTTTTGGGCATAGTTCCAGATTCCTCTCCAGAATGCCTGGATGTATTTACAATTCCACCAACAATGTATCAGTGTCCCTGTTTCCCCACATCCCCTCCAACATTCATTATCTTTTCCTGTCATTGAAGATGACTTTCTACAGTATGGTTTGTTCTCTTTTGTGCACTTAAAAAAAAAATAAGAACTTAATAGTGTAATCTCCTCTTGTTCTGGGGTGGTGATGGGAGCTGGTCCTCTGGCACTGCTCTGACCTGGAACACAAAACCAAGAACTCTCCCCTCTTACAAGTGCCCATAGCCAGAAGTTTCTCTCCTCCACTGCTTCTGTACTTACCAGATTCCTTCTCACCCAGCATAGCTTCTCTGCCCAGCTGGGCCTAGTGTTCCTTATCAGCCAAGGTTCCCTCAATCTTCAACTCAGACCTTCTACTCTCCAGCTGTTTGGAAGGTGAAAGTTCCTGTGGTTGTTGTTGAGGCTACCTCTGAACCCAGTTAGTCCTAGGGCTCCCTGTTTCTGTGGAACTAGCCTGAAGGTTTATATTTCACAAGGATTAAATCTGTGTGCTGGGGTCTTTCTTCCTCTGGTTGACTCAGGAGGATCCTGTTCTGCCCCAAGTGTTATTCATTTTTTACTGGTCTACATTAGTCCTGAAGCGTTTTGTTTTTTTGTAGGAGAAATCTGGAAAGAATCTTGGAATCTTGAATTTTCTGACCTGCTCTGCTATCTTCCCACAATCCTCCCCTCTCCTTCCTTTTTTCAAAGCCTTCGTGAATCAGTTCATTTTTGCAATTGAATGCCTTGACCTCTTGTCCTACATCTGATCATATTTTACCAAACCATATCTTTGGCTTATTTCCACCATATTATCTTAGTTCCTAGTGATATGCTATTGAAAGGAAAGGAGAAAATCATGAAACTATGATGACTAGGTCCACTACAAATTTATGTTATGTGATCTAAACTGGGACCTCACAACAAAAAGCACTCTTTTATACTTCCCTAAGAGCTTCACTGTTCCACTCACCAAGGCAGCTATTTCCTACCTTTACATCCTTTCCAAAGCCTGTTACAGCACTTCCTTCTTTCCTCTTTCAGCTGAGGACTTTCCCTCATAAATTAAGATCATTCCACAAGAGCACCCTCTTTTTCCTTCTTTCCCATTTCAAATCACTCATATCTTCCTTCACTATTTCCTTCTTCATCTTGTTCCCTAAAAAGTGACCCTTCTTTTTGCCAAGGTAAACCCCTCCACATGCATTAATAATCCTATTATTATATCATTTTCATAGCCTCTCACCATTCCCTGAGATGGGCCATGAAATAGCATCTATTATCAGGTAAAAATGGAAATAATGTTTATGGGATGAGTTGGGGAGGACAGTTAGCAGGATTATGTCTGGGGGGAAGGATGCTTCAGAGAGTCAGGGTGATATCTGAATACAGTGCTGGCACAAACCATGGTTACCTAGGGATGGATTATAGAGTTTCAGTTATTTAATCAGTCTTTTCAGGTTCTTCATGATCCTCTAGACCTTTTTCCATAGGGTTTTCTTGGCAAAGATACTGTAGTGGTTTGCCATTTTCTTCTCCAGTGACTTTCTGTTGGAATTCTCCAATAAGACTGGTCTATTGGGTAATGGCCTAGTTCATAGTTTCATTGAGCTACACAAGGACCCCTATGCCATGACAATGCACTGATCCAGAGTGGTTATATTTCATACCTAATAACAGAGTTGTAAAAATTGGGCTTCAATTCTATTTGACAAATATTTATTAAGGTACTGCATTAGGCACTGGAGATATAAAGACAAAAATGAAATTATTCCTGCTCTCAAGAATCTTACATTTGACTGCAAATGTATGGGTAAGAAATGGAACAAGTTCTTGCCTTCATAAAATTGAATACCCAACATGTACATAGAAAAGTAAATGCAAGATAATTTGAAAAAGAAGACAGAACTTAACAACCAGGGAAATTAAAACAGAGTACTTTCAAGAGAGTTCCTAAGCAGTGCTTTGAGGAAATCTATTCTCCATTTTGGAGTTAAAGTGTAATCATAAAAGGATATTGATTTAGAGCTGGAAGGTAATTTACAGACCATAGAGCATAATTCCTTCATTGAGATGAATAAGCTGAGGTTCAGAGAAATCAAGAATTTTGTTCAAGGTCATACAAAGAGTAAGGAAAGAGCTGGAGAAACTCAAGTACTACTCCATGATTAAATGTTTTCCCGGGGGTCACAAACAGTGCAAAGGTGAGGAGATAGGGTGCTGCAAGCAGATTTGGCTGGAACATAAAAATCTATGAAGGAAGTAATATGAAATAAATCTGGGAAGGTAGGTAGCAGCTAGATTGTGGAAGTTTTAAATGCCAGGCTGAATAATCTTCAAATACTACTTTATGAAGCAGAGACCCTAGAGACACTTAGGAAGGTGTGTCTGAGGGGAGCAGCTTGTCTTGCCATCTGCCCTCTCGATCATCCATTGTTTACTAAGCTTTCTTGGACTCTCTTACTGAATCTCTGGAGAAGGGCTCAGCCGTGTAACTGATGGGGTTTCCCAGAATGCAAGTAGGCATTTAAAAGGATAAAACTTCTGGGACCTCACAGTATGCATCCCCTATTCAGCCTCCTACTCAGGATCAAGGGTAAATATGGTCTCTAAATCAGCATTTTAGCATTCTAGCTAATGGTTCCTCAAGCTCAGTCCTTATCTTGTTCACTCAGTGAGTCAAATTGACTTGATTCTTTCCCAGTTATATGCATTGGGAAAAAAATAGAAAAAATTCATACAAAGCTTTGCAAACCTTATAATACCAAGTAAATGTTAGCCATTTTTATCAAAGATTATACCTGTGAGTTCTAGGCTTTTCCCACTACTTCTTAAGCAAAATCATTTGGTCCAGTATATATTACTGAAAGTTAGGTTGGCTCAATGATCTGCTTGTCAATCAGTGTTGGGGGGAGGTATCACCCAGGTTTTTTTGATATTTGTCTTGAAATCAAGTCACCTCTACCTTTTTTACCTGTTTATTTTAGGAACTGAAATCTAAGGGACCCAACTCTTTTTGCTGATGCACATCTATCTGAACTGTCTTAATTTCATTACTAAAGTTAACAATAAAAGCTGACACCACCTTGAAGCCATCATTGATCTCTAGTCATCAGCCAGTCAATGTGTTGCTATCTTGACCTACTTATAATAAACTCCTTTTAATTCTCTTTGTCCTAGCATTTAAAACTTCCATAATCTAGCTGCTACCTACCTTCCCAGATTTATTTCATATTGCTTCCTACTTGGATTTTTGTCTTGCTAATCAAAAATAAAAGCCCAAAAGAAGAATTTTCCTTTCAAGAACATAATGAATGTAAAAGCATAATAAAACTCTACCATCATCACTAACAACATTACTACTACCACCAGCACCAGCATCACCACTACTACTACTAGCTAACCTTAATAAACTACTTTAAAGTTTGCAAAACACTTTTCTATTTTTATCTTATTTGATCCTCAAATACAATTTTATGAAGCAGGTACTATCATAATCCTCATTTTACAGATGAGGAAATTGAGGTTGAAATGACTTGCCTAGGGTTCACATAGCAAATTTTGAATTCAGTTCTTCCTGACTCTAGATCTAGTACATGAGAGTATTGGATTTTTTTTTTCCTGCTTTAAGCTTCTTCTTTTTTTTTTTTTTAATTATTATATCTTTTTATTTACAAGTTATATTCATGGATAATTTTACAGCATTGACAATTGCCAAACCTTTTGTTCCAATTTTTCCCCTTCTTCCCCCACCCCTTCCCCCAGATGGCAGGTTGACAATACATGTTAAATTACATAAGAGTATTGTGAGATCAAATAAGATAATGTATATAAAGTACTTTATAAGCCTTAAAGTGATATATAAATCTTAGTTACTGTTGTTACTCTTAATACTATTATAATCTAGGAAAAATTTAAAGTTCAAACTGAATGGATTTGAAGTCACACAATTTCTTTTTTAGCCTTAAATAACCACTTCCTGAAGTTCTCTGTCATCATCTTCTATAACCTCCTCATCATTGAATTATATTTGGATTTTCATGATATGCCTCCTACAAGCTAATTTTTCTTAGGCACTTTGCCTATAATTCAAATATCTGCCATCAGATAATCATGGGTGAATGTTAGAGTCACATAACTCTGTGGTTATAAATCTGTTGGAGAATTCTCTCAATCTTTTTGAGGATGCCTATCAGTTGGTTGAATGACTGTGGTCAAAAATTGGCTAAATTAAAAGCAAAGAGATTTATTAGCATATTAAAGAATCTTCTTTTACTGATAGAAAGTTCAGACCCTTGGGGTCCAAATTTGATTTTATAACCTTTCAATCCTGCTTAGAAAAACATAGCTAATCTGCAACAACTTTGGATAAAAAAACAAAACATTTGACAGGGTTCTGAGATGTAGAGGAAAAAAGGAATGAGTCAAGAGAGAAAGGGAGTGTGTCTGGAATGCAAGCTGCAGAATTTACTATCAGAGTAAGAAAATCTTCCCTATTCAAATGCAAGAGACAAGGGGTGTGATGCCAGGGAAACTGAGGCAAGATAGAGATAAGAGAGTTTTAATATTTTATTTATTGGAGAGTTTAATTGATTGACTGGACAAGACTCTCGTCTCAAAGTATCCAATGGTGAATGTGAGTTCTTAATGACATATATACACACATAGCTCAGCTAAAGGGGTAGACCAAGGCAGGGGCAGAGTCAGAGCACTGAGAGCAGGAACAGACTATCAATCTGGTTCTGAAAGGGTGGTGGGAGACACAGGACATTCTGGTAAATTGGGATAAAGAACACTGACAGGATAGGGGGCAGGACCATAAATTCTTGATGACAGAAGGAGTTAGGAGCCAGGAAGTCTGAATTCCCCCTTTTCTTGAGTCTCACAATTTATAATCTTAGAGCAAGTGGTCCTCAGTCTTAATGAATAGGAGGAGGGGTTTGCAACTAAGGGGATTGAGGCAGAACAGTTAAGGAAACAGAGGCAGAACCAATTAGGGAAACTGAGTCAGGGCAATTAAAGAGAACTGTGGCACAACAGGGGAAGAGACCAAATACTTTTAAAATTGTGAAAGCAATTGTTTTAGAAAAAACAAGAACAGCAACTGCAGAGTCTCTTAACTTATCCAGGAATCCAAAAGTACTTGTTGCAATAGTGGGAGAGACTATTTGCTCTATTAGGTCCTTGCATGGAAGTTGGGAATTTTCCAATATTAGGCCACCAGGTCATTGGGAGATTTCTATACTGTTGTTAGTTCATTGAACTATAGAAAAATGATTGTGATTCCAATTTTCTTCCCACATTTCCTCTTCTTTGATATTTCTTCAAAAATAGCATTAAATCTGGATTACTTCTATTTCTTTGTTCATTAGAATGTTGATTTCTTACAGTTTCTTTAAAAAAAAATCAGTATTTTTACTTTAAAATAAGTGATAAGTTTGTTACTCCCTTGCATATTAAGGCAGTTTATTATACAATAAATTAGGAACCTTAGTTCAGTGAGACTTATATGTCAGTGAGTGTAAAACTAAAAATTGATTTTCATTCTATATTAAAGATTTAGTCAAGCTGGTATAGGTTAACATTCTCCTGTTCTTTGTTAGTCTAAATTCCTTACCCTAGTAACTTTTCACCTCACCTACATACAGGGCTGTCTTCCACCTTTGGGGTCTACCTGGCACTCAACTCTCACCTGTGGCTGCAAGAAGCTAGAGGGTAGCATGTGGAATGGCCACACCCTGGTAAAACATATTAGCAGATGGGCTGAACCAAATTGAGGATAACTGAAAGGTCTCAAGCCATTATGTGGTGATGTCCACCCCACGCATGTGAAGACTTCCCCCAGAGGAATGAGCAGATGAGAACAATTTGTTCCAATGGCAAGTGCAGTAGAGTACTTAGAGCTTGGACAGATATAGTAGAAACCCAGGGCATCCACTGCATCCCAGGCCATCATCAGCCATCTTGACTTTTGTCTTACCTTTGAAATCCAAAGACTCTGGAAGAGAAAGGTAAAGATACATAAAACACACATAAAAATAAAATATTTATCTATAATAAATCCCTCACATTCTGAGACTCCATTAGCTGCAGACTATTCCCATTGTACGCAAGCTAATCCTGTTAGCTTGCTCCCATCTCCAAATGAGGAAGTAAGGGGGGGAGATGATTCAACTTATCTCCTCATTAAAATGTCTATCAAATAGGATTGTAGATTCCTTTGCCAGGGAAAATTCAAATAATGCATTTTCCGGCCAACCAGAAGAAAGATTAATCTATGTTTAAAAGATTCTGTCAACTCTTACTCTGCTCTTAAGTGATTGAGAAGGGTCATTAATCCAATTTATCAATCATTTATAGCCTAATTAATAAATTGACCATGCTTAGAACTTCATCCCTCAGTTTTCCTTAATTTTCAAATATAACAGAAAACAAAAACATGTGGTTAACAAATCATTCAAGAACCAAAGCTCTTACACACTAAAAAGCAAGCATCAATCAATCATGTTATACTAAATCAAAGTGGAAATTTAAATGAACTCAGCAAAAATAGAGGATTATAAGAAAAAAATCAATCATTATCTATAAAGTTTCTGTAGTTACTGTTTTGAACAGCAGAATGTTTTAGGCAAAAATATCCATATTTAAAAGTAGGACCTGGATTTCAAGAGTAGCATTTTTGTTTTTGCATGTTATTGCTACTAATTTTACAAGAAACTAGGACAAGGATGATTAGGATTTAGATTTTCAGCTCTGAATTAAATCTGGCCTCTAGGTAATTTTCCAAAAGAGGCAGGGCATAATAAGAGACAATGGACAATAAATATCACTATATAATTAAAAAGACAAAACATGATGGGGAAAGCATCTCATTGTCTATTTAGGTAGCATCTTGTTCCATTTCTAGGATTTATTTCACAAAGTAGTCTGCTTCAGGGACACATTTTTCTTTGTAAGTCTGAGACAAAGGGCTCTCTATTCTATTGCTGTCTGCAAATTATTTAGCTTGATCTGCTTACACAGACATGGGCCTCTCACCTTGTTTCTAGGGCAGTTTGGCAAAGATGTTTCTTTCTAATAGATTCACTTGCCAGTTTTTAAGTCACGCATTGCTCTTTGCATTGGTAACCCAGATAATGCTGCTCATGTCTGCTAGTGACAAGACATAGTATATTTTAGTAAAACCTAATAAAATCCAATTATACCAGCCTTCCAGTATTCTTTCCCATGGTGAAAATCTTATGATATTAACCTTAGAGTCATTAGGAATACAGGAAGATCACACCAAGATACCTCTAATTCATCTAAAAGTTTCAGCCACATACCATTTGTTCTTTCTATCTTGCTCAAGTCTTGAAAATTTATGGATTAGAGCAGGGCTGGGGAACCTTTTTTCTGCCTAGGGCCATTTGGATATTTATGACATCATTCACTGGCCATACAAAATTATTAACTTATAGAAGCCAAGCAGTAGAAGGTTATTGTACCTAGCTTTCAGCTCATCGTCACCTGCAGTTGCCTTGACAGGGACAGACCAAACTATTTCCAGGCGCTTTTATGGCCTATGGATCAATCAGTTTCTATCCCTGGATTAGAGGAAAAATCTTAAAGGGATCTTTGATGACTTGAGCTACAAAATGCATCTTTATGTTATTTGATATTATGAGAGAGAGCAAAAAAAAGTTTAAACATATCTTTACAAATATTAAAGCAATTCTATATGTGAAAGCCTCAATCCATCTTGAGAATTTATAGACAACTTTCCTTTCTGAATTCAGAGAATCACAGTACTTTTGATACATCTTAAATATTGTTGAACTATCATCATTCATTTCTAGTCAGATGTTTAGAGCACTACACTAGTAGTGATGTTGTACCACAGTTCCCTTTTATTGTCCTGCTTCAGTTTCCCTAATGGTCGTGACTCAGTTTCCCTAAATTGTCCTGCCTCAGTTTCCTTAAACTGTCCTGCCTCAGTTTCCCTAATTTGTTCTGCCTTAGTTCCTTGAATTGTTCTGCTTCAATCCCCCTGGTTGCAACCCCCTTTCTGACCCATTAGGACTGAGATAATTAGGACTATAGCTGGCCACTGTTTTCAAAAGATAAAACTCTAGATATCCTGTCTCAGATACCCAATATTCTCTGTCTCTAAGTTCAGACTTCTGGGCTCCTAACTCCTCCAAAGTTATCAAAAATTTATAATTCTACCCCAACCCTGTCAGTCCCTGGAAATTCCCACCATTTACCAGTGTTCGGACTCATCCCTTTCTCCCTGAACTATGGAAACATATATAATTCATTGGAATCTCACATTTGAGGCTGGATTCTTTGAGACAAAAGTCTGATTCAGCCCTGGGACCAAAACGGATCCTTTGGTTCCAGAAAATCTCTCCCTCTCAGAAATCCAAATAAAATATTAAAAACTCTCAATTCTCTAACTTGCCTCAGTTGCTCAGGCATTACAGTGGGACCTAGCTAGTATAACAAATTCTTTTTTAAAATTTTATACTTTTATTCATTTTGAACTTAAATACAAAAAGACAAAAAAGAAAATATTTTATTGAATACAGTACTATATAAAAAGAGAATTCAATATAAAACCACGAATTTCCTTTTTACATTGCTTATTCTTTTAAAAAAAAAACTATGTAATAAATACTACACACTTCTTTCAAAGCTACCCTGCTTTTCTGTGTTTTCTTCTAAGTTTTCTTTTGTTCCTTGCTATGCAATTTAAATTTTTTTTCTTCCTCCCTATTCACCCTACCCTGGAGAAGCTGCCATTAAACACAAATAATTATATATGTACATATATGTCTCTCTCTATATATACATATACACACACAGACAAATGTAAAACCATAATATATATACTATTATTTATCAGTTCTTCCTCTAGATGTGGAAGGCATCTTCCTTCATAGGTCCTTAGTAATTTATTTGAGTATTTATAATATTCAAAATGACTTAGTCATTCAAAGATCTTCTTAGAACAATATTGCTGTTGCTATGTACAATGTTCTCTTGTTTCTGCTCATGGGACTTAGGTTCTCAGAGCCTCCTTAGTTTCTACATCTGTAAAATGAGAGAATTGGGCTAAACAAATGTCTTAAGTTCCCTCCCAGCATTGTGATCATATATTTCTCTTTGAGAAAGTGATGTAAAGGTTCATCTCTCTTATCATTCAGAGATGATATTGAATAGAATTTTCCCACTCTGTTCCAGGTAATTCTAGTATAGAAGTGTCATTTTTCTCAGAAGTCTTAAATATGCAAGTTTTTCTAACTTTAAAAGCACTATCATAACCTATCATTGTCACTATTACTATCACTATTCACAGTGTTATCACTATCCCAGTCCCAATAACACCTAGAGTCTTATAAAGCATCTGTCTCCTCTTCTGATCAAATGACCATAATGCCAGTTCAGGCTATCATCTTCTCTAGTCTGAACTATTGCTACAGTCTCTTCTCCCATTCCAATACAGCTTCCATAAAATAGGTTTCCATGATTGTACATGTATAACTTATATCAGATTGCTTTCTTGGAGCAAGGGAAGAGAAAGGAGAGAGGGAGAAAAATTTAGAGCTCATAATCTTACAAAAATAAATGTTGAAAATTATCTTTACATCTAATTGGGGAAAATCTATTAAATAAAAACAAAACAAAAAATTTCATCTTCCACAGCTGCCAAAATAGCTCTCCTAAAAAACAGGAATGAATTATTCCACTATTCAATAAACTCTGATGATTCCCCTTTACCTGTAGGAGCCAATAAGCACCTCTGTTTGGCATTTCAGGCCCTTCACAAGCTGCCTCCAGCCTACTTTTCCAGGATTATTATATGTTATTTTCTTTCATGCTATGGTTAAACTGCACTTCTTGACATTCTTTGCTCATAGCACTCCACCTTTTTGCCTTAGATGCCCCTCATGCCTAAACTATAACTCTTCCTCCTCACATCCACTTCTTAGAATTTATTGAGGACAGTGCTTAATGTATATACAAATGCTTAATAAATACATGTTAATTATGTTGCTGATTGTGAAAGGAAATACTAAAGTGTCCACCTGATCTAAACGTTCCTGAGAAGTCAGGGGCGGTGAGAACCTATGTTAAGATTGAGGCAGAGTGATACCAGGTGGAAGAAACTACATACAATAGCAAGTTGATGTGGTCCCCCGTGAGCAGTGTTGTTTTTGTTACATTATAAAATGGGGAAAGCCCTTGAAATAAATGGACTCCATTTTTCCATCATCCTCAGGAGTCCTGCTTCATCACTTCTCCACTAGGAAGGTATATTTTAATCACCCCAGAGTGAGGGCTCTAAAAAGCAATGGTATATTTTATCACCTCAACTTGAGGGCTCTAGAAAGCAGGACACAACAGATGATGATGACAAAATGCAACTTACAGGGCAAAAATAATAAAGGAATTTCCATGAAGGAAATGACCTATTTCAAAATGATTTAAATGAATTATTCCATCAGAAGGCAGCAGGTCACAAAATAATTATTTCCAGACAAGTAGTTCTCTACAAGGTACAATCACAGATCTGGATTATTCCCCCACCCAAACTTTTACCTTTTATTAACAAGGATCAGGATTTAAGAATGCTTTAAAAGACCAAGCAACAGTATCAGATGCAGTACATTTGCCCAGCACATTTTAGTGATAATAGGTTGACAAATTTTATTTCAAAATAGAATTATAATATGTGCTTGCAATTCTTTGCATTTATAGTACATTTGCACATATAGATAGGAAAATTGTAGTAAAAATTGCTTGAAAAATTCTCGCCTCAGTTGGTGCAATTGATGAACCTAATCCTCCTAAGGTTAAAACCAATTTGAGAACAGTTTTTTTTTTTACCCATTTTCACCAAAATAATTGGTGGAAATGGTGAAAAATGCTAATTACAGTAGAAAGACTATAATTTATAACTAATGATGGTACAATGGGAAATCACTGGTGTCAGGGGGCCTATATTCAAATCCTGCTTCTCTCACTGGTGAACTTGGACAAGTTATTTTACTTTTCTAGATTTCAATCACCTCATTTGTAAGATGAAGAGTATTGATCAACTGATCAACTGACCTCTTCTATCTCTATTCTCTAAATACAAATAACACAAAAGACTGAAGATGCTAACTATAATGAATCTGGGATGGAAGGAAATAAATGTTCTTTTCCTAATTAGTTATTTATAGCTCATGCAATAGCTAGTGGCAAGAGGTCAATGTAGCTTGGATCCTCTCCAAATTAACTGTAATTACACTTGAAATTTATAACATTCTATTTATTATCTTTGCTCTCTGAGCTTTAAAAAAACTTTTGAAAATCTTTCATTTTAATATGTTATTTCAAGATTTTTCTGTCATTTCTTTCTTTCCTCAATCATTTATAGACAATACAACTGTGGAAATTTAATAACATTTTGAGAAAATCATGAAGCACGTTCTAATGAAATATGAGCACTTCTTTCTCTTTTAGATATATATCAGGGCTACATCAGGGGCAATAACAAAGAATCTCAGAGCTATAAGGAAGCTTGGATAATTTCTAGTCCAATTCATACTTGAAAAGCCACTTGTAATTAAATCATCAAATCCTACAAGGTCAGAATTTGAGGTTTTCCTAAAAGAGTACCTACTCTTCATTTTTATGTTGATAAATCAGATTTTTTCTCAAAATTAAATCCAGTGTATATATTTAGAGTAAATCTGGCTGATCACAGAAGCTGCAGAAGGGGCTTGAAACTTGGAATCATGAGACCTGAATATTGATCCTAGCTTAGCCACTTCCTAACTGTATGATCTTAGGAAAATTTACCTCTATGAGCCCTCAGTTTCCTCATGTATAAAAATGAATGGATTGGACTAAATGTTCTCTAAGGTCCCTTCTAGCTTTAAATCAATGGTCCTTTGAACCAAATCATGGTGCTTGTGAAGACCTATATACATCCTCTTCCCCTCTAAATCAGTTTAATGATTAGTATTTTAGTATCTGTCTAATTGAAAAACATAATTTAACCCATTAAGGCCACTAATTCAAAATCATAAATTTTCCTGAGATATATACTGCCCCCCTACCCACCACCACCATGTGATAATCTAACTCAATACTCGAATGAATCTTGAAGCACAGCTGTTCTGACTGGTGATTGGAGGATACCTGAAAAGCAGTAGAAAGCCATGGAGAACTTCAAGCAGAGAAATTATTTAGAGGATAGATTTGGACTTGGAAGGAAACATCTTCCTTCTAATTCAGGAATTCTAATTCCTTCCATCTAATTCAACTTCCTAATTTTACAGGTGAGGAAATTAGGGAGGTTAAAGGCTTTGCCCAAAGTCACATAGATAAATAAGATCAGATTCAGAATTTTAAACTTTTTTTTCTGACTCGAGTCAAGGTTCTTTCCACTATAGCCCTCACAATAAGAGAGTTATTAGGAGAACATATCAGTGGTTCTCAAATATTTTTCATTCATGACACCATCATTTTTGCCATGAGAATGTATGGCACACCACATGTTTAAGTTGTCAGCATTATTATGGGAGAGTAAGTAGGACTAGTCAGTGCAGTTGCATGACAATATGAATGACTATCTTTGTTGAGTTCTTTGTGAGTTCAGGGAATGAGCTATTCTGAGATTTATACAGTTGTGTAATGGTCAAATTTTATTTTGCAAACATACATACTGGCCAAATAAAATATATGCTGGTCAAAATTATTTACACATTTATTTTTATTTGCCAAATTTGGAACCTCCAAAATTTCATGATACTCCCTTGTAAAAACTCGGCCCATTAAAATGCCATGGTATGGCATTTGAGGGCTACTGTCCCAAATTATTGTTTTTTCTTCTTATGTATAAATCTGGCGGTGTCAAAAGTAGAAAGCAAAGCCCCATTATAACATGGTATGGGATTTTTAAATAGTCACCATGAGTTTTAAGATAAAATCTTACTACTCAAACTAACTTCTTGGGAAAGAGCCCTCTTTGGAATGTTGCTTGTTTAAAAATTTTTTTTCAGCAGAAATTCTTATCCAAGAGCACAGACCTGCTCAGAAGAAAGATGCCATTATTGATTGCCCCTTCAAAAAAATTACCTTGAGTCATAGAAACAAACTACTTCTCCTCAGAGAATTCTGGTTTTGGCTTCTTCCTTGTGAGCTGGCCTCCTAAGTAGGCTGAGATGAGATGCTGCTAGGAGATGACTAATGACTCAAAGATATTGCCACCAACATCAGGTCAACCAAGACTTTTGATTGAAGAGTCCATTACTAACAGGGACCTGTGTTTGACTTATTTTTCCACTAGTGGTCATAGGAAGTTTGAGCCATTCTTACTCTGTCACATGGTTCTTCAGTAATTTAGAGGTATCCTTGGGAAAGGCAATATGGCAAAATTAGCAGAGCACTAGACTCACACTCAGAGATTGGATTTTGAGACTCTCCTTTGATGCTTTCTAGCTGTGTGATTGTCTTTTTTTTTTTTTAGTATTTATTTATTTGCTATTAAACTGTGCATATCCTTTATTTTTTTTAATAATTATAACTTTTTATTGACAGAACCCATGCCAGGATAATTTTTTTTTATCCCTTGCACTCACTTCTGTTCCAATTTTCCCCCTCTTTCCCTCCACCCCCTCCCCCAGATGGCAAGCAGTCCTATATATGTTGAATATGTCACAGTATATCCTAAATACAATATATGTGTGCAGAACCAAACAGTTCTCTTGTTGCACTAGCTGTGTGATTTTCAAGACAAGTCAACATACACTTATTAAGCATCTATGATGTGTCAGGTACTGTGCTAAACACTGGGGATACAAAGAGAGAGTCAAAAGCCTCTTCCTTCAAGAAACTCACAGTCTAATGGAGAGAGAATAAATAGTTATATGTGAGCTAGATACACATATGTAATATGTGTATATATGCATATAAACGTGTGATTATGTGGATGTATAATAAATTGGAGATAACTTTAGAGGGAAGGCATTCGCATTAAAATAAATCAGGTAAGACTTCTTGCAGAATTTTGGAATTTGGGAGGAAAATTCAATTCAATTTAGTCAGAAAAAATGAATCTATATTAAACGTATGTGTGTAACAAGTCTCTTTTTCTTTAGTCCTTACCCATTTCTACAGAGCAGTTGGTGGAGAGATTGTGTTAAGTATCTAGGTAATAATGATGAAATAACACACACTTAAGAAAGAGGTAGGCAGATGAAGTGAAGTCTTAAAAAAAAAAAGATCATTGGATGGAAACAACTGTTTCAAGAAAGCAATGGGTTTGGAACCCAGATTTAGGGGGCTTAGGAGTTTAGTACATATTGAGGCAGGGGAAGAATTAGTTTTTTAGGAGTTTGGATGTGAACAGGAGAAGGGAAATAGGATGGGCTAGCAATCAAAGCAATAGTATTTTTGGAGGGGGGAAGACCTCGGCATTTGTATACGAAAAGAAAAAAAAGCAATAGAGAGGGATATAACACAGTGAGAAAAATTTGCATTGGGAGTTGGATTGCAAGTGAGAAATACTAGAAAAGAATTGATTTGAGGAAGCTAATATGGTCATGGGTTGTATGGGTCTTAGACTCAGGAAGTCCTGAATTCAAATGCTACTTCAGACACTTAACTAGCTATATTATCTGGGACAAGCCATTTAACTTCTCTTCTTTTTCTCAGTTTTCATTTCCTCATCTGTAAAAGGGGCATCATAATAGTATATACCTCCCAGGGTTGTTTAGAAGATCAAAAGATATAATATATGTAAAACACTTTGCAAATCTTAAAGTGCTATGGAAAACCTAGCTATTATTATTTGTAGGCAGAACACCTGAGTTTAAATCACTGCTGATATGACGACCACAGGCAGAGTTTTTAAACTTTAGTTTCATAAGTAAGATGGGGATAATAATATTGTATCATTTTTCTCAATGAGCTGTTTTGAAGGAAATGAAAAAGTAAACCTTCAATGTCCTAGAATTGTGTTACTATCATTGTTATTCTTATTACTCTGCTTCTAATAACCTTATAGTTTTCAGACTTCTTATACATATAAAATGAGGATGGTAAAAATGGTTTCATTTATCTATATTCACAGGATTATTGTGAAAATATGTAAACATTCTATAAATGTAAGATTATATATCATATCCTAATATTTCATATTATATTTGTGGGGGATAGTGTGTTATCTGCATAGCACAATTCTTTGCACATATTAAGCACTAAAAAAATTTGTTGATTATCATCATATGTCATCAAGTGTATAGAGAATGCTTAGTGAAGAAATTCCCTCTACTAATATGAATCTGTAATTGCTTATAGTCTTTTTTTTTTTTATTTAATAGCCTTTTATTTACAGGATATATACATGGGTAACTTTACAGCATTAACAATTGCCAAACCTCTTGTTCCAATTTTTCACCTCTTACCCCCCCCCACCCCCTCCCCTAGATGGCAGGATGACCAGTAGATGTTAAATATATTAAAATAGAACTTAGATATACAATAAGTATACCTGACCAAAACATTATTTTGCTGTACAAAAAGAATCAGGCTCTGAATTAGTGTACAATTAGCTTGTGAAGGAAATCAAAAATGCATGTGTGCATAAATATAGGGATTGGGAATTTAATGTAATGGTTTTTAGTCATCTCCCAGAGTTATTTTTCTGGGCATAATTGCTCATAGTCTTAATGTCATTCAGCCAGTAAGTGTTACAGGTGGAACCTGAACCTAGGACTTCTTTATTCCAAAGCAGATTCTTTATCACTGTTGTCTTTTATCACATATATCTAATTAAAATAGTACAAAGAGCCCTGATTTGATCAGTAAGGGCACTCCTTCCCAAAATTTAATGATTTGCAGCGATTGGACTATTTAATTAAATCCGATCATATTTATAAAGCACTTAGCACACGGAAACATGATATAAATGCTTATTCTCTTTCTTTCCTCTTCTCTAATCACTTAGTAACCAACCCTCTAGAAATAACCTTCCCCATAATTAAGCAGGTTTGTTTTATGGTGACAGTCAGGGTCTGTTGCCAACATTCTTTCAGTTCAACATGATTATGCCTGCTCTTTCACCTCCACCTGGCTTCTGTTAAGTTGAGATGAATCTATGTGGAAATCTGTGGGAAAATTATGTGGAAATAATCTTTGAACTAACAGAAAGTTTATGGAAAGAAGAAAACAGAAGCATCCAGAGAATATTCATGTATATAAAAAATGCTTTAAAAAAATACAGATAACAGGACAATAACTTCTACAGGCATGTAAAATAACTTGCGCACAATACCACCCTTTCTTATAACTTATTTAATACAATTATTTCTCAGAGCTTATCTTAAGATAACTATTTCTCAGAGCTGTCATTCCAATATTTCTTCACTGGTAAATTTATCATGACCTAGGGGCATTAAAAATGTTGACATAACATTAACAGAACAATTTGCTTACATTTGATTCCCTAAATCGTGCTTGTGACAATTTAGCCTTCATTTATTTTTATATTTTCTTTAAAACTCAATTCAAAATCCACCACCTACAGGAACACCCCCCCCCCCCCCCCACTTGTTAATGATTTTCTCCTTTAGATTACTTTCATCTAGTCTATATATTTTACATATATCTAGTTATTTACATGTTGCCTCCTTGATTAGAATGCTCCTTCCTCTAAGAAGTTTGTTTTCCTCCCTTTCTTTGTTATCTCCAGTGCTCACCTTAGTGCCTGGAACACAGTAAACAGATATTTAGTAAAATGCTTGTTGATTGACTGAATCTAACCAGGATCTAACATCTTGCAAAAGGCTGAGGCAGTATTTGAAATCTGATCTTCCTGATTCCACGTCCATGGCTCTAGCAATTGGTCCAGCTAAGCTTCCTAACCCTAAGAGGTACCCAAGGAAGGCTCACTGAATGAATTTATTTGATGACCAGAATAACAATCTGCTTTTTAGGACAATCTTAACTGGAAACTATTTCACGATGGGCTTCAATGTATTCTTCTAAATCACTGGGTGGTTTCTTTCTTAGTGGTAGAATAAAATCTGCTTGCCCTGGTGCAAGCATAGGAAAGGTACAATTGATGTATTTCTGGAATGCCTCCCGGGTTTCCAGCAGCTCCTCTTCCAGGAAGTCCTTCCAGCGGGTCATGTTCTCCAGATGGTTGCACTTCTCCTGCAGCTTGTCTTCCGCGAGGTTCAGCTTATTGGAAACATCCTCTATGGCAGCTTTGTGTTGTTCCTCTACCTCCTTCAGCGCTTCAGCAGCTTCTTCCTGCTTCCTTTTTTGGGTGACCTTAAAAGTAGCATTCATCTGGTATTCTGTGGCTTTGGTGATTTCTTGTACATTTTTTTCAAGATTCCTCTTAGAAACAATACCAGCTTCCAAAATTTTCTTCTCATTCTTCCTAAAAATAATGACATAGATTTGGACCATCAGAAGGTTATCAATTAATAATCAATTCAACTATCAGTGATGGAAAGTTAGCACTGATTTAGTGCTGGGGTACAAATACAAAGAATGAAATGATCCCTGCTTGCAAGTTTACATTCCAGTGAGTAAGGCAACAATGTAAATCATTACAGAGAATATATTAAAAATAAATAAATACAAGATGAAAAAGGAATTATGATATAGCAAAAAGCCAGTCTCAAAGTCAGAAGGATCTGCATTCGAATCTTACCTTTGACACTTAATATTTGTGTGACCCACTCTGGCAAATCGCTTAACATTTCTGTGGTCTGGACAACTCTTTAAAAATAGGGGTCAGCAAACTCCCTCCCCCCTCCTCCACCAAGTGCAGCCCATCTACTTGTTTGTTTTAAAGCTGGAAGATATAGTTTTTGGATTTTCAAATAGAATAAAACTTTATTTTTAAAAATGTAAAAGCTGTTCCTGGCTTGCAACAGTTTGGGCCTTTAGGCCAATAGTTTGTTGACATCTGCTCTCAGTGGCAAAGAGAAAATGATAGAGGGAATTTCCTCACCTGAAGAAACCAATGAAATTACAGGAATAGTGCCTATTCCTATCTTAAATATAAGAAAGTTAGGAAGGGAGGGCATTTATGGTTGAGAAAGAACATGGAAAGCTTCATTGTAGAAGAAGGAAGTGTTTGAATTGTACAACTAATCTCTGTTCCTAAATTTCTTTAAATCCTATGATTCACTCCTTCACTCCATCTCAATTATAAACAAGAATGGTCACTCCCTGGATTTCACTTTATCTCATGGTGATCACTTCTGACCAAACACTTAGAGAAACTTCAGCAAAAAATATTTCATCACTTAGAAGTATTTTGGATTGAAAAAGAAAAGAGGATTTTTGCCTGGGGATTTTGGAAGACTACCTTATCTGCTTGTTCACCAGTTCAATAGCTATTTGTTGTTCTTCAGCTCTGACTTGTTCTATTGCCTCCATCTTTTCCTGATGGCACTCTCTCAGGATCTTCTGGATTCTATGGACCATGCGCTGTTCAGCAGCCCTGTTTTCTCTCTTCATTTCCTCTTCCATTAACTCTTTTGTCTCTTGCTTAGTGAGTTCCACTATTTCCTTAAGCAATATTAAAATAAGATTTAAGTAGAGATGATGCTGAATTATACTTTCAATTATATAAATGCATTTAAATGGTTAGGAAGGGTATGGTACAGTTGGACAAATATTAGATTTGGAGTCAGAGGACTTTTGTGTGAATCCTAGCTCTGCCATTTACTACTTTTATCACCTTGAGTAATTAATTCATTTTACTTCTTGGGACCTCAGCTCCATCATTTGTAAAATAGTGGGGACTGCATTAGATGACCTCTGAAGTTCCTTCTAATTCCAGATCTGTAATCCTATGCATAAAGTCTTAGATAATATTTTCCCCTTGGGACTTGCAGCTCTCCTGATAAGTCATAATGTTTGCATAATTCATCATTTTTATTAGCACTATCTTATTATCTCAAATGACTTTGGACAGGATACTTATCCTCCCTGGGTCTTAGTTTCTTCATCTGTAAAATGAAGAGGTTGGAATTAGTGATTTCAGAGGTTCTATGATATTACATATATTAAACATTTCTCAGCCCTGTTAAAAAAAAAAAAGAAAAAGAAAAAAGTATACAGTGTGCTAACATAACTTTCTTGGAGAGTCAGAGTCAATCTTATAAACATATTTCATATATATGTATATATGAATTACATGTAAATATTATCATTAAATTATGAATTATATCATAAATATAGTAAGATCCAAACAGTCTATTATCTACCCCACCAATAAGAGGCTTGAGAAGATTGAATTTTGGATTCTTAGAAATATTTTTTAAGAGTTTTTTTTGTTTCCATCCTTTCTTCTCCTTTTCTCCCTCCCCCACTTTTTATTGTCAGCTATTAATTCTCTTACCTTTCTCTTTTATCAAGCTGTTGACTATTATAATTTTCTTGCATTATTCTCAATTCTTTCCCCAATTTTTTCTATACTTCTCATTTGATTTTAAAAAGCCTTTTTGAGCTCTTCTAGGAATTCTTGTTGGATTTGTGACCAATTAAGTTTTTTCTTTGATATTCTGTTTGTAGCTATTTTCTTGTTCTGAGTTTGTGTCATGAACTTCCCCTGTCCCTATGGTCACTTTTTATGGTCAGGTTCTTTGTTATTACTGTTGTTATTTGCTCATTTTCCCCAGCTTATTTCTTTTTTTTTTATTTTTTTATTTAATAGCCTTTTATTTACAGGATATACACATGGGTAACTTTACAGCATTAACAATTGCCAAACCTCTTGTTCCAATTTTTCACCTCTTACCCCCCCCACCCCCTCCCCTAAATGGCAGGATGACCAGTAGATGTTAAATATATTAAAATATAACTTAGATACACAATAAGTATACATGACCAAAACATTATTTTGCTATACAAAAAGAATCAGACTCTGAATTATTGTACAATTAGCTTGTGAAGGAAATCAAAAATGCAGGTGTGCATAAATATAGGGATTGGGAATTCAATGTAATGGTTTTTAGTCATCTCCCAGAGTTCTTTTTCTGGGTATAGCTAGTTCAGTTCATTACTGCTCCATTAGAAATGATTTGGTTGATCTCGTTGCTGAGGATGGCCTGATCCATCAGAACTGGTCATCATCTAGTATTGTTGTTGAAGTATATAATGATCTCCTGGTCCTGCTCATTTCACTCAGCATCAGTTTCGTGTAAGTCTCTCCAGTCCTTTCTGAAATCATCCTGTTGGTCATTTCTTACAGAACAGTAATATTCCATAATTTTCATATACCACAATTTATTCAGCCATTCTCCAACTGATGGACATCCATTCAGTTTCCAGTTTCTAGCCACTACAAAAAGGGCTGCCACAAACATTCGTGCACATACAGGTCCCTTTCCCTTCTTTATAATCTCTTTGGGATATAATCCCAGTAGTAACACTGCTGGATCAAAGGGTATGCACAGTTTGATAACTTTTTGAGCATAGTTCCAAACTACTCTCCAAAATGGTTGGATTCGTTCACAACTCCACCAACAATGCATCAATGTCCCAGTTTTCCCGCATCCCCTCCAACAATCATCATTATTTTTTCCTGTCATCTTAGCCAATCTGACAGGTGTGTAGTGGTATCTTAGAGTTGTCTTAATTTGCATTTCTCTGATTAATAATGACTTGGAGCATCTTTTCATATGACTAGAAATAGTTTCAGTTTCTTCATCTGAGAATTGTCTGTTCATATCCTTTGACCATTTTTCAATTGGAGAATGGCTTGATTTTTTATAAATTAGAGTTAATTCTCTATATATTTTGGAAATGAGGCCTTTATCAGAACCTTTGACTGTAAAAATATTTTCCCAGTTTATTGCTTCCCTTCTAATCTTGTCTGCATTAGTTTTGTTTGTACAAAAACTTTTCAGTTTGGTATAATCCCCAGCTTATTTCTTAAGTTTATGTTAAAGTTGGGCTGTGCTCCCAGGATGGAAGGAGTATTGTACCAAGCTTCAGGTTCTTTTATGCTGCTGCTTTCAGAGCTAGTTCTGGGTATTTGTGAGTTTTTGGTTCTTCCAAGATGGCATGAACAAAGGAAAGGTGTGGTCATTGTTCTCCTGGCTTGTGCTCTACTCTTTACCCAGGAAAGGACCTTGATCCCCTGTAACTACAAATGCTAGCACTCCGCTTGGCCATGAAAATCTGACTTGAGCCTCTGCTCTCCTGTGGCTGCAAACATTCAGGGCTCCTTTCTGCCTTGGAACTGACCAGTTCTCTACGGCCATAAGCACTCTTCCCTGCCCTGGGACTATGACCAGGGTCTCTTTTCCCATGTAACCCCAGTTGCTAGTGCTCCTATTCATTCTGGGACCACAATCCAGAACTGTCTATGGGCAATGCAATAAAGTCTTGAACCCAGCACTGGCAAAGGATAACTTATAATCTCTTTCTGACCAGTTGTCCAATCCCTTTGCCCTCTATGGGCTAAGAGTTCCCAAAGCTGCCGCCGCCACTGTTGACCTTTTATTTGCTCTTCTACTCAAGAATTTAAGCTTTTAAAGTTGTTTAGAGGGGAAGGAATATGAGGAGAGTTCATTTGAGTTCTTGCTTTCATTCTGTCATCTTTGCTTCATCTAGTTTCCTTATCTGTCAGTGAAATTGCTCCTAGCAGTCTCTTTCCTCACTTTTAATTTATTGCTTCTGATAAACTTTGGGCTTAGAAACCTGATCACATGGGTTGTATTAAGAACTAAAATAAGAGTAAATAGTGCCTTGGTCCTCTGTGTAAAATGCTCCCTTTATTATGTGGAGTTAGTGATATTTCTTTTCACTGGGTTTGTGTTCTAAATAGGTAAGACTTCTGTATTGAGCAGATCCAGATAGATGAGGTGGTACTATAACACATTTGTATTTAGTTAGTGTACTAAATTAAAGTAAATTAAATGATTTATCAATAATCTATCCTGGTTAGAGGAAAAAAAAAACTCATGGATTTAAATCTTAGCTTTGCAATTTACTACTTGTGAAGTGATGGGAAATCTTGACTTGTTTCCTCATCTGTAAAATGAGGGGGGTGGTTTACAGATGAGGAAACTAAGACCCAGGCAGGATAAGTGTCCTGTCCAAAGTCATTTGAGATAATAAGATGATCCTAATAAAAACGATGAATTTCGCAAATGTTATGACTTATCAGGAGAACTGCAGGCCCCAGGGGGAAAATATTATCTAAGACTTTATGCATAGAATCATAGATCTCTTTTGATTCTCGCTCTTTAATACTAATATGATGAAATTCAAAAAAGCTAATCTAAATAAACTTTTTCTTACCAGGATCATACACTATTGACACTGGGAAAAGAATGCATACTTCTTCATCTACTTTATCATCTGCCAATCAGAAGCCTGATAGAATAGCCAGATGGTTCCTTATGTCCTAGATTTTTAATGCCTAGGTCATTAGAAAATCCTTAATTAATAGCTTAAGCCTTAGTTTTTTGAGGTAATTAAGTCTTAAGGGTAGTTTCAATACTTTTTTAGAAAAAAACTAGTCTAGCCTGTGTGGTATGAGGTTCAAGGAAAAACTTGTGCAATCTACATGGGAGGCCCTAGGAAATACTGTTCTTCTTACAGAAGATGAAATAGGTGATTGTATAGTATCTTATCAGTTAATGATGCTAGGCAAGTGAGGGGAAGTAAAGAAGTATTTATAAAGCAGCTACTATATGCAGAAAGCTGACAGTAGAGTTCTGGATTTGAAGTCAGAAAGATTCAACTTCCTGAGTTCAAATTTGTTCTCAGACAGACACAGTCTACTGTCTGGTCTTGAGCAAGTCACTTAACCCTATTTGCCTTAGTTTCCTCATCTGTGAAATGAGCTGGAGAAATAAATGGAAAAACACTCCAGAATCTTTACCAAGAAAACCTCAAATGAAGTCATGAAACTAATTGAAAATGATTGAACAACTATTTGCTAGGTACTGTATTAAGAGTTTTAAAAATATTATTTGTAAATAATTATCATTTGATCCTTACAACAACACTGCAAAGTAGGTGCTGTCATCCTCATTTTGCAGTTATACAAATTGAGAGACAGAGGTTAAGTAAGTTGGCCAGGGTCTTGCTTTTATAAAGTACTTCATTATTATGTATCTGAGAAAGAATTTGAACTGAAGGTCTCTTGACTCCAGGTCCAGTATGCTATCCATTATATGACTTAACTGCCTCTATAATTCCATATTCTGGATGTTCTGGAAGTTAGAACATCTTTTGCTGCTTTTTATATTCTTCTCTATTGTCTGAGTGAGCATCCTTTTTTTCAAGGTCTACAAAATGCTTTCTATGTATTATTCTTATTTAATCCTCACAATTTTATAAGGGTGATACTATTATTTTCCAGATTTTACAGTTTAAGACACTGAGACTGAGGGAGTGATTTGCCCAGTGTCACACATTGCCTTCTATGTGTCAAACAGAATGGAAAAGCCCTGGGGACACCAAGACCAACATGAAGTATCTCTACTCTAAAGGAATTTACACTCTATTGAGTAATAGAGAAAACATATATTTATCTTAACTATAACTTGTTTATATATAGTTGTTTGAATATTGTCTCCCTCTTTATACCGTGGGACTGTCTTTGCCTTGCTTTATATCCCTAAGACTCAATATAGTACCTAGCACAAAATAGGTACTTAGTAAATGTTTATTGATTAAATATACAAAAAAATTTAGAAAATAGAGGGGGGCTACTAGTTTATATATCTACCCCATCCTTAAAAACCCAGCAGTGAATATTTTCAAAGCTTGCTGTGGTGTTCAAGATATAAACAGGGTCCTCCAGATAGTCCTTGCAGAATAAGAATCCGTATCTCTTCCACCACTAATATGCCTAACCTATAAGTTGCATGGGAATGCATAAATCATTTTATGAGGTTTTATGACATTTAACTCTCGAAGGAGTTTTTATTAAAAACGTTTTCGATGAAGAAGTTACAAATCAAGACTTTTTCTGGTTTTAGTCATAAGCACCATATGCATAGCCAGTGCTTGTACCTTATGTGATCTTTCAGTCTCTCCTTCTATGTGAAAAAACCATTCTTCCCATCAAGCTCTTTGCAGATAAAGGGCTACACAAATGTGATGGATAGTAAGCAAGAAAACAAACGAAAGAAGTGTGTGTGTGTGTGTGTGTGTGTGTGTGTGTGTGTGTTTGGAACAAAGAGAGGGCCAGTTATGTTGGACTGCAGAATGCAAAGGGAAAAAATATGGTCAATGAGACTGGAAAGATAGTTTGGTTGAGGCTGTGAAGGGCTTTAAAAGTCAAAGAAAGAAAGCTACAGGTAACCACATATTGGTTGACTACAGAAGTAACATGATCACATTTGTGCTTAAGAAAAATTACTTTGGTAGCTGTGTAAAAAGGAGTTTAGATTGGCAAGAGATTTGAGGCAGTAGATTAATTAGAACATTAATTAGAATTAATTACTCTAGGCAGGAGATGATGAGAGCCTGTATTCTGATTGTGGTGGTATGAACAGAAACATTAAAGTGCAAGTAATGTTGTAAAAGTAGGGACATAGCAAGATTTGGCAACTGATTAGATATATGGGGTCTGAGTAGGAGACTTGGAAGGATGGTGGTATCTTCAACAGAAACAAGGAAGGTTAGAAGTGGAGTTAGCTTGGTGAGTAATGAAATATGATGAATTCAGTTTTGGTCAGATAGAGTTTGAGATTTTTCAAATATTATTGTTCTATAAGAAACAACCAGCAGGATGATTTTAGAGAGGCATGGGGAGACTTACAGGAACTGATGCTAAGTAAAGTGAGCAGAATCAGGAGATCATTGTACATGGCAACAACAAGATTATATGATAATCAATTCTGATGTACTTGACTCTCTTCAACAGTGAGATGATTCAGACCAGTTTCAATGATCTTGTGATCAAAAGAGCCATCTACACCCAGAGAGAGGACTGTTGGAACTGAGTATGGTACACAACATAGGATTCTTCCTCTTTTTGTTGCTGTTTGCTTGCATTTTATTTTCTTCATCATTTTCTTTTCTGGTTGGATTTTTCTTATACAGTAAGATAATTGTATAAATATGTATGCATATGTTAGATTTAACACATATTTCTACCATGTTCAACATATATTGGACAACTTGCCATCTGGGGAGGGAGGAAGAGAAGAACTGGAACACAAGGTTTTGCAAGAGCTAATGTTGCAAAATTATCTATGGATATGTTTTGAAAAATAAAAAGCTTTGGGATCCTTGATATCAGAGAGTGAAGTTTGAGTTTTATATAGGTTGAGCTTAGATTTGTAACCGTTTCTATTCTCCCTAAGATAAAAGAGTTCTTGACCTGAATCCATTTATGTAATACTAAAGGAAGATGCTCCTAAATATAAACAACACAGTGAAGGCTACCATATCTTAAAAATACTCTTCTGTGAATTACAGAGCCACTCAATATCTTCAGAATATCCCAAACTTTAAAAGTATGGAATATTCTGAAGATATTGAGTGGCTCTGTAATATGTGCATATATGGTATTTCATTTGCTCTTTGGTACAGTGCTTCAACATTGGTAGGTATCCCCATTTTGTAAATTTAGAGACTGAAACTTTGAATGCTTAACTCATTTGTCCAAGTAATCAGAAGATAAAAGCCAACCTGGGGACTAGATACCCATCAAGGTATCCTAACTGCAGTCACTCTTTTCACTATCTTATACTAAGCTATCAATCAGCATTGGAAAATAATTTTCTCATTAATGCTCCATAGGTTAAATACAACCCTGAGTAATGGTCAAAGAGAAAAAGGAAGGAAAAACACTATTAATGCAAAAACATTAAACAAAAACAAAAATAAAAGTCAAACAGTTATTGAGGGACATAAATTAATTTGCAAAATAAAACCCAAATACTCAATTTCAAATGTATCTATGCAATCATGCTAAAAGAACTCTGTAGATGCAAGATTCTTTTTTCAAGTATTCACACCTAATATCTCTCCTTTACATAGAACTTTTCAAACACATTTCTAACAGTATCTTTCTGAATTATCAGGATCGTTCTTGCTATTCTCATTTTATAGCTGAGGAAAATAAATTTCAGAGAAATTTTACAAAGCAAGGACATATTAGCAGATTTCTACAAGAACTAGCCTGATACTTTTGGTCCAAATGCAGAATTTTCTACCATACCTACTACTTTTCTGCAAATATAATCTACTTTTTTTTTTTTTTAAGAACAAGGTATCTCTCTCTCTTTCTTTCTTCTGTCTTCTTCAAGCTTCCAGGTAACACAGTTATACAATGTTAAATAGGCAAAAAGGCAAAGGAAAATCTAGTATCTATTTTTCTCCCCAAATGCTTTGAGAACTCTCACAATCCATTACAATTTGACAATGTTAGATTGGCTCCAATATACATTTGAGTGGATGTGAAAGAAATTGGTGCCCACCATCCCATCTCCCCAGTTTCTCACTATCCTAGTCATTATTTTTTGCAAAACTGTCTGCCTTCCGGCAATAAATCCTAAAGCAATTTCTCCCTGCCACCTTCCCTTTGGCTTACTGACATTGGGATTCTACTCCCTATTCTTACCACAGTAATCCTTCTTTTGAATAACCTGACTTTATAATCTTATAATCATGAGGACATTATATCACATTGCCCAAGTAGAAGCTAAACTTTAAGCGCAATTTCCCCCAACTACTTCCACAGACACAAGCTGAGTAACTATGGGCAAATCACTTAACACCTTTCAGTCTCATCTTCCTTATTTATGAAATTAAACATGAATAATAACATCCCAAGACTGTTGTGAGGATCAAACGAGGTAACATGTGTAAAGGGCTTTGGAAACCCCAAAGTACTTTATATGTAGCTATCAGTCTGTTGTTGTTGTTGTTATAGCAGCTGTGTCTCCTGGATGGGAAATCCAAATGGCTGCTCTGGAGCCTATTTCTCAGAGCACATTTTCTGAAACCAGAGACAATCAGCGAAGCTTCTGGGCTGGGCTTCTTCCTGAGAAGCCTGCCAATTTCACCTTTTCGCTTTTTAGTTGAAGGCTGGATCTAAGAGATGCTTTCCTGTGTGAAGCCTGGATGCCTCCGTGGTAGGAAATGCTTAAGTATTATCTGTGCCTTGGCTAAAATCTGCCATGTCTACAAGGTGTAACAACATGGCTGCATCTTCCCTTTCAGCATGGTGACCCACCTTGAAGGGAAAAGCATCACTGCGTAGCTATTTACTATTGGTCTCAGAAAGACAACCCCATTCCTCCTTTTCCTATTAGCTCCTCTGAAACTTTTATGATCCCATCATCCCACCCTATCTTTCCCTGAAGAGTACTGCCCTCAATCTTCCATATGATTCTGTTTCATCCCATTACCTAAATTTCCCCCCACTCACCCTGAGTTTACAAATATACCAAACAACTCAGTCCAAACCTTGATTTCATCTTCATGTTCTTCCTTTAACTCTTTTATTTCCTGCAGGTGTTTATCATGGATTTTCTTGACAGCTTTTTTCACTGCCTCATCTGTTATAGCTTCAACCTGAAAAAGTCAGACACACCCAGAGATAGATACAGAGAGACAGAGAGAGAGAAAGAAACAGCCACAGAGACAGAGACAAAGACAAAGAGAGAAAGAGAGGGGAGAGAGACAGAGATACAGAGAGTTGAAAGAGAGAAAACAGAGAGATACGGAGACACACACACACACACACACACACAGACAGAGACAGAGAGACAAAGACAGAGACAGAGCCAGAGAGAGACAGAGAGATGGGGATGAAAGAGGGAGAAGAGAGGAAGAAAAGGAAAGGGGGAGAGAGAGAAGAGAAATTCCATCTAAGAAAATCCATCAATTTATTCTGAGAGATGGCAAAGTCAGTTTGCCATTATCCTGGTGAATAGAGCAGCAAATCAGAATTTACTGACAGCTAGCTTAGAAAGCCATGTATCCATTTACTTGTGGACTCTACTCCCCCCTAGTGACCAACTGCACATAGCCTGCACCAGAGAGAGATGCCCTATGTTTTAGACTGTTACACATCAGGGGGCAATCAGTCTATTCTCAGTAGGAGCTCTTTGCAGGAAGATCGTGCTCAAGAAGAATGGAGGAGTTGTCCAGAGCTCAACCCTTCTCAGTATAAGGCTTTTGTATTGTTTTTGATGACAATTCCCAAAATATCATAAATCAAGGATTCATAGGTTTAGAACCCTGAAGATTAATAAACTCCCCCATTTTACACACTAAATCTCAAAGTGGCAAATTAGTCAAGTTCTCAGAGATTGAGAATAGTGTCAGAAATATGTGACTTTCTCTTCTATCATGATGGGTTCCAGGAAATAAAGATGATAAAAAAACTTTAAAATATTAATATTTAAATTAGTTAATAAAAATATTAATTAAATTAAATAATTTAAATATTAATCTAGTCCAAAACCTTTACTCCACAGTTAAAAAACCAAGACAAACCAAGGCTAAAATAGTCAATTCTGGCCCAAAGCCAAAAAGTGTCAGGATTAGGGTTCAATCCCAGTTCCTGCAGCTCCAAATCTAATTTTTTTTTTAATCACTCCATCATTCCACAACATCTCTACAATCCCTCAGTGAATCATTTGTGTAGCAACAAATTAATATAATTAGAATGGAAGGGAACATTTTTAGGAAGGATTTTGTATCTCCAGAATGGTAGACTGGAGTCACTGTTTTTTAAAGGTAATTGTCAAAGTCTGGGGGACTCCAAATTGCTTGTTATATAGCTCCAGGATTTCCAGCAGAATGAAGCACAGATCCATAGATACAAGGGGCAGGTTTGGAGGAGGAAGGGAAGTTTGCCAAAAAGAGGCTCTAGCAATATAGAACAGATGTGTCCCTTACCATATTTTTCTTGCATGCATATTGTCTGCATGCATGCATGCACAGTCACTAAAACATACATATACATACGAACATGCTATAATTTTTTTTAAAAAGACCTTTTCCAGAATTATATGGGATACTTTTGAACAGAACATAAGAGATAAGACCTCAATCTTGATGTAAGACTTTGTAAATAACAATTTTAATAGGTTTCAATATTTTACCTTTTCCCATACTTCATCCTGTGCTGCTTTAAGAAGTGCGTCCAGTTTATCAAAATGGATTTTGTCTTCATTTTGATGAATCTGAATTCCAATATCTGTATATTTGAATGAAAATCATAGTATCTAAAGATGGCCTTTTTGTATTATCTTTTGATCACCTTTGTCTGCACTCAGAACCTACTACAATGCTTTGCACATAGATAGTGCACAATAAATATTTGGCTGGGGAATAAATGGACAAAATCCAGTTATGACCCATTTTCACTTGAAGATAGTTTCTTGACAATCCATTTCAGAGATATAAATAAAAGACAACATAGTGTAATTTTTAAGTCAAGATTACCTGGGGTAAAGTGCTCCTTCTGACAAATGCTATGTGAATGGCTGAATTAATTACCCAATGTCCCAGTCAAATCTTCAAAACTACAAATTACACATAGCTGCTTATTTGCATGGCTGGAGGAAAATTTCATGTTGAGAATTCCCCCATATATACTTTTATGAGTTCAGTGCCTTCAGGTGTGGGGTGAAATAGAAAAGGAACTAGGAAAAGAAGGAAGAGAAGTACGCTTCCTCCTTTTCTTCCTCTTCTTCCTCCTCCTACTATTATTGCTTCATATTTGAGAATTAAGCACTTTCACATCAATGATCCTATCTTATATTCATAAAAACCCAATGAACATTTATTACACCCATTTTACAAGTACCTAAAACACAAAAAGTTCTAGTATTTGGGTAGTGTTGTGTCTGACTTTCTGTGACCCCTACTTGGGATTTTCTTCACAAAGATACTAGAGTGATTTGCCATTTCCTTCTCCAGCTCATTTTACAGGTGAGGAAATTGAGGTCATCAGGATTAGGTAACTTGCCTAGGGTCACACACCTAGTAAGTATGTGAAGTCAAGATAAATATTCCTGACTCTAAGCCCAGGGCTCTATCCATTGCATCACCCAGCTGCTCTCCTCCAATCCTAGGGAACCCTAAATCCAGAAGATTCAGGTACCTGGTTGAGATATGCCTACTCAGAACTAGCAATCTTCCCTAAGGTTGATCTACTTATAACATCCTCAAGGTCATATTTCCAGTCAGTTGGGAAAAAATTAGAAACTAGGATTGTTGCCTAGATTTTTTCCTTCTTACAGGCAAGATTGATGATTTTTAAAAATTCATTGCTTTCCACTATTGCCCCATAGATTAAGTGAAACTGTGGCAACTCAAAAGGAAGGCCCAGTTAAAGAGAAAGACCCCTCCCATACCTCTAATTCCTCACTTTTGCCTTTAACTCCTCCCAAATTAGTAGAGGCTATCATCCTATATCATTTCTATCTCCAAACCCTTTAGCCTTTTTGCCTTCTCCCTAGGCAAGTGAAGCTTGGTGGAGATGTCAACATTTAAAGGCTTGTCCCCTCTTTCTCTTCTGAGCCTTTTGATGAAGATTTAAGAAGATATGATATAAGTAAAACACTTATCCCAGAAACTTACACAAAGGCACATCTATGAACATCTATGAACAAGTATCACAAACATCACATTAGCAATATAGTAGTCATAAGTGGTTAAAGAGCTGGGTCTGGAGTCAGGAAGACTCATTTCCATGAGTTCAAATCTGTTCTCAGATACTCACTATCTGTGTTGCCCTAGATATGCCACTTGTCTCAGTACTGGTGTCCCACCCAATGATAGTTGGCTAGCAGATGATATTGAATGGTGGACCTCTTTACTATAGAGGTTGCTTCCCTGGATGATGATTGTGGGGGCTGGTTGGAAACTAGGCTGATGTTCATGTTCATTTGCTTAGGACAATATTCATTCATTCATTCAGTCAGCATTAGTGCTTCTGTTCCAGGGACTCAGATACAAAAAAAAGAGCAAAAGACAGCCTGAAGACACTCATAATTTAATACGGGACATAAAAGCAAAAACTCCAACAATACACAGAGAAGCTGCATACAGAATGAATAGGAAGTAAATAAGAGAGAAAAGGCACTATCATTGAGGGGTTGGGAAAAGTTGCCAATAAAAAAAAATAGGATTTTAATTAGGACTGAAAGGAGCTAAGAAGTGAAAAAAGAGAGAAGTAACTTTCATTGAGGAGTTGGGAAAAGTTGTCAATAAAAGATAGGATTCTAATCAGGACTGAAAGGAGCTAGGGAAGCCAGTAGGCAGAGATGAGGAGAGAGCATTCCAGGCATGAGGAGCTGTCAGAGAAAATTACCAAGCTGAGAGACGGAGAGTCCTGTTACATGGAACAGCCAAGAGGCCAGTATCATTGGATCAAAGAGTTCTTGGCAGGGACAAGATCTAAGACCAGACAGGAGGCCAGAGGATGAGGGTTCTGAGCCCCAGAGCATTTTATATTTGATTTTGGAGGTGATAGGCTACTGGAGTTTATTGCATAAGGTGATGACATAATCAGACCTGCTCTTTAGGAAAATTACTTTGATGGTTGAATGGATGATGAATTAGAATGGGGAAACACTTAAGGCAAGTAGACCCTCAGCAGGTTATGGCAATGATCTAGGTATGAAGTGATGATGATTTTGCACCCGGGTGATGGCAGTGTCACAGGAGAGAATGAGGCTTATTCAAGAGATGTTACAAAGACAAAATTGACAGGTCTTGGCAACAGCTCAGAAATAAAAGGTAAGAGATAGTAACAAATATAAAATGACTCCTAGGTTGTGAGCCTGAGGGACTGGGATGGTGTTCACAGAATCTTTTGAGTTGGGAGGGACCTCAGTAGTCTGTTTCTTTTCAACTTTCATTCATTGCTCCTAATTTTGTTTTTTTGTGACCAAATAGAAGAAATCTAATTTTTCTTCTGACTTAGTGATACTTCCTCTTCTAAGTCTTTTCTTTCCCACATCAGACATTCCCAGAGTGAAAATTGAATGACTAAATATTGATTGGGAAGACACATGATCAAAAATTTGAAACGAAAGTTTATTTTATAGCATATAGTGAAGATGATGGTATGCAGATCCCAAATTTAACATTAAAGATATTCTAATCTTTTAGATTACTATTAACATTATAAGTAATTGATTCCTTTTCTCTCTTTGGGGAGCACATAAAATGGAACACACACATTAGCTACGTGAGACTTTGAAATACTGAGCACTGCATTGAAATAACCTGCAAAATATCAAAAGAATAAATCAAGTTATGCTCATCTTACCCTGTCATACATACAATTCTGTCTGGATTCACCCATTTTGTATTTGAATTAACATTTTGGGTTCCCCAAAGGGCATCTGCTATCCTGAATTTCAGGGACAATCTTGTGAATGACTACTCTTAAAATTATAGTTCATAAGTCCCCATTGATGGGCTTCCCATGAGCAATTAGTCAGTAGACTCAATTAACTCTTGGAAAAGATATTTACTCAACAAAGCATTTGTCCCCTTCATACTCTCCCACATATAAAGCATATTCTCCCACAATGAACCCTGGGATGAATAGGAGAGTAGGCACAAATTTAAAGTGCAATTGCAATAGGCATATGTGTAGGGGAACTTTATGGCCAAGACAACCCATAACTCCAAACCTTGAAGTCCTTCTTTCTAGAGTCTTCATGAAATTCATTGGCAATTGGGGCATCATGCCAGTGACAAAGACTGGCTCTGTATAGTACACAGGATTTTCAATTGGACAGGTCAATTTACTTCCAGGTTAGACTGGGCAAATTACTTGGCCAATAAGTTGACTTAGAAAGTGTGGCATCTGTACTGAAAAAGGCTTTTATCTGCTGCACTCTCTGATGTGGAGCTATCTATCTATCTATATAGAGAGATATATATTTATCTCTCTCTCTCTCTCTCTCTCTCTCTCTCTCTCTCTCTCTATATATATATATATATATATATATATATATATATATACTCTAGCACCTTCAGTCTCAAGACAGTTGGGATTTACTCTGCTATTTCAGCTGGGAAGTTAGTGTTCCTATCAGCTGAATATGAAAGTCATTGCTATCTGACTGCCACAAGATCTTGACTAACAATCATAGAACTCTTCATATTGAACAATTCTTCATGGTTTAGAACTAGATTCCCTAAGTGAGGGGACCTCATACTAACTTAATGGTGACCAAAATTCTTACTGGATCTTATGCAAATACTTGGAGATACAGGTAGTGAGTTGGTAGTGAGTTTCTAGAACAGGTTTATTGTCTCTATTTTTTCTTTTTCTTGTTTCTACTTTACTTTTTTTCTTATCTCATACTTTTCATATACAATTTAGTTACTCAATGGAATTATTCAAGACTTCAGAATCCCTTCCAAGGAGAGGAATCTTTTATTTACATTCAAAGATCTTACCCTCATACTTCATTGTCTATATCTTTTCCTCTTAAAGCAGCAATTCTCAAAATGTGCTAGTGAGTCTCTAAAATCCTTTAAAGGTGGAGGTATGGAAAAGTGAGATCAAAGCTATTTTCAAAATAGTAATAATATAATTTCTATGTTATAGAAAATTCTGTGTTATGGAGAATTTGCATAAGGCAAGTGCTCACATAGAAGTCAGAAGCAGCACAAGGACACTCAAGGTTTTTCTGAAGAATTTTAGTATCAATTGTGAGACATGGGAGATGCTGGCACAGTAATTTTTGACATAGCAAATATTAACAGATATGTCACATTAACAAATGCTCTTTAGCGGAGGAGGTCTGTAATAATTTTTAAAGACTGTAATAAGATCATGACACCAAAAAATCTGAGGATACCTGATTTATACCTTCAATTTTGTTTCAATCTAAAAAAAGGCATAGCCTTACACAGGGACAAAGAAATACTGTTTTTGAAGTAGAAAGTCAAATCGGGTCAGTAATCAGTTAATTATTCATATTCCATTGACTCTAGAAAGTTTAAAACCTTTTGACAACTGACAAAAGTTTCTTTTTGAAAAGTTTTTTGAAATATTCTTTTGAAAACTAACAAAATTCCATTTTAAAAGGTATTTCACTGTAATCTTGTATTTTTGTTCCTATACTATTTTTTTTGTGTTAGTATAATAATCTGAAGAATATTTTCCATTGAATTTTAACTCATATTCCTGCTTGCAAGTTTCCCAAGAGAACTGGGATCTCTTGTATGCCTCTTTATCTGTGGATAGTGGGAATGAGTTTATACGGTATTATGGACTGGCCAGACCGTATTTGGAAATCAGCCTTTGATGGTATTTGACTTCCTGGAGTCACTGCTTACTCAGCCACATGTGTGAGAATATCAGTCTGAGGGTTTAATCACTTTCCTTAGGAACAAAATGAGACCTATATAATGTCATTTTCAATAGTTTAAAAAAAAAAAAAAGGTTTACTTTGCCACAGCAAGAGGAGGATATTAAACAAGGATAGGCCTTCAGAGCACCTCAAGTTGATTCAGATGTGCAAAGTTCCTCTGCCTGAGCTGTCAACCATTTCAGAGAAGAGTATGAGATGCCTCATGTTTGTTTTGTAGCTCTGAAATGAGTATGATGTCAATGGTGTGAACCTTTATTCCCCTGAGTCAACTAACTCTCAAGGATAGTCTTCATACTTTGGGGTAAAAACTAGACTAAGCTGTATGGGAAAAGGATTGGATAAACAGTCTCTACCACGACTGCTAGCAAAGAAATGAAACTACATCTAGGTATATTAAGTGTTATTATAAGGGCAATAACAATAAACAAAAAAGTTCAAAGGAGCATTTGGGATTACTGTAGGTTACCATTTTATAAGGCTCAAACTCAGCCTGGTATGTCTTTCTGATAGGAAAACTGGGGATGAAGAAACAAAGAAAGGAATTTGTAATTATATTCCCTACATGAATTATCAAGGGGATCAGGGAATATTTCACAAAAGAGATGACATTTGAGCTGGCTCAAAAAGATGGCTAGGATTTTAAAGGATAAGAATGGGAAAGGGGACATTTAAAGTTATGGTGGAAGGCACAAGGCCTTAGGAGAGCACTGAGCCCAGTGCCTGGTCCACAGTAAGCACTAAATAAATGTTTACTGAATGACTGGGAGATTGTCATTTGATGCCATGATGAGAGTAATTTGAAAGGTAAAGTCCTACAAAGAAGATACATTAACTTTGAATCAGAATTTGGGTTCTAATTCTGGTTCTATCATTTATTTTATGTGAGCTTGGGCAGCTAAGTCATTCAACTTCTCAGGGTCTCAGTTCCACATGTGCAAAATGAGAGAGACAGACTAGATGGTTTCTAAAATTCCAAATCTACTTCTATGATCCTCTGCTCTGATGTGGCTACACTATAAGGCATACAAAGCACAGAAAGAGAAATAACTTATAGCACATTTGATGGCTACAGAGCACTATATTATATGTGACAAAGGCAAAGCAAATATCCCTGTTTTGCAAATGAAGAAATGGAGATTCAGAGAGGTCAGCTAATGAAAAGCAGAATTTTGACTCAAATTCTGGTCTGCTGATCTCGTCTGGTGTTTTTGTTTTCCTACTGTAAGATAAAGTTGAAACCAAATTATGCTCTGAATATTAAAAGTGTAATGACCACTAATTGTGAAATATTCTACACACCTCCTACTAGACATGATCATAAACTTGATGCAGAACAAGACATTTTTTTTTTTTGGATATGGACAGTGAAGAAATGTTTATACAATAAAGTTTGTTTCATAAAGGTTTGCTTTTTCCTTTCCTTTTTTTCCTTTCCAATAATGTTAGGGAGAAGTAGGAAGAGAAAAAATTAAAATGCTTGACAATGAAAAAATATATTTAAAAAATCCCAACAGATTATGAAGGGCTTCAAAGTCACATGAAAGATTTTGGATTAGGCTCCAACAGCAGTAGATTCCACCAACTGAAGATTTTGGAGCAGGTAAATATTTTCAGAACTTTTGCAGTGTTGAGGTTTTAGAGACCAAAGAATTGAGTATGAATCTTGGCTATGCTCCTTTGATTAAGCAATTCACCCATCTGAGTCTCACTGTTTTCATGTGTAAATAACACAGGGGATAGACTAGATGTTCTCTGAACTCTAAATAAATTATCCTATGAACTGAAGAAAGGCAACTACTGAAGCTATGAAAGTAGATGCCATCAGCACAGAACAGAGAAGTCAGTTGAAGAAAGGAACACAGGAAATATCTAGATATAGCAAGTGAATGTACATATATAGTGTAGCATGAACAATGCATACTTGTGGATCAATTTAAAAAAAGCAACAAAGGAGACAAATTCTCTTCCAGAAGTCACATTAGTTCTTTCTTTAAGTGGAAATCCACTCCTTTACCTAGCTCAGTTACTTAGACACCCTAAAAAAAGTATTTTTTATATTATATGGTTGTGATGAAGGGAGCCCTGAAACTCCTGCTCTCTCTCTCACTTTGGGGGAAATGGTTGAGAAACTGCACAAACCCTTGGCAAAGCTCTTCCCTGAGAGACCTGCCCTAGGAAATCAAGATAAAGTGCTTTCAGTCTGTTTATCTTGGTGGGACTAGTTGAGTCCAGGACCACTCTTACTTAGCCCGACCTGAAGATCTGGATTTAACCTCTATTGAGTTGGAGATTAGTCCAGGGACACTCATTCAAATGGAACATTTCTATTCAATTCTAAAAATGTCTGATTTCCATTGACCCCCAGCTTCTAGGCTAAGCTTCAATTATAAAAAGGGGCAAGTGGGTTCAATTCCTTGTAGAGAGCCCTAAAGCAGGAATCATGCCAGGCCAAGGGACCTCCCTTGGCTAGCTGCCTGAGAGGGACTCTCTGCTGGTGAGAGGACATTCTCTTTGTCTCTTTCACACATTTCCCTAACAGGACTATATCTATCTTCACCTCTCTGTCAGGATTTCTCTGCTAGAAACTTTCTCTCTTTCTCTGCCAGGATGACTCTGCTAGACCTTTATTTCTTGTCGGGACCTTGCCACTAAGGAAGTCAGCCTGCAAAAGCTGACTTCAATAAACTTTTTTGCCAGTCTACCTTTTTAGGTTAGTAAATTCATTTATGAAGGACCTGCACCGACCAGAAGGGGTTCCCACAACTTTCTGCTCTGCCGCAAACTTCATCATTTTTGGTTCCCTGACCTGGAATCGAGGGGACCCGAACCTCATCAGTTGAAAGATCTTAATAGATATTATGGTATAATAAGCCTTGTTCCTGTGACGTAAAATTCTTGCTTCTGATGCATGATGGCTGTGTAAATCTGTGCAATTCACTTAACCTCTCAAAAGCTTGAAGCATACTCTCTCAAGACCACAAATTAAAATTGCCAATCTGCAGTACTAGAGAGTTTATACCCTGGGAATTCTCTATACTGGTGAAATCATAGATCTGAACTAAAAAAAGGTTGGAAGACACACAAGTGGATGATCATTTAACTTTAATTAACAAACATAAAAACAGATAAGACAGTAAGGTGACAGAAAGACTTAGATCTGTCACTACAAAATATTAGTGCAACTAGAGATCATAAACTTACTTACCTAGTATATCCTTGTGAGTATAAAACCTTGTCTTAAATGGTTTGTATTCTTGGATCTGTTCAAAAGCTTCTCCAGTAGGTGGTGGTGGTATTATTTTATTACATACTGCACAGCAAACAAAGTTTTCGAGATTTGGATTCCGAATCATGGTTGAATTTAAGACAATATTTGCAATGTAGAGTGGCTAAAATTGTCATACTAATATTAGGAAAAGCAGCAGTAAGGATTTTGAAGGATAATGATCTTTTTGGCAGACTAGAGTGGTTTACTGTTTCAAAGTGAAGTCTGGAGAATGGCTTGAAGATTAAATCATTCACCATTATGAATTAGAGGAATCTTTACAAATAAAAAACATTGGGACAACCAAAGGACCTTCCTGCATGGAGATGAAAAGGTGGCTTTACTGAACATTGACCTTCAGACTAGAAGTTATAAACTGTCAACTTACTTAGCAACTGTTGCCAGGGTCAACCTTTGCTCACAAAAGTGTCTAGAAATGACAAAAGAGATTACTATGGAGTACTACAAAATTTTCCAGATGTTTTGCTTTGAGGTATTTGAATAAGACTTCAGGCAGTACATCAGATTGTGTATGAATGAAAGGCTTGGTAATGTAGCAATAAAACTAAAGTTTGGGAAATGACACTACAATTTAGAGGGAAAATGAAGTCAGCTCCTTAAATAATCCTGTCTGGTTTCCTAGGCTATATAATTAATAAATCTGCAAACTTCCAAAATAGTTGATATAAAAAGTGACTTGACACTCAATGTTTTTATCTTTCTTTCCTTCTCTGTTCCTCTCTCTTCTTTCTACTTCTTTGCTTTTTCTTTTCATTTGGTTTAAGACTTTCTCCCTTTCCCTTCTTCTCTTTTGTCTTATCTATATGTATTAGATAGGATGAAAACACAGAGCCACTAAATGCCAAAATTGGTGCTCTTATTATTCTCACCTTTTTTCTTGTATTTGGATTTTTATTGATTAATCGTTTAAAATATATCCTGAATTCCTCATCTTTAGAATAAGAGTGTAGGACTAGAACAAAATTCTTAAGCTTTTTTTTTTTTTTTTTTTTTTTTACATTATAGACCTCCTTTGACAGAAATGTTTTTAAGTGAATAAAATAAAATGAACAGGATTGAAAAAGAAACTAATCTTACTGAAAGATAATCATAACAGTATTAAAAACAAACAAACAAAAAAACAAGTTCAGAGATACCAGATCAAGAACCTGAAGATTGGATAATCTTTGACAATCCTCTTCAGGTGTAATGCTACAGTAATTCTCCTCACTTAGGTTTTTCCATCTTAGTTATCCTTTAGGATCAAGAAGAAATGAGCAAATTCTTCTCAATTTTAGAGATAAAAGGATCTTTTAGAGATTTGCCCAATCCTCTTTTTTTTGCACAGATAAGGAAAATCAGCCTTGAAGGTTGATTTTGCAGATAGTCTTCAAGGTCCTTCCCATCTCTAACAATGTATGATTCAAAAATCCAAGGTCATGACAGGAATTTCAGCTCAGAATGTAGTATGGAGGAAATTTCATTTGGAGAATCATATCTCACACAGAACTATTATTTGTGAAGAGCTACCCCCAACTCTCTATCCCAAGTAAATTTTTTTTAAGGCAAATATTTATTGAATACTCAAACATAAAGGCCATTTTTAATTCATCCAACTAATTAAACTACTTAATTAAACTAATTAACTACTTACACTAATTAAACTAATTAAAAACTTAAAACTTTGCTTGAAAATTCAAACTTTTAAAAATGGACAATAAATTTTTTTTTAAGACGTTAAGCTCTACCAGGTGTATTGATGGATAATCATGTATATCTATTTTATGTCACCTTATTTATAAACATACTTCAATTGCTGCACACCATTCCTTTTCCTGCTTTTACAACCTTTTTCACTTTCCTAAGAAATCCCTAGTTTCTTCTGATGCCCAGCTTCTTAAACTGTGGTTCACAATCCCATATGGGAGTAATTGAATGTGGAGGTTGTGAAATTTTGATTATCCCTAAATGTTTGATGTGTATAATTATTTTATATGCCTATATACCTGGGGTCATGTAAAATTTTCTCAGACAAAAAGATGTTGTGAATAGAAAAAGTTTAAAAAAGTATGCTTTAAAGCATAATAAATACCTCTTAGACAAAAAACCCTTTTCTAAAGCACACCCTCTTCTCCCATTTATGTCTTCCTTTTAAAACTTAAAAAAACAATAGCTTTTTATTTTCAAAATATATAAAAAATAGTTTAACATTCATCCTTCCAAAATCTTGTATTTCTAATTTTTTCTCCCTCATTCCACTCCTTCCCATAGACAGCAAGCAATCCAATATACATTAAACATGTGCAATTTTTCTACTTCTATAATTATCATCACACACATACACACACACACACACACACACAAAATCAGATCAAAAAGGAAAAAAAAAAGTGAGAAAGCTAACAAACAATAACAAAAAAGATGAAAATATTTTATTGTGATCCACATTCTGTCCCCAAAACCCTCTCTCTGGATGCACATGATTCTCTCCATCACAAGTCTATTAGAAGTGGCCTGAATCACTTCACTGTTGAAAAAGCCAAGTCCATCACAGTTGATCATCACATCTTGTTATTATCATGTATAATGATCTCCTGGTTCTGCTCATTTCATTTGGCATCAGTTCATGTAAGTCTCTCCAGACCTCTCCTGTTGGTCGGTTCTTACAGAACAATAATATTCCATAACATTCATATACCATAATTTATTCAGCCATTCTCCAATTGATGGGCATCTATTCAGTTTCCAGTCCCTAGCCACTACAAACAGGGCTGTTACAAACATTTTTGCACATACAGGTCCCTTTTCCCTTCTTTATGATATCTTTGGGATACAGACCCAATAGACACTGCTGGATCAAAGGGTCAAAGGGTATGGCTCAGTTTGATAGTTCTTTGGGCACAGTTCTAAACTGCTTTCCAGAATGGTTGGATCAGTTCACAACTCCACCCACAATGCATTAGTGTCCCAGTTTTCCCACATACTTCCAACATTTATAATTATTTTTTCTATCAGCTTAGCCAATCTAAGAGGTGTGTAGTGGTACCTCAGAGTTGTCTTAATTTGCATTTCTCTGATCAATAGTGATAGAAAGTAAAGCTACTTTCTATTCACTTATTTGTATTCTCTCCTTCCCCTTCTGTTTGCTGCTGAATCTGTTGAATTAAATCTAAAAACGTCTGTCCTTTCTTTCTATACTTGCTCTGCTTCAGCTTGCCATGTAACTGCTTTTTTTCTCTACATCAAAAATATTAATGGTATAGAATTTGTATCTAATAGAGAGCAGAGCAATAATTAAACTACAATATATAAAATACGAGGCCTATTGTTCTATGGCACTAATGGACACAGATCAGTCTATATCACAGAACTAAACTACATTCACTCAATAGGCACTTATTAAGTGCCTACCATGTGCCAGACACTGTACTGAAAGCTAAGGATACAAAGAAAGACAAATATATTGTCTGCTTTCAAGCAACTCACAATCTAAGGGGAGACAATTTGCAAACAACTATATAACAAATAAACAACAGAAAAGAGAAACCTCATGGGGAAGGCCCTGGCAACAAAGGGAAAGATGTGGTGTGATTTTTAGATATGGATTATTTATTTTACTATATTTTAACAGCAGAAGTTATTTTAGTAAAATGCTTTCTTGGTTTTTACTTTCCTAATTGCCAGTATTATCAAAAAACATTTTAGTAAGCATCTCGTATGTGCCAGGCACTGTATTAAGAACCGTGTTAAGACAAAGAAAATTAAAAAGCAATTGCTGCTTTCAAGAAGCTTGTAGTCTCTAATGGCTAAGACCTTGTTTACTTTAGTTCCTCATCTGCAAAGTGAACTTGAGAAGGAAATGGCAAATCACTTCAGTGTCTTTGCCAAGAAAACCTCAAAAGAGGTCATGAAGAGCTGGATACAACTGAAAAATGACTAAAAAATGGATTTCTGTAATTACCAGACTATGTTTTTAATTAGTTTTGAAGAAACTAAAAATCTCAAGTGTTGAGAGTGAATTAAGACTCAAATGACTTTTTGGGTTTCTATCAATAAGACACTCCATCTCTTGGTTCAGCATTTTGACTATCCCTTATTCCAGAAATTCTCCTTCTCCACAGTTTTCTACCTATTGGCTTCCCTAGCTTTAAGTCCCAACTAAAATCCCATCTCCTACAGGAAAACTTTTTCAACTCCTCTTTAATTCTAGTGTCTTCTCTCTCTTAACTATCCTATTTATCCTGTGAATAGCATGTTGGTACACATTTGTTTGTGGTTTCCATGAGACTGTGAGCTTCTTGAGATAGGAACTGTCTTTGGCCTCTTTTTGTATCCCCAGAATTAATTAGCAGGGTACCAGGCACATGGTAGGTTTTTAATAGATGTCCATGGATTGATACTGACAGATTTACTACCAGCCCTGGAAGGTCTAGAAAGCAAAAGTTTACCTAAGGACTTTCACATATTTCACTCCCTAAGCCACTAGGTACTCATTCCTAAAACAATAAACTTCGTTGTTTTTTGGATTATTCCTACCTTACTCCAACCTCCTCAAAGTAACTTAAAGCACTAGATAATCTTAGAACAACAATAACAAAAAGGGATGGGGCCAATTGAAGGGGGGCACACATTCAGAAAGTTAATTTTCAGCAGTAGGAATTCCACACTAATGAAATCTCAAAGTCTCACCTGTGCAATTGTAATTAGAATAAAAAATAATAACTAACACGTTAAGATTTACAAATGACTTTACAAATATTATCTAATTTTATTCTCACAACAACACTGGAAGGTACATATTATTATCCCCATTTTATGGATGAGGATACTGAGGGAGATACCAGCTAAGTGACTTGTCTAGGGACACACACCTAGGAAGTGACCAAAGTTGGATCTGAACCTTGGCTCTTGCAAAGTTTGATCCAGTGTACCACTTAGCTATCTATGTTTTGGCTGGAAATTTACAGACTCCTCCCTGCTTTTTTTGTGATGATTAGCAGATTCTCTAGAAGGGAGCAGCTCTGGTACACCTTTGCTTGCTGAAACATCTACAAAACCCATTTGTAACATGGTCATAATTTAAATGAAGGGCAGGAAGATGGCCCATACTTATCTGAATAGGTTTGTGATTTTTTAAAAAAGGTTTTAAGATTTGTTTTTTCACAACCTCAATTTTACTTGCACAATCTCCTCCCCCTCCCAAACTTTCTTAACTAATGGTATCTTCTGGCTATGTAGAACAGGAACTATTTTGTACATAGCATGGGACCCAAATAGCCATCACTACAGTCTCTTCCTGATTTATTGAGAATACCAACCAAAGGCAACCACTTTTACTTTACTTTTATTATACAGTTCAATGGAGATGATTAGCATTCTTATAGAACTTTGCAAGAGACTTTGCTAGGAGGAAAAAATTGAACCTTTTTATGTATGTGTAAAAGGAAGAAGCTGCAGCTGTGAAAGGCAGAATTTAATACCAAATGCCAAACTGTTTCATTCTTTCCATATTAACATAATGCAGGATAATAAACATGATACCTGGTATAATAGTCTTTCATCTGAAGATCGCAGAGCCCTTAATACAGCTGTCTCTAATAATCAGCACTATTAATCCCATTTAGATGTTTTTCTCCTCATATATCTGGCTCCCCCACTGTCAATAGCTTCATAGAGGTCCTTTTTATTCTCTTGAGTTGCATGTAGGTAACCAATGTAAGCCACGCAAAGTGTAAGTGTTATCAATCCAAAAGCCATAACAGGTTTGTTCTGTTAAAGAAAAAAAAAGGCATAAATGTTATTAAGGATATTAATTTTGAGTGCTTTTGGTATCTTGCATCATTCCTCTTAGCATGCATATTATCAGGTTTAGATTTGGCATTAGAGTCTTTTGTATCATTAACACTGATAACTTTTCACTGTCAGCTTGATTATCTAGGGGCACCCTGTCCGTCTGGGGATTAGCGAGGACCTCAGACCCTTTGCACTTGCTAAGAAGTGCACTGGCACTGAGCAGTACAAGGCAGAATGGGGGCCACAGCAAGAGTCAGGCAGCCTCAGTTTCTGACGTGCCTCTGGGACTTATTTTACAGATGTAACCATCCAATGCCTTGCTGGGTCTCCAAAAGAGAAAAATACCTTTCTCCTAAAGGGAGAGGCCTGGACCAGGGGGTTCCCAAGATTCTTTTCCAGCTCTGCAACTCTAAAAGGTACACTCATTCATGTTTCAATAGGAGTGGAGGTGAGTGTACATGTCACTGTCCCCATGGGGCACCTCTTCCCCTTTAATAAGAAAAACTGAGAGTTGGCTGTCCTTGAAAAAAGCCTTCAGTTCAACAACCATTTGTTAGTCATCTACTATGTACATGGGAGTGCAGTGGATAAATCTGGGTTTAGAGTCAGGAAGACTATTCAAGTCCTTCCGTGATACATATTAGCTGTGCGACCCTGGACAAGTCACTTTAAAATTTCCAGTTGCAGAGTAAGTGTCAATCTGTTAGTAGAGGAAACTTGCTCATTAGGAATGTGCTATATCAATGAAGTTACTGCCTAATGGTCTCTGCCTTCATGAAGTTTCCAGTCTAATAAAGGGATAGAACAGGCAAAAATAATTATAGAGCTGAAGTTATTTATGTGAGTGAGGATTTTTAACTTAAGTTTTTTATTTGAATATTTCATTGTAGATATCTAAAAAATTCTCACAGTACCCAGAATTGAATACAATAATACACACATAGCAGACACTTCATAGATATATTTGGAACATCAACAGTAAATTACTGATGTAACTTCATTTACAGCAGGGAAAATGGAGGAAATATTGAGAGGTGTGGCAATAGGTTTCAGGGTCCTACAAATTCTGGAGATCAGAAAGTTGTCCAAGACTCCAAACCTTCTTCTTGGTCTATATATTGTATTATGATCCCTCAATTTCAAAATACCTTTAGCATTTGGGCAAAAAAAAAAAAAAATCCTATTATGTCAATATAGCATTGATAGAAGGTAATGGATAAAGAAAGGATTCAAGTAATTTATATTCCTTATATTTTTCATCCAAATTTGTTACATTATGAATTATTTACATTTCATTAACATAATGAAAAAGAAACATTTTCCCTAAAATAAAAATAAACAATCAGTATTCAAGAACCTGTATTTGTTATTCCTGATTTTCTTTTGAGTATTTCTCTACAAAATGAGAAACACATTCCTTCAAAATCATCTTTCATACTATCTAGACCCAGAGACTGGATTATAGGATTTGACCTAATTGACTTTCAAATATTCCAAGTACTGAAAATTAAATAACCAAAATAATAATAATTATTTTTTCTAGAGTAATACAAACTCTTAAGGAGTAAATGAAGTTCATAACCTTAGTATAACTGTAAATTTCTATATAGTTGTAGTGAGAAAAGATCAAATTTAAATCCTGCCTTAGATTTAATCATTATTAATCTTTTAACCTCTCAGTTTCAGTTTCCTTATTTTTAAAATAGGTATAATTATAGCACCTATCTAACAAAGTGGTGATGATAAAGAGGTAACATATCTAAGCTCTTGGCAAACCTTAAAAAAATGTATAGCTAGCAATTACTATTTTTACAATATAAATGTGAGCTAACATTCATGCATAAGATATGTTAAGTGTTTCTTAAAACAGCAGAATAGCAGAGTTGGAATTTAATAGATCTTTTAGTTCAACCTGAAATAGCAATGTCTTTTAATCATTCCTGATACATGGTCATCCAACACCCACTTTAAGATGTCAAGTGACAGGGAATTTAGTGCTCCCCAAAGTATACCACTGTTTTTTGTTTTATTTATTTTTTTTATACAGCTCTTATGCTAGAAACTTTGTCCTTATGTTGAGCTAAAATCTCATTAACTTTCTTCTGACCGATGAACCTAGTTGGTTCTTTGATGTCAGTGTCTCAGGACTACTGAAATAATAAATATGCCTAAACTACTAGAAGAGAATGTATAGGAGGTAAAAATTGCAATGATCTGAGATTCCTTTAAATCTATATAATGTAAGTTAAGTAATGCAAGTAACACAAGCTAATTTTTCCTAATGAATGACCTGATCTAATATGGTGAATACAACTTGCTAGTATTAAATTAGAAACTTCAGGAAGCATCATTAGGTTATTATTTACAGTATGAGAACATTCCTAGTAAAGAATAGTCATTAACTGAAAAGATCAACAAGTTATCTCTTTGGCCCCTCATTCCCAAAGTTCTAAGCCACAACAAAATTTTTAAATGGCAGGGAAAAGAAAATTATTTTTTTAAAGGTTGAAGAATTAAACATTATATTCTATTATGCTCTCAAAGAATTATAAATATATTTAGTTCATTTTAATATAATAAGAGTTAAAATTTTTTCTTTTATTTTCTGGAACCTATTATTCACACATATACAAAGCCTTACCCACATTACCCAATGAGAAAACAAAGGACATGGGGAAATATAAGGCCTTTCTATTTCCCAAGATTAAGTTAGAATAAATATATATACTTCTTACAGGTTTAATGAAAAGTTCTGGATTCACAGCTCGAAATAAGGTGGTTGTGCGGGCCCCCCTGAGCCCTGGAATTCGATAGTCTTTCTCTTTGAGTGGTTCATTTTTAAAGGTTGGGGGTTCAGGTGCTGAAGACATCTTGATTAAAGATGATTTATTACCTAAAGACAAAATAAAAGATATTTTTCCTTCATAACTGTTTTCTTGTTTAACTGTTTTTTAACTCTTTTGAAATTATTTTATTATATTTTTGCTTTAACTCTATGGTATAGTCTTAGTTTCAATTATTCTTAAAATCACATTCCACATACAGTATATAATGTCATATATTTTTAAAATGAGGCTTTAATAAATTATTTTGTTAATTATTCTCCACAATCAATAGAATCTGGAGAAGTAAAGTAACTGTAGGTTACAAGGCCAAATAACTTAAGTCACATTTAATCTTTTTATTCTTCAGACATGCTAAACATATATACTGATCAGTATATTAAGTGCCATCTTCCCAAAATCTTCTTCCATCTACCTTCCAAGTTTCTCACACACATTCCCATAACCCCATTCCTTGAGAAAAGCATTTTTTTCTTTAACATCCATTCTCATGCTCACTCATCCCAAATTGCATGGGGCTCACTATTTCTCCTGTCTCCCCAATCTTCTACCTAGGAGTCACTCCCATTGGACCCCCTAAGTGAGCATGATCTTTCTTTTGCTTTAATTTAACTACTGGATTCTTTCCATTTTTTTCCTCATTTGCATGTTTACTACCTCTCTGCTGCTGCATACCTTTCAAGCTGCTCTGACTTCCACACTGGTGCACACATCTATTTATATGTCTTGAATCTCTGCTTCACTATCAACACTTGTGAAGCTTTGATTTCCCTTCTAGTATTTTTTGGCCAAGATAAACTTTCCATTCCTGCCATCTAGTGGCAAAACAAAACCAAAAAACTAGAAACCTTTACAAAGAAAACTTTTAGGAGTGTTTTGTTTTTTAAGCTGAAATTTCATTTCATTTCACTGTACAGAAAAATTTATGAAATAATTCTTAAAGCTTCATCCTTATATCCTACAGATATTTCTTATGAAGTCGCTTACAGCAAATACTATATTCATTTAATCTTCTATTTTTTACAGACTTCACAGGCAATAATCACACACTTTAATGAAGAGCAAATTCATTCACATTTCTGTTGTTTTTTTTAAATAGCTTGTATTGCACAGGTCACTAAATATTCATCTATGCCACTTAATTGTGCAAATACCTCATCAGGAACATCTGTCTGAGTAGAAAGAAAACGCCAGGCTTTTCACACTTGATCATGCTCATCATCACTTTCAGGTTCTATTTTTACATCGGTAAGCACTCTTTCAATAATTTCTCTGTCCTTTGTCTTTTGAGAAACAATTAAATTGTTATCTGTTATCAAAATCAAATTGGTCTGGGACACCAATGGCAGTGGCTATTGAGTGCCATATTTTTTTCAAATTCTACATTTGGTTTGTGATCTTCTTTCACATCCACATCAGATGACTCCATTGGGATGATACCAGTTTTCTGCCAGCATTTCACTACTGTAGATGGCTCCACAGACTACTAGATTTCAGCAGTCATGTCAATGGCTTGTTTCATATTTTCTCATTTTTATTCTCATTTTTGTCCTGGTCAACCAGACTGAGAAAAAGTTGTTTCAGTAGTTGGCTTCTGTAGTGAGCTTTCACAGTGTATATTATGCCCCAATCCAAAGGCTGCAAAATGGCTGTGTGGTTCATTGATAGAAATTCGGATATGTTCTAAATATGGAACTGTGTTGTGGGCAGAGCAACTGTCAATTAATATGAGGATATTGCATTTTGCTCCTTTCATCCTCACATCAATCTTTATCAGCCACTCATTAAGTAAATCCTGTGTCATCTGAGCATGTGTATTGGCTTGGAAATCACATGGGAGCAAATGGACATTTCTAAAGCAATGTGGCTTGGCTGACTTGCCAACGATGAGAGGTCTCATTTTTTCTGTCCCTAATGCATTGCAACAGAAAAGAGCTGTCAATCTTTGTTTGCCTCCTTTACAAATGTTACCTTTGGCTGAGAGTATATGATGAGGCAGCAATTGATCAACCATCTGTTTTATCAGCATTAAAGACATCATCAAGGATGTAGTCAGCAATAAGCTTTTTAATTTCTCCTGCATGTAAGTCACTTATTTTCTCCATGGGAGCAGTATTCTCTTCATTACAAACTACTTTTGAAACAATTCCATACTGTGCACAAAATCTGTTCAGCTAGCCTATGCTTGCTTGGAAGTCATCATGATCAAGAAGGCTGGCAAAGCCCGGGGCCTTCTGCTGCACAAGTGGATCACTAATTGGACATTCCTTGTTCTCATATCTTGATACCATGCAAACACTGCTGAGTCACCATAAAAGGCACCTCTCGTTCGCTTTGTTTGGGTCCTAGTATCCCTTTCTTCACTTTCTCTTCAATTTTGACTCAGACCTTCAAAAAAGTAGGCAAAGTAGATGGAGTGATTCCCAAATTCCTTTGCTACGTCTCCTTTCTTTTGGCCAATGTCTAATGCTTCTACTACTTTCTTTCTTTCTTCCAAAGAAAACTGGTGGCATCTCATCATGCTTAGCCACCATGGCAGGATGGACAGATCATGTGTATACTTTGTGATTAAAGTAATTCAGTGTTAGCCACTACCATGCAGAGTGTGAACATGGAAAAGAGAAAATTCAATATGAAGCAATCATTCAGCCGAAAGAAATTTTATAATTAAAAAGAAGAATCTTAGAACAGTAAAAATAAGAGAATCATAGAAATCATCTAGTTCAAGTCTTTCATTTTATAGATTAGGAAACAGAGGCCAGGAGTCTCAGTGCCTCAAGAAATAGTGAGTACTAATTACAGTAAGTCAAATTAGATATGTTTATAACAAAACAAATACATACAAACTAATGAAATAACTCCTTCATATTATGTTCATAACAATTATTATATTCATTATTCACATTAAAATGACAAAACAAATGCTTTTATCTTGAAGATGATACACACACGATATAATAAAGGTGTAAGATACGTAAGATAACAAACCATTTTGCAAATAACTCACTAGACAAATGCTATTGTTATATTATTACTGAAATAATTTTCATGAAAATTCAGTTAATGAGGATTAATTCAACCCCAGAAAAAACTCACTGCGATGAATTATTGGGACATCTTAAAACTTTGAACATTGATTTTACTTTGATAATTGAATTAGATGATATCTAAGGTCCAGCTCTAAATCTTATGATCCTGTAACCTGCTTGGGATTTTATTGTTGTAGGAACTACAAAGTGATTCAAATAAAGACTGTATTTTCCTCTTGAATCTGGCTGCTATAAGGGCAGTTCTGAAGGCTACCTAAGATCATACTTCTGTTGCAAAGACACAACATAAGTTTCAGAGTTTCCCTGGCAGAGCAACAATTTTCTCCAGGTTACAGATGCTCTTGCTACTTGAACTTGTGCTGCAAAGCAAAGACGACAGATCCTTTTCTGGTCTTTACCTCTCAAACAACTGCCTACAAGGCATTTTTAAAAAAGAGATCTCATTGCAAAATATATCAATGATCATTTTCCTCAGGCTTAAAAGGTCCCTAAAGGATGGATGGTAGAAATAGATCTGAAAAAAATCACTAACTCCAAAGATTTTACACTTTTTTTCTCAGCTTAGACTACACCCTTGCACTGTAAAATTCAATGTTAGGAAATAAAAGATTAGCATGGGAAGTAACAGAATTGAAACAGGAAAGATGATAGATCACTACAGCTGTCTTTTTTTTTTTTTGCACTTAATATTTTATTTTTTCCAATTACATATAAAGATAGTTATCAACATATATTATTAAGATTTTGCATTCCAAATATTTTCCCTCCCCCTTCCTCAAGAAAGCAAGTAATCCATACTAGATTGCTATCATGTACAATCATGCTAAACATATTTCCATATCATAGTGCTGTTGGTCTTAAGAGAAGAGAGGAAAGTGGCCCATAAATATTTCTCTTCTCAGTCCCCCAAAGTAAACTTTATGTTTGTTACTCTCAATTTCTCTATTTCACTGTGGCAGCTAATCTACCTTGAATGCAAGTTCCCTAAAGGCAGGGACTGGACAGTGTTAATTTTTATCTTTGTATCCTTGAGCCTAACATACTATTGGGATTTGAATAAAATTTAATTCTTTTCTGTTTAAAAAAACAAAAACAAAAACTCTCAAGTCAGTGTTTTTAATAGGGTAAAATTTTGTATTCATTTTTCAACGTGTTTTTATTACACCCTCTCAAAAAGATCTTGTGTTTAGAGTTATAACTTTATTCAGGAACAGCCTGGAGTAAATTCATTACTTTAAAAAAATGGCATTTAGCTGAGTTTCCTCCTTTTCTTATCAGTATTACAATACATCTAGTTTTTAAGCCTCTGTGCTAAGTCTTATTTCTGTTAGAAATTCTCAATTAAAGTTGAGAGATGTGCACACAGATTAGAGTAGGAACCAAGACAATTAATATTCACTAACAAATGTCTGAAATACTACCACAGATTTTAAAAGAATTAGTATGAAGGCAATAGTCTATATTATTTGATACCAGAACATTAAATTTCTCTTATTTTGCATTTTTTTAAAACAATGAAATCTAACACAGATCTATTGTTTCTTCAAATACATTTGCCAATCTCACTGAAAATGTTAACAGTTAATCTTAAAGGACAAGAAGCTAATAGCCATATGATAAAGAATTTTTAGCTACTTACTCTTCCTTAAAATATTTAGATTTACAAAATCAAAAAGTAAGCTAAGTGACAAAGGATTTAAAAAAATATATTAGCACTTCACACATTCAAATCACCTTCAAAAGATGACTTTATTTAAATTAACAAAGAGATCTGAATTGGAGGAGAGTGACTCAAAGCAATAAAACAAAAAATGTTTCCAAATTTATGTTCATTAAAATTTGAACCCCTACTACTTACTGTAGCATCCCAGGGGTGAATGTATTCTCAAAGGCTGCAAGAAGAAAGTATAAGCTCTAACAAGTTGTATCAAATGAAGATTCTTCAAGAGGCTCAGGGATGGACAGTATGTCTTGTCATTTGATGACTAGTCTAAGTTCCTAGAAGACTATCTTGGTAACAAGGCTGAGACTCAGTTATAAGGTGATAGACTTTTAGCTCACGACAACTCATTAAGATTAAACAAACAAGCAATAAGAACCTTCTGTGTGAAGATGTCTACTAAATTAGAAGGTCTATAATCTATTTGTAATGGTAAATGAAGTACCCACAGTGAATAGTTTCTTGAAATACTGATGTATTCTACATATAAACGTTAGATGTCAAAGTGTTTCTGCTGATTCTAATTCGTTTGTAATTTAATGACCTTCAATTAGTCCATTACAACTATTGTCAAATTGGTGTCCCTTCTTCAAGTCTCTCATCCACAGAGCTGCCAGTGACATTCTGACCATGTCACTCCCCTACAAAATAAACTCCAGGGGCTCCCCATTGCCTCTAGAACAAAATAAACTCATCGAGGTTTTTTTTTTTTTTTTTAAAGCCCTTCACAAACTGCTCCTAACTTACTTTTCCAGTCTTGTTATACATTTCCCTACACATTATGATCCAGCTTTCTCTTTGTTCCATATACATGACAACCCATCTCCCCTCCTTGATGCCTTGCACTGGCTATCCAACATGCTTTTAATGTAATCCTTCCTCATCTTTTTTTCACAGAATCTCTCTCCTCCTTGAAAATGTTTTGAACATCATCTGATATATGAAGTGTTTACTGATATAAACCCACATATGTTGTTGACTCTCCCACTAAATGTAAATACCACAAAGCTAAAGATTGTTTCATTCTTTGTACTTGTACCTTCAGTGCCCAGCACAGTGCCCGTCACAGATTAGCTGCTTAATAAATTCTTGACTGATTGATGAGCAAATACGTGTTTTATGTTAAAGAACTGCCAAAAACATTTAGTTTTTTTTTTTTTTAAATAAGTTATCTGCTAACAATTTATTCAGTTTCTACTGTATATGCCGACAAGGTCTCTAATATAGTTAAAAAACAGATCTGATTCGGTAAGGGGCTGGGTGAGGAAAGGGACTCAGAACAAAGACTATTTTCATATATAGCCTGTAGGCATCATGGAAGAGGCAGTTCTGATCTTTCAAAGGTAATAAGACAGCTTTTGAGTAAGAGTAATCATACATATCCCTACGATGTTGAGTATATTTCTAAAACTTTAATCAGGCCTAGAAAACTCCTTAGAGATCATCTAGTACAAGATGGATGTACTGTCTTTTCTCAGTACATGATGAGACAGTACATTGAAATGACTTGCTCTGAATCAGTGATGGAGCCAAGGCTGGAGTAACAGGCTTCTTATGTTTAGTCTGACACTTTTTTTGGTACATGTTGCCATGAGGTTTTTAAAATTTCACAGAAAAAATATTAAATTTTGAATGTAAAACTAAAAAACCAGAAAATTTTCCTTAAGAATGGGAAGTACCTTTCTAAACAGCTAAGGAAAGAAGAATAATTTCAAAGACTAATGGTAAGTAATATTTTACTCTTTTTATTCACCCTATTATGCAAGTAAATAAGATATTAATTTTATAAACACTTTATCCACATTGACTCATTCACTTCAGACCCTAGCTTTCTCCAGTTTCTTTCCCCTTTTCCTTCTCTCCTCTTCTGCTGTGGTTTTTTTTCCTTTTCCATTTCTCTTACCTGCCAATAATACTGATATATTTGTAAAATGACCTGTTCTTTTTGTTGAATTCTCTTCTAGTAACTCTGTACAATATGAAGACAATCCTGGGTTCCTAAAGGCCATCCATTGAAGAATGGAACAGTAAAAAAAGCCAGTAAAGAAACACTAAGGGGCTTGGATAGTACACCTGTGAATAAACTGGAGCTGATTGTATTCAGAACTTTGTTTTCAAAGCTTAAGATTTTCCCCTTTCTTACAGAACCACACTACAATGCTATGTTAAAATATTTTGCTGCTAACATTAAAAATTTCATTTTGACATAAAATTGCTAATGTGTAGAAAAATTAGGTCAACACACTGAAAATCCAGGTAGTATTTTTAAAGAAAAATGTGTTTTCTACATAAGCATATTAATGAAAGATAAATCAATATGGAGATAAAAATAGTGGCAATGAAATTCCAATAAAGGCACAATTACATTTAGGAGTTTCCCTTCTTAATGCTCTAGAGCTACTTTATCATTTTTTTTAAAGGAAAATAGTTGAAAGACTAGAATTTTTAAAGAATACTTCAGAAGATAAAATAAAGGTAAGAAAAAACAACTGTTCAATTCTTAGCTTATATGTTTATAGGCTGTAAAAAGTTCAAGAGTTATAAAGTGGAGAGAGAATAGGCCATAGAATCAAAAAGAGGATTCAAATCATGTTTCTAATACATTCTAGCTATGGAACCTTAGGCTACTCATTTAACCTTTGTGTGTCTGGAGGCAACTCTATTAGACTATCAGGTAGAGAAGGCAGCACAATTGCACAGATAAAAGCAATTTTTTCACCTGGAGTTCTCTATAAGATCAAATCACACATCCAGACAAGTATTATACAATCAGTCACATATCTAAAGCTCCGTTAGAGACAAGAAACCTTAGAAGTCATCTAGCCCAACCTCCCCATTTTATACATGAAGAACCTGAGGCCCACAGAGATTGCAATTTTCCTCAAACTCCAATTTTTATCTTCTTTTTGTTACCAATATCCCCAATTTAAATTTTCAACACGTTCAATCCTTTTAGATGATGCAATACATCATGTAATATTTAAAGGAAAAACTACCTTCCTTTTATTTACTTTATTGCATCTGAGAGAATGATATTACTCCTTTTAAATCATCTATGCAGAGTAACAGTAACCTATAGGAAACTTGATGACAATCATTACCTTTAATTTATCTTCAATACCCCATTTCACAACGTGTAGAGATTCTGAATCAACTCTTAGTAAAGTTTATTATTGGGCTGACATTATAAGACAGTTTTTCTTGGAAGGATGACAGGAAAAAAATTATACATAATTTGTGGCATATATTAATATGGAAAGGAAAAACACCTTCTAGGCTTTAATGATACCAAATGGTAACGATCACATGTTTTGTGCTCAGTGTTTAAAGTTCTGTGTTCACTTAAGAGGAAAAGCTCTCAGCCTCCGCGCTTTCTCACGCAGCTAAGGGAAGGTAGGGGGTTAGTAAACAGGTGGACGTGCCCCACTGTCTTGTGCTCTGGAGGGAGGCAGCCTTTTCAGGGCCGTGTGAAGCTTTCCCAACGTGAGGCGCCAAACATTTCTGTCATCTGCGATACGAAGGAAAGAGGAGAGGCTGGGGAGGTTCGGAATAGGGACCCCCGGACACCAGCTTGGGGGGAGGGGAGGGAGGTGCCTGGGGGCGGGCCTCAGGAACTGCAGACAAGCGCCCCCGAGACTGTAAGGGTCGTTGTTTTGGGGATATGGGAAGGAGTGCGCTGCTGGTGTACGGGTGGCTCCGAACTAGGACGGAAGAGGAAGAAAGGAGAAGGAATAGGAAAGGAGGGAGGAGAGAGGAAGGCGGCGGCGGCGGAAGGAAGGGAGGAGGAGGGAGGGAGGGAGAGAGAAAAGAGGAAGGAAGAACGAGGAAAAGGGAGGAAGAAGGAGAGAGAAAACGGTGGGAGAGTAATAAGACGAAGAAAGGCGAGAAGAGGAAGCCCGAGGGAGGGAGGGGAGAAAACCGGAAGGAGGGGGAGGAAGGAGGAGGCGGGCGGAGCTGGGTGCGGGCCTCCGCCCTGGCGGGCTTGGGTGGCCCCTGGAGGGGCCCGCCCCCCTATACCCGAGGGGCGTCCGCGCCAGTTCCGGGGCTCCGGCTGCGTCGCTCACCTTCTGGAGTCAGCACTTCCCCCGCTCCTCTCGCCGGGCCGCCGCCTCCTGGACGGAGAAAGCGGGTACGCGCCGCCTTCAAACCGGAAGTTCGCCGCCGCTAGCGGCCCCTGCAGTCGGGAGGCCTCGGTGCTTTGATCGCGGGGCGGCGCGGGGGCGGGGCTTGGGCCTACTGGGCAGCCACTTTTGACCCTGCACCAAAGGGCCTCCCCTCAGGCCGCCGGGGTGTCCTTGCTTACCCAGGTCTCTGAGGGGGGTTGTGCAAGGTGAACGAAAGAAAAAAAGTATTGGAGCTGGTTCCGTCAGCAGTAGCTTCCAATAGCAATTAAGTCATAAATTCAGGGGAAAATTATTATTTTTTTTTGGGGGGGGGGGAGGGGTGTCCCGGGAGACCCGCGGCTCTATAAAAGCTGACGAAAACCACCGACGCCGCCCTCCCGGAGCTTGTGACCGATGGAAAAGGCCGCCAGGCGGAAAGAAGTAAACGCTAAGCGCCCGAGGGGCCTGGGAGGGGCCCGGTGTGAGCCGCGGCACCTTAATCCCGCCCTGGAGGGGGCGGGGGGCTCTAAGAGGTAGAAAAAAATGAAAGGGGAGCGCGTTCCCGAGTGTGAGGGGGGGGGGGGAATAGCCTGTTTCCGGGAAACTTTGGCGGCAGGAAGAGAGTAATGGGAAACCTAGAACGTTCTTGCTGCTTGGCTGGAGGAGAGATGCTGTTGAGAATGTGATGTGTTTGTGAATAGTTCCACATTTATTTTCACATACATTATAGATTGTACTCTGAGCACAAATGAGTTTGACGGGATGTGTATAGATTTACATACAAATATGTGTGTATATGTGTGTGTGTGTGTATCTTTTTGTTGTTCAGACTAGAGCACTGATCCTGCCTCTGATGTTTAGTACCTGTGGTAGACTCAGGGAACCTCCCTGCACCCCAGTTTCCTGGACTGTTAATGAAGAGTCAGAGCAGATCAGAGGCTTGGCAGTCTGGGGAAACCTATCAGCCCTCTCTCGGAATAATGTTTTCTAATGTTTTTAAATTTTTTTAAAGTTAAAATACAAAGGAAACCAAAAAATATTAAAATTCTCTCCATCCATCCATGAATCTATGTAGCTATATCTCTCCATCTACCTCTGTATCTCTTCATATCTCTCTTCTCTCCTCTCTGTCTCTCCTCTCTCTCTTCTCTCTCTCTTCTCTCCTCTCTCTCTCTCTCCTCTCTCTCTCTCCTCTCTCTCTCTCTCTCTCTCTCTCTCCCCCTCTCTCTCCCCTCTCTCTCTCCCTCCTCCTCCCTCCCCTCTCCTCTCTTTTCTCTCTCTCTCTTCTCTCTCTCTCTCTTTCTCTCTCTCTCTCTTTCTTTTCTCTCTCTCCCTCCTCTCTTCTTCCTCTGTCCTCTCTTCTCCCTCCCGTCTCCTCTCTCTCCTCTCCTCTTCTCTTCTCTCCCTCTTCCTCTTCCTTCTCTTCTTTTCTTCTCTTTCCTTTCTTTCCTCTTCTCTCTCCCTTTCTCTCCTCTTGTCTCTCTCTTTTCCTTCCTTTTCCTCCTCCTCTCTTTCTTCTTTCTTCTCTTTTTTCTCCCCTCTCTCCTCTTCCCCTTTTCTTTCTCCTCTTTCCCTCTTCTCTTCCCCTTCTTCTCCTCCCCCTTTCTCCTCCTCCAGTTAGCCTCCATTTGCCCAATAAGCTTTTAGTAGGTCAGTTTAAATGACCTTGCTGTTGCTATTGTTCTTGCCTTTGCCCAAACCTCCGACATCAGGGATCCATACACACAATTGGCTATTTAGATAAGGGCAGTGTTTGTTTGTTCCGATTTTCCTTTTAATTGGGTTGCAACTAATTAATCAAAATTTGCAATGCCAAACTATACCTGGGTTTTTATTGGTTTCATTTTGAGGTTCCAGTTTTGTCTGAAAGGCAAATGAGTCAAGTGATGGAAGTATGTGTTAAATGGCAAAAACTTAGAAAAAATTTAATGAAATATTCTCTTACACTTCAAAGCTATTTTCAATTTCAGGGCCAGAAATTAATGTTTGGTTTTTTTTTTTTTTCAATTTGGTCCTAAAATAAATAATGAAGGGATTGGAAATCCTAATTAATTGAAATATTTTGGTAAATTCCAAATTAATTGTTTTATTGGTTTAAATTTTGGGTTCAAGTATTTTATTCTTGAAACTGATTCAAATTAAAGTCATTGCATTAAAAGTTATGATTTCAGTCACTAAAATGACAAAAAATGTGCATTAGAAAAATAGATTATAAATGGAAATATCAATCTTACATTTTCTTCTTTCCCCAAAGCATTCTCTCAACAATCAGGAAGAGACCAGAGAATACAATAGCTATATAGAGCATTTTTTTTTTTTATTAAAGTGACAAACGAAATTAGAATCCTAAAAGATAAATGAATAGAAGGGTATGTAAGAGGTTAAGTAAATCCATGGGACTTATTATAGTGAACAGAGCCATTTCATGGATAAAGATTCAAATTAAGTTGATATGTTGATATGTTAAGTTGATAAAATAATTTGGGATCTAAGATAATTTTAAATTTTTCTTTGAACAGCGACCCCAACTTGAAAGTCAGTTTTTGCACTTTAATAAGCTTATGTATTTCAGATAGTGCCATTAATAATTATTGATTTGGTATTTCATTGTTGATGTCATTGTTGATATAAGAATTAAAGTCTATTCCATATGAAAATATTTGACTTTTCAATATAATGCTCAGTCTGTCAGGATCCTTCAGATGGTCTAAGGACTGGTCTTTTGTAATCTTAATGCTTTTAACCAGACAATTGTTTGCACTTTTCTTGGAGTCAAGAATTAATGATTTATATTAAATTTTACAAAAATTCTAGGCAATATCTTCCTGTTATTTCTTCAAGTTGTTTGTTCCCAGTTCTGACTTCAGACGAATTTTCTTTCATAGACATCATATCACCCCATTATAGGAAACTATCTACTGTTTTGTTAGGAATAATATTAGCTTCAACTAAGGATTTATTCTGAATAAAGTCTAAATTTGGCTGGAAGTTTTTTCCTGGGGGGAAAATACAACTGAGCACTCATGAACCACAAAAGTCAATTAAAACTTCTTTAAATAATTTACACGTATATTATAATAAAAAAGGTTATAGAATACAACTCCCCTTCCATATTTACTGATTCAGGAACAAAAGGACTTGACTTGCAGGCAGCTGGAATTCAGAAAAAGATCTCTGGCAACCTTCCTCACAACCAGGCTAATCCTTTTATAGTTTAAACAACGGGAAGAGTAAACTGACAGATGGGGTGAGCCTACAGGAGCACAGAGGCAAAAGAGCTGCATAATCCTGCCCTAGTCCCCACTACCTGGTTACCCTTAAAACCTGGTTACTTTGTTTATGGGTCAATCTGCTTTGTTGGTAGAGAAAGTTTAGATCGAATTCTGAAGAGTAGTGTGATCTTCTCATCTCTGGATTTTACCAGCCCCTGCAACAAAGGCTGACCTGATATGTGATGAAATTAGAAAAAAATTAAATACTTGCGTGGAAAACTAATAAACATTTTTGTACACAAGTCTTAATTAGCTTTTATAAACTTTAGATATCTGCTTTTGATACTCTAGCTTTCAGGTGGATATTGAACGAGATGAGGTGAGATCTCTCAAGGCAGTAGGCCTGAAGGTCCTTGAGCATTGACTAATACCTAAGTCCCCTTCCTGCTATGCTCCCATGACATCATTTTCTCCCTACTCCAATCAAATATAGATAAATCATGTACTTAATGTCCAAGTTCAATTTCTTGGGTAGTTCCTGCATTTAGAATGTAAGACCCTCAGCCAATGAGGATGATGGTCAATGGTGGGAGGGGTGTTTGTGTTAGGGATTATTTAAAGTATAAAACCTGTCCCAAAAGGAGCCTCCTCCTTTCCATTGTTTGCTCCAAGGGAGGGACGCCCACATCTAGTGAGGGTGTGCAATAAACTTTTGCTTTGTTCCTAGAGATTTCTCCAGCTTTTCATTAAATGGTGACCACTCACCATTCTGAGCCACACAATAAGTTAATATTTTAAATGAATATTAAATGTGGTTGCTATGGTTTTTTCCTTTATAAGTAGAGAGTGAAAATTATAATTAAGTTTAGAATCAAAAAACCTGGGTTCATATTCTGCTACTTACCTGAGTGATCTTGGACTTTACATATAAAGGTATATGGGTCCCTGCTGGCTCTGATCAATCCACAAGTTCTCCTATGGTATGACTCTGGTCCATGTCTTCTAATAAATCCTTTTTTTTTTTTTTTTTTTTTTTTAATTATAGCTTTTTATTTACAAAACATATGCATGAGTAGTTTTTCAACATTGATCCTTGCAAAACCTTCTGTTCCAACTTTTCCCTCCTTTCCCCCACCCCTTCCCCTAAATGGCAGGTAGTCCAAAACATGTTAAATATGATAAAGTATATGTTAAATACAATATATGTATACATATTTATACAGTTATCTTGCTGCTCAAGAAAGATTGGATTTAGAAAGAAAGTAAAAAAAAAAACTGAGAAGGAAAACAAAAATACAAGCAAATAATAACAGAGTGGAAATGCTATGTTGTAGTCCATATTCATTTCCCATAGTTCTCTCTCTGAATGTAGCTGATTCTCTTCAGCACTGAACAGTTGGAACTGGTTTAGATCATCTCATTGTTGAAGAGAGCCATGTCCATCAGAACTGATCATCATATAGTACTGTTGTTGAAGTATATAATGACCTCCTGGTCCTGCTCATTTCACTCAGCATCAGTTCATGTAAGTCTCTCTAAAACTCTCTGTATTCATCCTGCTAGTCATTTCTTACAGAACTATAATATTCCATAGCATTCATATACCATAATTTATTCAGCCATTCTGTAATTTATGGGCATCCATTCAATTTCCAGTTTCTAGCCACTACAAAAAGGGCTGCCACAAACATTTTTGCACATATGGGTCCTTTCCCTTCTTTAAGATCTCTTTGGAAGACAGGCCCAGTAATAACACTGCTGGATCAAAGGGTATGCACAATTTGATTAGTTTTTGAGCATAGTTCCAAATTGCTCTCCAGAATGGTTGGATCCGTTCACAATTCGAACCACAATGTATCAGTGTCCCATATCCTCTCCAACATTTGTCATTATCTTTTCCTGTCATCTTAGCCAATCTGGGAGGTATGTAGTGGTATCTCAGATTTGTCTTAATTTGCATTTCTCTGATCTATAATGATCTGGAGTTCCTTTTCATATGACTAGAAATAGTTTCAATTTCTTCATCTGAAAATTGTTCATATCCTTTGACCATTTTTCAATTGGAGAATGGCTTGATTTCGTATAAATTTGAGTCTGTTCTCTATAACAATAAATCCTTAATAGAAAATCTACCTAGACTAATGTGGAAATATGTTTTACATGATTGCACATGTATAATCACCATCTGATTGCTTATTATCTTGAGAAGAAGGGAAGACGGAAAAAAAGGAGAACAATTTGGAACACAAAAATTTTATAAAAATGAATGCTGAAAATTATCTCTAGGTGTAATTGGAAAAAATAATATTTACATTAAAAAAATCTACCCAGTGAACTGGGGGAGGGGGAGGGGGAGGGAGAGAAGGCTGAGTATGTGTATGAAGTGGGGGTGGGAAGTTCCTGAACATGATTTAATATTGTTTGGCTGTGTGACACTTTGGCCATCTGTCTGCAATCTCCTCTTCTGACTATATGACTGGTCAAAATTTTCTCAGGGATAAGTCATTGTCAGGAATAAATACTTATGCCTAACCTTTCCTATAGTCATAGGTGAAATTTAACAAAAAGGGAAACTGAGGCACGTTTCTCCAAGCAAGATAGCATTTTATTATCAGGCTAGTGACCTGAGAATAAGATGGTAAGACGAGTCAATGGCTTGCCTCCATCTATGCCAACAACCCAGAATTAAAGATACAACACATTTTTTATAAGCACAGAACAAAGAACAGTACGAGGTAAGTGATGTTTGATTACATAGCTGAGGAGAGAAGAATGATGTGATAGGTTGGAAGTTTGGTAGTGAGCGTCTAGAAACAGCCCCTTTTGTCCCTCTCTTGATGCCCACCCCCCACAAGAAATGTTCATTGTTTGAATCTCTCTCTCTGCTAGGTCTAGAGTTAATGGACCAGACTTTTTGTATAGCAAAGGCATCCTTGAAGGATAGCTTGGTGGTCTAAAGATATTAGAATTGGCTAACTATATCCCCCCAAAGTTAGCTCAATTCCTTGAGGCAAGAATAGATTTGTGATTAGCAAGAGAACTAGATTAATAAACTTAATCCATCACAGACCAGGTGAATTCTGAACTAGAGAAAAAGAACCTTAACTTAGGCAGCATCAATAATATTCGGGATCAATTTAGTATAAATCTTAATCACTTTATTTGTAAACCTAAAATGTGATTTCTTTGTAAAATGTGATTAATATATGATTTTTTACCCCTGAAAAATTCCTATCACATAAAGCAAGTTAACCTTTTAATTGTGGCGACAAATTCTTAAAAAAGAATGGGTATGTGTGGGACAGCATCTCTTACCCAAATTAAAATTAGAGACTCTCAAGGTAAAAAAGCAAAAAAGGATTTATTAGGATCTCATGGGAGGGAGCAAGTCCTAATAGATAAGATGCCAATAGAACAGGGCAAAATACAAACTGCAAAACACAAGATTATATAGACCCTAACCAGAAGTCCCTTTCTCCTATTGGTTGGTGAGTTCTAATTTACCCAGAGACTAAATATGGATCCCAGAATGCACTTACTATATTAGGTACTTAAATGCTAATAAGAAGGTGTGTGTGCAGAAGACCGGAGGGAACTGTTTATCTAAGATAACACCTGCAGCTTTTAGCTACAGGTCAACTTGTTATTGCAAAATCTCAAGTCACAATTAGGGCATTGGTCAAGGCCACATTCTTATGAGAGGTTTTCACTCAATTTATCCTATTCAGGGAAAAGCTTCACCATTATACTCAACAGCCTTCTAATAAAAAAGGTTATGTCGCTAATAAATAGCACAACAGAATGTTTCCAAGGGTGAAAATTAGAAAACCTTGGTGTAAGTATCTGGGATCATTACACAATAAAATTTAGTTAGTTTGATGCAAATTAAAAAACTATAAATTACAGAAGCATTGGCTCTGTGGTAAGACTATGATCTCAATTCAAACCTGGCCTCAGATGCATTTTTGCAAAAATTACTTTACCTCTCAGGACATCAGTTTCTTTATGGACAGAATGAGTGGTTTGGATTAGATAACCTCTGAGGTCTTCTTCTCTAGTTTTAGTTCTATGATCCTATGATCCTACATAGAAAAAACACCTTCAAATTAAACATAAAAGCTTAAACATTTTTCTCACAGGCTGACTCATGCAGTAGTTATAAGTTCTTTTGAAACAGACTTCTCAGTTGCTCCTGTTTCTACAGCAATTACCCTTACCGCCAACTCTCCTTTCTTTTCCTCCCACCAATTTTTACTGGGCTGTAATCTAGATTCCTTTATCAGGCCCCAGAACTCTTTATTCTGGAAGGTCATCTCAGCTTTGGAGGCTATCTCTGATGTACTCTTAGCTCTTGACATGCCGTCCTCTGTTTGAATGTATGAAAAATATGAAAAGTTGGGTTTCCATAGAGTATTGCAAGCACTAGTAGGATAGTTGATACCACTGACCAATAGGTTTCCAGAGAGGTAAAGGGAGGATAAGATTCCCCACAACAAAAGAGTTTCAGTCTCTCAAAAGTCTTGAGCAAACAAGGAGCTAGGAAGGCACAGAATCTTGAGGTTTTGAGAAAACCACAAACTTAAGATCCAGCCCACACTAGTTAGGGTTAATGACCTGACTTGACCAAATCACTATTATGCCTGCTTAATAGGCTAATTGAATCTTAAATATTAATGACTAGTATTTAAGTATTTTATTATCAACTAATTACATTGTAATTAGTATATATTATCACAATTTATTACATCACACAATATTTATTATATATTTATTATTATAATATATAGTGTTATATAATTATATTTCTAATATAATTGTCATGTTATACAATTATTATTAATATATAATTATAAATTTATGATATATTAAAATATAATAACTTAGATTAAGATATTAAACTAATATTAAACAGCACACTTTGTAGAAGGAGTTTACTGCCATTTTTGAACATGGCATGTATGACAAGGGAGAGGAGAAACAAAGAGTGGGCATATCAGAAAGAATGTAATCCTGAAGGCAATGGACCAATTCATTTTCTGAAGGGAAAGGCTGTGCCAAGCTAAGGATTATAAAGCTTCTCTCACTTCTGTGCTCAGGACTCCCTCTTCCCGAAGGTGAGCTTGCTTTTGGCCAGAAATGTTAAGACAATTCCTTAAGATTATTCTTTAATACATTTTCCTCAACATCTGATTGTTGAGTATGTTTCTAACAAATGGCTCCTCACAGAACCTCCATTTTAAGAGGGTGCAGTGGACTACTCATCTCTTCACTTTTTACCAAGTTTGCACTCTTCTATCATAGCAGGTGCTAGAAATCTTACCCTTACTCCCTTTCTCAGCATTGTTCTCCCATTAGAACACAAGTTTCTTGAGAGAGAAACTTTTTCTTTGCTTGTATTTGTATTCCCAGCTCTTAGTACAATGTCTGGTACATAGTACACTTAATAAAAACTTGTTGACAGACTGAATTAATGACAGACATCTAGTGCCAGGCAATGGTTTCTGCAGTTTCTAGGTTTTTGTTTCCATTTTCTGAGGGTGAAGATTGTTTTTTATTTCTTAACTCATAACTTGGTGAGGCGTAGTGTGCAGTTAATAATCGATTTTTTTCCCTCCTCAAAAATTCTCATTAATTTAAATTTCTGTCTTCAAAAGCCTTAGGCAAAGCAGACAAGAGTAAGAGCCCAGATGGCTGGAATTTAGATCCAGTAAAGGCTGGTCTTAGATTTTGTCCAATGTAAATATCTTTACTATTTTTTGGCTACAAGGACATATGGCCTTAGACTATGTTTTCTTACAGAAATTTCCACAAGAGGTTTTTTTTTTTTTTGAGGATTAAGGAAACATTTTTTTTCTAAAAAATCTACTTCCTTTAGAACATAAAAGAAATAATCAAACGATTTAAACTTATATAATACAATAGAATCATGTCATTTCTGAAAAGAAATTTCTTACAAAATTGAAAACTATTTCTTTAGTTTAGCTGAGGAATAAACTCTCTTCTCTTCTAATAGCTTTAATTTCTACCTTGCCTTGCTTTCCTTCTCTTAAGGAGACATTTGGAAATCATTCCAAAATGGATGAAAGTTTATTTTCTGTGCAGGTTTTTTGTTTGTTTTCATCTCCACAGAGTGAATGAAGGTATTCAATTAAGTTAATGGACTGACAATATAAGTAATCTTCCGATTAATGATATTATTGTTTCAAATTCTATAGCAGCAAGTATTAATGCAAAGAACTCAACTGCTAAAATCACAAGAAGGTGAGAGTGTCTTTATCATGCTCCATTACTTGCTAATTGTGTAACCTTGGATATGACACTTTACTCCTTATGAATGTCAGATTTTTTTTTAATCCACAAAGTAGGGATAATAATATCCCTAACATAATATAACACATAATATTTGTGAATATCAAATTTGAAAATGTATGCAAATCACTTGGTAAAATCTTAAAAGCAATATATAAAATCAGCTATTAGTTATTTCTTATTATTGTTGTTGTTGTTTACTGTTTTCCAATCTCAGAAAAGAGATAATCAGATAGGTCATTAAGACAAATGGGAGGACTTGTTTTCTCCGCTAAATTACTCTATCTCTTATATGGGATGACATCAATGACTCATCAGCAGTGGGAAGAAAGGAGGCTAATGCAATCATCAAGGACACCTTACATCCCTCTTCCTGCCTTTAAATTGTGTGAATCACAAGCCAGTTCCAATGGTCTTGTGATGAAGAGAGCCATTTGCACCCAGAGAGAGGACTGTAGGAACTGAGTGGGGATCACAACATAGTATTTTCACCTTTTTTATTGTTGTTGGCTTGCAGTTTATTTTCTTTTTTTTTTCCCTTTTTTGATCTGATTTTTTTCATGCACCATAATTGTGGGAATATGTATAGAAGAACTGCACATGTTTAACATATTGGATTACTTGCTGTCTTGGGGAGGGGGGAAAGGGAAGTAAAGGGAAAAAAATTGGAACACAAGGTTTTGTAAAGGTGAATGTTGAAAATTATGCATATAGTTTGAAAATAAAAAACTTTAATAAAAAATGATAAATTGTGTGAATCAAAAAAGCGAAAAGTTTTCTTTTTTTGTCCAGATGTTGCACATCTTTTTCAGATGGAAGGAGAAGTTTGGGAGATAAACTGATGACCTATTAAGGAAAATTTTATCCTGATTGCTTGAAAAAGGAAGACAAAAGTGTTTTAAAACAAGCAGGAAAGCTTAGGAATGTATGTGAATGGCAACAGGGTATATTATATCCCAGAACATGCTGTTGAATAGGCTTCAAGCATGGTACAAAAACACATTAAGTCAGCTTCTATCTGAAGACTGACCTAGACAAATACAGAAAAGTTCTTTACTAATAACTTGGTCCCCTAGCTGTTGCATTCTTTGGCCAGGACAGCTCATGAAATATAGAAAAGTATAAATGGTTCTCACTTCTGTTCTTCCATAGTGATAGTGATAGCAGAGAACAGGGCAGACTGTCTTAAGAATCCTGTAGTGTTTAGGCTATTTGCAAACTTTAACTTAATTGTAGCTAATTTAAATGTGAGATCTTTGTCCAATGATCAACAAACTGATATACTACTAGAAAGCTGACTTATCAGTATTGGAATCTTTGTGAAGAAACAAAAATAAAAGACAAATGAAAAATGCAGATAAATGTGAGGATATCACAAATTCTCTTTGTAGAGGTAAGCAAAGGAACTGGTGGAGTTGAATTCTGTGTTAGCTCAAATTTAATGAGAAAGTAAATTTAACAGGTTATTTAATAATCTTATTTATCAGTGTTCATGATACATATAATTCCTAAGACTATCACATAGATAATTTTGGTTATGCAGCAATATATGTTAAAGAGGATGATGAGATATATTTTTTTGAGATCTTGAGTAGATCCTCTAATTCATATTTGTTACTTGATTATTTTAATATGAAAAGATAAAGGTGTAAAGTCTGTTGTTTTCTCTGCTAAATTACTCTATCTCTCATATGGGATGACATCAATGATTCTCATCAGCAGTGGGAAGAAAGGAGGCTAATGCAATCATCGAGGACATCTTACATCTCTCTTCCTGCCTTTAAATCGTGTGATTCACAAGCCAGTTCCAATGGTCTTGTGATGGAGAGCCATTTGCACCCAGAGAGAGGACTGTAGGAACTGAGTTGAGTGGGTATCACAACATAGTATTTTCACCTTTTTTATTGTTGTTGGCTTGTAGTTTATTTTCTTATTTTTTTGGTGTAAAGTCTGTTGGAGAAGTATATGTTTCTGGATTAGTAAACAAAAGAGGACAAATAAAAGTAGAATATTCAGAAGCTTCAGACTCATGAATCAATAACACTTTAGTTTTTAAATTAAAAAAAATTCTTTTGTACTTAAACATGTTATTTACATTAACATGATTATTTCTGCACACATAGAACAAAGATATTTTGTGTACTTTTTATGTTTTGAAGAGCAAAAATGGATAATTTTTTAATAAATGCTTTTTCTGCATCCTCAATATGATCATGTGATTTTGTTATTAATATTGTTTATTATAATTCTTTATATTAATGGAGGGCAAAAGGAATAAGCATTTATATATTACCTACTACATGTCAGCCACTGTGCTATGCATTTCACAAATTGTCTCATTCGATCCTAAACTTTATATTAAACTTGATCCTAAATTTGATATTAAACTAATCCTCAATTTGATTTATAGTTTTCTATCTCTATTTTTACTTGCCCTGGTTTAGATATCAAGACCATATTTGTGTTATACAAGGAATATGGTAGAATCTCTTATTTTTCCAAACAGTGTATATATTGCTGAAATTAATTGTTCTTTAAATGTTTGAAGAATTTGCTTGTAAATCTATCTGGTCTTGGATCAATTTTTTTCCTTTAGCAATTTATGACTTACATTTCTTTTTCTAAGATAATGTTTAAATCCTCTCTTCCTGGGTTCTCTTAATCTGGGTTATTTATATTTTCACAAATATTTATCTATATGATTTAGATTCTCAATTTTATGCCACATATTTGGACAAAATAGCCATTAATAATTCCTTTTATTTCTCCTTTATTGATTATGAATTCATTTTTTTCATCTTTTTGATGTTGGTAATTTGTTTTCTAAAGTTAGTAATGGCTTATACATTTAATTGAGTAAAAAACAGCTCCTGGTTATATCTTTTAGTTAATTAGGGTATTTTTGTTTTCATTTTTGTTAATCTCTGCTTTGATTTTTCAAGGATGATTTTAATTTGTTGGCTTTCTAGTTTTTTTTTTTTTTTAGTTTCATGCTCAATTTATTGATCTTTTATTGAAGAAAGTATTTAGAATATAAATTTTCTCTTATGTACTGTTCTTGCTGCATCCCCAAAATTTTGGTATGTTATTTCATTGTTGTCATCTTTTATGAAATTATTGTTACTGATATGTTCTTTGACCTAACCATTTATTAGGATTATTTAGTTTTCAATCTTTGCTTCAAAGACTTTTTATTCAATGTTATTTTTATTGCATTATGGTTAAAAAAAAAGATCCATTTAATATCTCTGCCCTTCATTTCTTTCTGAGGTTTTTAAGTCTTAATATACTGTCAATTTCATAACTTCCTGACTAGATTTTCATAATTGTCTCCTATATGGTTTCCCTACTTGAAAGTGTCTCTTTATTCTGATCTATACTTGAAATTATTGCTCATTAAATATTACTAATGCATTATTTTGAAAAACTCACTCCCCACTGCTTATTTAATGAAGTACAAATTTCTCAGTCTAGCATCCTAGGGCCTTCACCATCTATTTCAATTTACCTTTCGAGCTTCGTTGTGCATTGCTTCCTTTCATGTAGTCTGTCTTCTAGCCAAACTGGAGTACTCATCATCCTAAAATTTTTTTCTTCCTTGTTTTATGCCCTTGCCCATTCTAAAATTTAGGCCTTAAATGTTTTTACCAACTGTAAAACTATTGAGATCTTCATCTATTTTCCAAATTTAGCTCTAGTGCCTTCTTTCCCACAAAGGTTTCTTTGAGCACTCCAGATTGAAGTGATCCCAAAAAGCACATGAGTGTGGTATCTACAGACCGTGGTTACAATCCTAATTTTGTCAATTATGTTTGTGGTCTGGGGTGAGGCAGCAAACTTCTTTGGTTCTCAGTTTCCTTTTCTATATAATCAGAGTTTGAATTAGAGGACTTCTAAAATACTTTCCAGTTCTAAATCTATAACCTTTGAATTTGTCATAGCAATTTTAACCTCTTTTTCTCTGATTGTATAGTTTTATCCTATTAGTGATTATAATGAACAAAAGTAATTTTTGAATCTGAGGAATAGATATAGAGATACCCACATGCTGAACAGTGGATAAATGGTGTAGTATCTTTTATTTTTACCCTACTGTCTTCTTGCTTATTATGCTCCTTTTTCTTTCTAGTTTGAGGAAAATCATCCTTAAAACATGAATTTTTAAACTTCTTTTTTATTGTGAACTTAATTATTAATAAACACAAATGATACTGCTACCTGCCTACTCTGCTAGGATCAATATACCCTCTTCCCTCCTTCACTTCATGGTTTTGAAATTTTGAACTGTTATATACAGTTTCTTTTTAAAGATGCCTAGGTCTATACATGTGAATATATGCACACAAATACATACATGTATGGGCATGCAATATACACACATGCATATATATGTACATGCATATATACATGCATATTATACACATGTATCTATCTGCTGATAAGGAGAAACATAAGGCATAGTAGAATTTCTTTGGTATTAGGGGCTAGGCTTATCAGTCATTCTAGCTATTTCTGTCTAAATAATTCCTTTGTACTCTTTGTGGGAAAGAGCCTCATCTGAACAAACTATCACAAATTAGATTTTTAAAATGGCTTCCTTGAACATGCTAATACTTGTAAATAATAAAATAAGTAAAAATACTCTCAGCCAAGTGAATCCAGAGTCTTTGTGTGTTGGAATATATGTATATAAGATGATACTACCTGCCCTGGAAACAGCTGATATGGGAAAAAAGTGGAGATTTAGCTGCAGGCCAAATATGAATTAACAGTATGTTATGGCTGCCAAAAAAAAAAAAAAAGGAATAAAATTTTAGTCTGAATTAGTAGTAGCATAATAGTTAAAGCAAGCGAAATAATATGGCCCATTATACCCTGTAATGGCCAGAACACATTTGAAATTTTTAAATTCTGCATATCATATTTTAAGAAAAATTCACCAGATGGGTGGTTTTTTTTTTAAATTTTGCTGTTTTATAGAATTAGTGAGGCTAAATCTGAAGATAAGACAAATAAGGTTATCTTTAAATACTGAAAAATTTCCATGAAAACATGAAGATGTTCTTTGTTGCTCCATAGAGCAAAATTAAAGCCAATGGATAGTAATCCAAAGGAAGAAGTTAGGGAAAGAGAGGGTGAGGAAGCCATATAGTGCAATAGAAAATATATAACTTGGAAACATTAGACCTAAATTTGAATCTTAACTACTACTTTTGTGACCTTGGGCAAGTAAGTTACTTTACCTCTTTGGGTAGAGCTTGAAATGAAGTTTTTTCAATAATCAGATCTCTCATTTTTGAGATAATGAATTTACCATGCTCGTTTCTAACTTTCAAGACCCAGTTCAGACCCATTTTTTCTGCAAACTAACAATCAGGTAAGTTTGAAGTCATATTTCTCTTCTCTAAATTTCAATTACTCTTATAACTATTCTGAGTCATTCATTTGATCAAGAATCATGTTCTTCCTTGTGGTATCTGTTTCTATATATCAGGGGAGCTCAATATAAGAGATACCGCAAGGAAATTTTAACATACACCCTAATGTTACAAACAGAAGATTTTATTTGGTCCTAGAGATAATAGGGAGTTTTTTGAATATGAAGTGACATGATTAGTTTAATATTTTGAGATTTCCCAGCAGTTGAGTTGAGGATGGACTGGTATAGGGAAAGACTTGAAGCAGGGAGATCATCCAAAAGATCATTGCTATAATTCAAGTATGAGGTATTAAAAATTTACATTAGGGTGGTGGTGGTAAGTGGAGAAGAGGCTGTAGGAGAAGTATTGTGGAAGTAGAAATGATAAGACTTGCCAATTGACAGTCAAGGGCAAATAAGCTTTTGATTATTTTAAAGGTGACATAGCACTCTTCTGACTTAAGAGAGGGATAAAAACATAATTTATTTGGAAAGAACACACTTTCAATCAACTACATATGTATGGAAAGATTTAAAATATTGATTCCAATTTCATTTCCCCTTTAGCATGTGTTACTCACACCAGAGACATAGTATTGTTATAATTTATAAGTCAAAACAAATACTCAGGTTACATCTGTTTAGTTTATACTACCTTGGAAACCATTAGATTTCATTTCCCAGCTTTAAAGCCACAACTCCCTTTCAAGGAAATGACACAACCTGCTTGTAATTTTTTAATGGACTAAGCTAATGCTGGGATCTCTCCTTAATCTCTCCATCTGTGCTGTGCAGGTAAGCCGAGCTTATTCCTGTTATGATAAGATGTAGTTATTTTCTGAAGGGAAAACCTGCATTTCTATTAAATGAGAGATGTGGGAAATTAACTACCTCAGGGAAATAGTACCTCTGGAACTTTTGAGAGATTATAAACTTTAGCAAAATGAATGCACCTGCTATTCCTTGCTATCCCTTCATTCTTAATGACTTTACCTAACAAGATGCCCTGGAGTAAGACTATTCCTTTAGACTATCTTGTTGACATGAGTATTTTTATATGATCCACTAGAATTAGAGTTCTTCACTGTTGCCTAGGCATATACATTCTTCTTATTGTTAATGGTACTTTATAGGAAAATTTTGGTATTTTTCAATGGAATTGCGTTGTGAGGACTGAAAGCTGTAAAAGTGCTTTTTCAAATAAAGATCATCAAAAAGACATCTTGTATCTTCACAGGAAACCAGGTTTGTCTGTGTGTACTGCTGGGGGAAAGAAGATAATGATTCAATTAATTTTCTTGCCTTTCCCATCAGAGTACAAATTTGAGGGCTATTCCAACTCTAGTTCTGTGATTTTATAATCCTAAATTTAATTACCATATTATAGATGAGGAAAATGAAGAAGAGGAAAGTATGGTGAGGAGAGATTAGATGAAACTTCCAAGATTTGAAACTGGAAATCTGTTGAGATGAAAGGAAATCATATAGATAGAATTATTAGTGTTAATAGAACTTTTCCTGAGTTGTCAGAAGAGTAGTTCAAAGTTCATGTGTCCCCTTACTCTCTCTCAAATCCCTCCAAATTTCAAACGGAATCCCCTTGCTTTTCTTAATTATAGTTTGCTGATACACCCAGCGAAAGAACTCTGGGAGATCACTAGAACCACTACATAGAATTCCCAATCCCTCTATTTTTGTCCACCTGCATTTTTGATTTCCTTCACAGGCTAATTTTACACTATTTCAGAGTCCATTTTTTTTTTTTTTGTACAGCAAAATAACTGTTTAGACATGTATACTTATTTTGTATTTAATTTATACTTTAACATATTTAACATGTATTGGTCAACCTGCCATCTCGGGGAGAGGGTGGAAGGAAGGAGGGGAAAAATTGAAACAAAAGGTTTGGCAATTGTCAATGCTATAAAATTACCTATGCATGTAACTTCTAAATAAAAAGCTATAAAAAAATTATAGTTTGCTGATAAGCAAGCCTATCTTGAGTCCCCTGGATGTTGGAGCTCTTTGTAACATATTTGCAACCTTGGAGAGAGAAAATTAAGACTAACAGCTACCTTCTTTGTTCTTGAATTAATTTGTTCTTCACTACTTTTTTTTCCCCACTAGTCCCATGCAAATTAATAGTCAAGAATTAACCCCCAACAAGCTTCGTGATAGATCTTCCACAATGTCCTGAAACATGAAAGGGTTTTTGCTGAAGCAGACATATGCAGATATAGTATTTTTAAGACTTTAATGATCTCCAATATCCCCAATTGAATTAACACAAGAGAACCTAAGGACGGTTATTGGAATCTAGGGCTTTAGTAACCTTTTTGAGAGTTGTAGGCGGAGATCTTTTGGGGTTCCTTCCACAAAGGATCCTCTAATTTTATAAAGGCTGCTTGGGTCCCACTTATACCATTGCAAGTATCACCATCACCAGCCTTAGCTTCTCAGGCAAAGCTTATCTAGGAAATGAGAAATACAAGGTTGAAGTTGACCCTGGTTATTTATTTCAATTTTGTGACTTTTGGATTTTTGTTTTATTTTGACATTTGAATGTGTTATACAAATAAGATTTAGTTAAATCAGTGATTTACAAATTCATTAGTTTTTCTCCTCTTTTTTCTCTACCCTGTTTTCATGATCAGATTCAATATTCTCATTCAGAAATTATTATATGAAAACATTCATATATATACATATATGTATGTAAAACATCAAGAATATTATGGCTGAGGTATATTTTAACAAAACTAAAGAGAAATTTGAGAAGAGCATGGCTCCCTGGAGCTGCTTTTTTGTGGTTGATGGTTCTAAAATACAGATGTTGAGATCTTTCAAAACGGAATTTACTTAGGGCTATTTTGTATTGGTTTAAAAAAACTTTTCAATAAACCTCTTATAATGGGTTTCATTTGAAAGATTCACTTCATTTAATATTCACACAAAGGTCATTTATGTCTCCACAAAAAATAAAGCTGGTATTGTTTCTGCAAAAACACAGGGAAGGGTGATCAGCTAAATAGGAATGAAGGGGAATTTTCTATCCACTAATATTATCTTTTCTAGCAATGGAAACTGTTTTTCTTCATATATTTACTTGTCCTTTTTTAAAAAGTCAAGTTACTTCTCCCCAAACTGTTAAGAGTTCAACATCCCTAACTACCTTGTATTTAATTACTTTGTATCTATTTGTATTTGTTTCCTTTATATTTATCTTGGCACATAACACATACTTACTAAATGCTTATTGATTTAGTGATTATTGCTAGCAATTAGGAGATTAAAAACCAACAAAGTATTTCTTGAACCATCTCTCCTTTATAATAAGAACACTTTACTCCAGAATTCTGGAGAGTGTGGGAGATAACAAGAGAAATGGAAAACACTATATTCCTTTTCTTGAAGAAATCTTTGCAGGGTGTGTAGGGGTTGAGTGGAAAAGGTTACCTTGTATAAAAAGTTTCAAGAACAGCATGAACAGTATCCTTGCCAAAATCTGATTACAATCACTCATCAATCCACGTCTGTGCTTCTCAAAGGCAGGGCAGCAAAGTGTAACCTTTGGCATGTCCTCTCCAACTGAAAAAGCTTGGAACATGGGTCTAGTAATATACTGTTATGTCTTTTATCCAAGAACCAACCTAGTTAAATTCAGAAAAGATTATCAATCAAATTGATTTCAGGGTGGTAAATTATTCATCCACAAGTACAGAGTGATAAGAGATTGTGAGCTGTTATTAGTGGAGTGAGTACCCCCTGAATCCAGGGCTATTTCCAGTCGCCCTGATCTACATCTGGCCATTGGTAGCTCTGGAGGGGAAAGTGTGGCAAGTGATCTTGCACCTCCCTCAGTTAAATCCAATTCCCTTGCATGTTATAGCATCCCCTTCCTGGCATCATGGTCCTCTTCGAGAAGGAAGGAAAACAACAATGCATGCTAACCAAATGCAGATCCTTGAAATGTTTTGTTTTGGAGACCAGTTTTCCTCTCTTGGCCCAAATTTACTGAGGACACTTCTTGGAAAACACACAATTTACCAACAGATCCATGGTCAAAGCTTTTTCACCAAGATGTTATATTCCATTAGAAGAGCCTTCTAGAACCCAGGGTTACCTTGATGACATGGCAGGGCATCAGTATAGAACTTTGGTAAAGTATTGTAAACACTATATAGAATAAATAAGAAAAATGAATAAATATAATAAAATAATAAACAACCTTAAAAGTTAATCTCACACATTTAAGGTTTTGAATACTTGCTATTTTGTTATAGGTAATTATATATAGACAGTTTGGATAAATGAATTTAATTCCTATATGTTTAGATCAATTATTTTTAAGGTCAGCTAGAAGCAAAAAGTGGAATTTTTTGTGGCACAGTAGACAGAGTTCTGGGCCTGAACTCAGAAAGACCTGAGTTAAAAATCTGTCCTTATATACTTACAATCTGTGTGGTCCCAGGCATGTCCTTAGCCTCTGCTTCTTCAGTTTTCCTTAGGTAAAATGGGAATAATAACACCTACATCCTAGGATTGTTTTAGGATCAAATGAGATAATATTTGCAAAGCTCTTTGCAAAACATAACACCCCACTGAAATGTGAGTTAGTTTTATTAATATCAGTAAATAAGCATTTATGAAACACCTATTATATGCTAGGTACCATGATAACTTTTGATAATATAAAAAAAGGCAAAGGACAGACCCTGCCTTCAGTGATCTTAAAATCTATTGAAAATGTGAAAAGCAAGCTATATAGAGGATAAATAGAAAATAATTTCAGAGGAAAGTCATTGAAATTAAGAGGGATTGGGCAAGGTGGAGGATGAGGGGTGGTGCAGCTAAGTGGTGCAGTGGAGAGAGCACCAACTCTGGAGTCAGTAGGACCAGAGTTCAGATTTGGTCTCAGACACTTACTTATTAGCTCTGTGACCCTGGGCAAGTCACTTAACTCCAACTGCCTCTCCAAAAGGTAGGATGGACCTTGGGAAGCTTCCCTACAGAAGGTGTGATTTTAGTTGAGTTTAAATGATGCCATGGAGGTCACTAGTTAGAGAGGAGACAGGAGAGCATATTAGGAATGGGGGAATAGCCAGAGAGAATATCCTGAGCTGAGAGATGGAATGTCTTGTTTGTGGAACAGCTAGGAGACGAGTGTCACTAGATTGATGAGCATATTCATGGTGGGGAGTACAATCTGGAGGCAATAGGTAGTCATTGGAGTTTACTGACTGGAAGGATGGGGATGGGAGTGATATGACTGGACTTTCGATTTAGGAAAATCACTTTAGGCTGAATGGACAGTGGATTGGAATGAAGACAGACTTGAGATAGGCAGGTTATTGCAATATTCAGTCATGAGGTGATAAGAGCAGGTGACAGTGTCAGAGAAGAGAAGGGGGTATATTCAAGAGGTGAAATCCATAGACTATGGCAACAGATTGGATATGGCGGTGAGAGATAGTGAGGATTACAGGATGACTTCTAGGTTGTGTTCCTAAAGCCTGGGAGAATGGTATTGCCTTCTACTGTAATAGGAAATAATAAGTGGAATGAATTTAGGGAGAAAAGTAACAGATTCTGTTTTGGACATATTAAGTTTAAAATATCTAATGGACATCCATTTCTAGATCTCAAAGGTAGTTGGAGATGTGAGAATGGATGTTAACCAAGAGACTGGAGCAGGACAGACAGATTTGAGAATCATCAGCATAGAGATGGTAATTAAATCCATGGAGCTGATGAGATTATTAAGTGAAACAACAGAGACAGAGAAGAGAAGGCATAGGACACCTATGATCAGAAGGTGTAAATTTCAATTCAGCAAAAGAGACACAGAAGGATTATCAGATAGATAGGAGGTTTAAAAAAAAAAGATCATTAGTGATTTTAGAAAGAGTAGTTTCAATGAAGGTGGGAAACCAAATTGTAAAAGGTTAAGAAGATAGTGAAAAGAGAAAGTGGAGGCAACTACTGTATTGCGATTTCAAAAGTTTTGCTACAGGGGCAGGTAGATGGCAGTGGATAGAGCACCAGCCCTGAAGTTAGGAGGACCTGAGTTCAAATGTGACCTCAAACACTTAGCACTTCCTAGCTGTGGGATCCTGGGCAAGTCACTTAACCCAATTGTCTCAACAAAAAAGAAAAGAAAAGTTTTGCTACAAAGAGCAGAAGAGACATTAGAATAATTGTGAGATGAAAGGATCAAGCATATATTATGATTATTATTATTTTTATTACATTAGATCCAAACCCCTCATTTTACAGATGAGTAAATGGAAGCCCCAAAACATGAACTAACTAGCTTAAGACTCAACAAGAAGTAAGCAGTAGTAAGGATCAAAAATCCAGGTCCTTTAACTCCAAAGCCAATATAAATTCTTTGTTTCCAGATTTGTCTCCAGAAATTGGAAGAAAAGCAAACAAATGAATAAAGAGAAAGTAAATCCCACAAAGAAAAATCAAAGAAGTTGCAATTCTTATAACCAAGGATAAGAAAGCTAAGAGATGACTTTGTCTATGAATACATGAATAGCTATTTAAATACCTGACCAACTCTTCTCTGTCCTCACAGGAAGAAAACTCATTGAAAAGCACTAAATTGAAGCTAGAGGTTTAGTTTAGGGAAAAAAATTGATTCAGATGGGAAAAGTGATTTACTACTGTGATAATCTGTAGAATGAGGGAAGCCACTGATAGTCTCTGAAGATCGTTAAAAGAAGACAGACAACTAGTTTTTGATGGCTTGGGTGATTCTGACTCACATGATTTATAAGTGTCTTCTATTCAGTTTTTTTAAAAAAAATTATCAATTATCTATTATGATATTAGTACTGTGATATATGCTAGATGAGATATAACATTTAGCTAAAATGTGGTTTTTGCCCATCTATTAGGGGAATATAACACATTTTTAAACTTTAATGTCAATGGATTTTTGATGTCATTCTTCCAGTGGTACAAATTGCAGCCTATTTGTGGCAGTTCTCCTATTGTTGTTCATGTAGAGAGATAATAGAAAGTCTAATCGATATACTGTTTCAAGTCTATATATGTGTACTTCTTGAAGGACATATTGAAATTCATTATAATTTAATTCCACACACATTTATTGAGATTTTTCTCAAGGAGTTTAATTTCTTTTTGGGGAGAGAATAAAACATATACAAATGAAAATATATAAGCAATATATCAAATAAATAGAAAATAATTTCAGGCTAAGGTAGAATAATTGAGGAGAATTAGCAAATATCTCTTGTAGGAGGCAGTAATTGATGAGAGGTTTGAAGGGAACTAAGTTTCCAGAACTGGAGATGAAGAAGGGAGCGGAGGTAGGTAATCTGTGCAGAGAAAAGGGAATGGGATATAAAACTCCAAAGAAGCTGAAGATCTTAATTAGGATAGAGATTCTCTATATGAACACAGGTAAGAAAGCAGATGTGAAAGGTGAAACAAAAGTAGAATCTATCAAACTTGGCAACTGTTTAGATATGGGGGTGATGAGTATGACTATAACCTGAAAATAACTTTTGAGATTATGAACTTGGTGATTTTCAGAATGGGGCCCACTAGCAAAAATAAGATAGTTGTGTTCACAGAGAAAGTAACAATGTTGAATAAGACATAATTAGTGTTTCCAAATATACCATACTAAGTCTGAAGAGGCCATTATTAACTGGAGTAATCAAAAAAGGATTAATGGAAGCAGTGTTTAGTTGTACATTAAAGAATAAGTAGGAATTCAGCAGAATTCAACAGGAAGAAATAACAATAATACCATGCATTCCAGGCATAGACAACATTTTGAGCAAAAGTACAGAAAAGAATTCTAGGGCATGTTTGAGGGACAATTATTTGTGCAGGTTGGTTTGAATGGAGTACATGGAGAGGAACACTATAAGGCCAGAAAGTCAGTCATAAAAGATTGTGCAGGACTTTGATGCTAGGCTAAGGTAATAAACAGGCTAGGCTAGGTAGAAAACAGAAAGCTGTTTGTGGACCAAGGAGATCTGATTTCAAATTCTAGCTTTTATCAGCCATATAGTAACGGACAAGTCTCTTAATATCTCTTTAACCACAGGTTCTTCATTTATAAAATGCGAAGTTATGCTTGCATGAACAACATTATAGATTTGTTGGAAGGAATGTACTTATCTACCTTAAAAGGTCATCTATATGTTAGTTAAAATTAAAATGTCCTTGGTAGACAATAGGGATTCATTGAAAGATTTTGATCAGAAGAGGGGTATAACTAGATGAAAGCATAATCTGGCAGTGGAGAATAGGTTGGAGGAGGCAAAATAGAAAAAGTCTATTAGGCAGCTATTTTAATAGGTTTTTCTAGTCCTATGATTCAACCCTATTCAATAGATACTGCTTCCCTGGGAGGTTGGAAGGGTGAAGGGGAAACAGTGGATATAATTCCTCTTTTCTCTTCCCTAAAAGGCCTGATAAGATTCTTTCTACTGTTTTGTAATATAATACAGATTTCCTCTTATATTAACATGAAAACAAGCCAAATGCCATATGTCATGGTGAAACATAATACTTTTTTTTTTCTTTTTGGAAATTCATTTAAATTATTTATACAGATATTAACCTTTCTGCGAGACTTAAGATGCTTTTTTATTTTAAGGTATTTAGCTTATGTGTTCTGATACCAAGAGCAATGAAGTGTTTACTCCTCTTTGAAAGGAACATTGTACATACTTTTCTTTATTCTCTGTGAATACATTCTCCTTTGTATATTTGTCCTGGGCATGAGGATCTAGGCTTGTTACATTGTATCTCTCATAAAAGAAAAGAAAAGCTATCGTGTGTTATTTGTGATGTTTTATGACAGGTGCTTTTTAGTTTAGGAGCCCAAGAAACCTTACATTGTCAAAAAGTCACTCCACCTTAGAACAAAGTCCTACATACTCTTATTGATTAAAAGGAAAACTAAACGTGATCACAAATTGCTCCATTTGTGTTCTGAAATCATATTGAGATTGATGGCCTTTGTCATGAGTTTCCCCCTTCATTTCCTATCTTCTACATGTCAAAATTTCTCTATATTCTCAATCACCCTCTTTTTTTTTTTTTTTTTTTTTTTTTTGCTCTGGTCTCAAAAAAAAATGTGGCTAACTTCTGCTATGACTCCCTCCCACAAAGACTTTGCTCCATAGATCGTTCTCTCTCATCTACAAACTTTTCCTTCTAGTGGTTCTTTTGATAATACCTATAATAATGCTCAGGTCTCCCCTTTTCTAAAAAAACAAAAAAACAAAAAACTTTCTCTTGAACCTTTTCATCCTTTCAAACTATTAATTGTATTTTTTCCTATTATTCATTGCTAAACTTATAAAAAAGAATTTTTTTTATAAGTACTTCATTTCTACCTACTTAGTCCTTTTCAGTCCCCTCTAATCTAGCTTTCAAACTTAGAGCTCTATTGAAACATCTCTCTCCAAGGCATCACTTTTCAAATCCCATTTTTTTTTACATTTGTATTATTAATTTAATAAACATTAACTTATATGAACATTTCTATATATAAAGAACAATTAAGAGGTTTGCTTACAAAACCATGAAATTGTTTTAGTTTTTTAAAAACATTAAATTTAAAATTTTAAATTAAATTTAAAATAAAAACATTTAAACTAAATTAAAAACATTAAATTTAACAGTAGTAACAAAACTGCTTTTGTGTTGCTTGTATGTCCTCTCTCCCATTAAAATGAAACTCAAGAATAGGGAGTATACTTTTGTCTTTCATTGTAAAACTAAGCATAGTGCATAGCACATAGTAGATGTTTAATACACGTGGGTTGACTTTATATTATATGTAATGTATATTACAGATCTATCATATATATCTATATAGATTTATCACAAATTATCACATTTTTGTCATTTGTAACTTTATACTAACTCTTTAAATCTGACTACTTCTCTACTCACATGGTCATCATCTTAGTTCAGATCTTTATCTCATCTTGTCTAGATTATCAGGTAGTACAGTGACTAGAGCACTGAAGCTAGAATCTAGAAGACCTGAGTTCATATCTGGTCTCAGACACTAGCTGTGTGACCTTGGGCAAGTCAGTTAGTCTTTGCCTCAGCTTTTGTAACTCTATGTAAAATGCATGTAAAAGGGGGCATCATAACAGCACCAACTTCCTAGGATTACTGTGAATATCAAGTGGAATAATATTTGCAGAGCATTTAGCATAGTGCTAGAGACACAGTAGGCACTGAATAAAATTTTCCTTTCTTCCTTTCTTCTGTGGCCTCTTACTTGATCTCCTTGACTTATCTCTTCCCGCACCAATTCATTCCAAAGTGAAATTAATTTGAAATCCTTAAATGTAAATCTGAACATGTCACTTCCCCAATCAATAAACCAGCAACTCTCAATTATTTTTGGGAATAAACATAAACTCCTCTTTATGCTTTCACTTGATTCTTGTAAGTCTTTCTAGTCCTATTTTACCTTATTCTCCTTACTGAAATCTATGGTCCAGTCAAACTAGTTCTCTTATTTGTTTCTCAATATGATACTCCATCATTTGTATGACTTTACACTGATAATTTCCCATGCCTAAAATGCACTTTCTTTTCATCTTTGCCTCAAAGAATCCTTCACTTCCTTCAAGATATAACTCAAGCACCATTACCTTTCTAGTCTTTCCAATGGCCAGGGGCTCACTTTCCTAACTACCTTGTATTTACCTACCTATTCATCACTTGATGGAGATCATACACAGAGTTCCAGTTAAGAAAGTGGATGGCATTATATTAATTGCATCAAGAGCTAAAGTAGCACAGAGCCTCCTGAAATAGATCTGAATATACTCAAAATAGTTTGGCTTCTCCATTAATGCAGGAAAGATTAAATGGATAAACAAATCTCTACCATTCAGATTTCAAAATGCAAATGAATGGCTATCTTACAGAACTTGTTTAGAAAGCTCTATTATTATTATGTGTATTATGTCTGGGACAGACAATACATATGGACAATGGTGATCCAGATGGAAAAGAATTTAAAAAAAAGAGAGAGAGAGAGAGAACAGAGTTATAACTTTCTGGAAGTTGTGAAACATTGTTATTAATCCTGAGCAAAGATCTAGATTTTCAGTACAAATATTTTACTGGTACTGAAAATGTGTAATATCTCCTGGAATATCACTGTCTCCAAAGAACCAAAAGTGAGCATCATGCAGAGAACAATGGAAAAGTGAAAGATTAGTGTAAGCAAATTGCAACATACAACTGAGGAACTCATCACACATACACATAGACACACATATATGTATATGTCTAGCTATACATATTGCCTCACTGTGTCATCTCCAGTACAAAATAAGCTCCTTGAGAATGAAGATCATTTCATTTTTTTGTCTTGGTCTCTTTAGCATCTATCACACTCCCTGGCATATAGTATTTGCTTTATAATTATTTGTTGATTGATAGAAATTCTCCTTAGTATTAAAACAAAACAAATCAATGCACTGGCTATATCTGAAAATGTACATTTAATTATTTATCTGTAATCAATTATCTTTCAAGAGCTGTGAAGCATGTCTCACCATTCCCTTTCATTCATTGCTGGTCACTACATAGATTAGAATTCTGAAGTCTTTCAAAGTTGTTCTATATTATTGTGGGCATTGTGTAAATTGCTCTACTCCATATTCTATTGATTTTCCTCAGCCCTTAACTTCTTGACCATTTTGGAGCACCAACACTCTTGGCTGCTCTCTTCTTAATGCATTGTTCTGATTCTGACTAATGTTTCTTCTTATTTTTTACTATCTCAATATCTTTCTCCTCTGATTGATATTTCTCAGTCTCCTTCACTAGATTTTTATCCTGCCCCCTAAGCATGAATATTCTTTAAAGAATCCCTTTGTTCTTAAAGAAGGAAAAGGGTCTCACATATGCAAAAAACATTTGTGGCAACTCTTTTTGTAGTGGCTAGAAACTGGAAATTGAATGGATGCCCATCAATTGGAGAATGGCTAAATAAATTGTGATATATGAATGTTATAGAATATTATTGTTCTGTAAGAAACAATCAGCAGGATGATTTCAGGGAGGTTTGGAGAGCCTTACATGAATTGATGCTAAGTGAAATAAAACAGAACCAAGAAATCATTATACATGGCAACAAGATTATACGATTATATGTCCATCTACTCTGATAGACGTGGTTCTCTTTAACAATGAGATGTTTCAAAACAGTTCCAATTGTTCAATAAAGAAGAGAATCAGCTACACCCAGAGAGAGAACTATGGGAAATGAGTGTAGACCACAACAGAGCATTTCCATTCTTTCTGTTATTGTTTGCTTGCATTTTTGTTCTCCTTCTCGGGTTTTTTTTCTTTCTTTCTAGATCCGATTTTCCTTGTGCAGCAAGATAACTGTATAAATATGTATATGTATATTGGATTTAACATATATTTTAACATATTTAACATTTAAATTAAATTTAACAATTTAACATACTGGACTACCTGACACCTAGGGGAGAGGGTGGGAGGAAGGAGGGGAAAAGTTGGAACAGAAGGTTTTGCAAGGGTCAATGTTGAAAAATTACTCATGCATATGTTTTGTAAATAAAAAGCTGTGATAACAATAACAATAATAATAATAAAAACAATCCCTCTTTAACACTTTTCTTCTTGGTGATTGCATTCATTTCCATTGTTGCAATCATCCTCTACATGCCAATGGTGACTGATATATCAATTATTCAGCCTGAATTTTAACCTGGAGCTATACTCCCATATTTCCACGGCCTTCTGGACATCTTTACTTGGATGTCCTCCCAGCATTTCATCAGCATGTCCAAAATTCATGATCTTCTCTCTACTTATTCCATTCCTGTTATGGTAACACCATCTTCCTTAGCATATGGGGCTCAAAAACTTGGAGTCAAATTTGATTACTCCCTTTCTAAATCCAATAAATTGTCAAGACCTGTTAATTCTACCTTCACAATCTTTTTTTCAAACACATCAGCTTTCTCCATAATTTAGACTACCATACTTATCTATATTTTTAAAATAATCTTTTAACGATTCTTTCTGATTCTGTTATCTCCTATCCCCACTATTTGCTTCACAGAACTATCAATATAATATTAATTCCTGATACTGACATTTGACCATAGTACTTCATATTCAAAACCTATTTAGGTTCTCCATGGTATACAGAATAAAACATATATGGCATGGTCAGGCATTAAAAACCCTATATAATCTCTTTTCCAATCAATCTTTCTAGCTTTATTTTACATTCCTCTATCATATACTCTATGTTTCACTCAAAATGTACTACTAGATGTCTTCTAAATTTATCATGTCTTACACTTCCATGTCTTCCCATAGAGTGTGTCTCCATACACTTTCTCCTCATTTATATCTTTGGAATCCTTACCTTTCTTCAAATCCTTTTCTATGAGAATATGCCTAAGAGAAAATTGGTAAAGTTCTTTCGAATCCCTTTGTGTCAAAAAGAAGGCTGTAGGGCAAGAGATGGAATTGGACCAAAAATAAAATGTAGCACAAAAAGATGTTGTATGTAGATTATATAGTTAACTGAAGAGAAATACTATATAGCCAAGGAGAGAATTACACATGGTCTCAGAGGTGGCAGTGGTAGAATAGGCCAATTTAGTAGTAATAGGGATGTAAGTCAGCCATAGTGGAGTACTAGTAGAAGAATGAAAGAGGAGTTCTGGATCAAACAAAAATTGAAGCCAAGGAACAGCAAGAGACTAAGGTGTGATATAAAAGAACAAAGTGGAACCCTACTTGTGACTAGTCATATAAGTAGTGTCAACTCAATAGGTCCATGAAAAAGGGGCCAATTTTCTAGTGACTTTGGCTACTTTTCTTTTGAGAGGGCCTTAAAAGTACTCCTAGTTTATGAGAACTATATATAATTCCCTGGAGAAGGTGGGAATCAGAGAAAAGAAAAAAGAATCTTCAATTTTTTCCTTTTATGGGTCAAGAGTTCTACAGTCAATCTAGCACTTTGAAGACAAGTCACAGATTACATACCAAGGTAAAACCTACTCCATAAATACTTTCTTGATAACCCTTAGCTTAAAGTGGTCTTTTCCTCATCAGATTCTTCCACAACACTTCATCTTAGTTTTTACTTTGAACAATCATATTCTTCTTAGCATCATTATGCATCTACATTTATGCTTTATATCTATGTAAGATTATAAATTATTTGAGGCAGAGGGAAGGAATACTGGTTTTTTTTTCCACTTCTGTATCCATAGTGGGTGCTGAATAAAATTTTTAAAAAATTTATTATTAATTTATAGAATTTAGTTGTTCTAAATAGTGTTAGAGAAGACAAAAGCATGACATCAATGCCTATAGAAACTTGTTATGTTTCACAGCTATAAATTGTACTCCTAGTTCTAGCTAAATGTCTTATGCATATACTGTTTTTGATTATAGTTGTACAGTAAGGGGAATAATAGTGAGGTTGGAATAGAATACCAGCTGAAAGTGTGGGAATGAATCTAGGTAATTCTATCAACATCAAGTAGGAAAAAATTACTTAAAATATATGTGTATAACCTTATTATTTTGTATTTTCCAGCTGCTAAAAATATTCACAATAAATTTATGGTACAATTTATTATATGGATAAATGTGAAAATTCATGTAAGTACATTTTAAAATGTAAGATACCATGCCAATTTCTAAGTAAAAACTAGTTTTAAATACTCAAAATGATTTTAAAAATAACTCTAGAATTCTTAATACTGTTGAGTCTCTTTATGGCTTCTGAGCAACTAGACCAATAAAGTACATACAAATCTGAGGTTAATAATCTGCAATTATCAGGTAATTAGGATCACTTTAATGTCTATTAAATTCCTTTCTTTAGGCAGTAATTGGGTAGGATTTTTGCTTATTGTTGGTAGAAGGGTAAAAATGAACTTTGAAATAAACCAATCAACCAAATTCAAATAAATAAGTAAGGTTATATACTGGCACTAATATTGGCTCATCTGCCATATTCTTGGATGCAAGACAGGACATCAATTATTACTTTCTAAAAGTTTGATAAAAATGAATAATCTCTCCACTTCTGAAGGATAACTGAAAGTAGGATTTTCTTCCTCATATTTGTCCTTTATAAAAGGGGAGAAAAAATGTATCTTAATGAATTTGTATTTGTATTTGTATCTTAATTTCTTCACAGAAATCTTGCCTTTCTTGATCAAACACCATGAGTTGGATGTTCCTCGGAGACTTCCTAAGTGGAGTAAATAAATATTCAACTGGAATTGGTCGAATCTGGCTAACTGTTGTATTCATATTTCGCTTGCTGGTCTACATGGTAGCTGCAGAACATGTTTGGAAAGATGAAGAGAAGGAGTTTCAATGCAACATTAGGCAGCCTGGTTGTGAAAATGTCTGTTTTGACTACTTCTTCCCTATCTCCCAGGTTAGACTTTGGGCACTGCAGCTGATCATGGTCTCTACTCCTTCTCTTCTTGTTGCTTTGCATGTGGCCTACCGTAAGGCCCGAGAAAAAAGGCACCAAAAAAAATTTTATATTAGTCCAGATAGTATGGATGGGGGCCTGTGGTGCACTTATGTCATCAGTCTTGTTTTCAAAACTGGATTTGAAATTGGCTTTTTGGTTTTGTTTTACAAGTTGTATAATGGATTTAGAATACCTCATCTTGTGAAATGTGATGTAAGGCCTTGCCCCAATATTGTGGACTGCTTCATCTCCAAGCCCACTGAGAAGAAAATCTTCCTTTATTTCTTGCTAGTCACATCATGTCTATGCATTGTGTTGAATATTGTTGAACTAGGCTATTTAGTATTTAAGAGTTTTGTGAAATGCTATCTTCAACGATATGCTCAAAATTTTAAATCCTCAGATTGTAAATGTCATAACTTTGACTATGTCACATGCAATGAGATTGATGTCCCTAATCTGCTCCAGAAACACAATTCTCACTGTTCCAGAAGCATTCCTCAAAAACTTGAAAGAAGTAGTTTGCAAGAGAAGTAAAAAAAAAAAAAAATTGCAGAATGCTTTCATAAGCAGGATTTAAATTGACAACCCAGAGTATCTTACATTAGATGCTTTTATTTTGTGACATGAGAAAAAGGATATGTAAAGTATATCTTCAATTGTAAATATAGTAATTGGATTGCTGTTTTTGTTTATTCTTATTTATCTATACATAATCAAACATTTTTTTCCCTAAGTAATCTGAAGGAATTGAAGGTAAATGTGTTATGTTCTTAGTTTCAAATTTTGGTGTTTTAAGGATAGTTATCATATGTCTTACAATGCTTTATATATTAGTTGGTAATTAAAAATTGTGAAGCATTATTTTCTGTAGACCTTTTTTTTTTTGGGGGGGGTGGAGAAGGGGTTATGTCCTTTCTTCTCTCTTCCACTAGTGCTATCCCTCTGAGATTACTTACCATTATGGTGAATACTACACATAGACACACAGAGAGCCCTTGTGTGTATCTAGTTATTTATGGCCTTTCTTTTATTATATAATGTGAGTTCCTTCAGAGCAGGAACTTTCCTCTCCATCCTCCTTCTGTATATGCCTGTAATACCTGGCACATAATAAATGCTTACTACTTGTTGATGGACATTCTCCCTGGGCTTTAGTTTTCTCCTCTGTTATATGGGGAATATGTTATATATAGATGACCTCTAATAGACTCCCAGCTTTAAATCTGAGGACATTAAAAGTATTAGGGTCAAGCCTGCGCAAAATTGGAGAAGGGTGATGAATGCTATTTCAATGGTCTTAAATGAGGGGTGATGATGGCTTGAACTAGTGTGGGAGATACAAGGAGAGGGAAGAGATGTTGCAGTAGAAATAACAAGACCTGGAAATTGATTGGATATAGAGAGAAAGAGAGAAGGGAAGAAGACCCAGGTCCAGTCCTTGAGGGGACAACCACAATAATATAGGACACTTGAAATTGATGATGATTCAGCTAAGGAGACAGGGAAAGTACAAGTGAGACATGTAGGAAGAGAATTAAAAGATAAGAACCAGGAGATAAAACCCATGGGAGCTGAGGGAAGACGGTAGCTAGATGAGCAGGCTGGCCAAGAGTTTCAAGGATGAAAGGAAATCAAGAAAAACATTTTCCTTGCTCTCATCTGTTCTGAATATAATGAAGCTATTTAGCTTTCTCACTAATCCACAAAAACACAATGTTTTTTTTATCACTCTTATTACTATGTTGATATCACTTATTTAATGCAAGTATTTCATTTGGTTCAAAGTTTCTATTTCTTTATGTCTTTTATAACTCATGCAACTGTCAAACAGAACTGACACTTAAAAGTTTCTTTTAATTACAGAGCAAAAAAGATGTATATATGTGTGTGTGTGTGTATTTATGTATATATGTATATGTATTTGTATATTTACACTGGGAGCAATTGCCCAAACCTATTTTGGCACTTAGTTCTGCGTGTGGCAGGTCCCTGGAGCATAAAACATGAAATGATCACTCATTGGTCTTTACGTGAGCCATTTCTCAGTGTAATTCTCTTCTTCAATATGCCCCAAGATGATCAGGGTAGCAGCACCTTTTGTTCCCCCCAAGTTGGTCCTATCCATGAAACTTTTATAGTGGGTGTGGCCCTAAAATTAAGACAATACTAAAAGCATTGTATATTCTAAATGTCTTGCAGTGTTGGTGCTCATAAGACCTCAAGTTTGCTTCCTTTGCATCTCCTACCCTAGGTGGAACAAACTGAGGTAGGGGTTATATTCTGCCTCAAGGATCCTGTATATAGGAACCTCTAGACTTTAACCACATATTAGCCTTGGAGAGATGGTAACAGTAAACTAAGTAGACAAATATTCAGAGATTGGAAGAAATAGTCGAGTAGTACTGAAAAATCACTGGACTCAGCCTTGGCTTAGTGTGGGAGCACATGTTTTTAGCCAGAAAGCCAAGGACAAGAGTACCATATATTCTATGTAGTGAGAATCATCCCCCTTTTTGAAGGGGAATTCATCAGCAATGCCAATATGGCTCCAAGCAGCAAAGGACTAAAATCTGAACATGGGATGCAAGAGACATAGGGAATTTTTTACTATTATTGTGTTATTTTGAAAGTTTGATATTTTAGAAACTGAATATTTATTGTCCATTGGGGAGAGGATTGCATGAATTACATGACTTCTGAAGCAGAGATTCCAGAAGGAACTGACGATGGGTGATAGGCTAAATTATAATTCTAATGAATTGTTTTTGTCAAATTAACTATAACCTGATATGCTAATTAATTAATCACTAAATATTTTCTAAGTATCTCCTATGTGCCATGCATTGTGCTAGGCATGGAGATATAAAGATGAAAATGAAACAGTTCCTGCTCTCAAAGATAAATTCTTTGTTATATGTGAATATTATATTTATTTTTACAAGTATCATGCAATGAACATGTAACCTATTAGGAAATAGCTTTCACAAGAAAATGATGTGAGAACCCTGAAACTGAAGGGGGGACCCCAAAACTCTGTAAAAGACCTGCGTGAGGGAAACAGGATAAGTAGATTCATTCTGTTATCCTGAGAGACCAGCACCACCCTCATTGATAACACTCACTACTGATTACCACTTCCTATTGAGTTGAAAATTAGGCTAGGACTTCTCATTCAATTCCAAGATTCTCTATTCTGATTTCTAGCTCAAACTGCTCCCAGCCCCCACCAGGAGCTGTCCATAAAACAAGCTTCCCTCAGCTCAATCTTTTGCAGCTGAGGACCTCAAAGCAGGAATCATGCCAGGCTAAGGGACCTCCCTTGGCATATCTTCCTGAGAGGGACTCTCTGTCCACTAAAAGACATTCTCTTTCAGTGATACTACTTTATCTTTCTCACCTATTTTCCTAACAAGATCTTATTCACCTCTCTGTCAGGATTTCTCTGCTAGAAACTTTTTTTGCTAGAGGATTTCTCTGCTAGATCTTTAATAATAAACTTCCTTTGCCAGTTTAACTTTTTGGGTTCATAATTTATGAAGGACCTGCATTGTCAGAAGGAGCTTCTCACAACTTCCTGCCCTGCACTGAACCTCATCATTTGGCTCCCTGACCAGGAATCAAGGGGAGCCAAAACTCATCAGGACTGTGTTCTTATTATTCTTCCATTTGGTCCTCTTATAACTTTACCAAAGGATTAAAAAAAAAAAAAAACCTAAGTACATTTACATTTGTTTCAAAAGAGAGTTTTAAAGAATTACTTTTTGAATGAAAAAAACTGTGCCCTAGACTGATCCCTGTGCTGGCAGTACCATTCAATTGGTGAAGTGTATGAAATGCTTTAGTACAATTGGTGGTAGTGTTGGGTTTCTCTGAATCAGTGGTCCTCAAAACTTTTTTTCTCAATATCTTTATCCTATTAAAAATGATTGAGGATCTGTCCAAAGAGTTTTTGTTTATGTGGTTTATAGTTATAGATATTGATGATATTAAAAATAAAAACTAATTATGAATTTGTAGACTCTCTGAAAGGATTTCAAAGATTCCCAGGATGCTCTGGACCAGACTTTGAGAACCACTGCTCTAAATGATCATCTGAAGCATAAAATTAACAAGTCTTTCCAAGAGATGACTGGATAAGAAATTCAAAGAGCCAATCACCAGGGCTTTACAAAAGCTAGAACAACATGGTGGAAGAAGCAGCTTTATGATAATCAAAACTTAAAATCCAACCTATTGTTCCATTTGCTCTTAAGCCAAAGGAATGATAAAACCATTTGGCTAAGTGGAGAGAGTTATCAGAAGCTTGTGTTAAACATCCTTTTTTTTAAGGATCCCTTTTGAACATTTTTAAAAATCACAGCTAGTGATTTCTTATTTACTTGACAAAAATTAATGCACAAAATTGATTCTACTAAATCATAGTAAATAAGCATTTATCCTGCATGGGGAAAATGGAAAATTATGGAAAACTATTGAAAGGACTTGTATAGTATAATTTCTGGGGTTTAATCAATTTTTTTTTCTTCCTACAGTAGTCTGTATCAAGAACCACAGTTTTGTTGACAATTTCAGATCTGATATTTATATTTTAGTATCTTTTATGTATAATATCACTTAAGGTTTGCATTAATTTCTCACAATTACTCTCATAATTTGCAGGGTTTTTAGATTGATCAGAGTCATAAAAATGAGTAAGAATGATTAAATTGTTTAGTAACTGAGAAATTATTGCTTTTAAATAGGTATATTATAATATGGAAAACCTGATAAAAACATCCAAAACATTTCAAAATTTGAATTTTTCAACAGTGTGAAGTTCTGTCTTAACATATAAACTATTATTTTACTATAACTTGCTAAAATTATACATGAGTTTAGGTATTGTGTAATTAGTATGTAAGTTAATGTTTTTTTTTTTTTTATATTTCCTCACCTAAAAGAAATATTACTTGCAAATTGGGATATTTAAGAATTCAACTCATGAAATTCTAAATTGTATTCACAAGATTTTTGATATTAATCTGTTAACCTTTTCCCACCTAAAAATACTTAATATATAGTAAGTAGTTCTCATTTTCTCTCTGTCTCTATCTCATATACACTGAATGAAGCAATAGTTTCTTCTTTAGCTATGGTGATAGAGCTTTCAGTATTAAGAAAGATAATTTGACAATGAAACTAGTAATAGAAAAAGAAAAACTTCAACTACAGAAAAAAATTAATACCACATTTCCTAACAGTTTTTATCTTTCTGAATTTCATCAGGTTATCAAATTGTTGCAGGGGAAATGGGCAATAAGTGAACATAATAAGACTTTGGGATTCCAACTACTTAGTTGACCTGTTAAAAGGATGAAGTTATAGTAAAGACTTTCATTGCCTAAGGAAAGGTCATCATTAAGTTTCACACATCAGGAAAGAGGCTGGAGAAAAGTCAAAAGAACCAGAGTACTGGCTATATACAATAATGCAATTTCCATAACCTAAAATGTCATTAACTAAATTGATAACCATCAATCTCCTCTGACCAAAAATAAAACAAAACAAAACACTAAATCCCTGAACTATCAAGGTTGCTTTCATCAAATTGGCATTTGTTTGATTTTTTTTTAAGCTATGTAAGTACAGTAACTTGAGATTTGCCTTTTCATGGAAAATTAAAGACAGATCCAAATAAACTAAGATTCTTGGCTAGAACAGATTGTTCCCAATTAAATTAATTTTGTTTAAAGATTAAAAGCTGTATTATGGAAGAAAAAGGAGATGGAGAACAAAATCAACTCAGTACAGACTCCTGTATAAACATGGTATTTCAAGTGATTTCCACATTGACGGTTAAATCCACAAAAAATTTAATTCATCATGTATAAAGTCAATGAAAGTGTATGCAAAATAACTGGTTGCCTGAAATGTGATTTTTTAATATAGTTAGGTGGATGTTTAAAAGTAGGTAGTAACTTAGTTTTCTACTATATAGAACCAAAAATATCTTCTTTTGTACCAATGGAAAAAAAAAAAAAACACCTTCTTTTCCCTCTCCTCTAATTAATAATGCTTTCAAGGCATGAACTTCATACACACACTCTTTCTCTCCAACAATTTTGTAAATTTGTGGCCTTTTAGCTTTGCTAGTAGTGAATCTCAACAGATTGTACTAAACAGCTGACACATCTTACTTGAAAACAGGTATGTATATGAATTAAACTTTCAGAATTGAATTGTACATTGGTTATATTTGATAAATTTTAGTTCAAAATTAGGCAAATTGTTCGTCAAAAACAGAATTAGCTCAGATGACTAATTTTCAGTATTAATTCTGAAAACTTATAATAATAAATCACATATATTTACACACTATAATCAAGTAAAGATGACATACAAAAGGGCTAAATGAAGGGTAGGAGAACAGTAGCTAATAGCAGGCAGACCTCAAAAGGATCAGCACTGAACCATAACATGAGAGATGCAGCTGGGTGCCTCAATTGATAGATTCCTGAGCAGAGCACTAGGCTTGGAATGAGGAAAACTTGCAACCAAATCCAATCTCAGACACTTACAAGCTGTGTGATCCTGGACAAGTCACTTAACCTGTTTGTTTTAATCCACTGGAGAAGGAAATGACAAACTCCTTCAGTATTGTTTTAAGAAAGCCCCATGGATGACATTGTGCTATGGTGTAGGGTCATGAAGAGTTGGATATGACTGAATATAATATGGGAGATTTGAATTTATCCCTTTTCCTGATAACATGAGTTTTACAGATTAAGTAAGTCACAAGGGAAGATAGTGCCTACCAAAGTAGAGAAGAGCTAGGCTCTTTAATAATTCTCATTAAAAAAAAAAAAAAAAATCTTTGCAGTGTAGCTTCAACTGCAACTCAGTAACATAAATCTAGTGGATTTTTTAAGTTCTTAAGAAAGATAGTACTAAAATCCCTCGTCCATTTGTGGAAATTCCCAAATATTTGAAATTCAATGCTGGAGAAGTAGAAACAAACCACTCTACTGAGCCACTTCTATAAATAATTTGCCTGAGTCTGTCTGACATGGGTACCTCTCTACTCTTCCATTCCAGTTCCACATTGCTGCCTAATGTCATGAGAAGACTCCATCCTGAAGATGAACTCCATACTTAAGTGCCTTCTCTAATGATTAACAAACTCTTATCATGCCCTCTATTCCTTCCACTATCACCTGCCTTTTCCATTTTCAGTTATCTGTTCCCTTATCATCATTCCCTTCAATCTAACATCCACTCTCCCACCAATGGCTTAGTCTCAAGCTACTTCCTCCTTCCCCCTTCCAATGTACTCTCTGTAATCTCTGAGACCCAGTTCCCTCCTGATATTATAGCCTCTTTGACTAATCTTTCTAGCACCAGCTACACTTTCGCTTACATCCCCAGACTGCAGTGTGAAAGTTCAAATACCTGCTGCCATTGTCACTTTCAGGCTCTTTTTCTCCACCATTAATACTCAGTAACCTCTACTCCTTTAAGGTTCAGTCAGTTCATACTTACTACCCAATCACAACTCCAGAGGCTACCAACTTCCAGAACACTCCTCTTCTGTGGGGCAGCTAGTGTCACAGTGGATAGAGCAGTGGGTTGAAGTCAGGAAGACCTGAATTTAAATTTGGTCTGAGCTTGGGGTAAGTTACTTAAATTGTGTTAGCCTTAATATTTTCAACTGAAAAATGAGAAAATAGCCTCTCCCGATTATTAATATCAAATGAAATATTTGTAAGGCACTGAGCACAGTGCCTGGCATATAGTGGATACTTAATTTTTCTTTCATTCCTGTTCTGTTCATTGAGTTCAGGCTCAGGCCTTTTATCTTCTACAACTTCTGCTGCTCAACAAAGTCCCAGTTCCTCAATTTACTCATTTCCTATGTCCTCAACAGTGACAGACATGGTCATATATTTGTGGTCTTGTCACTGCTTTTAAATGTCCCCTTCTATGTTCATGAACTCTCAAATCCTTTTACCTGATCACAGAGTTGTGATTTCACCTCTCCCTCTTCTTTACAACTGTAACTATTATCTGTCCTCACTGTTAACCTTTAATCCTTCCATTCCTCAGGACTTTCTTGGTCTCAACTTAAACTAACCACACTGTTCTCTTCTCTCTTGGTCTCTACCCCTTTATTCTACTGCCAATCCTCAACCTTGAATTATTTCTACCACTCACTGCCTTCTCTTATGTGCTTTTGAATGGAGCTGAAGAAACTCATGAAAGCATGTGGATAATCCTTTTATGATAACTAAATAACCATCTCATTCACCATAGTGACTTTTCCCAAATTATTAAAAACCCTTTCTCACACTTTCTATGGCTCTCTTCTCAGATGAATACCCTCACTTTTAACTGAAAAAAGAAAATAACTCATCTTCTCCTCTCATCTTATTATTCAGGTACCTTTTGGCATTATCTTCTTCATTTGAAAAGGTATTCCTTTTGCCACATCAACTCCATCTTTTACAGCCACAAGTGATCCTGTTCCATTCCATTATCTCCAGATTACTCCCTTATATCCACTCATTTTAATCTATATCTTTTTTATCTACCAAATGCTTATTGTCCCCATATTAAAATAAGTCACTTGATCTGTCCATTTCTGCTTAGGAATCACCCCATAACTCTTGTGTATGTGCAGAGAGGGTTGAGCGGGGGAAAGGGTAATTCCTTGAATAGGCTAACCACAATACATCTTTTCAACTCTATTATAGTCTATTTTCTAACCTTGTTATTCAACTGAAAGTGAATTCTCCATACTTACTTGTAAATTGTCAAATCAAATGGACTTCATCCTTCTTAACTTTTCTGGATGATCACCTTTTTCTTCTTGATATTATCTTCTTTCTATGTTTCCAATACACACACTCCTTTCTTCCAGTTCACCCTCCTCTCTGGTTGCTTTCTGTTTCCTTTGTTGAATCTTCATTCAAGTCATAACTGCTGACTAAGGGTATACTTAGGTCCCTTTCTCTTCTTTATATCATTGTTGATTTCTTCAGCTTCCATGGGTGTCATTATAATTGCAATGGATGATTTTCAGATCTACTTGTCTAGTACTGACCGCTTTCCTAATCTCCTTACTTTTCCAACCGCATAGACATCTTGAACTGGATGTCCCATATATATCTTAAAATCAACATGTTCATAAATGTATGTCTTTTCCCATTCCCAAATATTGCCATTTTTTATTTTTTATTACTGAAGACACCATTATATTCCCAGTCACCCAACCCATTATATACCCCAGTAACCTATGAGTCATCCTTATCTCCTCTCACCTCTATATATTTTCAATTGCCAAGCCCCCCCAATTTTATTTTCAAAATATCTGACACTAATACCACTCTCATACAGGCCCTCAAAGTAATGTATTGAAATAACTTTGTCTCTGACCTCCTTGCCTTAAGTTTCTTTCCACCTCAGGCCATTCTCCCACCTAGTTGTCTCAACTAAGATTCCTAAAATACAAGTCTGACTTGCATAACCCATTTCCTTTTCAATAAACTCCAGTGTTTCCCTGTGGCCTCCTGGATCAAATATAAAATTATCTAGCATGGAAAAGGCTTCATTATCTGGCCCTCCTCTATCTTTCCAATATTCTTACACCTTGCTGGCTTCTTTTATCACTCAAGATTATTCCTTTGACTTTCTGTTTCCAGAATTCTTTCTCTCTTCTCTAAGCTCTCTTGCTCTTAAGTCTCCAAGTTTTCTTGGCATCAATTTCCAGCTAAAATCCCACCTATTAAGAAGTCTTAATTCTAGTTCTTTCTCTTATCACCAGTTTATCCTGGATGTATCTTATCTGTTCTTAGTTGTCTACATTTTATTCCCCCCTTACAATGAGTTCCTTCAAAGTATGGGCTATCTTTTGCCATTTTTGCATCATTAATGTTTAGCACAGTGTCTGGAACACACTATGTGCTTAATAAATACTTGACTAAATTGACAAGTTATATAAAGTGGTTTCTTCTTTCTCTCCTGAATATCTATGTTAGAGAATACTTAAGACAACATAATTATGGATTGCTACTATTTGAAGGATTATCATGTAGACTTATTCTACATGGTTCCAAAGGGGAGAAATTAATATTGGGTCAAATCTATGGGGAAGCAGCATGGCAAAGTAGTAAGATGATTGAATTTGGAGAAGTTCAAATTCCAACTCTTTACTACCTATGTGGCTTTACATTCTGAGTATAAAGTCTGTATCTGCATTTCCAGGATGAGAGGCTAGATTCTGTTCAGCTTTCAATCCTGAAGGTAAGTAAGAGGTCTATCTTACTCAGTAGGTTAAGATACAAACTGACTACTAGATACCCTATACAAAATGCCACTCTATTATATGTACTCATTACTGGCTTTTACATCCTTAAACAGACCAAAAACAGGTAGACTTCAATTTACTTGGGGTAATATTCTTGAAACTAAACATGTGTTCAAATTTATTACAAAAAGAACAGACTGGACCTATGAGGTAAGTCCAGGTGAGGAAAAAAACCAAATCAAGCTGGTACCTTTGTTGCAATTTATAATCTGAGAGCTGCTTAGGTTACTGAGATTAACACTGGCCCAGGGTCACAAAGCTAATATTTCAATTGCTGATGTTACTATGTCTTCTTGCTTCTTATGTCATTCTAACAAGCCAGTGCTTTAAAAATGAATTGTGCCTATCCCTTGAACAAGGGACTTGTGAAAATCTCAGTAATTAAGTAAGCTCAGTTCAATTTAGATGAGTGTTATTTTCAATATTATTTTGCCACCTAGTGGCCACATCCCAGTATGTATCACCACAAAAAAAAAATTATCAAATCAATTCAGCATATACAGGTTGGTTCCTCCCCCCCCCCCCCAAAAAAAAACCTGATTCTTCATCAATAAAGATCAATCAATAGAAAACGAAAGAACTACAATTCTAACAAGGAGTTATGAAAGTTTTGAGTTCAGTTCTACTTGGCCTTTTTTTTTTTTTTACTTTGATCACTTTTGGCCTTTTTCCTTTATTAGAAAAGGGGGAATCAGATTAGATAATCTTAAGGTTTATTCCATTTCTAATATTTCATATTATATGCTAAGACCCTAATGCTTCTCTCCTCTGCTCTGACTTCTCTGGCTTCCTTTAAGTTCCAACTAAAATCTCACCTTTTATAAGAAGGCTTCCCTAACCCCTCTTAATTCTAGTGCCTTCCCACTATTATATAGTTTATACCTGTATATAGTTTACTTTATTTAATTGGATATAATCTCTTCCATTAGACTATAAACTCCTTGAGGGCAAGGACTTTTTTTTTGTATTCCTATTGGCTTTTGTAAATCCAGTTATTTTTTTTTTTTTTTTTGTGGGAGGAGGGACACTTAATGTTTAGTGATTGCAGTTTAAAAAGGAACTTTATTTCCTTTTGGGTGGGGGAGGGGGACAAATCATGTTTAAATCTAGTAAAAATATGACTGCAGGCAAAAAAAAAAAATCTAAACTTGGGACTTGGTTTTATTCCAAATTCAGATTTGGTTTTAGCTTCCCAGGTATCCTCGTGCAGCCCTTTCCAGGCTTCACTCTGCTCTTTATCTATCTATCTAGTCTATCCTTGTTCTAAATATTGTATCAAAGTATGGAAGTATCTTGACTAGGAATTAAAAGAGATTTTAGAAGTCATCAGCTTATTAGCTTCTCGTTTTATAAAGAAATGAAGTATAAAGTGGTTAAGTGACCTGGTCCTCACACATCTAATAAACAGCAAAGTTGTATTCAAACTCCAACAACAGTTCTTTCTACCTCATTATGCTAAAATTCTTAAAATATTTTATTGATAATTTTTATTTGCACATCACCATTTCTGAAGATTCTTCTGCTCTCTCTTACCAAATGAGTCACCCTTTATGCTAAAGAAAATAGTTCAGCAAAACCAACTGGCAGATCACTCAGGTCTGATTATAATGCAAATATTTTTTAAACAGTATTTTGGATTTGTTACCTGAATCCAGCAAGCACTCATGTTGGTACTCTGAATGTACACTGGTCAAGTTATAAACCTGAAAGCAAATATATGTCCAGACTAGGACAAGAGATGTTGACTCTAATCTAGCTTCCTAATCCTTTACTAGGAATCCAATTCCTCTTCTTTGCCTTCCAGTTATAGTGAATTCCTGAACCATGCAAAACAAAGATTTAAGGATAAGTGATAAAGTACTTGCTATAACCCATTAAGAATAAAAATTAAACAGGATAATACAGTATTCACATCATCACCTCAACAGATAAACAGGATTAGGATCAGGACAGATTTTAATAGATAATATTAACATATCAGTTAAAAAGGGAGGGTGGCAATAATTTGACCTGAAGAACCAGGTAGTTCACGGACTTTACAAATCCTAACAGATTATCTGTTTCCAATAACCCCTGCTTTCTTTCAATGGCAGTGGGTTCCGCTGACATTATACAAGAAAAATACAGAAAACAACCACATTAACAAAAAACTCCAAAGACCCATAATCACACACACACAGTATTCTATCAAAACTATACATTTTTTATTTGAAATTCTTACACAACAGCCATTCAAAACACAGTGACGGCTGTTACTGGTGCTTTGCTTCACTTCAGGTTGGGAAGTAGCTTTGTCCTCCCTTACTTTGGGCTTGTCTGTTTTCACTAATGGGAAATTGGGCTCAGGTCACCTGTTCTTTTATTTTGTGGGGGCAGTAGGAAGGTACCAGAATTGGCAGTTTTCTCATTTTACTGTGAGAAATTCATCCATTAAAAAAACCCACTCTATAATTACATACTACTTTGTTGTCTTCGATCCAGAATTGCATATGGGTTCATTTTGCTAATTCAGTATTATTTCATGTTAAGAATTTAGGTCATACGAGGTATATTGTATTTATGCATGCATTTAGTGGCTTCCCACCCTCCCATTCCCATGGTTATACCTGAGATGAAAAATGTAGAAATTTTTTCTACATAGTTTCTACTTTTCTGCTGTCAACAATTCATATCAGAGAACAGCAGGATATATGAAAATACTGTCAAGAGATATGGTTTTATTTTCCTATTTCATTGGCTTGCCACATGACTGGCAAGTCATCTGATCAATCAATATCCATCACCTTTGAAATGGATGAAACATCTGTTCAACTAACCTACTTTTTGGGTTCTGTTGTGAGTCTCTATATGTAATGTTACAAATCTGGTCTGGAAAATATAAGTTGCTATAAAAACATAAGGTCAGAGGAGCATTCATTTGCTTGTCATAGACTGTGGAGAGGGAATAAAGAAATAATTCTTAATCATTCCTGTTTCTCATGTTTCCTTCCTACTTTTCTGTGGCTGAGGATGTTGTTAAGATTTCCCAAATCCATTTCCAGTTCTGTGAAGAACCAGGCATTGAGTTGGGTTACAATACCTGCCCGGTGCTTTCTCCCTTAGAATTAGGGTAATAAACTTAAGTCTGAAACTCAAAAGTAAAGCAAATCCTAAACATATATATTAAATTACAAGCATCTGTAAACCAATTCCTTCCTGAACTTTTTTCATAACTAACACATGTAGCCAGCAACTATCACAGCATCCTTGAAGAATTTTTTGTTCTTTGTAGGACTTTCAGGAATGCAAAGAATGAGTTGAGGAGGGGGGGAAAAAAAATTTTTTTAAAGCAAATCCACTTATGCTTGTCACTCTTCTTTAATAATAAAGTAGTGAAGCCCTTAAAGATTAACGAAGGTTGTTAAGGGTAAAACTGGACAAGGGTATGAAGGTTTACTTAATATCAATTTGTACCTCCCTCCTCCACACTCCCCCATTTTTTTTTTTTTTTACAGTGAAAGCATCAGTAAAAATATGTGACTATGTTGTGTTCAGAAACAATCATTATAGAGAAAGTATAAAGAAATTTATACCCTCCTTTGTAGTTTCTAAAGAGCCTTTGTTGTTTCCATATCTACCTTTAAACTGAGAATTCACAAATTCTCAGTGGGTGGGTGGGGTAGAAGTACAATCCACTGAAAGCAAAAAATCTATATATAGAACTTTAATATTTCATAACCTCTATATTTTCTCCCTAAAAAGTTTTACAAATAATTTCTTTATAGTAAATTCTACAGTACCTACATATTTAAAAATCCTGTCATTCTGAATCCCTCCTCCTGCTTTCTTGATCTTGGTGGTGGTAATTCAAATGTTGTTAAAGGGATTACTTAAATCAGAAATTTCTTAGGGTTTTAGCCTAGTAAGACATTAGTAAATAAAAATATAATGTCTTCCCTGACAGAGAGAAAGAACAATCCTTAAAGCAAGTACACAAGTGAGGTAAAACATGCATCTAGAGAAACTGCAATCCTTTAGTTGTTCCTTTTTAAAGATCCTTTCCTATTTTATAACATTACTTATAAATGTCAAAATGTATTCACAATTATTAAATTAAATTTTTTACTGAGTTGATATTTAAAAGGAAAAAGTTGAAAGGCTTAGGCTATAATGTAAGAGTTGGTAAAAACCAACATAACTCAAAAGACACAATTCAAATCCTAGGAAACTATGAGTTGACCTGACAACTAATCATATAATTTTTAAGTGCTTTTCTCTAATAGATATAATGAGGAATTCAATATGGCACTGAAAGTTAAATGAGAACATTCTGCTTAGAAAAGTTTGATATTCCGTGCAAAAAACTAGCTTCATCAGACACATTTCACTTTTCTCAACTAAATTCTTTTCCTTTTTATATAAACAGTGCTTATTTTTAAAACTGTCCATAAACTGGAAGAATAGACCCCTATGCAAATAGCATAACTGAAATCTGTTGCTATTTCCCCAATGAGATTGGATACCCTATTCCTCTAATAAAAATATAGGATAATCCAAGTGTTGTTTTTTCCAAGTCTATTTTATTCTGTCCCTTGTATTTTAAAATAACAAGGTTTAATGCTATGAAAATATTGCTTAAAACTACCAAAACTTATGACAATGTGTATTGGTGATGAATGACATGATTTCCCATTTATATATTTCCAAGATTATTAAATTTGGAAAAACTAAGATGTAGTAAAATAACATTTAGAATAGCATGAGAAAATGTCTTTACTAAGAAACAGATTTTGATCCCCCAATTATATTTTAGAATATTGTCTCATTCTATTACATTTAGTAACTGGCACTAAACTTTTACATGTATGTAGCATATATAGGTTTATAGTTAACAGCAATTTTAGTCAATTTTCCTAACCTAATTTTATGGCAGGGGTGGGGTGAGGGGAAGAACTTATGTACCTTAACCGTATAATTTAGGGCCATCACCATGATATATTTATAAAAAATAATTTATTAAGCACTTACTTGCACATGATGCTGTGCTAGGCACTATATAGAGCCATTTAGACAGAATTTCCTGTTGTCAAAGACTTGGCAAACTTCTAAGAAACTGTATGAAAAAATCCAGTTAACAAAATTTTAATATTAAAATTATTCAAAGCTACCTAAAACTATTGCTAATCTAAAACACACCATGTTTTAATCATTTATAAAAGAAAAATTATGATTTAATAAATAACTTTACCAACATGTAAGAATTTTAATTTGTCACATTTTATGCATTCCAGAAATGAACTTAAAGGAGACAAATGAACTGTTCAGTATGTCCCACAGTTTCATAAAAATAAAACAGTACTTTAAAGATAAAATGTCCTTTAAAAGTTTTAAAAAGAAAACTATTCACTGGTTGATCATGATTGCTCAGAATACTATCTAGTTGATGTTTAATGTGCTTTTTGTTTGTGAATGTTATGATACAAAGAGGATGATACCTTCACATCATCAGAGTATCCTAGCTAATGATATGATTATTAAGTTAGTCTGTCATAAGACAGTCTAACAGAAATCAATCTTATTTATGACAAAGAGAAGTGCAATTTCAAATAATGGAAATTGGCTTTACAAGAAAATAACTTTTTTTTAAAAAAATCACAATTGACTTTAGAGCAAAAGTGAAATCAATAAAATATTTTAAAATCATTTTTATCTTGTACCTGTGGGTACAAATTATTTTAAAACAATACCATGAACATAATGTAAAGCTAAATTAAATTGTAAATGAATACTGTTATTCATTAAAACCAAGTTATACTGCTTTTGAATACTGCTTTTGAAGTCTACTCTAAAAGGAGAAAAAAAAAAAACAACAAAACCCTGTGAATATGGTAGAAAAATAGACAGATTATAGAATGTAAGAATTTAAATTGTAAAATCATAGCATTCTATTTCTGTTACAGGAAATTTTTTAAACAGTATTTTAAATGTTAGGACTCTTACATTTTACAGATTCAAGATGGATTTATTTTTATTTTACCTATTTTTAAGGTATATAAAAATGTCTGAAAAATATCTTCCCATAGGAGATTATAAATTTTAAAGCTATACACCAATTTGTAAATTCAGAAAATTAAAAAAAAACCTTTTATAAGATAACATGTATAAAAGAAGAAATGAAATGTGATTTTATTTAAGGCAATACTGGGCTACTTCACAATTTACCACCTCATATATATATATACACTGCTCCACACTACTAAATTTTCTATCACATTCACAATGGATCTTTTAATACCAATTGTTTAAAAATCTCTGATGTAAATTCTTTATTCATATTTCCATTGTATTTAACTCTAACGTCCAAATAGAAGCACTGAGGGAAAAAAAAAGTGTAGCTTTAAGAAATTGTTAAAAGAATTTGAATTAACTACACATGAATGTCATCCATCTAGTAAGATAATGGATGCTAAATTTACAAATATGAGTGTTGTCAATATAATGTGTTTACCCAATGAAATGTGATTTCATCAAATTCCTCTGGTGAATAAATGCTATATGCAAAATAAACTGGATATGGCAAATTTTCTAGCTTTTGTTCAAAAAGTTCTTAATTTAAAACAATCAAAGACAATTTTAAAAACTTGATCACTTAGTTACAAATTAAAATTCCGAATATAAATGTGTCATTTAATAGTTTAGACTTACAGACTGCTGGTGGCAGCAAATGATTTACAATAATAAATATATACAAAAAAGGTATCTACAAATGAAGAGTACTGTTATACATGAGCAGTGACCTGGTGAAAGATACCAATCACAGACAATTCACAAAGATTTAATTCATGGAAAGGACAGCTTTGTTTTGTTTTGATAGAAATCTGAGGTTTAGCTCAACTATTTACAAAAACTGAAGCAATGATTATGTTCCTCAAGTCCCATAGGGATAAAAACCGAAGAATTTTACATGACTTATGTCATGATTTTTTTTTTTCCAGGTTAATTCACATCAACATCAACGACAACAACGATGACGACAACAACAACAAACAACAACAAAAAAACAACTAAAAAAACTTCACAATTACTAGCATGCTTGATGGCTTCCTATTCAAAATAAAATTATGTATGTTGTATTCAGCACATAGTAGTTATCACTACTGCAATTCTCCATTGTCATTACCCCTACTTATTTCTTTTGTGACTGAAACATCTGTGTCTTTTGAATGTACTTCAAGTTTTTTCAGAGTGACAGTGGGTTTCATTTCCTGAAGCTGCTTTAACACAAGCTCAGTGCAATCTTTAAGAGTCTTGTCTAAAACAATTTTTACATTTTCACTGCACTGAAGTTGTGATGGATTGGCAAACTGGACAAAAGTCTCACTTTCAGAACATGTCCATATGTGATCACCACTTGCCAAAGAAGTCTTGTCAGTGGATTTCTTTGTGTTTGAGTGAGAGCCGCCTTTTTTAGCTCCATTATGGTTTTGATGATCCTTGTCAGCATTTTTCTTTTGCTTCACTGCAGATTCCTCAAGAAACTTGAGAAATGATACTTCAAATCCCATTGGTTTAAATGAACTCCAGTCAAAAGTTGTAGGCTGTTCTTCTGTGGTCTGAATTGCAACTGCTGTTTCTTCTTCTTTATGCATGCTACTTAAATCAACTGCCAAAATTTCTTCAGATTTTTCAATTTTTTTCTTTTTGTTTTGTGAGACAGTTTTCTCTTTATTTGCTCTCTTTAAATTATTTGACTGTTGTTTTTCAGATTGGCAGGTGGTATTTTCCTGAATGTCATTATTTATACATGAAGCTGAGTTATCTTCTTGGTTCTCTACAGTTGTGCTGTCTTCATTAATCAGTTTCGTAATAAACAATTCAGTTAGTTCATCCATTTCATCTTTTTCAACCTCACTTTGTGGTACTGTTGTTGTACTTGAGTCATTACTGCTCTCTGATATACACGCATCAGATTCTTTCGTATCACTTTTTTTATCGACTTCTTGTTCAGAAGAAGTATCTTTTACTTGGGAGGGACAACACTGTTTGAAGACAATGAGAAGATCACGGTGTTGTGAAGTAAATGATTTTGATAACTTGTGGCATTTATAATGTCTAATTATATTGTTCTCACTTGTCACAACTGATGTACATCCTTTTATCATACATGGATATTGTGTGACAAATCTGCTTGTACACTCTGATAAAGCGTCATTCCTAGATTTTATAGAATACACATGCTTCCCACGTTTCAAAGAATAAGGTTTATTTTCTTCAACCTGCTCAGTTTTTGAATTTTTATTTTCTGAAATAACATTTTTCTTTCGTTTACTTTTAGATTTGCTTCCCTCTTTCCCAGACCTGTTATGCTTTACTCCTCGATGTTTAGGTCTTGACTTCTCCTGATTTGCTTTACTTGATATGTTTTCCTGACCAGGTGTAAGTCTTCTCGGCCTAATTAAGTGAGCTTTATGTTTGTCATTATGCTTATTAAAAATGTGTCGCAGCAGATTAGATCTAGTTGCATAAATGCGGTCACAACCTTCACAGTCACATTTGTATATACCATCATCCTCCATTTTTTTGGGTCTGAACTTGATTCCATGGTCCATTTCAAGATGAAGAACATAGTTCAAACATGTGGTAAATGAAGATTTACAATGGGACTGATCACAAGGAAATCTTCCACAATCTACAGAGGAAGGCATACTTGCAATTTCTTCAGCAGTCATCTCATGAAGTTTCATGTAGTGCTGTATCAAACTAGTAATCTCTTGAAAAATTCGAGAGCAGTCACTCACCTGACATCGAAACTCTTTCACAGTGTGCTTAGTTTCAGTTTCTTCACTTTCTTTACAAGCTTCACTTTCTTCTTCAATCTCCACAGGGAATACTGGTAGATCTGATTTATGCACAGCCTGGTAATGAAGAATCAAGTTTTGCTGTATTGTAAAAGCTGCAAAACAACCCTGATGCACACACCTATATGGTCTATAGGGACTGTATCTTGTTGGCACCTCAGGGGACTGTGTTTCTGGTTTCTTACGCTTTATCTCCTCCTTTTCTTTTTTATGCCTCCTATTTTTTCGTCCTTTTGTCTGTATGTTATTGCAAGAATGTGAGTCACACTGCTCTGGAGCAGCTGAACTTGTTGGGAGAGAAATTTCTGTTTTTTCAGGAATTTTTTTTTCTATAAGAGGTGCTTCTGCAGTCACTGCCACATTATTTATGGCAATTTCTTTTTGTGTCTCAACTTCTATGGGAGGCTGTACTTCATTTTTATTTTCCACTGTTAAAGTTGTTTGTTTTTTTATTTCCACAACTTGTGGGGCTGCTGCTACATTTTCATTTTGAGATTTTTTTCCATAAGGTCTTTTAATTTTTAATTTGACCATTTCTTCTGTTGTGAAGTGATGTACCAATTGACAATGTGCCCGGAGATTGGAATTTCTTGTAAATGTTTTTGGACAGGTAGTTACTACACATTTGAATGGAGCATACTTGAGTTGATGTTTCTTTATTTCCATAACCATCTCTGCAGTATAGTGATGAATTTTACCATAGTGTTTAAATAAGGCATCCTTTGTCATAGCACTGTAGCTACAGCCTGGGTCTTGGCATACAAAAGGTTTATTAACTTTATCACTAAATTGAATGTTGTTTCCCATTTCAGAAGTTTGCTGAATGACTACAGTATTTGAGATGGCTTTAACAGGTGTGGAAGTCAAAGCAGCAGTTGTATTTACTGGTAGACATGGGGGAACCTTATCAGAAAGAGGAATAGATATGTCATTTTCTAACTTTAATTTCTGTAAGCCTTCCAAAATCTCTAATACTTGAAAATCATCCTTAAGAGGCATTTCAGGCTTAGGAGAGTTGTCATTTGTAGTAGTCACATCTCTGTGCAATGAAAACTGAGACATATCAGGCATTTTAGAATTCTGCATTACATTTACTGAAGAAGGGATCTGAGTGCTATAAGTGATCTGTGAATTTTGTGATGCTCCAATAACATCTTGTATTTCACTTTTAACTTCGAGTATTTGAGAACTCATAGCAGTTTTAATAATTTCAAGAGTCTTTTCAAAATTCTGTATAACACTGTCTTCAGAAATTTGCAAGTCGGAATTTACTGAGGCAGTGCACGAATTCATAGCCATCATTTGGGAATCTCCATTTTCAGTTTTTATTGTTAAAGGAGTTAATGCAGCATGGTTCTCAAGATTTGTTTTGAAGTTTTCTTTGATACTGGCCATAAACAATTGATTGTCAACGTTATTTAACTTCTGTGTGAGATTTTCCACTAATGCCTGAGGCTGGAGATTATCAGTTGGCATCTGTGCATTTTCTTCAATGCTCTTTGCTAATAGTCCCATTGCTGTTAGATCATTTGTTACTAAGTTTTGAGGACTATTTTCAAGTAATGGTGGAGCAGCTTTCCTCTTTCTCTTAGAAGCACAGTTTCCCTTTTTATTTAAATGACTAGCTCTTGCATTCTGGGGGCTACTTATCACTGAAGCCCGAGAAGTATTAGTGGTAAAATTTTGTGAAGATCCAACAGAACTGGGAAATGAGCCAGAGCATAACCCATTTTCAACCGTCTTCAGTAGTAATTCATCTGGTGGAAATACTGGTAAGTTGTTGCAGTCATCTATAGAAGGAGTTTTAGTGCTTAGTGTCCTGTTTTGGTCTGTTAGCAGAGTATTTGGGTGACAGACAGTCTGCAATAAAGGAGAAACATCGGGATTGGGTATAACTGCTGCATTTACTTGAGTTGTATCAGTGACACAAGTTGCTGGAACCATATGTGAAAGAATCTCTGAATTCTCAAAGGTACTGGTAATGCCAGCAGTCTCCAAGGCTTGTTTAATAATTTCACTTCCTTCCTCATTTACAGTGGCATTAAAATTAGCCACACCAGAACGAGGAAATGTATTTTGTAAAAATGTTGATGATCTATTTTCAGATGTAAGCAGCTGAAGAAATGATGGATCTTTAAAACATGTTTCTGAATTGAAGGTAGGTTGTTGTGGTTGTTGGACATTTATTGCATTTGTAGAGAGTATCATGTTGGCAAGAAGAGAGGGCTGCTGACTGTTACTCTGCAAAGCTTCTTGAGAAATTTCTGATCCTTCCAATGGCTTACAATAGGACCGTTTAGATAAATGTCCACCCAGAGATCTGGGATTAGTAAAAACCCTATAACACCTGCTACAGATAAATTTACCATCTCTAATTATTGCTGGCCACTTAGCCCTTTTATTATGTTTTGGTTTTCTTTCTTTACCATTTGGACCCCGTCCACGGTCTTTTTTATTTTTTTCTGGTGCTGGATGTTGAGGGGTCACAGTGGCATTGAAGCTATTTGTAGTGTTTACTTCTGAAGGAAAAACTCTATTTTGAGCATTTTCTTCCTTTATATAGGCAGAATTAGTATTTCCTTCAATTTGTGAGAAGTGATTTGTATTGTTTTCCAGTTGAGAAAAGACTGAATTAGTCCCATTATCTGCTGGTGAAGGAAAAAGAGATATTGAACTACTTTCTGCAGGCAAAGGAAGAAAAGGATCTGAACCACTGTCAATATTCAATGGCAAAACTGTTTTTGCTATATCTTCCAATTGTGATGGCAATGCTGCATTTGACAAATTTTCCATTGGGGAACATAACACAACACCTGGCTCACTTTTAACAAGAGAAGGCATATTTGCATTCATGACACTTTCCATTGAGGGCAACATTGGGTTTGATAAATTTTCTAGATGAGTTGGAAAAAGAGGAGTTGAAACATGTGGCAACTGGGTTGAACAAGCAGGTTTCACACTGGTTTTGTTCTGAGGTGTAAAAACAGCATTGCTGGAACTGTTTACCTGTGATGGCAAAAAATATACACACTTCCCATCATTTGGCATATTTACGTTGCTGGATCTCTGTCTTCCTTTGCTTTTACGCTGCATTTTAAAGGCAGCATATTGGTCAGGATGTGCTGTTTTCATGTGTTTCCCAATACTTTGTGAAGAATTGTAAGATCGAGTACATCCTTCAACCTGACAGCAGAATTTCTGAACTGGAACTGGTGGAGGAACAGGTTGGGGAATAGGTGGTGGAACAGATGGGGGAACAGGTGGAGGAACAGGTGGGGGACCAGGTGGGGGAACAGGTGGGGGACCAGGTGGAGGAACAGGTGGAGTCACTAAAGGGCTACTCAGATTAGGTTGTTGTGGAACAAATGTGATACCTTCTAATGTCTTAAGTGGTAAATTATAAAGATTAGATGTAGTTTTAGCATTACCTTCAAATTCAAGTTTGGAAATAGGTAAATTGTTTTGAAATACTGCCTGATTTTGCAAGGTAAAGGACATAAGATTGTTAACTTGTCTTTCTAAATTTTGAGGTGCAAGATCACCTATTTTAAGGGTATCTGAAGTTGTTGAAATATTCTGAACATGCTGACCCTGACTCAAGCAATTATTACTCTCCTTTTTTTCCTGCAAACCTGGAAGACAAGAATCATTACAAGCATCTTTAACATTTGTACATAATTGTGTACCCACAGATTTATTAACGTTCATCATACAGCCTGTCGCAGCCAACTTTTCTTGCTTCACAGTATTATCCTGGAGTCCTGGGCTGAGGGATACTTTAATGCTGTGGGTTAATGTAGTTGCTTCATTTGTTGAAAGAAAAGGGATGGTGGGGTTTTCTGAACCATCAGACAGCAGTGTTTCAGCCTGCCCAAGCTCAGTGGTAGAAATTTTGGCTTGCTCAGTCACAATTGATTCGGTTTTGTTCTGATCCCAAGCCCTGTTTCCATCTATTGCTAAGTTGTTACTAGTGTTATTTTCTAAAGGAAGCACAGATTTCTCATTTTTTATATTTTCATCTGTGTTTTCATTCACTTTTGAAAGCTGAACTGACTCATCAGCTGTATTGTTTTGGCTTTCAGAAGGCAGAACTTTTTCAGTATTATGATCATCCAAATGCTTTTCTAGCTCAGTCTGAGAACGATAAACTTTCCCACAAGTTGTGAATTTGCAGGTATAGGTATTATAGTGCTGTGCTTCATGATCATAAAGTAGATAAGCTTCTGAAAATATTCTGCCACACTTAGGAAACATACATTTTGCTCTAAAGACTTGGTGCTCTTTTCTGTGTGTCAAAAGCTCTGCATAACTGTTAAAACCTGCCTTACATTTTATTTGTATACATATATAAGGTTTACTGCCACAGTGCATTTGTAAATGATCATTGAGGTGAGTAACACTCACAAAATGCCTCCGACAATACTGGCAAATAACTTTTTTACTTTGCATTTCAAGGAAACGTTTAGCTTCTTCATTATCTTTGTGAGCCTTGACATGAGCAATTAAATTTTTGAAGTATTTAAAACCCTTCTTACAGAAAGCTACAGGGCAAGTGAATTCATTGACAGGTATTGGCTTTTGAATGGGAATCGCATCAGGTTCATAAGATTTATCTTTGTCATCATTTTCATCATCTGAGCCATCATTGTCATTGAACAGAATGAAATCAGCAGAATAAAGGCTGTTCTTCTTTATGGGTCGCTGCTCTTGTTTGGTTATAGTAACAGTCTTTTGATTCTGGTTGGTGGCTGGTACTTTAGGTGGTCTTCCTAATCTCCTCAATGGTTTCATAGCAGCCAGTCTCTCTTTACTAGACTGTTTGACATGCAAAGTCACATGAGGAACAAAAGTTTCTTTAGAATTAAAGTTTTTTGCACAGATAGGGCAACTGTAAACCCCATCTTTATAATGCTTCTGTGCATGTCTTACTATTCTATGACCAAGAAACTCTTTGTCACATAGAACACAATACTGCATATAGGCTTGCCAATTTCTAAACCTAGCTGATATAAATCCTCTTTCTCTTAATTTTTTAATTTCCTTCTTCTTTTCTTTTTCATCATGTATGCCTTTAAGAAGGCTTGTAGCTTCATCAAAACAGCCAGAAAGTCCATTCATGGAAGTTTCTTTCCTCTCTCCTTGGTAGTCTTCTACTTTTTCATACACTTCACTGTCATTTAGTTCATCTATTGAAGAGACAATAGATGCCTCCTCTCCCATTAAAGCAAGACACTGTCGTTTTAAAGTTTTCCAGTCCCAAAACTCTGGATCAAAGGGCCACTGTGTTTTTAACACGAGTAAGAGTTCACAGCGCAGTGAATTTGGTATTGGAAGATTCTCTTCATCATATTTCTGGTCAGGCTGGTTATACAACATTTCAACAGCATAGTATGCATCCACTGTAGGTTCTAGAAGAAATTCACTCAACTGACAAGCACGCTTGACCTCCAGATCTTCAGGCAACAAGCACGAAATGGTTTTGCAAATAGATATTTTTACTTCAGTGTTTTCAGCAGAATCCAATCGAAGAGCTTTCACACAGAGTTCAATGCAGGTAGCAAGTCCAGCACCTTCAGTCTGTAAAAACAAAGGAATAAATATAAACACTTAATGACCTACATAATAGAAATTTACAAACTAAATGCTATGTTATGATTACTATATCTGAAACCAGAGATGATGGGGGAGAAGATGGGGAGAAAGAGAGAGCCATCTTTTACAGAACTCATGAATTCAAACTCTTAAGATTCGGTTTGAGGAAACTGAAGTCAACTTAATCCAAGGGTAAGTGGAAAGTAGAAACATTCATAAAAGGAGCAAATTCTAAAAGCTGGATGGGAGATCAGATGAGGAAAGAATATATGGGGGAATCATGGAATTAATTATAACAGGGCAAAAGGATATAGGCACACCAACAGGAAAAAAAAAAGCAGACAGTGGGGAAAAAAGACGGTATGGCACAGAAGCAGAAGAAAGATAGAGAAGCTATAAGCAAAGTTTGAAAAAGAAATGCAGATTTTGGTAGCTGAAGAGATGGAAGACTAGACAGTGAAACTTATGCTATTTTTTAATCAAGAAGATGTAGGATCTCTGGCTATATAACACAGTTGGGAGAAGATTCTTTGGGACTCATCAGGATCCAGCCAGTACTTTTTTTCTGCATGATATATATATCCTGACACTTCCCTTTCTTGTTTCTTCTGCTACTTCTATTGTTCCTCACTTTTTTTCTACATTTAATAATCTCTAAGATATTCTCTACATATACTTTTTTATAAATTATCTAAGATAAGTGAGTTCCTTTATTTAAAATTCCCAGTCTCCTATTGCATATTTTCCCCTCAACCATACCAGAAGAATGAAAGCTCTTAAAGGATAGGTGTGATTTTTTTTTTTTTTTTTTGGGTCTTTGTAAAACTTGAACCTATCACATGCTTGGCACAAAGCAGGTGTTCAATAAAAATTTGTTGAATTAAATTGCATCAAAATGTTTACTAAGTGCTTATATAAATGATACTATACTAAATTTTAGGTATACAAATCTATACAAATCCTCATCTATTTTCTTATACATTTTTCACAATAGCTCCTTTTGTGATTGTAAGTGCAATCCTTCTCTTACTATCCAGACTAAGGTATTGATCATGAAACATGGGTTATGCTACTTTATTCCCTAAATTTTGAAACTATAAAATCATCACAGAAAAGACAAGACCTGCCCTTCAGGAAGATACATCCAAACAGAGAAGACAACACTTTAAAGAGAGTGATGGACAGGGAGACATATATTTGGTCCAGAAAATTACAAAATGGAAGAATAGGGAAATTCCTTCCCCCCTCATAAACAGTCCATCAAGGAACAGTAGAAGAGTTGATCTAATAATTGTTTATCTTTGAGGTAATGACAATTCTTGCAAATCTAACTGATCTTTGGGCAATGCTGGGCATGTAGGGACTTTTTCCCAACCCTCCTGCTCTGAAGAGAAGAATATATATATCCAGTGAGATACCTAATGGTTCTGGGTAGAACAAAATATTGGACCTCTAGAGTCAGGAAATCTAGAATTTAAATCTGGTCTCAGAAACTTACTATGTGATTTTAGGTAAATTGATCACACTGTGCCTGTTTCCTCAACTACAAAATAGGGATGATAATAATAGTACCTACACCTCACAGGATTTTGGAGATAAATGAGATAACTGTAAAATGATTAGCATAGTGCTAGCACATAGTAGGTACTATATGACTTCAAATGGGCCTATAATCTTGTTTCAGTAAATTTATCTTGGAATAGAGATATGATTGCCTGCCACTGATCTCAGCAGACTGACAAAATTGTATATATACAAAGTTGAATGCCAAATATCCACTATTAGTGCAAAAGCAATTTGACAAAGTTGTCTCTTAAAAATGTCACAAAAACAAGTCTATTTAGAGGTTCTTCAAATAAAAAACAAATTAACAATAAAAACAATAATGTCCAGATGATACGTGATATTGATAAACCATGTAACTGGATTTCTTTCTCAGCTATTTTACTTCTCTTGGATCTTTTAATCTGTCTGTCTTTTTTCCTTCCTTCTGCTAACCTTAAATGATATTGATACATTTCTTTAGATTCATTATCAGTATCATTCTCCAGTTATACTGTTTTCATTTTTTTTTTTTTGTAGAGGAAGAAAAGGAAAAGAATGAAAATAAAGGGCCATATAGAAGTTAGAGTTGTTTTTATATGTGTATCACTTGTAAATTATGGCTAAGAGAGTATCAGAGTAGAAGGGAATCACTCGTCCAACAGTCATCATATGAATGAAGAAATTTAAGGGCCAAGGAAGTTAAATGACTTGAGTGCCTGAACCAGTGCTCTTCCCATATTTTTACTATATATGCTGCTTCTAAGTTGGGTCTTTTGTAAGCTAGGAATGGATTATAACATTAAAAGAGCATGTTAAATGTTTTAGAAATTAGGTTTACTTTGGTTACTACACCAACTAAAAGAAAGAATATTATAAATCATATTATGAATCTTATGGAGGAAAAATTTGGAATAAGTTAAAGAATAATACAGGATATCCCACATATTAAAAATTTCTACTTTGTATAATAATGATTTACAGGAAACAGAAATATTAATTATCCCTCTCTTAATTTCTTAAAAAGGAATGTAAATGACATTAGAATTGAAAAATGAAGGTCTCTTCTCCTCATTTATGGTGTTTAAGAATAAGAATTATGATTTTTTTTTTTTTTGGGTGGTGGTGATGGTAAAGAAGTTGAATGGTTTGAGGTTGATTTTGTTATTTTCCCCTATCAGGTAAATTACAAACACTAATCTTCTTGTAATCTGGTCATTGATTCTACGCAATATCAGCATCTCTAGAAGATAGTTTCCTTATATTGGGGAGGGGGGATGATAGCAACTGCATTCCTAACTAAAATAGTATTCTACAAAATAATCTAAAATAAGCTGGTTTTATAATAGCTGTATACTGGGTAATCTTTTAAACAAATTTCAAATTATTTAAATACTTTTAGGTTAGAAAATTTCCACCCTGAATATTCTCAAATGAAAAGAACAAGAATAATCTTTCTTATTCCTTCTGTTTTATTTTTAAAAGGCTGGGATCATCCAATGAGAAAAGTTACCAAAATAGGGCTTTCATATGATCTTCTTGTTAAAGCATAGTTTTTCTCCTTTGTGTTCCCAAGTTTCAAGTGTCAAACAGCTTTATTAGGATGCTTAGAACATAAGACTCAAAGTACCTTAAAAATGATGCTTAGAACATAAGACTCAAAGTACCTTAAAAATATTAACAGGAGAAAACAGGTGCCAATAATAAAAGTCATCCATTAAATATAATTTATGTAATTTTAAAGACAGTTAATTATTCTTACCTCTGAATTAATAACTTTAATCAGGAAGAAAATGTGATAGACAGTCTTGGTTAACAAAGAAAGTTGACGACACCTCTCTAGATACACTTGCACAGATGGTTCTACTCTTTGTTGTAATTTACTCCAAAAAAGAGTCAGTTCCCTAAAAGAAAGTTTAAAAAACAACAAAACACCAAGATGATGCAAGAATGTAGCAATCAGAAGCCATAATAATTGAGTTTATGAAGTCAAATATAAAATTAGTTTCATCTTTCACTTTCTCTATTTGAAATTATTTGAATAGCCACTATTTTTTCAAAGATATATCTTTAAGAATTTGTAAACAGCCTGTCTATAATATTCTTTCAATTCAGACAAAAAGATACTATTTTCTACAAAGAAATATTTGCTATTTTTTCAAATAAAACCAGTGAATTCATAATCCCTATTTCAACGGGCAATATGTTTAAACATGCTGATAGTCATCAATGTTATGTTGTTTCTTACATTTTAAAGTACAAATAGACTACTCCATTAGATCCATTATTGAGGTACCTCTATTAGAAGAACCAGTAATAATGTAGAACACAATGAAAAACAGAATAATTTTACATAGAAATATGCTACAAAATGAGAAAATTAAATCTTATTCTAAAAACAAAACTGAAGTAGAATTCTGGTTTTACTTAATTTCATCTTGAATGAAATAATTACATCTGTCAGAAGTAAATAGATTCTTCTGAAGGTAAGACTTATACTTATTCTTTTAAACTATTGTCCCATTTTATTCTCCTGTGAGAGCAATGACCTACAGTAGGAAAGCCTGCAATAGCTAATTAAGGTAAATATATCTGTCTTCTGTAACTAGTCAATTGATAAGTGTTTTAGTTCATTCTTTCTCTTTAATTGTTAGTACAGCTGTTTTTGCAACTCAAATTTTATCTTAGATGAAAGATAATGAAAGATCTGTATTTGTGCCTGAAACTCTGGAAAAGCAAGAGTCCTCAGAAGTCCTAACAGTGGTAGAGGGGCAGCTATGACAGTGACTGTGAAGAGAAGGTTTATTTAGAGAAAGTTTGAGTAGCCTTTGGTAGAGGTTTGGTTCTGAGTGCTATTTTCTTTCCTGTCTGGGGCTAACTGCTTTATATTTTTCCCCTGCAGGACAAAACTTCTGGTCAATCTCCTTGTTTCCATTTCCTTGCCAGGTATTCTACCCACAATTATGTATTATTTCTTGGTATTTCACAAGAGTCAATTCTAGATTCTTTGCTAATTTCTCTCTAAATTAATTCCCGTAAGGATCCATTAATAGTTTCAATGCATTAACAGATTAGTCTAAAATCTACATATCTGGTTCTGACTTCTCCTTAGTTCCCTAATTCTAATTTTTCTACTGTTTGCCTTTATTTGGGTATCCTTTTCCACCTGAAACTGAAAATGTTAAACTTAGTAAGTTAATAACCTCAGTTAACATGCTTAATTCCTAATTAACTCACTGCACTGAATTATATCCTGTTCCTTCTTGGTTGAGAGACTCCTTTCCCTATATTTTCTCCAAACCCTATTCTCTTGTATATCTTAAACCAAAGATGTTAAACATATTATGCCTTCCTCAATACTTCCAGGTATGGGAAGAACCACATTAAGATGTAACTGGGAAATATTTAACAAAATAAAAGTCCAATAAAACATAGAATAAAGTTACATCTTAAGACAAGTTAATTTGAGACTGACATCCATTCTATCTGAGTTTGATTTCACTAGCCTTTACACAATCTACTACAGTAAGGGTATCACTTTTGTTTCTGCAACATCTTTTTGATCTGTTCCTTTCCAACAAGCACCAGAAGAGCTTGATATCACAAATATACTTTTGGGTAGGAGCTAGAACTAAATTTCTAAAGCCTTTTCCAATGCTAAGATTCTATAATTCAACTTAGTTGTTCTATTTGTCACTTTCATATTCCTTCATCTAACTTCTCCATCCCCTTAATTAATTTTGTACTCCTACGACAATTTTCCTCAAACATCATTTGCATAATATGGTATCTCTTTGGATACTGAATTCAAAATCTGGTGTCGAGGTCTTTTTTCAAGGTAAACAATATATCATCCATCTTAAAACTTTCCATCAAAAGTACTTTGCTTGTATGATAAATGCAGAAATATGTTTAGAGAAATTGCATGTTTAACATACATTGGATTATTTGCTGTCTAGGGGAAGAGGGAGGTGGGGAGGAAGGAAGAAAAATATGGAACTCAAGAGTTTTGCAAGGGAGAATGTTGAAAATTATCTTTTCATGTATTTTAAAAAATAAAAAGCTATTATATATTACACACACACACACACACACACACACATGGGTGTGTGTGTGTGTGTGTATGTACTGTGCTTCAACATCAGCAAATATTTTCATCTGTTCTACCAAAAGCAGAACCCATTCTCCCACATGTAGTTGTTTTCCTATCTTGTCAGACCATGCTTCCTTTGCAATTCTTAAAGATTTGGATTGAAATAATCCATCAGGGGAAGATTATTTACTGGTTATTTGCTATGTCTGATATTTAATATGTCTGAGGATTTTTTCTTTCCATTCGTACTGTATATATTCAAATCTACTTTATAAATATTATGAAGATTTTATTATATCCTATATTTTAAAGAAGGAAAACATGTCTTCTAATTTTTTTTTTTTGTCTTCTCTATAGCAACAAAGCCTGCAGAGGATGGAGAAAACCTGTTAAGGACCATTCCTAGGTGAAGGGGCAGATCAATTCTCTGAGAACCTCCACAGCTATGAATCATAAACTTGCAGGAGTTGCAAAGCAGCCTTTGCAGATGTTCCTTGTGGATTGGGAATGGAATAAATTGGAAGCAAGAGGGAAGAGGAGGGAGTCAGAGAACATAACTGCCTCTTAGTATAAAGGTCAGAGAAGAGCAACTGTCTCTCAGTCTCCTTGTATCATCCTCCTCCTCCTCCTCTCACATGAAGAGATCCATTCTACAGGTCTGAGTTAGACCTCCAGCAGCCACTGGCAGGTGGCTCCTGTATCACAACAAAAACCCAGGATTGTCAAGAGGAAAGACAAAGATTACTGACAGGAGGAGAAAGAGGTCAACAACAATTCTGTGTACCTTTTTGAATGAAAATTCCTTTCCAGAAAACTATAAGCTTTGTGAATCCAAGAACATATCCTATTAACTTTTGCATTTACCTCAGCATCCTTGCACAATACTTTGAAATAGATAAGTAATAAATATTTGTTAAGATGAAACAAAATTTAAGCAATTTTAAGATGAAGGGCTTAATAACCAATGCCAAGAAAGCATGTAATAACTTTTAAGTCATCAATACTGAAAAAAAAAAACCCTAAAAACTTTAAAAGTAAAAATACAGTTCATAGTTAATATATCTTCTAAATCACTGCTGCCATGCTTTTTTCTTTCTTTCTTTTTTTTTTTTTAATTAATGAAATCAATCTTTAAAAAATAATTAACTCACCAGGCACAATACATATCTCCTTGTTGTAACTGGCGGGATAAAAATGCAGTACATAAAACGAGAGCACTTTTTTCATCTCCATCAGATTCTAAGTTACATATCATTTCTAGAGCATCTTTGCAATCAACTGCTGAGATCTAAAGAAAAAAGATACACACATGATTTATTTTATATTTGGATACATGTTGACCTAATCTACCATTACAGAATTTCTATTAGAAATGTATTGCTTAGCATCCAAAAGTAAAATTTCAGATGCTACTAATTAGAACTGGTTCTCAAGGGAAAGGGGCATTGAATTTAATTTACTGATCTTGAGGCCAATATTAAAAACACTTAAGAAAAGTCAATTGTTTTCAATTGCACATTCTAATCATATACTTATAAACTCATTAAAACAGGTACATCAAGGACCTCTAATAGGTAATAATTTGAAAGGAAATATATACATTTAAAAGTTACAATATTTTCTTTGACATGCCAAAGGATTTTAAGTCATTAAGTTCCCAATTATTTATTAGGTGCAAAGTATATCATCAAAACCTCAATAAATATTTTAATAAGTTGTCTGCTTTTTGATGGAAAGGACAGAGTGACTTAAAAACTTTTCTGAGGTTCTGCTGACAGTTTCTCTCAGAGATCTTCACAGATATTTACCTACCTCCATTTCAAAATCATAATGTTCATGAACACATACCCTAAGGGTTAAGGCATAATAGACAATCAGATTCAAATTTAAATAATGATGATGTTGGCAGTTATATAGTTTTTAAAATTTACTTAATCCACAAATCTTTCTCATCTTGGCCATATTTGGTACTATGGTGACCACAAACAAAATCAGGTAAGTATATATAATCCTACTTGTAACAAGTTTATGAAGACTGATGACACAGAACCACATAGATAATTGTATTATCACAGACAATAAGAGAATTCCAACAAATTGCCACTGAGTTTGTGGTCATTGCAAATGATCTGTGGAAAAAATATTTCTCCCCATGGTAGACCCAGAAATTTTAGGTTTCTGAAATAATCATTCCTCTAGATTCTGTTTTCTCTTATTGTCAGTTAGATCTTTTCTTTTCTAACTTCTGCTACCTCTGGAGAGAAAAAAGCAAGCACAAGAGTAATAGCGATTTATATTTCCTCCTGCCTCCCTAAAAGGAAGCAGTGCTGAATATCCTAGCAATTAGGCCGGTAAAAGAAGAAAACAAGAACTACTAGATATTACTCTGGTTCTAGGTGGCTGTAGTAGCTGCAGTGGACAGAGAAGGGATACCAAAGAAAGAGATAGCCAATTGTAGAAGGAAGAAATGAAGGCCTTGTTAGAACTGTTATAGCATTGACTACCTTGCTGTTGTCTTCCCCTGCTTCTCCCTACCCTCCTGCTTATGCTGTAGGGTAGACAAAGATTTTCATATATTCTATAATACATAAACTAAACATTTCTTTATATCCTTCATCATCTATTAATAGATTTCCCTTATATGTAGCAGTTGAAAATGATATGTGAGATCTAAGTAGTTGTACTTAGTACAGAGGTTGAGACAAGTTCATGAAAAAGACAAATTCAAGATCTGTCTGAATTCTGAAGGTAGAAGTGACTGGTAAACAGATGAAGAAAAGAGCCAGGTAATGAACAGGGATAACTAAAACATTAGAAGGGAAAGGCTAGAAGCAGAAGAACAAAAATATAATTAGGCAAGGTAAAGAAAGGCAACAATGAAGCTGAAGACATAAATTAAGGATTTGAGGGATAAGAATTCCATCTTTATATAAGAAATCAGAGCCTCACACAAGATATGTAGTGACCTAATCAAAGTGAAGGATAGAAAAGAACAATTTTGCATTGTTCCTAAAGAGTAAAAGGAAGGGAAAAATTCCTGAAATTCTATAGAAAATATACTATTAAAATCCAACAGCTACTGTCACCTTGAATTATCACTAAAATGTCCCTGCTGTATGACATCTTCTTCATTTTGTTTCTGTCTTTGTTTTTTTTTAAAGTTTTGTTTTTTAAAATACAGCATGAAAAGGTTTTGATTCTATAGGGAAGCTACAATGCATTAGAATCCAGGAAATAAGGGACACATTGGAATACCAATCTATGGATACTTTGGTTGAGAGGTCAAAGCAGAATGGGCTACCTCCTCTATGTGTCCTCTATCAGCCTTTGTACTTAGGTCTTGTTTGTCTTTTAGGTGTATACACATATATTAACAAATATAGGCACAGGACAGAGACTGAATACATGGGGCAACCGAGACTGACAAAGTTCTGTAACAAATGTAACACAGATAGAAAGTCCTTTACCCACCTCAATAACTCCAAGACTAATCATTAGATTATCTTTTTTAAAGGTCTAAGAATTCATAACTACTGTGTTAATGCTCTTTCCAGTATAAATCTGGTGACTGTTGGATTAAATATTCACTTAGTGCAAAACTAGAGTCTACCAGGTGGTCGGGGTAAGGGCTTCCAGTCAGAATGACAATCACAACAAAAACTGTTACATAATTAGGTCCTGTATAATGCACCAATGGTAGGATCATGCAAGTCCCAGAATAATGGGCACTGGAAAATCTGGGAATTTTTTTCTTTCCTTCTCACATGGATGACTTTATCCTGGAGGTCATCCCATGGTGTCCTGTTCCCATTAGGAGAACAATTCAGACCATAGTTTATCTTGATGGTTAACTAGGATGGGGAGATGGATAAGTATGCTAGATGGAATACTATAATGTGTAGGTAAATTAACAAGGTACATTTCATGAAATGACATAGGCTGGGGAATACACTAAAGCTGAGGGATGATGTAATAAAGTTAATCACTTTCATGGCCTTTAGAAATTAAGGATTAAGATTATCTCAAACTTCTCTTTGTCCCTGCTGTATTAAGCTGTGTTTATGGTTAAAAGACTTACATAGGATACTGTGAGTTTATTGGATACAGTGCATTGTAATAGACTTGAAGAAAAAAAGGCATATACTTGTGAAGTTAAAAGCACATATAATACTAATTAGGGTATATATTAATAGATGATTAAAAAAATCATAAAAAGATGATAAAAGATGTCACAAATTTCATAAAGATTTATGTGTTTTTTTCTACCTCAAAATATAGGTATTTAAGGAATTTTTGAAAAAAGTAAATTTGAATTAGGCTTTAAGAGATTGGGATTTAAAAGGCAAAGAGAGAGAGAGAGAGAGGGATATTCCAGGTAAAAGAAAAAGAAAACACATGATAATCACTGAACAGATCTTTATTATGTGTCTATACTATAAGCTAAATACTATGCAAGGAACTAGGGACATGAAACAATCCCTATCCTGAAGGAGCTTAAATTCTATCAGAAAATAAATTATATGAGGGGAAGCTAGGTGGCGCAGTGGCACCAGCCCTGAAGTCAGGAGGACCTGAGTCCAATTCTGACCTAACACTTACCACTTCCTGGCTTTGTGACCCTGTGCAAGTCACTTATCTCCAATGGCCTCAGCAAAAATAAATAAATAAATAAATAAACAAACAAATAAATAAATGAATGAATAAATAAACAAACAAACAAATAAATAAATAATAAAAAAAGGAGCAGCAGAAGAGGGAAGAAGGAAGAGGGAGGAAGAAGGAGAAAGACCGAGATTAAAATTACACTTTCTTTCAGTTGAAGATAAACAGTACTAAATGGTTTATGGGGAAAGGATTTTAAGAGCTGTCAACTCAAAAAGGTTCACAATTACCCTTCATAAAGGAAGAACTATTAGACAAAAATTCATTTCTAAGAATGAGTAAGAAAGAATGCTATTTAGGAACCTAAAGGTGTTTAAGAAACTTATTCAAACAAATCAAAGTGCAGAATCTGGTCAAAGTGGTACAATTCAAATTATTCTTGATCCTTTAAAAGGCATAAATTGGACCTGTGATTTCAATACTTAAGAGCATCTCAGTAGCAGGAAATTCTGTAACTTAGTCTTAAGAGAGTTGCCTGTGTTACTGAGAATTTAAATGGTTTGCCTAGGATCACAAAATTAAGTCAGAAAGCATCTATTTAAATGTCTATTATAGGCTAGGTACCAGGGATATAAGGATAAAAATGAAACAATCCCTACTCCCAAGAGGTTTACATTCTAACGAGAGGGACAAGAACATACATTGATTTATTACAGCATAAATATTAAGTATACACAAAGTAGTTAAATACAAGGTGGAAAACAGTGGCAGTGTGGGGGAATCCAGAAAGTCTTTATGTAGGAGATGGTACCAGAGCAATATCTTCAAAGGAAACAGGGACTCTCTGAGGCATTTCAGGCATGTGGGATAGGATGGGGCATGGGAGTGTCATGTATGCAAAATGGAGAAAAGGCCAGTTTGGCTGAATAGCAGATGCAGCTGGAGGGATGTCTAGTGAGACTGGATAGGATAGGCATAGTCATGAGGAAAAAGTTAAATGGAATAAGTTATATTTTATCCTAAAAGCGACAAGATGGGGTCACATATATGGTCAGATATGTACTTAAAGATGGAATCAATAAGGAAACTGCTGCAATTAACAAAGCAAGTGGTAATAATGGCTTGGTATTTGTGGGAATGGAAAGAAGGGGTCAGATAGAAGAGATGCAGAGATAGAAATAGCAAGATTTAGGAACTGATTAAATATATAGGCAAGGGAGAGCAGGGAGTCTAGGATAACACCGAGATTATAAACTTTAAACTTAAGATACTGAAAGGACCTTCAATGGAAACACAGAAATTATAAAAGGGAAGAATTTAGGGAAAAAGCAGTGAACTTAGTTCTGGACATACTGAATTGAAGATGCCAATAAGGTTACCAAGAGAGGGGAGCCTAGGACAAAATCTTGGAGAACACCCATAAGTGGGGAAAGTGTGTGATAAGGATGATGAGCCAGAAAAGAAAGAATTTAAATCAAGTCTTTTTGGTTCTGAGACAGGCTCTCTATTTCACTATGCCACAAATACTTGTCATTACCATTTAATAACCGCTTTAATATGCTTTTCCTGTGGTTTAAACAAATTTTAAAGTACTGGAATTCCCTGAATTTTTACTTCCCTCAATTTTACCTAAGAATTGGGTACATTATCTGATGACTGAAAAAAATTTCCACTTCAAATAAAGATCCTAATTATTCTGCAAAATAACTCCCCTCCTCACCCTTAAGCACTTGTCTTTGGATTATAGGATTTAAAGCTTGAAGGGAATAGAGATTATTTAGTCCAACCCTTTCATTTTACACATGAAAGCTGAAGAGAACTAAAATGACTTAAAGTAATTTTTGTACCAATGGGAAGTTGATAATAATTTACATCAGAGTGATAAAACTCACAAAATATTCAGAATAGGTACAAATAATTATGTTTTTGATTTAAAAAAAAGAAAAACATCTTTTATGGGAGAAATGATCTTTTAAGTTCTACATAATGACTTTGAAAATGTTAAAGAATGGACAGAGATGTAAAAAACTAAATAAATTGTATATTACTTACCTCTTCATTCTCCTCAGTACTAGCATATTGCTCTGCATATAGCAGACACTTAAATGTTTTTGAATATTAAATTCATGATAAATGGCTTGTAGCTGAAGATAACTTTAAAGTCTGATATAAAATGATAATTTTTAACTATTACATATTTCCTATAATTTAACTGCATTTTTTTTTTTTGGCTGAGACAATTGGGGTTAAGTGACTTTGACTTGCTCAAGATTAGACAGCGAGGAAGTGTTAAGTGTCTGAGGCCACATTTGAACTCAGGTCCTCCTGATTTTAGGACTGGTACTCTAAACTCTGTACTACCTAGCTGTCCTTTAACTGCTTCTTTAAGATAACACTACTAGCTAAAATAGCAGATCAGAGAAATTTATTTACAGTAGAAAGAACAAAGAGAATTCCATCTATAACTTGACTAACTTGAAGGATAAGAAACAAAAACATTATGACCTTTCTTCCCTTGAATTAACAAGTCAGCTAAAAATTCATACTTATAGAATTTTTAGCTATATACTTATAAATTTTAGAAGCAATCTCAGTAAAGAAAATATACTTACCTCTTCAATTAACTTGTCATTTGGTGATGCTGTACTGAGACAGACAAGGTAGGTTTGCTTAAAACTGCCCTTTATACCAAGCTCTGGATGGTCAGAACACAGCTTTGCTAAGGCAGTGGCTTGGGTTAACTGATTTGTTTTGATTAGATGTTTAATTCTCATATCCAACAAGATGGGACCCTCAAAGGCTAAAAATTCATTCACTTTGAAAGATAAAACATAACACATTATTAACAGAAAATTCTAATTTAACAATACTATAACTGAAATACAAATATTCCCAAGGAATTTAAAAGCCAAAAGGGCAGACAGCACCAAAATTTTTTGCAATTGCTATTGTATTGTTAGGCTGTTTTGTTCCCCTTTCCCCCCAAAAGTTCCTGACCTGATGAAGCAGCTATATTTTCAAAAACTCTCTAGTAATTTCTGGCCACTAAAGTTACAAAATATTAGAAGAGGTATCATAATAAATTCTGAAATAATTCAACAGGGGTAGAAATAATATTGCTTTAAATGGTAATATTCAAAGTTGTCCAAAAACATACTAAGTTCTTTTTATTTGCATAATTAACTCCCTAGCCCTATGGGTTGGAATCTTTGGAGATTCCCAATGGTCAGCCATATAAATGTGGATATGGTATTTCAAAAGCTTTTAATTTACATGGATGAAGTGTTTTTCTTCCTAAGAACTCAAGTCTTATATTTCCTGAAGAATAGTGCCTATATACCATTAATCTTTGTATATTTTATTTTTCAGTTGACAAACTATTTGAAGTATCTTTCTAACATTCTGGTTTCACAGTAGTGTGTTCCATCATCTACAAAGAGGAACTTTTTCCCTTAATATTTAAAATTTTATATGGTAATAACATGAAAGGTTTTTTTTTTTTAATCTAATGACAATATCCCTTAAATCATACTGTTTTTCCTATTTGCAAATGAAGTATAATACTTACCTAGTATTAATTTTGTTTTTTTCCCTTTAGATATTTACTCTTTACTTTTCTCATTATTTTGTGAAGTACCTGTAACACTCTGCTAGAATGACTAAGTTCCAAATGTTTTGATCATTTAATATTTCAAAGATAATGTGAATCACAGAAATCTCAGATTTGGAAGGTACCATTGAGGCTCTCTAGTCCAATCTGTGTATAAAAGTACCAGAATGAGAATTCCCTCTACAACATACCCGGCAACACTAGGCAGCTCTCCAATGTCCTTTGGGCAACCTGCAACTTTGATTCTTTAAAGATTGTGGTGTTCCAAGATTTGTCACCTACAGCATATCACCTGGAGAACATTTGTGTTTAAAAAAAAGATGTGGTTTTGTACTTGGGCACACCTTGGGATTGTTGAAAGCATCGTGCAATTTAACAAATGCCAATTACTGTTTTCCTTTATTCAATTCCGAGCCTAACTCATTGGCTTATCTGCAGTGCTCTTCCCAGGTGTATGTAATGTGATAACTTAGGAGACTGACCATTCAATTCTCTTATTTTGATCTGGACAAAGGGCATTTTTCATGTGTTTGATTTATGAATTGTTAGTAATCACAAAGAATAAAAGAATCTTCACCTAAGGAAGTATTGTAATGTCTATCAGCTCAACTATATCTTAATAAGAAGTTCTTCTAAAATAAATCTCATTTTACATTTTTTTCTGTTTAATTTAGTATTATAATAAATATATCCCATTGCTCTGGTCTATTCAGATATTTCTGTAACCTAACTCCATGACACAATATATAACCTATTCTGGCTTTGTTTCAACTTAAAATTTGATAATAATTCCACTGGGGATATTATTCATAACACTGATAAAAATATTAAGTTGCACAAGTCAAAGTCCCACCTATAAGTCACTGATTGTCTTGGATCCAAATATTTACGTAGTTTTTAGTAAACAATGTCAACATATAAAAACAAATTATACAGGTGTCACTTTTTTCCTGGTCTTTTTTCTTTTATTGCTCTTTTTAAGTTTTTTGACCCTATTTCCCTTATTAAACTATTCAAGAAATTAAAACATCAAAACACAGATAAAACAAATGCTAATATATCTAACTTGATCAAAAAATAGGTATACAGGCCAAGATTTTTTTCAAATGTCTGTAAGAAGAAAACTCATTAATTTCTGCAGTGTGTTTAGTTTAGTGTCACATGGAAAAAACTACACGTGATTTTAAATCACATGTAAAATATGCAAGAAAATATGAAATAAAAATATGGCTATTCTGATTATAAACAAGTCAAAGGTATTAAATTAGCTTCTTGCTTCTAAATCTATCTTCTTCGGAAAGGCAAACTAGAAAGATACCAAAAAACAGGAATTATATCAAAATAATCTTTCAAAGACTCAAGATGAGATTGTTGTAAAGAAATAATTTTGAGATATGGCAAATATGTTAACCAAACAGATGGCTTGACTTCCTAATATCCTAAGTTGAAAAAAAAAATAGATTGGGAAAGTGAGCAAAGAGGAATTGTTACAATGAAAAATTAATGTCAGAAAAGCAGATTTAAATATAAAGGCAAAATTAAAGTTATTAATGAAAGGTTTTGAAGAAAAGAAGAAAAAGAACCCCAAGGTTATAGGACAAATCTAACTCTTAGGGAAATGACAAAGTTCCATCCTGGATATAAACTGGCAAAAATTACCATGCAAATTGGTATTTCTAAAGATGAAGCAGTTAAGGAGCTACTAAGCTATTAATTAGCAAGTAATCAGCTCTCAAAAAAGAGAGAGAAAAAGTGATAACCTAATTACAAATCTAAGTAAAGTATAAGAATGTGTGTGATAATACCACTAGAACTTACCTATGCCTCTCTGTTCTCTGTTCCTTTACTTCCTTGCCAGGAGTTCTCTTCTTACTTTATATATGCAATTACTCTTTTCCTTAACTGCTATAAAATAGGACTTAAATATATTTTATAGTTTTTTCTGTTTTCAACAAGGTTTTGTGCTCCCTGTTCCTAGTTTTAAAGTAAGCTGAACTATACTAAATACAAATGTATTCATATAAAGTCCTTTTCTTTGTGTACATGAAAATGATCATGTTTAATGACATTTGTCAAAGAAAAATAAAAAAAAAATAGTAAATGAATGTATCATATTTCCTAAAATTAAGATAAGGAAATTGAATATGTCATGTATTATAAAAGAAGGTTCCCTAAAAAATTAAGTTAAACTTTTACTTAAGTGAGACCCCTTAGTCTTTTTCTCTGAATCAAATCACAACAGAATATTTAGAACTTTTGTTTTCAGAATATTTTACAAGCAAAAAATAGTTTTGAGCTTCACATAAAACTTGTTGAAGTCCTACCAGAATCACCTCCATTTTTCAGATGAGGAAAATGAGGCTGAGAAGTTAAGTAATGATGTTTTTAAGCACACAATTACAAAATATTAAATGTGAGGTTTGAGCTTAAAAGTCTTCCTAACTCTAAGTCCAACAGTCTAACTATTATGCTGAGGGAAGAAACTTTTCTGACACATTAGAACCCATTAAAACCACAAAGTTTGATTATCATGAAGTGTATCTTATAGCTTTAAAACTATTATTTGAATTAATGGAAAGAAATGTTTTTATTTTAGTCATATCTAATAATCCATAAAACTTAAACGACACCATTTTAATACTTCAATATGTAAAGGTTTTTTTTTTTTTTTTTTTTTTTTTTAAAAACACATTTCAATAAAATAGTTCTTGATCATACTCCTTTTTTACTACAGGGAGTTATGACTTGTTTTGGTTAAATCTGAGGAAAGAAGAATTCAGAGTTTGGGGAATAAGATAGTTGGCTACAAAAATGATGATAATTAGTATTTACAACTTTTTATACCAGATTCTGATATTTGTCCATTGGTAGAACAATGAACCTAGAATCAAGAGACCTAGTTTCTAATTCTGGTTTTGAAATGACTACAAGAAAGTAAGCAGATTACTTCTCATTTTTGTGTCTCTGTATCCTCAATGTTAAAATGTCTGTTGAATTAAATTAGTTGTCTATGACTTTAAAGAAGTTATCACACATAAGCTTAGTTTCCTCATTTCTAAAATGGAAATAATAATGCTCATACTAGAAATTTTTATAAGGATTGCTGATAAGCCATATGGGCTTGTTGTAAGAAAAATACTTTAATAACAAACTTTCAAGTGCTGTATAAAAATGAGAGTTGTTATCATTACAATATTTGATGATCATGTGAGGGGTAGAAGGAAGTTAGCTGACAATAATATCTATAATACCTACTTCATAAAGCTTTTGTGAAGCTCAAAATACAACGTATTATAAAAGTATTTGGCAAAACTTTAAATGCTACATAAATAACAGCTATTATGAAGAAGAGTAACTATGAAACTTAAGAAATACAATGAAAAATACTCAATTCTATATCATGGTCCACAGACAAAAAGAAGGCAAGAAACAAGGAAAGAGAAGAGAAACCAACATTTGAATGACAATAACTACTGATTCTAATGACAATAACTAATGATTCTTTCAATGTTACCATATAGTTAAAATAACTACAGGGTTCCAAAATATGCTTCTCCACTTAGAATCATGTGCCATTTATATATGAAATTTGAAAAATTTAAGAATTAGGAGGAGATAATGCAGTAGGTGTTCTTTGGAGTGATTACTCCAGGAAAAATATTTCCCCAAGTAGGTTGAGTGAATACCTAAAGTTCCCAAAAGATACCCTGACTTAACATTTAAGAAAGGCAAATATACACACAAAGTTAAAGCACAGAGCAAAAGAGAAACAGAAAGGTATTCAAATTAAGGTAAATTTATAAATTAAATTGCTTTGGTTCAGATTTAGAACTAGAAGGGACTTCATAAATCATGTGAGACCATTCGTTTTTCAAATGAAGAAAACAAAACTCTCAGAGGGAGTAACTCACTTGTCCAAAATCACACATATTAAGTGAAAGAACCAGGATTTCAGCCCATGACCTTTAACTACAAGTTAGGACTCATTCCACTACATCACCCTTATGTCCTAAATTCGTGGGGGGGAGGGGGGGAATCTATTTTCAAAATCTTCTTGACCATTTCTGAATTTGGGAAAATGAAGCAAACTTTATAATGAGACTGCAAAAGGAAGATAATTTTTTTCTGTCAGACCAACTGACTGGCTTTTAGGAAATAAGGTCACCCTATTCAGGAGTGTCACAGTCAATTATAATTTGTCCTTTAAACCCTGCTCCAATCACCTTTTTTTAAGTGGAAAAAAGTGTTTCTAGTTTTACTCTTAAACTTCACAAATATTCTGTTTTTAAAAAGTAAAGGCTTTAGAATTTTGAAGATTTTCTATATCAATTTCATAACTACTACTTTATTTACCTTTAATAGTCAAAGACTATTGTTAACAGAATAGGGCCTGTCATTCAAATATTTGAATATAGCACCAAAATCAACATTTATTATGCTGAATCCAAAAAGAAGATTAGGATTTTTCCCCCCTAAAAGAAGGGGAAAAAAAATCCCAGCCCTCAGAAAACAAAAACAGAAAAGCCTAAATTCTTCATAGTTTCACTACTCTGAGAGGAATCTAGGTACTTCTCCTCTTCCCCATCCCCAACCTTTGATAAAAGCCCTATTAAACTCATTAAAATGCAAAATCCTTAAGGACGCAAAAATGAAAAGCTGTTTTTTTTTTTTTCTACATTGCTTTATATGGTCTGCATGTAAACATGAATATTGTGTGTTCACATTCATATTTTTCTCACAAAACTAATTCCACGCATATAGGGAACTTTAAGGGAAAATTTTATCCAAGATCATCAGTATCTTCTTTGCAATTGTGAGATGGCTAAATCATTCATATTAACAGAGTAGTACTGTAGTCTACTTCAGCATGATGCCAATCAATTTCCTTGCAAATAGTTTCATTATTAATTAAATCTAGTTGGGACAGCTTTAAAGCTAATAACATTTAAGACAAAGGCAGTTGAGTACAGATTTAAAGTCAGTGGGTCTCTGTACAATTCCCAGGTATGTCATTTACTGCGTGTACAACCTTGGTAAAGTCATCTCCCCTCTGAGTCTCAGTTTTCTCATCTGTAAAATAAGAGGATTAGACTGCAAGACCTGTAAAGTTCCTTTCTAACTCTGTATCTACAAAATGCTATGATTATAAATTAGCCAGAAAATCTAGAATGGGGCAATGAGTTCTAGCAGTAAGAGTACTGAAATGTAAATTGAGACCTATGTTTTTATTATCATCTCTATTAATGATTTATTGTCAAAGTCTGGAGAAATAATTTTCCACTAGGTTTAAGTTTCCCAATCTGTAAAATGAGCTGTCCATCCCTCAAAATATTCAAGAAAAACTGACACTGAAACCACTTACTCCTGTAAAAGATGATGACTTTCTGACTGAAAGGTTCTCTGAATGCGCCCTCCTAACCTTCTTGACAGATAAGAAAGCCTTGAGAATGAATGAGATTAAATATAAATGCTTTGAGAACTTCAAAGGAAAGATTATCTTAAAAGGTCTTTTAAAAACGAAATTTTAAAATAAGATTTCATAAAATATTCTATATTTATTTTTGTATATTAACAAATATATTTTCTCTTTCTAAAATTTTTACCTTTTTCCTTATCCAATGATTCTTGGGAAAGAATCGCATGCAATACTGGATTTTTCCACACACCAGTCTCTTGGGCAAGAGTAGCTAAAAAATGCAATTCACAGCTTCCATTCTCCATCAGCTTTTGATGAGCTACCTATAAACATCAGAAACCAGAAGAGTTCGAATTATATTTTTAAAAGCAACACTAAAGCATTCTGATATATATATATATTAAATTTTATAATTTTAAAATAAAAACAGCTAAGTGGCTTAGTGGATAGAGCAACAGGCCTGGAGTCAGTAAGACTTCAGTTCAAATCTGGACTCAGAAGTTTATTAAGTAAGTTTTGTGACCAAGGTAAAATCATTTAATATCTTATTTGCTTTAATCTACTAGAGAAGAAAATTACACACTACTCCAAAATATTTGCAAAGAAAACCCCAAAATAGGGTCATGAAGAGTTGAACCTGACTGAATGATTAAACAACAACACATCAACTTTTGAAATAGCTTATAAAGTTTTATCTGAAAAAACAAACACAAAACCTTATATTACAAGATGCTTAATGCTTTCATTTCTGATTTTAAATAATCAATCCAAAACAGCAATAAAGCAAATATAAAACTTAATTTCTATTATTTACAGAGAGAATTGCTATTATAAAACAAATATAAACATCTGAATACAGTTCATTAAATCTGTATTTCATGGAAGTGATCAGAATTGCCACTCTACAAAACTGACTTTAAATTCATTCTAAATTGTGTGTTGTACATATCTCTCCTTCATCTCCTTTTCTCTCCCTCTCTTCCTCCTTCCCCCTCTCTAATTACACACACACACACACACACACACACACCCCAATAGGTATATTTTTAATTTTTTTTTTTGGGGGGGGGTTAGGCAATTGAGGTTAAATGACTTGTTTAGGATAACATAATAACTGGGTAATTGTTAAGTCTCTGAGGCTGGATTTGAACCCAAGTCTTCCTGACTTCAGGGTCAGCATTCTACTCACTGCACCATTTGAATGAATAATATGGTTTTGAATAAAATCCCCAAAGGGAAAAACTAATCTTTTGTATTTTTACTTCAAATTTTATTCTGAAATACACACACACACACACACACACACACACACACAAATGTTTTCAAATGTTGCTCATTTAATTTTGCCCACAAATTATAAATTAAATTCTGAAGTATATGTGTACGTCTTTTTTTTTCTTTTTAAATAACAAATATAAAGAAATCTGGTTAATAACTCTCCATTAAAGATTAAATAAAATACCTGGAGTTTTAGAAAAATAACAAAACAAGACACACACACACACACACACACACACATTTTTATTATTTCACCCTTGTACAAAAGATAATACTTATGAGTGCAGGCCCTGAAGTCAGAAGGACTTGAGGTCAATTGCGGCTCCAGACACTTAACACTTCCTAGCTATGTGACCCTGGGCAAGTCACTTGTAACTCAATTGCCTCATCAAAAAAACAAAAACAAAAACAAAAAACAAAGGTAATAACAAAATGTGCAAAGTAACTTAATACTACATCTGCATATAAAAATCTACAAACTGTCTTTTGTTAGTAAGTATATTTGGAAAACATAATATTCATCACAATCTGAGCTCCGTGATGAATAGGAAATGGGGAAAAAAAACAAATGAATAAATATGTATTTTACTATGAAATACTGTAAGATCTTATTTTACTTTAGGCAAAGATAGACTTATAAGCAAATTTCAAAAATATATTATTTCTCAGGCTAACTAATATTCTTTTACTTCATCACTATTTTTATTTGTCATTCCCTAATAAGGGTTATACAGTAATAAAAACTGATAAAACTAAAAAGGTATTTTTAGAACTCTTCATAGACATACTATGACAGCTTGTAGGAGGATTTTGCCCAGCCATTAGAAAAATGTGTTATTAATTCAATTAACTAAATTATACAACCAACATACTTTAAAAATCACCTACAATGTGCCATGCTCTGTGCTTGGTTCTGAAGAATATATAAGGGAATATAAGCTGTGTCCCACACTAAAAGACTTTATATTCTTGTTCCTAAATCAAAGCTATCAAACAATACAAAAATTAGAGAAAAGTAAGTGCTGCCTTAACGATATGATGACTGCAAGTGCAATAAAAAAACTAAATGAGACTTTCTAGCTTCCTTCAAGCACCAGCTGAAGTATCCCTTCTTATAGACCTATCCTGATACCTCCACTTCCACTAGTTGCAAATGTTATTTTTTAATCCTTAAAATCACTCTGCATTTTCTCCAAATACTTTGTATATATTTTTTCAAATATATTTTGGTAACAGGAAACACTTACATAGCTTTTCTGGTACATGTGTACTTTCTTCTCCAAAGAATATAGATTTTTTAAGAACAGATACTCTTTTTTGTTTTGTCTTTAATCCCCACTGTCTATAGAGTTGTTTTTTGAAAATAATGAACACTTAATACATGCCTGTTGAATGAATTAAATATAATATCAGCTTTAGAAAAGTTTAAATTAATTGACTTAACAAAGCCAAGTTAGTAAACTGGTCATTTCTAAATTCAGACATGGGTAGTTGCCTTCCTTTGAAAAACCAAAGTTGGTTGACTGTCAAGGAGTAGTGCAAGAGCTAATGAGCCTATTGAAATGTATGTGCTTATTTTGCTACCTAATACAAATTGAAATTTTGTATTTTATAATATGAAGCAAAACCACTTGGAACATAACTATTACAAATTCTTACCTGCACCAATGCTTGAAATTCTTTCCATTGATTATCTGATAATTCAAAGGGCAGACACAATAACAGCTCTACACAGCTTCTGAAAAGCAAAAGGTTGGTGAGGATATACCAATGAGTCAAATAAAATTGAGTGATTTTTGTATTGACAGACTTAACAAATCTATTTAACATTAAGCTTTCTTAATATAACATCTAAAAGATCATGAAAATTTAAATCCATGATTTGATTTACTGAAAAATATACTTACAGTGCCAATCGTTCCAGGACCAACGCTACATTTTCGCACTCAGAGGTAAGATAAGGTCGTGCTTTAGCATAGCTTTGAATAGCCACTGTGTAAACCTCCAACAAAGGTAAAGGATCTTCTGAGGCTTTCCATTTCTCAGCATATTCAAGGAGTGTCTATTCAGAAGAAATAATAAGCAATGCTAAAAATAAAACAAATCTTAAAAGCCGATTCTTAGTTTTATAATTTGTTTCCAAAAAGAGAAATTTTATTTATCAGAGAGAAATCTTAGTTTTTAAAAATTCAGGTAATTCACAAAATCTCAGGAGAAAAAAAGAAAACTAAAAGTTCAACTTTAACCAGAGTTGGAATGTCTTTGATAACATACTCATAGGGACTATTCAGTGTCTGTTTGAAGATTTCTATTATGAACCCTCTATCTTCAGAGGCAGCTTATCTCACTACTGGATAGCTGCTGCTAGTTCTGCTGTTTTTCTGAGACTGTAATAGAAGTAGAACTTTCTGAAAAATGCAAGAAATGAGTCCTCCTAAATGATTATCTTTAATTTTGTACTTTAATTAGACAAAAGCCTTATTTTTAGTTCAATCAAAAGTAAACTGTCATCAAGATATGTATGTGATGGTTTTACCTTCCTCTCGTTTAAAAAAGATTAAATGATGTCTCAGCTAATTTAAGAGAAGTTTCAAATCATAAGATGCTTAAATAATTAATGTTTAGCCTAAATGGAATAATTCTAAGCTAAATAGTACTTTTAATCTTATAATCTCAAGTTAAGGATATAAATTGGTCCTTTGATTTCATTTGTGCAGAGAATTCTTTCTACCAATGCAAGTCAATAGCATCTTCTCTGTAATCTAGAGAGAGGTCTTTGAGCACTGAGAATGTGTCTTACCCAGGTCACATAGCCAAGAGATATTTAGAGATAGGACCAAAATATAAGTCTTTCCTGGTTTTGAAGCTGGTTCTTCCACTCAATAAATTCAAATATTATTATTGCAAAAGGTAGAAAATGGGATCATCCTAGTGCTCTCCTTGGCTGTGCTACTTCAAATCTATCATTAAGTTGATCTTATGATTAAAATTAAAACTATGATCTTCAGTTATAAAACAAGTTTTTATTATATAAAAATGAGTCAAAAATTTAAAACCCTTTATAGGATGATCAAGGCATTTCTTAAAAATTTCCAACTTTTTAAATATCCAAAATAACCCTTAAAAAAATTAAGTATAAATGTGTTACAAATCCATAAATAAGTTATATCAGAGCCAATAAAAATTTACAATACTTTTAAGAAATTGAACAAATGAAGGAATTGGTAATAGTGGATATAGACTTCCAGATGTAATTAATTCTCCCACAATTACTATTTTAAGTTTCCATGGGTTATTCTGAATGTATTGGGGCTTTAGATATTCTTACATGGTAATAAATATCCCTGAAAGCACTCATAAATATGCTTGGCAGACTACTGGACTCATCATGGTCAAGTCTAAACTGCAGCCTCCCAAGAAAGGAGATGTATTGGTGCTAAATATGAAATTACATTTTTCCTGTCACCTTGTCCTATTATCAGGTATGTTGTTCTTGTCTCCTCAATAAAAACAGGCTCACTGCATCTAAACACATAATTTTTGTTGTTGTATCACTCATGCCTAGTGGATTATTAATAAATGTCTGTTGAGTGGATGATTTTCCAAGATCATATAGTAATGATGGAGCCAGTACTAGAAAAACTGTTCTAATACTCAGTCCCATACTTTTACCAGGACATCTAATAAAAAGAACTGTTAACAGAAGGAATAAAAGAACAAACAGAAAGTAAAAGGTATCTGAAAAATATCCTCATGGAAATCCATAATAAGTTTACTCTGTATTTGGTTTTTAATAACCAAACCAGAGAACTGAATATATATCCTGTAGCAAGAAAATAGGAATAATATTAGGCTAATATTTAGCCTAATTTAGGCTAAATTACACTTTTAATACAAGTAATAGTTAAGTCAGTAGAATAAATTTGCATTTATCTATCAATTTTGTCTAAAATTATAGTTTCATTCTAATCTAGAGATACCAATCAATTATATTTAATTAGATACTTACGGTAAATATTATTAAGTTTTCATGAAGCCATGATAAGAAAAATACACATAAAACCTTAATTAACAAGTTTTAGATTGGTTTTCAAAGTACAGTTTGGCAATGAGATTGAAAGATTACAATTTGAACTAAATTGTAGCAGCATTAAGTTATCAGTTTGAATTTTAAAGTGAGAAAAGTACTTAAGACTATAAATGTCCAAAGTTAGGTAAAAAAGTGTAATTAATTTTATTATACTCTATAGCATAGAAAAGCAACAAAAACAAAACCCTTCAAATAAACTCCACACTGAAAATAAAGGCTATATTATAGTTATTAACATACAACTTGATACCAACTCTCAACTTTGATTTAAATCCTCTTTTAAGTATGAATAAAGAACATAAACTTAGGTAGAATAGTCTATTTTGTTCTGTCAAATCTAACATCCCTAAGAGCAGGGACTAATTAATTGTCTTTGTACTTCTAGATCCTAACACAGTAACTAGACCATAATATACAAGATCCTTAAGATCTCTGATATAAAACCGGACCCCTGGAGGCTTAATAAATGCTTGTTGAATTGAAATAAATTGTTTATATCTAAATTAAAAAAAAAATTCTCTTCAGTTGTAAGATAACAGCCTTTTATTACCTAAGAAAACAGGAAAAGCTAAGTTTACTTTTTTACAACTATCAAATTGTCTACTCAATGTTAAAAATTACTATAGCCACTGAAAGTCATCCCCAAATAGATAAATGGGCAAAAAATAGGAAGAAATAGTTCTCAAAAGAACTATAAGCTGTGATAATATGAAATAATATTCCAGATTGCTAAAAATGAAGAAATGAAAAATCAAAACAACTTTGAGGTTTCATCTCATAGCCTACAAATTAGCAGAAACTTATAAGAACATGAAGTGAACATGAAGTAAGAAAGTCAAGTAAGCAGGGCCAGGAAAAGAATATAAGCAATAATATCATTTTGTAAATGAAGGAAGCACTACAAATCATATGAAAGTGAATATTGTAAAATTACAAAGAACAAGCATGCCTCCAAAGAATAAGTATAAAAAGACAGCTTCTCCAAATCTTTGCTGAAGTTGGAGGTCCACACATTTTGGAAACCTTGGAAATAATTTGCAATTTCCCCCCCCCCCAATATTTAGTAAGCTTTATTGATTGTTTTTTCTCTTTTTCCTTTTAAAAATATTGTATCTGGGAGAAAGAATGATAAAGAGGGAAATCTGGATAATGTAAAAATAGTACTAAGAGAAAATTTTAATTAACATTTTTTAAACTAAAAGAAACTGTCGACAGTATCAGATCTTAAAATTATAAAAAAAGTAATTATCAAAACTATCTTAAGAAAAAGGAAGGTATATCAGTGAAACAGAGTAGGCATACAATATGCAGCAGGAAATTATTATAGTTAATTGTTATCTGTCCTTGTTTGAGCTTGGCTTTTTTAAGCCAAGATCTTTAACAAGTCTCAGTTTGAACATATGATGATAAGAAACATACACGTGACAGTAAACAAACAAATGCCATGTGTGCATGTGTATATGTGTATGTAAGTTTAAAAAGCCAATGATATGGCATTAAACTATGTAGTCGATATAGACAGTATAAGTTAGAAAAATAAAGGACTACTTGTTATTAAAGCATTTATTGTATGATACATTTAATAGGTGAAAAAATGATAGAAAAGTAGGAATTCAATATATACTGACAACAGCAGGAAAGATAATTTTTTTGTGTGCCAAGAATAGCTCTATTCATGAAGACTAGGGCAAAATTCCTGACAGACTTCTATTATCTGTTCTGCCCTTCTATACAAGTGTCCTTGTAAACAGTATTTAGTCAGTTTGCTGAATAAAACACAAAAGGTAGATTGAATGGAAATAAAGGCTTCTTCCACCACTATCTCTTGCATTACTAGGAGTTAAAGGGATCTGGACAACTGGTTGGACAACACTGAGCTATTTCCTCAGTATCCCAATCCAAATGCTGTTTTCTGAATAAAAATTTATTATATGGTAAACATTGCTGGGAAAGCTGGAAAGCAGCCTAATAGAAACTAGGCATAGATCAATTTCTTAAATTATTTGCCATGATAAAATCAAAATGGATAATTGACCTAGAATTAAAAAGAATTATCACAAGAAAAGTAAAAGAACATAGAACATATTACTTATCAGATTAATGGTAAGAGAATAATTTATGAATAAAGAACAGAGGTGTAAGATACAAGTGAGGTATAAAAAGAGATAATTTCTATTACAAAGAATAAAAAGGTTTTGTACAAATAAAACCAATGTAGCCAAAATTAAAAGGAAAATAGGAAAGTGGGGGAAAATTTTAATAGACAGTTTCTCAGAATAAGATCTCATTTGAATTAAAGAACTTTGTCAAATTCTTAAAAATATGATGAAATTCCCCAATTGATAAATAAATGGTCAAAGGATATGAAGCAGCCATTTTTTTTGATGAAGAAATCAAAACTATATATAGTCATTTGAAAAAACGCTCTAAATCACTACTGACTAGAGAAATATAAATTAGAACAATTCAGGTATCATCTAACATCTAACAGATTGGTTAAAATGATAGAAGGGGAAAGTGACAAATGTTGGAGGAGATATAAAAAAAAAAAACTGGGATACTAATAACACTGTTGGTGAAATTGATCCAACTATTTTGGAGAAAAATCTGGAATTACGCCAATATGTATACCCTTTGACACAGTAATAGCACTATTAGACCTGTTTTCCAAAATGATTAGGGAAAAAGGAAAAGAACTTATATGTTCTAAAATATTTAGAGCAGCTCTAAGTGGTGGCAAAAAAGATGGAAATTGAGGAGATGCCCATTAACTGAGGCATGGCTAAAGAAAGTGTGATATATGATTTTGATTGACTACTAGTCTGTTATAAGAAATGATGACCTGGTGGAGTTTAGAAAAACATGGAAAATTGTTGCATGAAATAATTAAGTGAAATGAGCAGAACCACGAGAACATGGTACACAATAAAAGCAATATTATTCTGAGAATATTCTCTACACACACACACACACACACACACACACACACTTGTGTGTAAGGGTAGCTTTTTCAAGGGTGGGATGGGGGAGAAGAGAAAAAAAAAGTACACAGAAAACAAGAAAACAGAAGGAACCACAGAAAAATCAGCACAGCTTTGAAAAAAATGTGTAATATTTGCTACATAGTTTTTAAAAAGTAAATTATGTTATAGAAATCCATCATTTTATACTGAATCCTCTTTTTATGTCATGTGTATACATAGAAATGTTTTTGATCTTTTTAAGTTCAAAATGAACACAAAATTTTTAAAAGTGTCTAAAATGTCTCCAACTTTTGATCCAAAGATTCCACTGACAGATATATATACTCCAGGAAAGTTAATGACAAAAAAGAATGGTCCTATATATATGTCAGTTGTATTCCACACAAGTTGGTTTTTGCTGATTTTTTGCTTATATTTTCCCTCTTACTTGTTCTTTAAAGAAAAAAGGAAAGATATTAGGAAAATCTAGATAATGTAAAAACAGAAGATATCAATAAAAATATATTTCAAAAATTAGGCCTAAGGGCAGCTAAATAGGGTAACTGGCCCTGAAGTCAGGAGGACCCGAATTCAAATTCAACCTCTAACACTTAGTATGTGTGTGACCTTGGGCAAGTCATTTAACCACAACTGTCTTGCCAAAAAAAAAAAAAAAAAAAATATGTCTGACTCTGATATTCATTTCTTCTTTATCCACTAGTTGCCCTACATTCAGATAATTAAATATAAAGCACTCTAGCTTTTAAGACAACTTAGCCCCTCCTCATGGACCTCCAGTTTTGACAATACAAGCATACTTGCTATTCTCTGAATATGACACTCCTTCCATCTGCATACTTTTTCACTGGCTGTTCCCCACGATTGCAATGCTTTCCCTCTTCACCTTCATCTCTTGACATTCTTAATTTCTTCCAAAAGAGTTCATACATCACTTCTGTAGGAGGCCTCTCTAAACCCAAGTCACTCAAATTTTCCCCTTCCCCTTTTACCTTCCTTCTTTAATCATAATCTGTACACTTTCTTATTTGTTTGTTCTGAATTGTAACTAAACTCAGTGAGGGCAAGGATTATTTCCCTACCACTACCTCACCTTTTTTTGTATTCCCAGAGTTCATTTTAGTGTCTGGCAATTAAACTGCTAAACTATGGCAGGTCTATATCCCTCTTAATTTTGCATAACACAACCTAAAATCTGGTCCTTGATTCACATCATCATATATTATTTAGCACTTATTATATTCAATACCTACAAGTAAAGAGAGAAGAAAGTAAGCAGTTCATCTGTATAAGGGAAGATGGGAAAAATGATAGCACTGACAGAAGAGGGATGGGAAGGGTAAATTCTTGAAGTGACAACTGAGTTGAGATGAGGATTTTGAGACCTGGGGATATCCCCTTTCTTATATGGGCCATCAGGATGTTAATATATATGAAATGTAATGCAAGTTACTAATTTCTAATGTTTCTAAATGAAGTAGTGTGGCATGTTGTTATGACAGAAAACCAGTTTCAATGTCAGCAAAACCTGGGTACAAGTTCTGATATATCCTGGCTTTATGTCCCAGAGAACATTTTGCTCTATCAGTTTATCAGCTAAAACTATAAAAAGCACAACAGTGAGTGATCTCCACTAGTAGAAAGAATATACTCACTATGAATTTCCATAACAATAAAATCACAGGTACAATCCAAAAAAGTTATTTCTAGTAACTGTGGAGCAAAGAAAGGTAAGATGGGCACCAAGTGAAAGAAAACTAAAGTGTTTTTCAAGAGACTGAATTAATCTAGTAAATTACTTTGTCAAGCATTCAATAAATTATGCTTGCCTACTATCTTAAAGGAAGGGTTGGGAATGTTTATTTTTTTTGGAGAGTGCATTTGTGATTTGATGTTACTATACAAACTCCTTCTATCAAGAAGACTGCTATTCTCTAACTTGAAGAAACTTCTGAATCTTCATCCTTTTTGACCTTTTAACAAACAACACCTGACACTGTTGATCATTTCCTCACTTTTGGGTTTTCATGTTACTTTTTGGGGTTCTCTTTTTACTTGTGAAAGATCTCCTTTGAGGACCATTACTCATATCCTACATGTTAACATGAGTATACTCCAGAGCTTTACTCTAGGCCTACTCTTTTCTATATTCCCTTGGTCACCTTACCAATTCCCATCAATTCGACTATCCCTGGCACCTAAAAAGAATAAAATACTTGTTAATTGGTGACTAACTCTATACAGATGACTTTTTATATTGCTAGTCTTCACTTCTCTCCTAAAGTCAAATTCTGAATCTCTAAATACCTGAAAGACACAGAATCATAGACCCAACTCTCTTGCTTATAGGTGGGAAAATTGAACCCCAGTGAGACTAAAAGTTTAAAATCCTATATAGGCAGGAGTTGGAAGAGCAGGAACTACAAATCCAGTACTTCACCTGGATGTCTCAAAAGCACCTGAAACTCAAAATATACAAAATAACTTATCTTTTCCCCCTACACGCAATCCTCCCAATTTCCCCATTTTAATTGAGGGCCTATTCTGTTTCACATCCTTATCCCTCACACCCAATAGTTTCTAAGTCTCCTGATTGTTTTTAACACCTATCCCTTCTCTTGATTCACACTGTAGTTTGGTCATCTCAGCTTCCTATGTGGGTTCCCTATATCTAGTTTTTCCTCTCTCCAAACTGTTGTCTTATATAGCTCCCAAATTGTTGTTTTAAAAATAGAAGTATGCCTAAGTTCACTTTTCTGCTTAAGAATATTGATTGTCCAATGACTTCAAGATAAAACATTAATGTGTTTCTTTGGCATTCAAAACCCTTGAAAACTTGGCTCCTGGTTTGTCTTTCCAAGTTATACACTTCCCTTAAACAATCTAGACTTCATCCAAAGAGGCCATATAGATCTCCTGGTCCCGTTCTGTCTTTTTCACAGGCTTTTCCTTAAGCCTATGATGCTTTCCTTTTCTTTTCTCCATTTCAATAAACCTCCAGCTTCCTTCATAGTTTTGTTAAAATAACACTTTCTTTAATATTAACATTTTAAGCCTGATTTTTAAATCATGGTATATTTGTTTTGTATTATTTTGCATTTACTTAACTATATCAATTAATCTCTGGAATGTAAGCTCCTTACAGGAAAAGGCTGTCTTAAAAGTTTATTCATGCTGTTTTTAAATATATACCTGGCGTCTGTTTTTTTTTTTTTTGGGGGGGGTGTGTGTGTGTGCTAAATATTGTAGACTGTTGAATAACCCAGTGCCATCTAGTCCAACTCACTTATTTCATAGATAAGGAAAGGCAGGATCCAACTCCCAGGGAAATAGGGCACTGAGAAGTTAAGTGGCCTGCAGTACTCAAACAGGAAAAATAGATTACATGAAGAACTTGAACTCAAGTTTATCTTTCTGATTCCAAGGCTGGCAAAGGTTGCTTTCCATGGCATTAAGTCATGCTATATCTCAAGTACTCCGGGTATGTCAAAAATGAAACCGTCCTGGCTTTTAAAGAGATAATTTTCTACTGGATGACTACCTAGTATATCTACAAATGAATATAAGGTAATTAGATGAGAGAGAACTGGAAATGTGTCATGAAGAAAGATAAAGAAATGAAGGCAAGTTGATGAATATGTTCCCGGAACAGGAGGACTGGATGACTAAGTGTTAGAAAGCAACTTAGATAGTGAAAACATTTTGATATATGAAGATGATAGTAAAATTCTGCTGTTGTAAGTGACAAAATTATAGAGAAATAACATAGGTATACACAGGTGTGAAGAGGTAGACTTATCAATTAATTCTTAATGAAAAGAAATTTTTACTCTACTATCTCACTATCAGAGTTGTGAAATTTGTGCAGAATTAGTCAAATTAGAAGCAAAACTATTGGACCTTCCATAAGACTTGTGTGTTCCAAAGAGGGCTCAGTATCCTGAATGAGGATCCACACTAGAAGACTTCATCTGTCACTCATCAGTTGAAATGTAAAAGCACTTTGCACAGTGGATATAACAATAGGAATACCATGAATGGAAATGTCAAACAAAAGGTCCAGATATGGAAAGATTCTTGATGCTGGGAATGTGACAGGGACAACCAGAGAATAATCATGCTGTGCTCTTTAGGATCTGTGGTTATCAATGCTGTTTGCTTATTTTTCTTTTCTCTAAAATATTAATAAACGCATGCAGCCTGCAAGCTGGCAGAAATGAGATCAAAGCAACTTTAGGAGGACTATACAGTGGAAATATTTCTCCCAGTTTCTGGGTAAAGGTTTAAGGGAAGCGTCACCCCACACCATTCTCACTATGCCACAAAGTGCCAGACATAAAGATTACACATAGAAGCATCACTGAATACTTGTTGCTCCTTTTAGAATAAATAAAAACAAGATAGCCTCAGGATTTATACTACTAATGTGCTCTTTCTAAAAACTGCAAAGACCAGCTAATCAGCTCAGATTGGGTCTTCTTCATAAGGGTCTGGAAACAAAAGGTTCATTAATAAAGGAAATAGGATTTAAAATTAGTAGTCCCATTCCAAGGAAGAGAGAGACAGACAGAAAAGACGGAGTTGGAAAGAAACAAATGTTTCCATTTGAAAGACAAAAGGAAAATCAAATACCTAAATTTTTTAAAATCATAATTTCTACAAATTCAATACTACTACCCACTAGTTGTGCCATATTTCCAGTCTCTTGCAGAAGAGAACAATATGGAGATATAGTTCCTGAACCCCTAGTCTTTAGTTCTTAATAATTACTTTGCCCTTTCCAGACATTACAAATGCTCAAAACTTTTTCACTACTTAATTTCTTTACAAAAGTTGTTTTTAACTTGGGACCCAGGAAGCTGTTTTTGAAATATACTTTCAAAGCTGTTATTTTAATAAAGTTGATTTCCTTTATAACCCTGAATATTTTATTTAAAAACATTTTGATTTGAGGGTCCACAGATTTTACCAGATTGCCAAAAGGGATCAATTGCAAAAGAATCCCTGCTTAAAAGAAAGATTTTGAGGGTTTTTTTTTTTTTTTTTGAGCTACAGACAATATAAACACACATTACACCCATTCCTTTTCTGAGAATCAGTGTTCAACTTTATCTGACAGTTCTTATATCTCAGGCTACGTGTTAAATCATACGTCAATTAGAAGAAAAAAAAAAAGGATAAAGCAGTAAAGACCTTAACAGGATTGGAGAAGCAAAAGGAACTAGTTAGCAAGCCAGAATAACAAAAAAAAAAAAAAAAAATTGAAAAGTTTTCTTATTTTGTTTATTTTATATCAGGAAGAATATAAATAAATAGGACCAGTACTTGGTGTGTATAATAACCACCTACAAAAGGGAGAGCAGACCTTTTGAGTTGTATTTTCTTCATTTTTTAAACAAGGGACCTGCACTGAATAGTCTCTGATGTTCGTTCTAGCTTTGAATCTAGAATTCAATTCTTTGTTTTTGTCTTCTTTGTCAAGGATGACAAGAGAAACAGCAAGCTGATACCTCCCCCCCAAAAAAAAAGGGGTCCTTGTCCAGTGTCCTTGACACTTTAGTCCAGATGAAATGCTTCCAGGGGCACTGAAAAAAGTGGATACAGATATGATCGCTGTGATAGGAAATAGAAGAGGTGTTGCAGGACTCTAAATGTCTCAATTTCTCCCCAAAGGAAGCAAATGTAGTCAGAAAATTACAAACTGGTAAGCATGATTTCAATACCCAGGACAACTTTAGAATGGATTATTTAAAATATGATTAGTGAACCTCTAAATAAGGTAGAGGTGTTTTCAAAGAGCCAATATTTGTTCTTTAAGAACATCATTCCAAACTAACCTTATTTTCCCTTTTAAAAATAATTACTAAACAAGATGATAGGAGAATGTTGTAGATATAGTTTGCCTAGAACAGGTATTTTTAAACTGGGATCTTGAACATTTTTTCTTTGAATTAAGAACACTGGGCCTCTCAATTATTAGCAAACCATTTGATAACCTATCCCATACTAATTTTGTAGGAAAAAAACAAATGTTGGCCAGATAGAGATAAAATTAAATGGTTTTAGCCAGCTTCAAAGAGTAATCAATGGTCCTATGCTGTACAGAATTTTTTTCACTAGTGTGAATAAAAGCAGAAATAATATGCTTATCAAATTTGCATAGTTAATAAGTTATAGTTAGTATGCTAGGGCTGGGACCCCAAGATTTTTTTAATAGGTAAGAATAAGAATTTTTAATATCTGTGTCGTGGACCTCTCTTTGGTAGTTCAGTGAGGCTTAGTGAATGCTCAAAATGTTGTTTTAAAATACATAAAATAAAATATATACTTACAAGGAAACCAATCATATTGAAGTACAGTTATTGAGGGATTCTAATTGCCATAATATAGCAAAGACATCGATAAGCTTAAAGGATATCCATAAGACAACTGGAATGGTGAAAATAACTTTGAATACATATTATATAAGCATTAGAATAGGAGAAAATGGTATTGCTTAGGGTTTGTCAAGGTTTAGGGTAATAAGACAGTTGTTTTAAGGCTGTCATATACACTAGGTTTTAGATTTAATCTGTTAGGCCACTAAAGGTAAAACTAAGAAGAATAAGAAGAAGCTGCTTCAAAATATACCAGGCTTGTCAGGAAAAACTTCACAAGTAAGCAGTGAAGTGACTGTAAGGGAATTATTTTGGGGGTGTGGGTTGCATAGTCACTGAGGTACTTCCCAAGTCTAAATTCTGTGGGGATACCTGAGTAGGAAAAAAAAGTTTCTGCCTTTCGGGATGGCAAATAATTCTTTATCTCTCCCCCCCTTAAGTCTCTGGACAGGCAACCTACTGTAGTGGATATAACACCAGACTTAAAAATTAGGAAGAGAGTCAAATCTCATCTCAAATATACCAACTGTGAAGAGATAATGATAGCAATTGCCCCCGAAGGAGACCTCTCTCTCTCTGTCTTTCTCTCTCACACACGTACAAAGTGGAATATAAGTAGTTTAGGAGGGAAAGCACTAGGAGGGAAATACGAGTCAAAAGTAAGAAGAGAATGCATTCTAAATATGAGAACAACCACAGCAAAAGCAGAGATGGGAGATGGAATATTATTGAGTGAGGGGCTGTGAAGGCTGGTTTAGCTCAATATATTGCCTAACAAGACTGGAAAGGTATGTTCACACAAGTCACACAAGTCCACTCTCACTTCTATTTTCTGCTAACTGTCAGAAATCCTAGGCCCCTTACTTTGCGGCCAGCACCTTTTAAAACTCCCAAGTGTAGCTTGAAATAAATTAAAATGTTATTGGGAAATGTTTAACAAATATAATATAGATAACATAATTTTTGGTTTTCAGAGCCAATATAGCTTACATTTCTACAGAGTTTGACACTATTGCTCTATGGAACTGCCAACTAAGCTACATAGCTCAAACTATATACCTTCCAATGACTTAATTTAAAACCTTCACACCAATCTCATGCAGCCCAGTCCAAGTTCCCTAACATTATTATCCCAGATTCTTGTAAGGAATTAATTTTAAGATTCTGGTTAGTGATATTGATTGAATACAGACTAAAGCATGATCTTTTTTTTTTTTTTTAAACTTTATTTCTCTTTTACTCAAATCTTCTTGTACAAAATGACTAATATGGAAATGTTTTAATTTAATATCTATGTACAGCCTGTATATAATTGCTTACTATCTCAGAGAGGGAGGATGGAAGAGGAAAGATGGAATAAAATTTGGAACTTAAAATTTTAAAAGAAAAATAAGAAAAAGATGTAAGAATTGCAGCTGTCCACAAACACATCCACCATTTATAAAATTGCTATGGTAATAATTACTCTTTGAATGTCGCTCATCTTCTAACAAGATAGGATATGTGTCTATATATTCAAAAACTATAGAATAAAAAAAAAAGGCAATAAAGAATTCAACAGCCATTTATTAAAAGCCTGAAACACAAAAAGCATCATTCTACAAGCCATGGAGGATACAAATTTAAACAAGATAGTTCTTACCCCTCACAGAGTTAGCTCAAATGACCTTATTTCCACAGTTTTTATACAGAATTCTCTAACAACATTGCCATCACTGCCTTCCTTCCCTTCAGAATTCCAATATCACCTTCTCTGTTCTTTTGCATGGAATTTATCATGTTATAATTTTATTTCCCTTCTTTGTAATCTTTGAAAGTACTTAGTATAATATCAACTGGGCCTTCACTTCAACAAAGTAATCCTTTTACTTCCTTCAAATTATTCTTTATACTACTCTCTGCAATGAATGTTCCAAACATTCTCTTCTCTCTGAAAGCTTCCAACAACCCCCCCACCTTCTCAGCTGATATACATTACCGTTAATATAGGACTTTATAATCAAATCCATTAAAAAATTTCCTTTCTTCCTTGACATCCTCCTTCAGTTTCTTCTTTACTCTTGTCTCCGATGAAAGAGTGGCCCTTCTATTAATCAATGGCAGGACTTCTCAATGCATCCTTGATTCCCATCTCCCATCTTCTCCAGAGGGTTGCCTCCACTATTAGCTCTCCCAACCCTATCTTAAATGTTTCCCTTATTCCTCCCTTGCCATGTACAAATATTTTCACCTCTCCCCCTTTAAAAATTCCTCATTTGATCTTGTCATTTTCACTATCATCCTATAGTTCTACTCCTTTTCAGGCCAAATTCCTTGAAAATCTCAAATGCAATTAGTGCCTCTATTTTTCCCTTTTCTGCCCTCCCCACACACACTTCATCACTCAATTGAAATTGTTCTCTCTAGTTACCAATGATCTCTTAATCCCCAAATTTAATTCTCAATCTTCATCCTCCTTCACCTCTCTGGAGAATCTGACATTGCTGACTGCCTCTCTTCTCTGTGTTGTTCATGCCATTTTGCTCTCTTGATTCTCCTTTACTGATTCACCATATATCACACCCATCTGGTGGGTACATCATTGTTTTGGGCCATTTTTTCTTTTATCTCTACACTAGATCAATGACTTCATGAGCTACTGTGTTTTCAGTGACCACCTCCATGACTCTAGAGCTAGACAAGCCTTGGTCTCTCCTGAGCTCCAATTCATCATGACAAACTGTGTATTGGAACATTTCTAGTTGAATGTCCCACAGATACTTCAAACTAAAGATGTACAAAACTGAACTCATCTTTTCTCTCAAACCCATCCCTCCCTCCCTCCAAACTTCTCCATTACTCAGACACCAATATCCTTTCAGCAATCCAAGCTTTGCAACACTGGTATCATCTTTCATTCCTTAACTTAGCAATCAACCACATCTTATTTTTCACATCTTTCATATGCATCTCCCTCCTTTCCACTCATATGGCCACCAAACTAATTCAAGACCACATCACTTTTTTTTGCCTGAACTTGTAACGTTACATCTTTCTGCTCTCTTTCCTTAAAATCTCTCTCCACATCAATCCATTATGTATACAGCCACTAAATGAATTTCCCTGAAACTCAGGTATGAACATGTCAAACAATTTGCTCCCCCATCTCCCAGATCCTTATTATTCCCAGGATAAAATATAAACTTTCCTGGATTTAAACTTTTCATTACCTGGTCTCTTTCTAGCTTCTTGTATACTAAGATCTTACTCACTGTTCTGCAAGCATAGTATTCTATTTCCATACCTTTGTATGGTTTGTTGCCTATGCCCAGAATGCACTCTTTCACCTACACCTCTCATAATCCCTGGTTTCCTTCAAGACTCAGCTTAATTCTGGAGTTAGAAGGACCTGAGTTCAAATTTGATCTCAGACACAACACTTCCTAGCTGTGTGTCCCTGGGCAAATCACTTAATCCCAATTGCCTCAGCACGGGCGCGCGCACACACACACACACACACACACACACACAAAAAGACTCAGCTTTTAACTTCCCAACTTTTATATGAAGACTTTCTTCTCCCATGAAGACTGATTCTCCCAGATGCTAGCACATCCTCAAAAACTATCTTTCATTTGGGTATACATGTGCACATGTGTGTTTATGTATGTTCTCATTATCCTACTACAATGTGAGCACCTTAAAAGGACCTTTTACTTTTTTGTCTTTTTGTTTCCATTGCTTACAGTAATAGGATGCACAATACAAGCTATCTATCTCTTTTTCTTTTCCTGAGGCAATTGGGGTTAAGTGACTTGTCCAAGGTCACACAGCTAGGAAAAGTGTTAAGTGTCTGAGGTCAAATTGGAACTCAGGTCCTCCTGACTTCAGAGCTGGTGCTCTATTCATTATGCCATCTAGTTGTCTCAATACAAGCTCTTTTAAAAGACTTTTACTGTCTTTTTGTTTCCATTGCTTACAGCTATATGATGCACAAGCTATATGTGTAATATTTTTTCATTGACGAGATTAAAAAAAAAAAAAAAAGATTACACATACAAGAATTCAACAAAAATGTAATCATTGTGGCCCTGAGGAATCAGAGTAGCTTTTGTAGTTGGAAATGAGGTATAGGTGGATAAGGGATGGAAAATGGGGTGGGGTGTGGAAACCATTAACTAGAGCACAGGTAGAAAGTGCTCAACTTGTGCTAAAGATAATAAAATAACCAAAGTTAATAGGTTTTATAGGAGATGAAAAAGTACCAATTTTTAAAGGCTCTTGAAAACTGAGTTAGGACTTTAGGTTTGATAATTCAGTGAAAATGACTTTTATCCACTAGAGCACATTCTATCAGTTTAGACTAAAAACCCATTATGTTTTGTCATACTGGACTACTCATGTTTTCCACTAAACTCTTCACAAAGAACATACACAACATGATGGAGGCCTTTTTCTTGGTCTAAAATTTCACACATTTTAATGATCAGATTGTCTATTTGTTCAATCACTAGTTTTCATTTTATTTCTAGCCCACCTCCTTTTCCAGTCATACATTTCTTCAATGGTTCCTCTTATGTAATTCCTTGCACATAAGTAATCACTAATTCATTATTAATCCATATGACTTATTCTCACTTAAATGAAATCTTAACAAAAAAAGATTAGAGAAATATGCTTATTAAAGGCATTCTCTAGGAAAATTAGAGAATAATACAAGTCTTTACAAATGATTCTCTATAGAAGACTACATCCACGCAGTTTTATAGTCAGGACAATTTAAAAAATAATCTTAGAGTAAGATGGACCTCAAAAGAAATTTGTGAATAGATTTCAAAGGATAATGAAATTGGTTGGGCAAAAATACAAGTTTATTTTTTTCTTTTTTTTGCTAATAACTGATTGAAATATAGAATTTTCCTTATGAATATAGGCAATAAAACAGCATTCAGAGAAGTCATCCACAGCACACACAAAAAAAGGTTAAGAACACATTTTCTTTAGAAGTTTCCTTCTAACAAGGGATCTTTTATGACTATGTTAAGATCCTATGCGACTTCTGAATAAATGCAAATAGAGGTGATTTTTCAAAATACTGTGGCTAAGAAGGCAAAATGGGAAAATGCTCAAAAATATTTGTGACAATCAGGGAAGGCATTTTGGACTAGATTCAAATGGATTTGACATAACAGGAAAAAGACAATTATTATAGGTTCTTAAGTACATAAAAGATCCATATAATCAATTTCATTAATGCTTACTTAGCATATTCAAATCTTACTTAAGACTCAAAACAACCATATGGGATAAAAAACAACCATAGCATAGTTATAGATGATTCAAGATTTGGAAAGGATTTGCCCATATTACTCAGATTACCTCTGAAAAAAGCAGTGATGGAAGTTGATTTGGTTTTTTTTAAAATGACATTTATTTATTCTACAATAGAGTCATCTATGATTTCTGAAATAAAACCTCTTATTCTTATCATAGTGATAAATTCTATAGGAGTATACAAATTATTTTTATTCTGTGATGGTCCAAACATAGGCCTTTTTTCTACATATATGTAATCTATAATTAGTATTTCAAATAGCCATTTTTCTCCCCAAAATTTTCTTTGATGGGTGCAGTCTATATGCAAAACAGTATAAAAATCAATGAATTCAATGCTGACACTTAAGATAAAATAATATGGTCAACATCTAAATATTTCTAAAATAAATAAAAGTTACATTATAATTAGCACCCATTCAAATGGTATAGAAATTCTGGGAATTTTTGGTGTCTTGGATTGCATGATGTAGAACACCATAAGGAGTTATATAACATACTTTACAAAGATGGTGCTAAATGGAACTAGATAATAGGACCACTCTGATAGAATAGTGGTGACTCTGGAGAAAAGAAAGACAATTCAGAATATTCAGAATCAATATTTTAATTAGTTTGAGAAAAAAATACTTTTAAAAACAGGATGTCAATTTAGATTGTATGCCAAATCATTGAAAAGGACACAAAATATTGAATTATATTTCTAAAGGCAAAAAAGAAAAGCCATACAGTCCAATCTTGTAAAGGGGCTGAATCTCTTAAAAGGTATGCTTGTATCAACCAAGAACTAAGGCTAATAACCTATTTGACAATGACTCTATTAGCATATATTTGGAAAAAATGGCCCTTCTCACTGTTTGGTGCTGGCTCAATGTTTGGTGTATACAAATAATTGTAGGAAGGATAAGAAGGTGGAGTGAGACAAGCCAGACTCACGAGGCAGCAGGAAGAGGAGGAGAAAGGTGTGATTCTGGACTCCAGATTCGAAAAGAAATCTTTGGCAAAACTTCTGGCAGTTTGCCTGCTTTTTTCCCTTTCCCCCCTAAAAACCAAGGACTTTTGCTTATCCTGATGCTGGCTGATCCGGAGGCCTCCAGGGAGCTAGCCAGGACTTAACACAACCTCATTTTATAAAGAAACTTGGGCAATAATTGGCTAAATGACTTGTCTGAGGTCACATAGTTAAACAGTGGTATAACCAAGACCAGAAAAAAGGTCTCTAAACTCCCAAGTCCAAATGTTCTTCCAACCTTACCACATGACCCCTCTACTCAAATAAATCTGTTCTAATGGCCAATGGAGTCTTGGTTGCTTTTTATTCTACGGTTATAGATTCATAAGGTATTCCCTAAATTATACGTGGCAGAGAAATTTCCAAGTAAAAGTCATCACACAAAGTACATGTAACTCTATGACTTGTTGTTATGGTTGCAGAAGGAGATACTTCTATTGAGGAGAGACCATAAGAAATAGTTCATATGACGTTAGTAAAATTAGGGAAAGCCTTTCCACTAACACTGAAAATAGTTATTAAAACTTACTGTGTGTTAAGGCAATGTGTCTACAATGACAGAAAATAAGAATCCCTATCTTTAGGGGACTTAGATTTTTATTAACAAGACAGAACATATATACAGATAAGTATAATACAAGGTAAGAGCAAGAAGAGAAAATTAACAACAGGCAGATTTTGTAGGTGTGGTACTCGAGTTAACCCTTGAAAATAATACAAGGATTCATAGAAGTGGAAAAAATGGAATTCATTCAAAGCATTGGGGGGAGAGAGGGGAAAAAAAGTGTGAAAGTGTGAGGGAAGAGACCTCATACAAATACTTGACAGGAGACTGCACATCAGTTGGGGAACAGGTTTGTAAACTAGTTAAGCTAGAACACTATAATAAGGAATGACATGAAATAAGGCTGGAAAGTAAGTTGGCAACAGATTATGAAAGGATTTAAATGATGGGGCTCAGGAATTCATATCTAATCAAATGAAGATATATAAAAATACTTTGCAAATCTCAAAGGACTTTCTCTCTCTTTGTGTGTGTGTGTGTGTATGTATATATATATATATATATATATATATATATATATATATATGTAATTCACTCTTTTATTATAAAATCACAGAGACAAGAGGGAGCCACTGAAGGTTTTTGAGGAGAGGCAAGACAAGGTCAGATCTGCATCTTAAAATTATTTTGGCAGCTATGAACATGCTGAATTGTTGAAGTGAGGAACAGGTGGCTAATACTACTTCAGGAGAAAGGCAAAAAGAACATGAGGTAGGGTGATTGTGGTCATTGAAAAGAAAGGGACAAATGCAAGAGATGTAGCACAAAATATAGCCTTTTAGGACTATAAAGGATTCGAAAAACCATCAAGTCCAACCCCCTAACTTGTGGAGGCAGAACAAACAGACCTTGGGAACAAACTTGTTCTAAAGAGTAAGGGAGTCAAGAGTGATGATAGCTGATATTTATACATTATTGAACTATATATAGCCTAACAACCCTGAGATATTATCATCCCCATTTTAAAGATGAGGAGATTGAGACTTAGAGAAGTTAAATGACTAAATCAGGATAATACAGTCAGAATCAGAGGCAAGATTTGAATCCAGAGCTTCCAAAATCCAAATCTAACATGCTATTCACTGAACTATACTGCCTCCCAAGTATGATACCAAGACTAAAACTGATCCCTCTGAAAAGCTGTGAGACATGCTGAACTTGAGATGCAAGTGGGACATCAGATGGAGCTGCTCTATAGTTGGAGGTATGGAAGTAGAGTTCAGGAGATTAGAAATGAACTTCAAGATTGTGAAGATGGAGAGATGAAAGAAGATAAATTCACAAAAGCAGAATATATAAAGGGCTCAGGATGGAGGCTTGGGGGAACAACATCCCCTCCTCCTGCAGGAGGAAAATGGAGACAGCAGCAAAGATCTCTGGGATGGTAGTCATGTTGGTAGGAGAAGCAGTACAATATAGTGTTGTAAGGAAGGAGGAAATAGTAGTAAACTATGGCAAAAGTTACAGGAGGCCAATCAATGATAATCAAGATTTAAAAAAGGCCACTGAATCTGAAAGCTGAAAGATTATTTTGTAATCTATTAAGTGTATCTGGTTTGGTTCTGTTTTTCTGATATCCCTTTCTGGTAGTAGCTAGTAAGCTATTTTATCCCAGGGTTTCCTCCCTGAGACCCAAAAGAACTTGTGTCTTTTAAATACTTGATTCCTAACCTGATCTGAAGACACATTTTGAGGTGCCTGCCCAGGTGTCAGAGCTGCTAATTCCATGAGTTTAGAAAGCTGTTTGAGCACAGCAGTGAAATTAGAAGACCAATTATGAGAGGCTGAATGAGTGGATGGTGGAAAAAGAAGGTGGCAAGTAGTTTATTTAAGTGTTAAAGTTTACCTTAGACCATCAGAGAACATTGCCTTCAGGTCCAGGCTCTTTTGTCTGTACTTTTTATTTCCCTGATGCCTGGCCCCCAATCTAAAGTATAAATCTACTGGACCTTTCTGAATTCTGAGCTAATGTGATACCCAAAGTTCAAAGACATGCAATACCAGAAACCAAACAAGTTATTTCCCCTGGACACATTTTCTGTCACATTCACAGTCAGTGTCATTTCCTAGCTACTTTTTCTTTCTCCTTTTATATCATCTATATACAATATATTCATTCCCAGGGTATATTTTACAAGGGAAAAAAGTATGCAATTCAGAAATAGAATAGCAGGGTAGGATTCTTCTAAGTCCCAGAACAACAAATCAACACATTTATTAAGGACCAATTTTGCACTAGACATCATGCTATATAGGCTAGGGATATAAATACAAAAACCAGTTATCTGTCCCCCAAGAAGCTTAGATTCTATTAGAGGAAAAGATATAAAATACACACACACAACATACACATGCATACATATATACATGATCCATGGTATGGGGGCTGGCAGCACTAGAGGAGAAGGAAAGAAAAGAAGAGTGGATTAGGGAAGGCCTAGTATAGGAAGAGGTTTTTAAGCCTAGCTTAAATATGACAGAAGTAAGGAGGAACGAACTTTCAAAGCAAGGGGAACAGGTAGGGAGAACAGAGAAAGCTATTTGGTTCTAAATTAAGTTCTAAACCTTTGCACCCAATATTCCAGCCATAGTAATGCCACTGGGTCTTCTACTTTGAAGGTTCAGATAATAAGATTATCCCAGCAAAAGACACCCATTTCAAATTAAAATTTTCCCCTTTTACTTATTTTACATATATTAACATATGTGTACATGATTCCCTACCCCTTCAACAACAGAGCTAGCTCCAAGAGGATAGGAATTATTTCATTTTTTGTTTTTGCACCTCCAATGCTTGGCATGTATTAGGGACTAAATAAATGCTTACTGACTTAATGTCAAATCGAATTTTCCTCTCAGCCAACCAGAAGGCCTCCTAATGGTATAATGACCTTAGTGTTAGTGATCTACCTATAAATTCATAAACTCAATTAGTTCTGGAACTTCACTTTCCCCATCAAAGCAAAGACAAGAAAATACAACCAACTAAATAGGATCAGTCCTATAACACAAAGTCAATTTAACACAACATAGAGGCCACATCTCTAATCCCTTTCTTTAAAAAAAATACATGTTTTTAAAGTGTTTTATAAAGGAAATGTTTCTTTTAATAAAATTCTTTTCTCCATTTAAATCCTCAAAATAACTTTAATCCTTAAATAATACTAGGACAAGTTTATTCTAATTGAAGATGAAATAATATTTAAATGGAAATACATGCTTTGAATGCCTAGTCTTTGGCATTTTTTTTTTTTTTTTTCATTTTTGTTTACAATTTCTGAATGAAGTTGATACCAGCAAGAACCATGGACTTATGTATGGAGTTTTTAAAGTATGAAGAATGGTAATGAGTAGACTGTAGTCAAGCACCATGGGAGAATTGTGAGGTATCCAAAGCATCATAATCTCAGTAAGAAGGTATCCTTAAAGTCAAGTCCATTTGCTTATTTAATATGTGAATTACTTAAAGTACATAAGACAAGCTTGCAGAATCTTTAAATGAACATTTCCAGTGACAGAACTCAATACCTTTCTTGAGGCAAAAAAAAGGAAAGACATTATGTTTATATTCCACAGACCTGAGCCCCAAAAGAATATTAATCCCTAGTCCAAAAAGAACAGTGACTTTCACTCTTTGGATAGGCATATATTTGCATACATTGAAGATATTCACCATTCCTGTTTTCTTCTTTTCTATCATACAGCTATACAGAAGAACCTACTGGGTTGGTGGCCATAAATCTTGGCAACTACAGTCTTGTTTTATGACTGTGGTAAGGTCTCTTTACTCTTGGATCCCATTCGGTTTAAAAAAGGAAAGCTGAGGCTATGATTTCCAAGATCTTTACCGCCTCTAAGCTCTAAGAGCTTCCCAAAAATGTCAACACACATGTTACAAAAACATTTAAAGATAAACTTGAACACAAAATTTAGTTATTTGTAAATTAATACTTTATTGAAAGACAAAATAAATGAGGCATATGTAAAAAAAAATTGTCTTTTATGGAATAGATGCCATTTCCCCAACATCACAAAAGCAGTTGTTTCTCAACTAAGTAGGAGGATTTAACAAATAATATAATTCTCTCTCACTGAAGGTAACTCAACTGGTATGCTGCACAAACTTGATCTGAAGTGCTATTATCCTGGAGAAGCTTTAGAACTTCAAAATATTCTGACCATTATAATTAATTCTGCAAAATTTTAGAGCAAGCAAACAGGAAAATGATTTTAAATTGAATTCTTTCATATTATGAACTCCTTTCATAATACTACAAAACAGCTAATTCTACCTTTTCTATTCATTATCATTTTACTATCAAAATTACATTGTTCTCTAAAAGTTGTTCTTCCTTAATGATAACCTAAAGATGGTAATAGTCTTTTCTGATGGTGCTGCAGAAAGTTGATTCTGGAGTGTACACTATTATTTATTAATGCTATGACTAGGAACTTAATGGATGAAGCCTCTCCTTTGGGTTGTGGATCACAATGAATCCTGCAAAGACAGAAAAAGAAAACCAAATTACTAGGATATCAATTATGTGTACTTATACTATATAAATTTAAAATAAAAATTATAATTATTAGAAGATGGAGTAATAAATATTTCCTCTAGGGGTTCTTCATCTCTGGGAAATAGTTGTGAAACATTCCACAAACAACAGAAAATGAGGTCATCAATGAGAAACGGCAGGCAATTTATTTCAATATTAAGAATTTGGGGGGGGAAAAGGGAAGATTTAAAAATATGAATTCTGAGATAAAACTCAGGAAGCGCTCACCAAAAATAAAATCCCAACATATTCACATGCATTTTATTCTTTAAGATTACCAGATGACTTGCTACAATATAAATACATTATTATATGCTATTTCAAGGGACTGAGTAGCAAGGTTACTAGATCTGGAACTACATGTGGCCGGGTGAGTTCTTTGGTTAACAGACAGCACAGCTGCCATAATTTACTAGATTGAAAACACTGGTAAACTGCTGGAAAACAACAAAAAACCCTTGCTTGATCAGGGGCCACAGTTAATAGACACTAAGGTTAAAGGTTAAGAAATCAAATGGAATTAGCAATATCTGCTGTTAAATGTTTAATGAGGCATGTAAATAATTTGTTTGTTTTAATAATTTGGTCAAGTATACTTTTTGCTGAGTGGATTAATGATATTCACTGTAATAATCTATTCCTATTGCAACAGGAGAAACTTAGGTTAGATTACTAAGGTTAATATCTCTCTCTATAGGAAATAAAAGCAGCCCACCAATCACACTCAAAACATTCATTATGAATGCTTTGTTTTTCTTTGCTCCACCCTCTTCACTGCCAGAGTTTATGCAGTGGGAGTTCCGATTAAAAAACCTGGAGAATCTCTTGAGTTTGGAAAAGGAAGAAACCAAGCTGTGAAAAGTACTTTATAGCTCACAGTACATACAGTAGGGCAGGCCTACTGGCCTCATACCCAAAAAAATAATTTCCCCCAAAATGAAATGAAAAAATAAGTAATTTTGTTATATTATTAGAAATTCTACCAGTTATTATTCATTTATATTGATAAGTATCTTAAAAAACCAAAACTAAGTAATAATCCCCGGCTAAGGGCATGTCATTCATTTTTTAAAGACAAAACAGTTCAGACTATTTCCCTCCTGAAAAGTAAAAAACCTCACTAGAACTGGAGGAGGGAGAAAGCAGAATATATATATATATATATAGCCTAGAGAGATAAAATCTCAAATTGAGTCACAGGGACAGTTTATAAAAACCTTAATCTTATATTAAAAGTACTATAAATGTAGAACAAATATGACAATTAGGCTAAGACAGCTACTTATGGAACAAAGGAAGTCTAAGTAAAATGCTGAAGTGGGAGGGGAGGAAGTATGACACAACTAGTAGTCCTACTGGACTTAATTGGTACCACTTACTAGTGGCAATAGTAGTCCAGAAAGGGAAGTGGGAAAATGCTAAAAAGAAATGTTACCTACTAGTAACTTTTTCTAAATAGAGCTGATCTTTCAACCAGGAATGAGGTAGGAAAAAACTTCTTATTCTTATACTCCATGACTGTTCTAAGGGATTAACAATTTGAGTTAGTTCTGGTATATTATAAATTCGAGATAAGATTTTTGAGGTCTGGCCAGGTCTCCTACCAATAATTTCAGATATTTTTTCTACTGACAGAATAACACAAACTTTTGGAACACATTCTATAAATTGAGGGCCATTTCTCTTTAGCAAACTGATAGTCATCTAGTTGTAATTTTGTCAATTATAATCCTATTTCTTAGATATTTATATTACTATAAAAGTACAAGAGGACAGCTAAAGGGACAATAGATGAGTACCAGACCTGGAGTCAGAAAGAATTTTCTTCCTCAGTTCCAATCTGGCCTGACACTAGCTGTGTGACCCTGGGCAAGTCACTTAATCCTGGTTTGCCTCAGTTTCCTCATCTAAAAAATGAACCGGAAAAGGAAATAACAAAGCACTCCAATGTCTTTGCCAAGAAAATCCCAAATTAGGTCACTAAGAGTTGAACACAACTAAAATGACTGAACAATGAGAAACGGAAGACATTACCTAGTTCAACTTCTTCATCTTGCAACTGAGATTACAAAGGTAAAATGACTTGCTCAAGGTCACAAGACTAACAAACTAGGATTTAAACCCAAGTTCCGGGAATCCCTGCTCAAAGCCTTTTCGCTACCAGCTATCTCTAGTGGAAATGTCTTTAGTTTATTAGACATCTCAGTAAGAGATCTTATGCTTGAATTTCTAAGAGGAGCAATCTCCCCCCCTCCCCACTCCCCCCAAGGTTCTCAGTAAGGTACAAGTCTAAAAGCTACACATATCTTTATTTTCCACAACAAACCCTAATGCATTTACTGATGGCTGTTTTTTGGACCTTGAATCAAGTTCAGAAATATCATGAATTGTGTCACTGCTAATCTTTTTATTAATGATTAACAAATAAATATATTATGTCTATTCCGATACTTCCATTAGGAACATGCAAGCTTCCTAACCAAGCAAGGATTAAATATAACTAATACATGTACAAAGATTGGCTTTGGGAAAAGGTAAGTAAATAGGCAAAATTTATCATCAAAATTTAATCATTTTGATAGACTAAAAGCATCATGAGGACAACTGTTACTTTAAAACAAACTACTCTTGCTAAGTACCAACACAGATATATTCTATTCATTCACTAATTTTAGGGTTATCAGCCAGTTTAATAACATTAGCCTTTAGTTCAAAATGTCTCCATCATTTCTATAACCCTGCCAAAGCAAGTGTTGACACATAACATAGTGATACCAAATGGTATTCCCATTAAAAGAAAATCAAAATCAGAGATGTTTGCCCCCCAAAATGTTAAAGTAAATATAGGATCTGTATTAAGTACAATACCTTCAAATAATGAATGGGCTTTCAGATGACTCTCTTCACTAGCCTCTGGTTCCAGGTTCCTCTCCTCTTCGACTAAAGCAAAACTTAGCAATGTTATATCTGAACATCTAACAAAGTAAAGCAATAAAGACTATTTTTGCCCCCCCCCCCAAAAAAAAAATAGTATGTAGAATTGTTTAAAAAATTAAGTAGGCAGATTTGCTTTACTCCTTCATAGACTTTTATTGCCCCTGGAGGTCTAAGGATAGAATACATGGGAAAAAAGTTAACTGCGATCAATCTACTATTGTTATGAAGGAAATCTATTCTCATCAGTTCAGCAAAACCTAAAATGTCAAAACAATTCTAGTGGTGAAATGATTCTTCTCTTGAATTCTAATTCTTCTTAAGACAACAAAGCTAGTTTTATGACACGTAACTTTGTAGAAAAAATTTTAAATGGGGAATGTTAAAATAACTAAAAGTACTAAGGCCAGTAATTGCCCAATCTGAAAATTTTACCAGGGTTTACCTGGGTATTAACAGAATACCCACAATTAAAAGGTTTCCTCTACAGAAATAACTTACTTGGAGATTATAATCAAACTTGTTAAAGGAATCCTACAATAATTTCAACAGGTTATTAAGGATAATAATGTACTAACAGGAAACAATAGGAAAACCAAATATCAAAATGAAAAATATTCAAGCAAATCAAGATGGCTAAGCAGATTTTGGTAAGTTAGTACTGTTGATTAATCATTCAAAATGTAATAAGCAACTTTTGTCTTTTTCAGCCTTTTCCCCTCAAAAAAATGTCTTAAATCATAAAATTGTGTCATCTGCAAATTTACTCAAGCTAAAAGGGAAGTTTTCAAAGCTATAGTTTTATTAATAAGTAAACAAAACAATAATACTATTTTGGAGGAATTTACTACTGTGTTTACTAAATACTAAAATTAAAATACAATAGAAAGCTATTTAAATTGTCGGATATTGTTAAGTATTTCTTTAACCCCAATATATATGTTTGGAATCTTACTAGTATTTCCTGATAAAAATCACCAGCTCCACAGATAAAATTTCATTAAAACAATGCATTTTTTGCATTAAAACTATTTCATGTGATACCAACAAATCAGATTACTAATAATGACTTTTGCATTAAAATGACACTCTCTTACATGACATACTCTAATATGTTATTTTAACATAATATTCAGGAAACTTAACAATAAAAGTAGCACCAAATCAAAACTGTGCTTTTTCTATAGGAAATGCAAATTTAATTAAGAATGACTGATAGATAGGAAAACAAAAGAAAGCAGAAACAGCAGTTGTGTCTGGAAAGAACAGATTATTGTCAATTCTCCTATGTACTCTGAGATTTTAAGTTTAAGCTAAGAATAGAAATCTAACTGAACAAACAAGCAACCTGAATTTTTTGTAGACATTTACCTTACATTACTACCTGAAATTTCAATTATTAAGATATTTATCTTTAAGTACCTTGATGCATTTTCATTTCTGATTTTAGGTTAGATTTTCACATATGAAACTTCCTCTGGTGATTTAGCTTATGCTCTTACCTGGAGTCTTTTGGGACCAACAGCACACACTTGGAAGGCTGATTGCTACATTAGAAATCAAAGCTGTGGCACCGCAGAGAGAGAGAGAGAGATGATCTATGTAGGAAATGAACCATAATCCGGACCTCATCAACTACTTTGTGCTCATCAACTAAACTAATACTTTGTTGATGTTACAACAAATTTAAAAAAGATAATGCTGCCCCATACTTTCTTCAAAGACCTCAAAATATACTTATCTTTTACTACTATTATTACAAAAATAAGAACTTTAGAGAACAATGAACAGGGTGGGAAAAACTCAAATCTGTCATAAGCTTTTTTTTAAAATTTGTTTAAATCATTGTTTTACTCACCAAAGCAAACATTCTAACCACATTTTTCTCAGAAAAAAAAAAAAAAAAGACAATTCCCCAACATAACAAAAATTCAGAAACTTAAAAAAACAGAAAGACATATTACCTGCTCCTTACCCCAGTAAGTTTAGGGGATCTATTTTCAGTTCCTAGCACAAAGTATATAATTAATAAATGACTGTTGAATTTGCATTTATTAATCACTATAGAGAGGCTGGCCATGGTGGATAATATATATTCCTTGGGGAAAAAAAATCTCTGCCAATGAAAAAGTCTTGCTATCGCTATTTCTTTTGAGATAGGAAATTATTCTTTGAACAAGGTGTCCTTGAAATAACTTTCAAATGTCCCTTTACTATTTTATTTGAAATGTCTTACTTATTTTTTTGGATGAAACACTTTCCTATCTCCCACTTTTTGATGCTGTCTGAGAAAGCAATTTTTAGGCTTACCTTTGCAGTTACTGTGTTCTTCTATATCACAAAGTTTTTTCTCAGATTATACTACTATATATGGGCTATCAAGGGGGTCTCCTGAACTTGTTAAGTCATTATTTTTCAGAAACACTGGACATAGATCACGCAGAGGGTCCTGAATGTGTCAAGGATGAATCCACCTACCAGCTGAATCTGTGACCAACTACTACAATTTGTAGTTATGCACCCCAAACTGAACTCCCTATGTGTCCTTGAGAGGCAAGACAGGTGCCAGTCAGTTTGAGACAAGCTAGGATAATGCTTGAGCAGTCTTGGCAGTTCCCAAGGGAATAATAATAAGACTTTTGCTATCACCTTGCTCCTCCCTCTCTGAGCCCGCCCCCCCAACCCAATGGTCTAGTCTTTCTCAAGTTTGTTGCACAGCCCCCCTTCTCATGTCATACCTCTCCCTGATATCCCCTCTTCCCTGTAAACAACTGTAAAAACAGGAATCCATTTCTCTAGTAATAAACTTGGTTTTCTCGTAAGTCTTATGACATTGTTATTGCCCAATGACAACAATATATAAAAATAAGTTCATGAAAATAAACTCCATCTTTGTTAAATTCTTCTTTTCTACTCCAAACGACACCAATATTTGTCATTTTTGGAAACAGCCTTGTTTTCCTTAAAGTAGGCATCCATGAAGTGATCTGAGTTTTTACTTATAATTAAACCCTGTTGGTTTTTCGTTAAGACTTGCAAAATGCATTCCTTTCCTATTATGTACCTATTTTTATATTTGGTCATATATCACACATAACTACCTTGGTTACTGATCTTCTTTATCACAATTCTCTCTACATACAGTAAATTCAAAATGTTACAGACCACATAACACCAACATTGGAACAAATGCATTCACTTACTTTTTTTTGGTTATTAAAGAGAGTTTTTGACTCCTGAGCCTACTAGACTTACTATCACAACAAGAGGGTTTAATAAATATCCCCTGGCACCCTGAGTTTAGTATAAAATATAGTAGAATCACTTTATAAAGTTAGTGCCAGGGACCATCAATATCTTTGATATTACAGGGGATCAATAATGCAACAGACTTTAGTTGAAGTCATGATATGACTAGATAAGTGTTACATGTGAATCATTTCAAAGTGAGAGTATGCTACTGGTATGGAAGCCAAATATAAAGATTTAAAATATGGATCAGAAATTAAGAGCACTGGAAAAACAAAACAAAACAAACAAAAACTTAAAAGGTCATCTTGTTTTATTTTAGAGATGGGGAAACAAAGAGAATTAAGAAAAAGATGGAGACACATTACATGTTATCTGTTCCCCACCACACCCTAGAGTTTAGGGAATTTACTTTCAGTTTCCTAGCACAAAATACATAATAAATGAGAAAGAACATATGCAATGTATTAAAAGCTTTCCACTCTAGCATAATCCTTAAATTTTTCTTTAAAATTAGCCACAATTTCACAAGTATAAAATGTAACACCTACAAAATATTAAACACACAAGTCCAACATACTTCAGTTCATTATGGATGGTAGAATATTGCTGTGTGCTAATTTTACATATGTAACTTTAACCTTTTTTTTAGTTTTTGGCTTCCTAGCAAAAATGTTTCTACAAATTAAAAATCAATACTCTCAAGACCCTATGATGGTTCCATAATACCTGCAATAATTTCCAGGATAAGTATTTATATGCTACTATGCTATTATATCCTTATGTAGATGTTTATCATTCCAGGAACAGCAAGTAGATATTCTATGAAGACTTTATAGATCAAAAAGCCAAACAGAGCAATGTAAAGAAATTGCTTCAAGTTTTTAAGCTTAAAATTCAAACAGATTATTCAATTTTTAACTAAATTTATTAGCTCTTTTTGAAACCTAAGAAAATTCATATGAGCACTTATCCAAACAACATTTTTTTTAACAGTGTGATATAAACCCTCAGCACTTTATTTAGCCATTCAAACTAGAACATTAGTAACAGCACAAAACCCAAATTCCTATATTTCTTTCTTTCCCTTACAGAAAAGTTTAGTAGCAGTTCCCAGTCTTTTGAAATTGAAAATTCCTACTTTAGGGGGAAGTACATTACTAAAGAAAACAGCCTTCATAGATCTATGGCTAGAAAATGTAATGAATCACAGCCATGCATGAGGTATGATAGACAGCCTTTATTTTAATGTTCTCAATACAATTTAAGAGTCTTAACAGAAATTTCCTGGGATTTTGGTTAGGTTTCCTTTGGAAGATTTACAAGGAGAATATGAGAAAGAGCTGTATATGATAAGATCCAATGAGTTGCAATCTGGATCCATCACCTGGAGAGAGTACTTGTATATATTAATAAGATTAGAGATTCATTGAAATGCTTTATAAATAGTAGCAAAACCAGTCCAAAATAGTATATTAAGTACATCTGTAGAATTTCTCCAGATTCCACTTCAAACCCTGTTGTCAGTTAATTCCTCAAATTTCCTTTAAGTCTAAAGTTCTTATTGAGCTATCACCCTTCCCCATTACCTGCAACTCAATTCAATCAATCTCATCTCCCTCCGTTCTCCAACATTGTACTGGTTTCGTTAATTAAAGGCATCTAGTCTCATCATCTTAGATGTAACCTATTTATTCAGTGAGACAGTGTACAGAAGCGGTCTCAGAATTAGAAAGATATGAGCTAAAATCATGACTCACTTTACTAAATGTATGACCCTGGACAACTGACAAAACACTCTCAGCCAGTTTCACTGTAAAATGAGAATAGTAATAGCATTAGTTTCAAAAAGGTTTTGTTAGGATCAAATGAGATAATAGATTAAAGCACTCTACCAATCTTAAAAACTTACATAAATACTATCATCATTTTTTAGCATCATTCTACTTTGTTATTCATTCTTCTAAACAAGTCATTCATTAAAAAAAATTGAAACTATTGTTTCAATATGTCCATATTTCTCCTGAGGATGCCAAATTTTCCATTGCTAATTCCAGATAATCCTCCATCTCAATGAACTAAAATAATCATTCCTCCTTTGAAGGCTATTCTATATGATATTTTCTCTGGGACCTTCAATATTCATGTTTTTGAACACTCCAATATTCTAAACATGCATTCTTCAATTTCCTTAATTCAACAGTTTTTCATAATCCACACCAACTACATACCAGTAAAGTCATACCTTAGGCTAGTGGTTATCAAACAATTAAAAAAAAAGGCCACTAAAACAAAAATAAGAATGCCTACAAGCTACATATTTAATCTAGTGCAGTAGAGACTTCTGTCTTAGACCACACTATAGAATATCTCAAGTGGTCTCTACCAATTGATTATCTTTCTAATGTACTGTTTAATTCTTTTCAGGAAGCATTGTCCTTAATTTAAAAAAAAAAAAAAATTCCCCTCCAATTAATAAAATTCACTTTTTCCCTTTCCATGTCTACCCCAACCTCTCAATGAAAAAGAAAAGTAAAATCCTTTAATATTATAAACTCCCACACTAGTCATGTCCAAAAATGTCTCAATCTGTACCCTCAGTCCATTAACTGTTTCTCGAATCATAGCTGATCATTGCTGTGATCTGAGATCTTAAGATCAGTTTACAAAAATCTTCCCCCATTAGAATGTAAAGGCCTCATTCTCAATCTTACTTTTTTATTTTTTCTGGACTCCAGTGTTTAAAAGTTTTTTTTTTTTACTTAGCCTTAGTTTTTCCTATACAGAAAGAATCCTTAAAAGTTATTTATTTCAAGTATATTTTTGTCCTTTAGGATTATAATCTTGTTTTGCTAGCTAAATTCCACACACTCCTAAATTTTGTGTGATCCTCAGCACTTGAATTCTTTCTGGCTTAAATATGTTTTTCTTTGATCTGAAGGTTTGGGAATTTTGGTTATAACATTCCTGGAAGTTTTCATTTTGGGGTTTCAGAAAGTGACTTATGGATTCTATTTCTACTTTGTTCTTTGATTCTACTACAAGAAATGGATAATTTTATGATTTCTGTGAAAATGATGTCAAAGCTCTCTCTCTCTTTTTTAAGGGGAGTGGTGATAGTCAATTTATAAGAACAGTCATAATAATTTATAGTGGTTATTATGTGCCAGCCACTGTGCTGAGTAAGCATTTTACAAATATTATCCTTTCTGATTCTTTACAATCATCCTGGGAAGTAGGTACCACTATTATCTCCATTTTACAGATGAGGAAACTGAGACAACCAGGTTAAATGACTTGCATAAGATTACACTGACAAGAGTCTAAGGCAGGATTAATCGATGAACTCCAAAGTACCTTGACATTTGTTCATTGCACCACCAGGTTATTTAATGATTCTTAAATTCTCTCTCATATTTTATTCCCCAGATGAGTTGTTGTTTTTATTTTGTTTTTGGTGATAATTACTTCTTGGGTCAGTTAGATGGCGAAGTGGATAGAGCACCGGCCCTAAGGTCAGGAGGACCCGAGTTCAAATTTGACTCCAGACACTTAATACTTCCTACCTGTGTGACTTCCAGCAAATCACTTAACCCCAACTGCCTCAGGGGAAAAAAATAATTAAAAGATAATTACTTCTACTCTCCCCTTTCCCCCCAACTTCTGGTTTTAATATTTCTTGTATTTTCATGGAGTCAATAAAAACTTAAAATACAAAATAACAACAAAACTTTGTTTCATTATTTCCAGGAGTTGCAGTTGAGTATTGTGTACAAACTGTAATTTTTCTTTGTGACTTTGATATTGGATGTTTTGAATCATCTTCTAAATTTATGTCTTGGATATAACTTTCACTATGTAAAAATCACAATGGAATTGTCTGTTCATTCTTCCAGTGTTACTTTCCAATTTCAAGCTTTGTGTTAGGGGGAGACTGAACATTTTTAAAGAAATGTCTGGGCCCTGTCAGATATTCAGGTAATTCTTTTGGGTTTTGCTGCTATCTCTTGTTTAAGGTTGTTTTACTTGTGAATATCAGAGGACACATACAAGCTTTCAGAGTGTCAAGTCAGCCCCACTTTGCTAGGAGGTCTGTTTGTTTGGTTAGATACCATCTAGTCAAACAGATCTTACAGTGCAAGTCTGATCTTGATACATATCCCTCTATAACCTGCCCTCCTCTCCCCTGCTTCTGAACTATCTTACTAGTCTTCTTACATCCCCTCCCCAACTTCCCTTTCTCCCCCCAAAAAGTTGGGTGATTTTCCTCATGAATTAACCTCAATATGTACCTTCTTTGCTGAAAAATATCACAGAAAATATAAAGAACATCAATTTTATAATGGACCTCAGAGATCATTTAATTGCCACTATCTGTGGAATCCTTTGTGGAATCTGAGATAAGCATTCATTAAACCTTCACTGGAAGATTTGGCAGCTCTTAGTCCGATCACCTTTTCTAAGAAGCTGAAATATTCTTCTGCCTTTCACCAAATACTACTAATGCCAAAATCTGAAATTAAAAAAACCAAAAAACAAAAAAAATCAGTGTTGTGGAAACAGGACTGGATTTTAAGAAAAACAACTTCAAATACCAGCTCTTTTGCTTAACTCTGACATGATAGACATATTTAATCTCTTTGGGTCTTAGTTTCCTTATCTGTAAAATGAAAGAATTATATTATATGTGATATATAATATATAATTACATGTAATAATTATATATTATAATATATTAGGCAATTTCTAGGGTTTAATGCAGGGTTTAAATTCATGAACCTCATGTCATGAACCTCAATTCTTCTCCAGATTAATATATATATATGTATGTATTTTAGCTTGTCAATGACCTTCCTAGTGTGAAGTACCCCAAACTGTACATAATACTCCAAATGTAGTATAATCTGGGAAAAAGTATAGATAACCTCCTTCCTTCAGAATATATTTTTTTAAATAAAGGTTTAAGTTGCACTAGCTTTTTTGATTAACATATCACATAAAAAGTTACTGATGCCTCATCTTCACAGATCCTTGAAGACTATCCTAGTGAAATGCATGCCAAGTCTTCTAGCAGGTCTTACAATACTAGGAATGGTCTAGAGTCCAGGGGTCCTCAAACTTTTTAAATAGGGGGCCAGTTCACTGTCCCTCAGACTGTTGGAGGGTGGGACTATAGTAAAAACAAAAACTTTGTTTTGTGGGCCTTTAAATAAAGAAACTTCATGGTCTTGAGTGAGGGGAATAAACGCCCTCAGCTGCTGCATCTGGCCCGCAGTAGTTTGAGGACCCCTGGAAAAAAGTTTTTTTGAAGCATACCACCAGCTATGGTAGAAAATCAAGATAGAGAACAACCAGGAGTACCATTTGACTTCAAAATACAGTGTATGAATGAGGTATGATAGGAAATAAAGTCTGAAAAGGTTAGTTGGATAATTGAATGGCACTATTACCTCATAAACTGAAAAGTTGGAGGAGAAATGTATAGAGTTATTAGCAAGAGATTCAGCTAACCCAAATCATCTTGAAATCATATGTAGATAGAGAAGAAATGAATGCAAAACAGAATAGATCAATTGGCATTTTAAGGCCATCAATCTACAATGGAGATGGTAGCTAAATTATCACATTCTCTACTCTGCGAAAGAGACAACAGCACACCCAAAAATAAAATTAGGAGAAAGAAATGGAATCAATACAGCAAAGCAAAAAGGAAAAATATAGCTATCTATCCCAGCTCCATGCTTCCTACTTCTAAATCCTTGAAAAAGATATAGAAAATGTATTATACCAAATCTTGATAAGGAAATAAAAAAAAATTACTTCAAAATATCTAAAAGCAAAGCCTCAAAGAAAACTGTAGCTTGGGCACAAGTGCAAATATAAATCCTAAAAGAGATAAGACAAGAGGTTTATTTTTTAATTGTTTGAAAATTATTTTTAAAACAAAATGAGAGTGGAGGAAAATGATTAAGCAAATGAAGCTATGAAATAAACATTAAAAGAATTAATAGCTTGGAAATGGTACAAAATCTTACCTAACAAAATAAAATTACTCAACACCATGAACTATAGAATCAACCAAAGAGAAGCTAATGACTTAAACCAAAATGAAAAAATATCAGAATAGAATTAAAAGAACAAAATAATAGTAACATAAGATGTCATAGTGAAAAACAGATGACTTGAAAAACAAATAATTCCCAGGAATACTAAAGTTATAATCTAGATTTCCCAGATCCAAGGAAAAACATTTCAAAACAGAAAGAAAGAATTCAAGTCACAATCAGAATCACAGAAGAATTAGGAGCTTCTACTATAAAGAAACAAAAAAATTGGAATGCAATACTTTACTGGGCTTACTACCAAGAAAAACTAAGTAAAACTGAGCATAATCCCAGAGAATAAAACGGGGAACTTGAACAAAACAGAGAAATTCTATGCATTCTTAATGAAAACAAACAAAAATAGAATTGAACAGAAAATTTGATATACTAACTCATGAATTAAGAGACACATAAAAATAAACATGAGAGTGCAACCACAAGGGACTAAACAAAAGCTAAACTGCTTATATTCTTATATGGGGAGATACCACCTATATCCCCTAAGAATTCTATTATAATCAGGGATAAGGGAGGAACTATAATTAGAAAGAAGGCCTTGGAATGAATGTGATGTTCTGACAATGTGAAGAGAATAAAACAAAGCAGAAGAGGTCAGGGAAGACTGGATGGAAGAAGGGAAGAATGGGAAAACTATCTCATAAGCAAAAGTTTATGCAATAAGGAAAAGGAGGAGGGCTGTGGACCTTATTGTTACCATTGTCATCTAAACTAGTTGAAGGAGAAAATAATATATATACACATAAACACATCTGGGTACAGAAATATATTTCACCAAACAGGGAAATAGAAGGTAGAGGTATAGAGAAGAAGAGTGAGAGGCAAGAAGTAAACAGAAATGTGAGTGGAACCTAATGAAGGGGTAGGAGTAGATGGAAAAAAAAAAAAAAAAGAAAAAGTATAAGAACAGAATGCAGGGAAATACGTATTGATCATAACTGTATATGTGAATGGGAAGAATTCGCCCATAAAATGGATATAATTAGCATTAGATAGTATTGGAAATCTAACAATACATTTACAAAAACACATGAAACAGAAAACTATACAAAGAGTTAAAATGAGGAGCTGGGGCAGAATCTATTATACTTCATCTGAAATTTAAAAAAAAAAAGAAGCAATAATAATCTCAGACAAAGCAATATCAAAAATAGACCTAATTTTAGAAATAAAAAGAAATTTACATTTTGCTTAAAGGTACCACAGAGAGCAACTAATGTCAATATCAAATATATAGGCATCAAAATGGCTTAGCGTCTAAATTCTTAAAGGAAAAGTTAAATGAGTTTCAAGAAAAAATGGTTAAACTTTAATTGTGGGGGGAGAGGAAGAAGAGCTTCAATTTATCTCTGACATAAAGATAACAGCAACAATAACAATCTGAGAAAGAACAATAACAATATGAGAAAGAAATGAAGTACCTAAAGAAAAAGTTTGGAAAAATTAGATATGATAATCTTTGAAGAATAACGAATGGGAAAAGAATGGAATAAACCTACTGCTCAGTGCACATTGTTTCTTCATAACAATATTCACTAATTAAAGCCTTCCTATATTATGAATCTTTTATCAAACATAATGTAATAAAAAATATTGAAACGGCTCTTTGAAGCAAGAATTTCAAATTAATTGGAAACTAACTTAATCCCAGAGAATGAATAGATCAAAGAATAAATTATAGAAGCAATTAATAATTTCATTAAAGAAAATGAGACCAATACAGCAAAATGTCTGGAATGCAGCTATGACAGTACTTAGGGTGAAACTTATATTTATATCACTACATCCCTTTATCAGTAAAAGAAAGAAGGAATAGATTAATAAATTAGGCATATAACTAAAAAGCAACCTAAAAAATGTTTAACAAATTTGAAATCCCCAAGTAAACAATGAAATGACTAACAAAACTGAAAGCAAGAGGGGAAAAGAGAGAAATGCATCAAATAAATAAAACCAGTATCTTGTTTCTGAAAAATAATAAGCCAATACCTAACTTTTGATTTTAAAAAAGAAAATCAAATTACTAGCATAAAGATGAAAAAGGGTAAATTCACAATAAAGAATTAATATAAATAAGTAGAAGCTATTTCTCCCAAAATATGCCACCAAAATTGACAAACTAAATTAAATGGATGATTATTTACAACAAATTGTCTAGATGAATACAACCAAAAAGAGTCCTGAAACAATCCCATTTTAGAAAAAAGAAATTGAACAAATCATAAATGAACTCCTAAAGAGGGGGTAGGGAGACCAGTACTAAACAAGCAAATTTATGAAACAGTTAAAAAAACAACTAATTTGGGGGGAAAAAAGAAAAAGGAACCTTCCAAATTCCTTCTACAGTTCAAATGTGGTCTTACTGGTTTAAAACAAGGAGAATCAAGACAGAGGGGAAAAAACTATTGGCAAGTAAGTTTAAGAAACATAAAGATGATACATTATGACCTGGCTGGATTTATAACAGGAATGCAAGACTAGTTCAATATTAGGAAAATTGACATTATTAAGAACAAAACCAATCAGACCCATATAATTACATCAATAAATGGGGGGGGGGGAAGCTTTTGACAAAATGAAACACTGATTCCTGTTTAAAGAAACATAGGAATAAATGGACCTTTCCTTAAAATGATTAACAGTACCTACCTAAAACCAAAAGCAAGCATCACCTGTAATGGAGAAAAGTTAAAGACCTTTCCAGCAAGATCAGGAATAAAGAAAAGATGCTCATTATCCCTATTACTATTCAATACAGTGCTGGAAATAAATCCTAGCTATAGCAATAAGACAAGAAAAATAAATAAGAGGAAGGGAAAGCACAGACAAAAAGGAAAACATGATGATCATTTTTTTGGAGATAATATAATGGTTAACTTAGAAAATCCAGAGTCAACTAAAAACTATGTAAAAGAACTAATAAATCAATCAAGCTGCAGAATATAAAACAAACCCATTCAAAACATGAACATTTTTATTTATTAACAAACATCACCCAATAAAGAGACAGAAAAATCCCACTTAAAATAACTACTTATAAAATAAAAAAATTTGGAGACTATCTGCCAAAATACATACAGGAGCTAAATAAATATATTTGTAAAATACTCTATACATAAAGGTAGATTTATTTATTACCAATTACCAAAATTAATTTGCTTATTATTCAGTGCCATACCAGTCAAATTACCAAGGGATTATATTATATACAGAAAGTAAAAGAAATATTAGCATTTATCCAGAGGAACAAAAGGTTAGCAATATCAAGAGAATCAGTGAGGAAAAAAAGGGGAAAAAAAAATTCTAGCAGTTTCAGATTTCAACCTATACTATAAAACCATAATCCCAAAACAATTTGGTACAGAATAAGAAATAAAGAGGAAAATGGTATAAATTAGGCACAATATGTAGAACATAAGAGTTAATGGTCCAGTATTTGACAGACTCAAATGCCAGCTACTGGGGTTGAGAACTCACTATTTGACCAAACTGTTGGGAAAACTAGAAAGCAGTCCAGCTGAAACTAGATATAAACCAATGTCATATGTGTTACACCAAGAAAGTTCCAAACGGGTACATGATTCATGATTTGGAAACAAAGGATAACAACATTAACAAATTAGAGGACCATGGAAGAAATTAACTGTCACATGGGGAAGAATTCACAATAAAATCAGAGCCAGATTTTCACAAAAGATAAAGTAGACAATTTTGGTTGTATATAATTAAAAAGTTTGTATATAAATAAAATCAATTCTGCTAAATTATAAAAGAAACAGGAAACTGGGGAAATTTTTTTCATTTTGTTCATTCCTATTTTCATATTTCAACATTATTTTTTTATTTAAAAAAATCTTGGCAGATATTTTCTCTGATAAAGGTCTTAATTCTTCTTTTTTTTTTTAATAACTTTTTATTGACAGAACCCATGCCAGGGTAATTTTTTTTACATTATCCCTTGCACTCACTTCTGTTCCGATTTTTCACTCCCACTCTCCACCCCCTCACCTAGATGGCAAGCAGTCCTATATATGTTGAGTATGTTGTAGTATATCCTAGATACAATGTATGTGTGCAGATCCAAACAGTTTTCTTGTTGCACAGGGAGAATTGGATTCAGAAGGTAAAAATAACCCGGGAAGAAAAACAAAAACGCAAACAGTTTACATTCATTTCCCAGTGTTTTTTTTCTTTGGGTGTAGCTGCTTCTGTCCATCATTGATCAATTGAAGCTGAATTAGGTCTCTTTGTCAAAGAAATCCACTTCTATCAGATTACATCTTCATACAGTATCGTTGTTGACGTATATAATGATCTCTTGGTTCTGCTCATTTCACTTAGCATCAGTTCATGTAAGTCTTTCCAAGCCTCTCTGTATTCATCCTGCTGGTCATTTCTTATAGAACAATAATATTCCATAATATTCATATGCCACAATTTACCCAACCCATTCTCCAATTGATGGGCATCCATTCATTTTCCAGTTTCTAGCCATTACGAACAGGATTGCCACAAACATTTTGGCACATACTGGTCCTTCTCCCTTCTTTAGTATCTCCTTGGGGTATAAGCCCAATAGAAACACTGCTGGATCAAAGGGTATGCATAGTTTGATAACTTTTTGGGCATAATTCCAGATTGCTCTCCAGAATGGTTGGATTCATTCACAACTCCACCAACAATGTATCAGTGTCCCAGTTTTCCTGCATCTCCTCCAACAATCATCATTATTTTTTCCTGTCATCTTAGCCAATCTGACAGGTGTGTAGTGGTATCTCAGAGTTGTCTTAATTTGCATTTCTCTGATTAATAATGATTTGGAACACTCTTTCACATGAGTGGTAAGAGTTTCAATTTCATCACCTGAAAATTGTCTGTTCATATTAAAGGTCTTAATTCAAGAATATATATAGGTAATTAATTCAAATTTATGGGTCATTCCCTGATAATTTTTCAAATGTTCAAAACTATGAACAGTTTTTAAAGCAAGAAATCCAAGCTATCAATAGTCAAGTGAAAAATGCTTTAAATTATTGATAGAGAAATGCAAATGAAAACAACTCCAAGGTACCATCTCACATCCATTAGATTGGCTAAGATGCTTGGGAGTATGTGGGAAAATAGGGATACTAATGTGCTGTTGAAATTGTAAACTAGTCCAAAGATTCTGGAAAGCAATTTCAAACTATGCCCCAAAATTTGAACTGCATATACCCAGTGATATTGCTACTTTGGCTATATCTTAGAGAGATTTAAGAAAAAAAAGGAAAAGGATCTGTATATACAAAATTATTAATATTTTTTCCTTTTTTTACCCCCCTTTTTCCTATGAAAATTCTGAAAAATGTTACTCTATAATAATAGCAGAGGGACTCCCAATCAGTGTGCTGCATATTCACGAGGAAGCTGTGCAGTTATTTCAAGGAATTTGCAAATACATGTTCACATAAAGCACTGTTGTATAACTGTAATTTCAATAAAGCATGAAACACTGGGGGTTTTAACCTTTTAAAAAGGTTTCCCTGATGTCTGATACTAAAAAAACAAAAACAAAAACAAAAAACTGTGAAATTTCTAATTGACTTCTGGTTACATATTTGTTTGGAATTCCTAAAACTTGTTCAATAAAATGAAAAAACTTCTTGCCTTTTCTCACTACATGTATTAGTGTAAAGTGGGGAAAAAAAATTGGGGGGGGGGCACTTGCTGCATTGGTTGTCTAAATAATGAAGAAATTTAGAGGAGGAATCAAATCTAAAGTTGAAATTTTTGCCTCAACAACCAAACTTCCAGCCCTCCCCAAATGTATATGGATACAATTGTAGTTGATAAAATACACTCACTAAAAAAGTGTTACTGAATACAAAGTAGCTTTCTATCAGCATGTAATTTTCTCAACCAATGGATAGGAATACAATTCCTGTAAAAGAACTACTACCAAAAATGTCTATAATAAGCTGAAAAGGAAACTAAATCATCAGAAAGGGTAGATGAGTATTAGAACTATTTTAGGGATGAGGAAATATAATTGGGTATGGGAGAGGGAGGAGAGGGAAAGAAGAATCATAGTGAATGTTCTAGATCTTAATGCATTATTTGGCCTACTAACCAGATTTCCAGAATCACACAATGCCAGAGATGCAAGAAACTTTATATTTAGTTGAACATGAATATCATTTTATAGATGATGAGGAAACTGAGGCCCAGAGAGATTAAATGATCACGATCATAAAAACCACAAGCATCCCTCTTAGTTTACGCTAAGTTGATCTATATGTCCCAGGTTGAGAAATCAAATCATCCACTTTGGTTTTTGAATTCAGAAATCTGAAGGCCTCTCTCTGCTACTACTACCATACTTTGAAGGCTTGCTGCCAACAATTCACACCATCTTTCCAGGAGTTTCCATTTTTAACACACAACTGATACTCTGCATATTTCCAGGGAGTTGATTCATAAGACAAACTAAATGCATATATACTAGGTTAAAGAAAACCTAATTATTTATCTAGTAAATTATGAATTGAACTCCAGTTTACTAATCTCTTATTTAGGACCCCAGAAGTCCACACTCAAATTTGACCCTACAACAAAATTTCTCACCCAAAATACTACCTCTGCCAATTTGTTATTAGCCTAGATGGTTATTCTTGACAAAATTCATTTGTCCACTTATAATTCTAGCCAATCAGAAGTTTTCCTGTTCAGTGATGGGCATTTAGTGCTCTAATCAAATAAATTCATCCAATAAGTGCTTATTATTGGGTAGGTATAACAATGGGACTATTCTTATCTATTCACTGAGTCATAATCTCGTTTGGGAGGAAAGGGCAAAGGAAAGTGAATTTTTAAATAAGGTAACCAATTTTTTCCTTACCTCAAAAATTAAACTTGATAATCTGTTTATCTCTAAAAATCATAACACACTTTCTTCAATCAGAGATCCACCACAATTAATTACAAACCCTATCATGCCTTGCTCCTTCACACTCTGTCCCATTTCCCTGTCATTTATTTCATGTAATAAAGTCCAATCCTCTAGGTGCCCTGGACATGTCATGCATGTCTGAGAAGAAAAACCCTTTCTTTTTGAAAAAAAAAAAAAAAAAAAAAAAAAAAAAAAAAAGTTGTTTGGGGCTGAATTTCAGTATTAGTGGAGACTTAATGCATCTCCCCTTTCTCTCACTTCTCAGTTACATTTATTAAGTACCAAGAAAAATGGACAGCTAGAGGGCATAGTATATTGAGTGCTAGACTTGAACTTGAACAAATGAGTTATTATTATATTTGGTCCAAAGTTCTAGCCTGACAATCTTTAAATGCTAAACCTAGGATAACCTAGTATATAAGCCATTTCTTTTATCTTTGGGTGATCTGCAGATGATAAGCATATCAGCTACAGTGGTAGGCAAATTACTTGGAACAAAGTGAAATAATTAAAATTATTAACATGCAATAAAGCTTATAACTTTTTGCTTTTTCAAAACATTTTTAAAAAACGTTCATTATATCCTTCTTTTGCAGCAATCACTTGTTTCATATAATTCTGCACTGGGTTCACAAGACTTTGATGCAGTCTTAATTATTCACCATGAAACTGCACACTGATTACAAGACTTACTTTAGATTACATACTTTAGACCAGGAATCCTCAAACTTTTTAAATAGGGGGACAGTTCACTGTCCCTCAGACTGTTGGAGGGCCGGGCTATAGTAAAAACAAAAACTTTGTTTTATGGGCCTTTAAATAAAGAAACTTCATAGCCCTGGGTGAGGGGGATAACCATCCTCAACTGCTGCATCTGGCCCGCGGGCCATAGTCTGAGGACCCCTGCTTTAGACCAAAGTTCATTTTTGCGAATCTATTCTTGATTACACCCTGTAGTTTTCAATGGAATTGAAAAAGTAGGTGATTCACCAGGCCTTTGAAACATATTATCTTTATCTTTTGGATAAAGTTCTTAAGTTTTCATGTGCTCTGGGCACGATATATGGTCTTGTAATTATAGTAAAAGATCATGTGGCATGGTACAAAGTATTATTACATTATTTTATTTTCATTTGGAAATTTCTATAATTCCAAAACAATTGGATGTTCCTCATTCTCTCAAAGGGGATAAGACTTCCTAGCCACTAATTGTACAACCAACTTTTTTGGTTGATATTTCATAGTCTGATGAAGAGATGCAAATCTTAATAGCCTCATCTGGGATTCTGACAGCTTTGTACAGCTTATTTTAAAAAAAAAAGTTCAATTAGAAAAATTACTTCCCCCCCCCCCCGCAATTTTCAATATTCTGATCTTTGGAATGTCAAACATCTTTTCATCATAGCATTGGGCTGTTTTTTTAACCACCTGCCTGTGCACTGCTTTTCCAACTTCAAGAAGTCTAAGCCACAATATGGAACAATCAATACCAAATTCCTCCCATTTCCTGGAACTTAAGGGTCTTTGGCTTGTTTTCTAATGACATATTAGGCTATGCTGCAACAGTTTGTCTCTTTGGTATATATATATTTTTAATTCCTATTTTATGAGATTGATCCTTGATAAGTTTGACTTTCACATACTTCAATGAATTTTATAGTCATTGAAATTACAATTCACTGAAATTTACAGTCAGTGAAGTATTCAACTTTTATACATCTCTACAGAGAAATACTTATTTTTTATAAAAACACAGAAAAAGAAATGATCCAACCATTTTGGAGAGCAATTTGGAATAATGCTTAAAGGGTTCTAAAATGATGTATACCCTTTGATCCAGCAGTCTTACTACTACTAGGTCTATACCCCAAAGAAATATAAAAAAGGGAAAAGGAGCCATATGTGCAAAAATCTGTGCAGCAACTCTTTTTGTTGTGGTAAGGAAATGGATGCCTATCAGTTGGAGAATGGCTGAATAAGTATGGTATGTGAACATTATGGAATATTATTGTTCTATAAGAAATGATGAGTAGGCTGATTTCAGAAAAGCTGGAAAGACCTACATGAGTAGGTGATAAGGTAAGCAGAACTAGGAAAACATCATACACAGTAGCAAGAAGATATGATGATCAACTATGATGTATTTGGTTCTTTTCAACAATGCGATGATCCAAGGCATTTTCAATAGACATGGATGGAAAAATGCCAATCACATTCAGAGAGAACTATGGAGAATGAATGTGCATCAAAGCTTAATATTTTCACCTTTTTTTGTTTGTATGTTTGTTTTTTCTTTCTCATGGTTTTTTCCCCTTTTGTCTGATTTTCTTGTACATGACAAATAAAATGTTTTAAAAGTACTGCACATATTTAACCTATATCAGATTGCTTGCCATCTTGGGGATGGAGGAAGAAAAATTTAGAATACAAAGTTTTACAAAAATGAATGTTGTATTTGTAAAAAAAATACTACCAGGAAAAAAATAAAAGCACAACAAAAGAGGAGAGAAATGAACTACATGTATGGCATGTACATAACACATATGGTACTAAAAGGACAGAGAAGCTAAGGGTGGGAAACTAGCTCAATCTGGTTTTATCTAAAGTAAAAAGTTCTGAATTAACCTAGTATTAGAAACACACGTGTATTACCATTACTGTCACAAAATGCAACATATCAAATTATTTTCTGTCATAAGTAATTTGGTCATTATTATTATTATTACATACCTTTATCCAAGTCATTGATAAATACTGTAGTAAACAAAAAAGGATTCAGTACAGAACCCCTGCCATACTCCCTGGATACTTCCATGATAGTTTTCTAAATTGTAGGATATTGAGAGAAGACACAAAAACAGTAGCCAAAAGTACTTGATAGCTTTAGTATAAGCAATTCACACACATACTTTTTTCAATGAAACAATTACTATAAAGTTCAACAAAGGAGAGTAATTTAGTGAAGTTAGTACAATTGTTGGGGAATAGGCAAAAACAGATCATACTGTGGCCTTGGGTGTTGGGATTCATCATGAAAGAGTAGAGAAGAGGGGAGAGAGAGAAAGGAAGGAGGGGAGGGAAAAGGAAGGAAATGGCTTGGTCTGACATGATAGTTCTTAATAAAGGCAGCTCTTTGAGATCACCAACTTTTTTGTAGAAAGTTCTTGCCTAAAATGTTTGTGGCAGCCCTTTTTGTAGTGGCTAGAAACTGGAAATGGAATTGATTCCCATCAATTGGAGAATGGCTGGGTAAATTGTGATATATGAAAGTTATGGAATATTATTGTTCTGTAAGAAATGACCAGCAGAATGAATACAGAGAGGCTTGGAGAGACTTACATGAACTGATGCTAAGTGAAATGAGCAGAACCAGGAGATCATTACACATTTCAATAACAATACTACATGAGGATCAATTCTGATGGAAGTGTATATCTTCAGCAATGAGAGGATCCAATTGATCAGTGATGAACAGAACCAGCTACACCCAGAAAAAGAACACTGGGAAATATGAATGTGGACTGCTTTCATTTTTGTTTTTCTTTCCAGTTTATTTTTACCTTTCTAAAAATGATTTTTCTTGTGCAACAAGAGAACCGTATAAATATGTACACATATATTGTATTTAAGATATACTTTAACATGTTTAACTTGCATAAGACTGCCTGCCATCTAGGGGAGGGGGTGGAGGGAAGGAATGGAAAAGTTGGAACAGAAGTGATTTCAAGGGATAATGTTGAAAAATTACCCATGCATATGTTCTGTCAATAAAAACCTATAATAAATTAAAAAAAAAATAAAGTTCTTGCCTTGGGAATCAACTAATCTGAAAAAAAGCATAAATCTACACTGAAAGTTAAAATGTATTAAAAGGAACTTTTCTTTGCTCTATGACCTCAACTGATCTGGACATTGTACAATGCACATTACAACTGATTAATGTGTGCCCATCCAATGTGTAGTTCTTGTCCATTTCCACTTTTACTCGATGTGTAATCACTGACGAGTTGACCTTATCATTCACATGGGGAAAGTATGTCAGATTGTCTGTTCTCCAGATAACAGTTGGTTAGAAAGCTTATAAATATATTATAAACTTCTTTTTCTAAGAGAGTATAGGTAGATTCATCAGCCCTGAAGTCAGAGGAAGAGTGTAGTAGATTGTCTTGGGGAAATTGTTCCCTTGGTAAATTTTTTAATCTGGCTTCTAGATTCAAAGCAGTTTTATCAAATTCTATAAATCCTATATAGAATCCATCAAATGTAAGGTATGTAAGGCATAAAAAAATAGCTTGTTGACGTAGATTAGGGAAAAGGTTTACAGTAAGAACTAAATGCCAATTTTAAGTGGCAGGGAAGATTAGATTTTCCAATCTTGTCCAGACTGGAAGTGCAGTAGCCACTTCTGGGCTGACCTCACTGTAGATTGGCATGTAAAGTCTTAACCCTCTCCTTTTCCAAACCTGGTTAAGTTGGAGGAGGGAGTTTTTTCCTCTTGGAATTTTCTTTTAATGAAATCACAGGTCCAGTCTTTATTCTAATTGACAACTAATTTTTATGTAGCAAAACACAAAACAGGATGTAGGAGCAATCATATATACACAAACAGCCCAGGCTGCACCCTTAGCAAAGTGATTTATTTATCTTCTTTCAATTAAAACCAACAGTAGCCCTATGAATTTGAACGATCAAGTAGTTTTAAGCTTCACTTTCAAAACAAGCAGAGAACCTGAAGTCCTTAGATCACACATGGCTTTAGGGCAGAGCATTTAATGTAAAGTCAAGAGTTCCACTATCAAACTCCTCCCAATGCCTTCCTTTACAGAGAGCAAAAACTGGAGCCAGCACACTCCACTTTACATCTGCTGCTCTGCCTGGCTCAGGTATATGAACAAGATAGCCACTACTGTCCAGTTTTCTGCCCTGACTCCCTGATGTGTAGTCTCCTCCCCTTATATTGTAAGTCTGTCTTTCCTTTTTAATAACTGTACCTCAGAGCTTAGCACTGTGCCTGGCACAAAGTAGACTCCTAATAAATGTTTACTGGATTGGAGTGGATAGATAAAGCCACATCCAATTTTTCTTATCCAGTCATGTTTTTATCAAGGTCTACCCACAAATCTTCCATAAATAATCCATCAATCTGCTAATGACCTTCTTTTAGGTATTCTAACATTTAACATTCTCACTGTTCTCCATCAACATTTATTCCTTATTTTTTGATTGTACCTAGGTGAAAAAGAAAAGTGAAAAATAGTAGGCTCCAGGCTGTATTGAGAAACTGCTCTTTCTCTAGAAGTGATTATCATGAGTCTTTTGAGATTGTCTTGGTCACTGTATTGCTGAGAACAGCTGTTATTCGCAGTTCTTCATCATATAATATTTCTGTTACTCTCTACAACTTTTATCCTGGTTCTGCTCACTTCACTTTTATCAGTTCATGCCAGTCTTTGCAAGTTTTTCTGAAATCAAATGCACTTGTCATTTATTTGAGCATCTTGTAATTACTTTAATTTCAAATGAATTTTCATGCTTGTCTTTTAACTATAACATATTCCTTAAGGCATGGACTTGCCATTCTTCTTTTTATAAAATTTCACACAGTAATTTATATGTGGTGAATTTGCTATTTTTGTTTTAAAAATAAGATATGCAGCATTTTCATTCACAGGTCCAAAGCTTGGTTTAAATGTAACATGCTAAATTAGGCTATCTTGCCTCAGTGTGTCTTTTAACCTACTAAAGTAAAAAATGAAATATTTAAACATTTCTCTGAATGCTGTCATTTTCAATGGAACTTTATTTGTATTAAGTCATATATTCCTTAGAATAGAATATATTTTAGAGCTCAGAATCACTATGATTTATTTTTAAACACAGCATCTACTTCCCCCTCCCCCCAGACACATGAGTGTACTAGCTTTGATAAAACAATGATAAAACTAAGTAAATAGTTCCAATTGAACACCATACCTAATAGTCTAAACTTTTACTGAAGCTTCAGGGAAGTTCAATGACATTCATCACCTCAAGACTATGAAAATGAAAACTAATCCCACTTTGTTCTAAAACAATTATTGAGATTTAGGAATTAATTTGCTTTAAAAGACAAATTGACTAAACAATAGGAGGTGAGACCTTCTAAGAGTTATCTTCCCCATTTCTCTAGGCTACAACTTAGACTTATGGTCATAAGATGCTCTTTCTGCCTTAAAGGGCACCACTGTGGTATAAGAGGTTGCTGAGTGAGACAGGACTTCCCAGAGAAGATGCTGTTTTCCCCTTACCTTGGGCTTGTATACAAATCAGCATGATTACATCATATGTAAGTTCACCCTAAACCTGTATTACTTCTATTATATACCAATCACAATCTTAGTTTAGTACTGCTGACCCTTATGTACCAACTTTATAAAAGATTGCTCTGTCAGTTGTAAAATATTTCTGACCAGTGAGAGATCACAGATCTCTATTATTGACAACTGCCATCCTTGCTAATAAATAGATTATGCTTTGTACCTCAGTTTCTCTTCATCTCAGTTTTTAGCAAGACAATTAATTGGTGACCCAGATGGGACCTGAGCAAGGACTTCCAGTCCCCAGGACTTGCTCCCAGAAGAAATCCAGTAGCAGCATTTTCCCAGAAGCTAGATTCCTCTTCCAGCTAAATTTTTTCTCAAAGATAAACCTCCACTAAATTGAGATTAGAATAGTATCCACTTTTTAAGGGATATATTAATTCCCTTTTGTTCTTCTCAGGGGGAGGTGATAAGATAAGGTCATTTTTAGGCAAAAGGTACTTTAAATTTCAGTTTTTGTCAGTTCTTGTATTTATTTTTTCTTTTCTGTGTATATACATTAGCAAAAATGGAATGAAGGGATAGTGCTTTAACTAGCTCTTCTATCTAGCAGTGGGGTTCAGTTTTCATTCCTTTTTTTGGAGGTTATAAATTAGAGAGGAAGATTTTGCTAAAGTATATCTGTTTCTATGTGAGTCTTAAAACTGAATGCATTTACTAAGTTTTTGTTATTTTTAACTTAGCAAAACTTTTTAAAAGAAAGCACAATTCAAGGGGTGAAGACTGGAATAATAGTAATTTCCTCTTTATTGTAAAAGCAGGGCTGCTCATCATCTTTCATTTCTCCTGTCTTTTCGAATCAGAGAAATAAAGAATAGCCACTAAACAATTTTTTTTTTTTTTTTTTTTTGGCTATGGCAATTGGGGGTTAAGTGATTTGCCCAGAGTCACACAGATAGGAGTGTTAATTGTCTGAGGCCAGCCAGATTTAAACTCAAGTCCTCCTGACTTCAGGGTGGTACTCTATCCACTGGTCCACCTAGCTGCCCCTGAACAATCTTACCCAAAACAAATGATCTAAAGACATGTCTACAGCTCCCTGTTGATTGTATCCTTTTATTTTACACTTCCACCCTATTCCTCCATGTGAATCTGAGGTAAATCTAAGACATCTAACCTCTTTAGAATAAGAGGGACTGGCTGATGGTAGTTTTCCTGAGGGGATGGAAGTTTTTGGGTTTTATCTGTGCTATCTTATCCGTTCCTAGTCCTAATCCATACTAGCAGGTTTTTTCAAGAATTCAGATTGTCCTGATAATTTAACCTAGCTTTTTCTTCAGTTTTGATCAATTAGAGAAGGCTGTAAAAAACTGAAAGTTTCAAGTCTTCAGAAAAATACAACTCTCTCTTTTCTCTCCATAGTTCCAACACTGGCTGTATAGAAAGTTGCAGAGCTGAAACACAAATACAAAAGCTATAGAATAGGGGGAAAAAGTTAACTTTTCTACTGAAAATTTCTAAATTAGAATTTAGATGTTTGAGTATTGTGATAAGTTTTTGGAGAATCAATAAACTCTAATTTTAAATAATTCCACTAATTAGAGAAATAAATTTTTTATTTTAAAATTAAAGCAATATATTTGGAGAATTAAAGATTGAGGTTAGTTGGCTAATTGCTTGAGCCTCAACAATTTAATAAGAACAATCAATCACTTCCATTTTTTCAAAATAATTCCAAAGCAATCTCAGTTTTTTAGTCTGAGTCTGGAGTTTTTGGATGTCAGTCTGTGGAAGTGGTTTTAACTCTAGAGTAAATTACAAAAATTTCAAAAGATATACTTTAAAACTATACTTAAAGGGAATGTCAGTTTTTTTTTTTTTTTTTTTTCTTCTTCCCCTAGGCAGGATGGAAATGTGATTTTTTTTTTTTTTTAAATAGAAGAGAGAACAGGAAAAGTTTTAGACCATCTCTAGATTTCAAAGGAATAAAATGAAATTTATTTACTCTTGGGTTTCTTACTACTTTTAAACAACTTGAAAACCCCTAAGCAAGCCCAGATAACTGATAGGAACTGATAAGTTACAATGGGACTCCCAAATTGAGGGTGAAATGCCAAAGTGTTCCCAGAGAGAACACCTTGTATTAAAATCAGGAAACAACTGAAAAATAAGTAAACTTAATGTTTTTCTGTGAAGGTTATAAAGGATTAGGATAAGGTAGAACAAATGGATTTAGCCTCTAAGTGATTTTATCAGAAATAAAAAGCTATAACTAGAAATCTTCCGAAAATTATACTCACATCAGACCATTTTATTAGCTATTACTGCTAATAAATATTTCTGTGTTTTTAATAAAAGCAGAAAATTTATAAAGAAATTATGCTACAAAACAAAGGATATTCCTAATGTAAACTACTGTTGACCTTTGACAATGAGGCTAATTTTGCAACAGATTATGAAGGACAATAATTTATTATATTATCAAAGAGTCAGGGAAAGTGATATAAAGTTTATTAGATAAGTCTATATTAGTTTCTTTAAAAATTAAAGGATTTGTATAAGCATACTGTCAAAAGGTATTTTTGTTTAATTTACATGTAAGTGAATCAATAGAATGCTGTCTCACCATTACTTTTCAACATGAGGTAAATTTGAAAAATTAAAGCACAAAAATGAAAAAAGTTGGCTTTGAAACTTAAAATACTAGTAAGTAATGATCCTTGACATTTTATATTGTTAACACTAGTGATCACATAGTTATATTTGATTTCATTGAATGAAAAAAAATCAAATGTCTTGATACACCTATTATTGGATTGCTTTCTGTCTCGGCTTCAGGGAAGAAAGGAAGGGAGAAAAATTTGGAAGACAAGATTTTGTCAAGGTGAATGTTGGAAATTATCTTTGCATGTATTTGAAAAATAAAACGCTATTAATATAAATAAAATTTAAAATGCTAACAAAACAAAAATTAATTGTATGATGAAAAGTTCTGTTAATTTACAACCATTAGAAAATTAATTCTTTAGATGAGACAAATTTGAAATTCATAATTTCTCAATTACATACAATAACTTAATCTATGTTTAGATTAATTAGAAAATATTACAAACTTTGTAAAAGGAAAGGTAATTGGGAATTAAGAACTTTCAAAGTCAAATTAAAGTCTTTACAAATTTCTTTACACATTTAAATACCATCATCAAAGAGAAAATTGCTTTCATACAAAAAGACCATAACTGAAAAACCACAGTTGGGCTGTGGCTGTTCCCTCTCTTCATTGCCAAGTAAACCCCTTTGTAAAATGAGTGGATAAATGCTTTTCTAGAATAAAAGAGGTTAACTTCGAGAAGATGGATACCTTTTTCTCTAGTCATCCTGCTTAATGAAATCTGTGACTTTACAATTAGAAATCAGGAAAAATTTTAAACTTGAAGTTCTGCTGAGTGAGTGCTATTTGGGTGTATCTGATTATTGGTTACAAAAACTGTTGACTGTAAAACAATTCTAATTGCCCAAAAATCTTGAAAGAAATTGGAATGAACTATGAATTTATAAGCCTTTAACACCCCCCCCCCAAAAAAGGGACAATATTGTGATAATTGATTGGTCTTGTGTAATAAATATTAACTGAGAAATCAAAATTTAAACGTTACAAAATACTGCAGAAAATAAGTCTCTACAATTCCTTAGTATTTTTTAAGAATTAGAAAAAAGCCTATAAGGTAACAGGTAAATTAATTGTCACTTCTTTAATTGACTTTACTCCATATTGTATCGTTCTATACTGTTTTAAAGAAGTCACTGGATATTAGTAAAATTTCAAAGGAGCAGAGTTATTTTCTCTGTAAGATAATTTAAAAATGCATTACTGAATTATTGTCACCTGACTAGTAATAAGTTTCATATTTTAAATGCATGATATTAGGCACGGAAAATTTTCTTTTGTATTATGAAAATTGAAAAAAAACTGTAAAGGCAAGTTACTTTTCTTTCCTTTTTTACCTGAATGCTATTAAGATTATAATTTTGTTATACATTATTGTTTGAAAACTGCAAATTGTTTAATAGGGTATGTCTTGTTTTAAATTAGAAAATGTTATTAATGATTCATTGGTCAGAGAAGAGTAGCAATATCCTCTTAGATCTTTCTCTGGAAGGTTAAGATTTCACCAATTCTGCTGACAGCATGTTGTGAAGCTGTAGTGCTGCAGTTTAAGGAATTAGGACCTCTTATAGCCAAAGTCTAGAAATTTACAAGTTAAATTTTAAAATAGCAATTTTTATTTAAAACTATTTCAACTAGATCAAAGAAACTATTCTTTCTCTATCAGTTGATTAATTAATATGTATTTGGTGAACTTCCACTTAGCCCTTCAAAGTTTTAGGAAATTTCTTTAGTAATCTTACATTGAGGAAGGGAATACATGCAGTACTTGTCTAAGAGGTGTTTCTCTAAAAATTATTCAATTTTTAAAAAATTTCAGTGAGATAAGAACCTTCTTACTTTCTTTAACTCACTTGATTCCTCTAGTCTTTATTTCCCAATCATATCCAAATGTCTTACATAAAAGCTCAATAGAAGGTCCTGATATTTGTTAAGATGTAAGAAAAATAACAATAATCAAGCTCTAAACTATAATTAGTGAAATTCTGCTGCTTGAGAAGTTTCTTGGGATTTTAATCTGCTGCTATTCTAAAATTTGAATTCAGATCTAGGTGTCTGATGAGGGCAGCTGGAGGATAGAGTGATGGGTCTAGAGTCAGAAAACACATTTTCCTGAGTTCAAATTTGGCCTCAGACATTATCCAAGTTACTTACCCCGTTTGCCTCAGTTTCCTCATCTGTAAAATAGGCTCCAGTTTCTGTGCCAAGAAAACTCCAAATGGGGATATAAAGTCAGACATGACTAAAGCAATGAAACAAGTGTCTAGTATCTCTCAACAAGCCTAGTTCAAAATGCTCTAAACTTTTACTGAAACTTCAGGGAAGTTCAATGACATTCATTACCTCAAGACTATGAAATTGAAAACTAATCCCATTTTGTTCTAAAATAATTATTGAGATTTAGGAATTAATTTGCTTTAAAAGACAAATTGACTAAACAATAGGAGGTGCGACCTTCTAAGAGTTATCTTCCCCATCTCTCTAGGCTACAGCTTAGACTTATGGTCATAAGATGCTCTATCTGCCTAAAAGGGCACCACTGTGGTATAAGAGGTTGCTGAGTGTGATAGGATTTTCCAGAGAAGATGCTGTTTTCCCCTTACTTTGGGCTTGTATGCAAATCAGCATGATTACATCATATGTAAGTTCACCCTAAACCTTTATTCCACTTCTACTATATACCAATCACAATCTTAGTTTAGTATTGCTGACCCTTATGTAACCAACTATATAAAAGATTGCTCTGTCAGTTGTAAAATATTTCTGACCAGTGAGGGATCACAGATCTCTATTATTGGCAACTCCTTGCCTTGCCAATAAATAGATTATGCCTGTAACTTTTGTACCTCAGTTTCTCTTCATCTCAGTTTTTAGCAAGACAATTAATTGGTGACCCATATGGGACCTGATTATGAGATATAACTTTGGAAATTCCCTTTTGCAAATCACCATGATGATGTTGCATATAAGTCCATCCTACACCTTTACTACACCTCTAATATAGATTAATCGCAATTCTAGTTGTAACTAACTATATATAAGATGGCTCTGTCTACTATAATGTGTTTCTGGTCACTGATGGATCACAGATTTCTAATGCTGGCAACTGCTAGCTTTGCCAATAAATATTTTATGTTTGGAACTTTTGTACTTCAGTTTCTCTTTGCTGAAAATTTTTATCCCGACAAGACAAATAAATACAATTAATTTTGATCACCCTTAGCTTCCCCATGATTCCATTTTTTAATGGCATTAATAACAAGGTCAGATCAATTTCAACAAATTCTTACTGAGCACATGCTGTTTGGTAGGTCTCTTCCAGCTCTAAATTCTATATATCCAGACAAGCTACCTTTAAATAGAAATATAAGCTGTTATAGAGTACTCCTTTCCTTCCCTTCCCCACATTCTCACCAAGTTTAAGGCATCATCTAAAACAAGAAAAAAGTAGGACATGTTTTTAATGTGAAAATATAGGATTAGCTGTCAAATGATAATTGAGCAACAAAATTTTTTTAGTATCTGTGGAATTTCTATTACTTCAGAAATCAAAGAATCACCATTATTCATTTGTTTATCATGATAGATGAGAAAATTTGAAGATTAGGGATTTCCCTGTTTTTTTCCTCTTAGATTCCCCAGAATCTCCCAAAACATTTCAGATAAAATGCAGAATTTATCAAGTGCAATGATGACAATTAAACAATAGCACTAAGCATCAATGGCAAGAAACAAGGTGTTAATCCAGCACCCCATTGCATTTTGAAAACATTCATTTTTGACATTCACAAAGTGGCTCAGTTTAGCAAGGAAAGCTCAACTAAAAAATTTAAATGAAACTCTCAAGATTTTTAGAAAGCAAAATACCAGCTAGTGTCTCCTTAGTTTTGCTCTTCAATAAATTCTAGACCTGTTAACCACATTGCTTAATTTCATAGCCAAATAGTCATTTAATAATTTAATAATGGCTAGAGGCAACTATGGAATTTATTGTATTGTTTTCATTCACTTAATGGAACCAATAAAGACCAAGCCAGAAATTTTTATTCTAGATTGAATCTTGAAAATATCTGAGCTACAATCAAGAATCAGAAACACTTTCTGACTGTTCAAATAATGTAGATTACCATTTAAGTACACTGGGGGGAAAAAAAACACGGCGTACAAGGGTTCCCCCCCCCCCTTTTTAAACCCACAAACTCTGAAGGAACATCAAATATTTCATGACTGCTTAATGGAACTCTGGAGACCTCAGTTCTAGTTACAGTTGTGACCCTGGATACAGCACTTAACCTCTCTGGACAGCAGCTTTATCTTCAAAACAAGGATTACAACAAATGGCACAATCCAAACACTAATACCATTCAAAATCAAATCTAAATAATTTAGTTGGGATACAATTTGGAGTTAGGGATTCAATTTTCTTCTGCTGAGGAAAAAGTCCCTCATAAAAGCAAGAATTTTTTTTTTTAATTTGGAAGGCAGAATTTAAAAATTTTCATTTAATTTTCATGCTTACATTCTTTGTCCAGTTTTATAATAATATAATTGTGTTACTTAATAGGTACACACAAAGAGGAAGCACAGTACTTGGTAAGAATACCATCTAATATAGCTGTTCATCCTACACAAACAGTGATGCTGTGAGGAAAAAGACTGGATTTGGAGTCAGATTCTGTCTGTAGATCTTAAGTAAGTCATTTAACCTTTTTTGGGGGGGGAGGGGGGAGCAGGGAGAGTTGTCAACATTTCCTCAGCTATGTGATGGATTACAACACCAGTTAAGGCCCATTTCAGCACTAAATTTACCATTAGATTCTTCCTCTTAGCAATTTCTTTCTAAATTTTAATGCTGAAATAAGTAATGCAGTTAAGTAAAAATGCCAAGTTCAGCAACAGGAATAATTAAAAAAAAATCCAGGTTTCAATCTGATTTTATCATTCATGTATGTCAACATCTGGCATGTAAGGCTAAATGTAGGGAGGAGGATAACGGCTTTGGGTATCTAGGTACAAGTTAAGTTGAGCTCAGAATGCTTTAACAAAGATTTAGTCACCCAATTATTTTGTGACCTTATGTCTATGTAGCAACACTGGTTTTGGATATCCAACAATCTGCAAGTTCCTCTTAATGCTGTGTCTAGTTTGAACCTAGTTGTTTTAATGTCTTTATCCATGAAACTGAGCTCTCTGAGGTCAGAGACTGTTCCCCGTTTTTACCTTTCTTTTTATCCCCAGAAGCTAGGGCAGTATCTAGCAAATAGTAGGCAATTAATAAACGCTTGTGGACATGGACATGGTCTAGACCCTTCAATTTATAGCATGTAAAAAGAAAAATTGAAAAAAAAAACATCTATTTTAAATGCTAAATGCAAAGGCTTTCAAGACAGAAATGATTGTTTCTTAAATTTATAAGGTTTTCCCATCACATTATACAATCTCAGACATTCTAAAAACATTTTCAAAGTCATCCATTTTACATGGGACTTGACTTCTAATTTTTTTTTTAACTTTAAAATTAAAAATCTTAATCTAGCAAACCATTACTTGCCCACAGGGAATATTTTAAATATTTCACCGAGATGGCAGAGAAGGTCTGTATTTGGAAACCCCATCCTTAATCGAGAATTCTGTCCCCGCATGGATAACTAGCATAAACACACAATGCTGCTGCATTTCCAATCCTAGTTAGAAAGCAGTTACTGGAGAGCAGTTTTTCATTTGTAAGAGGAAGAGAAAAGCTTAAACGGTCCAAGATAAAAAGTACACAACAACGGCCACTCACTCTACCAAGAGTACAAATAGGATAAAGCATCTAGCAGAATCCATAAGGGAACGGTCGGGAAAGCGGGCTATTTATTCCAAAGGGTAAAACCCGCAGGGGGATTTCCCGTTTTCTCCCCGGATAAAGCCCATTCTGGGACACCTCCATTCCCCTACGTGCCCCAGTCCAAGAAAGGGGATGCAGCGCTAAGCAGCAGCAGCAGCAGCAGCAGCACAGCCAGTCAGGGCGGGAGGGCCAACCCCCGCCCCTCTCACCGGCTCACCCAACAGGAGGCCGAGCTGAAAGGGGTCGGTGGGGACAGCTCCTCAGACCAGCAACAAAGGCCCCTTCAGTCCGCAGGCGAAACTCCCACAACAAAGGCCCCCGAGACGGCGGGCGAGGACTGGGCCGGGGGCGGGCCGGGGAGGGGAGTGGGGGGTGGAGGCGCCCATCAGACCGAGGGGGCGGAGGCCCGGGAGGGAGGGAAACCGAAACGGGGGGCGCCGTAATCCCCGGAGCACAATAAGAGCAGCGCTATAGTGGTCGCGGGAGAGGCGGCAGCGGCGGAGGCATCCCAGCCCGTTCTCCCTGCCTCTTTCTCCCTTTCAGAGGCGGGCAAAGCCCCACCGTCGCGGTCCCAATACCTCCCGCCCAGCCCGCCGCGCACTCCCGAACTCTGGGGGGGAGGGAGCGGGAAACGTTTTCCGCCAGGACCTCAGCCCCCTTCCCCCCCTCCCCCCCGCCCCAGGCATCAGCACACGGCCGCGAGCCCTCGTCGCCACCGTCACCGCCACCGCCACACAAAGGCGCTCTCCCCACAGCTTCACTCCCGCCTCGCCTCCCCCTCAAGCCGCGGCGGCAGCCACGGAGATGCCCGGGCAGTGCGGATCGCTCCGAGCCCGCCTCTCGCTCACCCGCTTCCCCACCAGCCCGGGGGGTGGGCGGGGAGAAGGGGGAGGGGGCCCTCGGGGCACTCTCACCTGGCACAGCTGCTGGCAATACTCGGTGGCTGCCTCCACGGCTGTCCCGCAGCTCTCCCTCAGCTGCCGCTCCAGCTCCTGGAGCCGCTCGCCGAGGCGCTGCAGCTCCGCGGCGCAGCCCCCGCCGCCTCGGCTGAGGCTCTCCTGGTCGGCCTCCTCGTCCGCCATCTTCACACCCCGCTCCGTCGCGTACGCACCTGGGTCACGTGATAACACAATGCCACGTTCGGCGGGGTCACGTGCCGGGCGCGCTTGCACGCTGCCGAGCACGTACTCTGGCAGGAAGGAGGCGGGGGAGCCGCGGGGGAGCCGGGAGGTGAAGAGAAGGGGAAAGCGAAAGGGCGGGGGAGGAGGCTGAGGATGGCGGTTGATTTACCCCGCGCTCTTCTAGCTGACGGGGCCTGAAGGCCGGAATGGGGAGGGGCCGAGCTGGGCTTGGCGCGCGTCTCTACCACGTGATCGCCCCAAGGGGGAAAGAGCCTGCCTCGCTAGCTCCACGAGCTGGGCTTCGCTTTCTTGTCCTCCCCGAAGGCCCAGGGGGCCACCGAGGTCCGAGAGGGTTTTGTGCGCAGCCTCCGGGTTCGGTTTAATGATGTGCAAGCCAGGGGCAAAGAAGATAAACAAAGGGAAACAGCCCTTGGCTAGCACCCCAAGGCGCGAACCGCGTGGTGCAGGAGTCAGACCCTTTAGCATCATAGGAGCACAGGTGTAGAGCTCCAAGGGGCCTTGGAGGCTGGCTAGTCCAGGCCTCCCATTTTAAAGAGTAGAAAACTGAGGCCCAGATCAAATGAACTAATGTCTGACAATGCCCACCACACATTGCCCTGGGACAGGAAGGGGAAGGAATGAGCGGCAATGAAAATTCCGGGTCAATCAAATCAACATTTTTGGAAATATCATTTTGTGAAAATACTGGATAGTGTTGGGAATAGTGCTATTGTTATTTATAGTCCCTTCAAGAATGTATTTCTTTTACCTTCTCCATAATTCCATGGGAACATCACTGTTTTATTCTATTCATTCCAAATAATTCTGAACATTATTCTAGAATGTTTAGAGTGTAAATGTTTTAACAACTGGCCTTCCTTAGGCTGGAAACAAGAATAACCTGCATAATTAATTTTCTATGTTACTTTTCTAAGTCTGGAGATAAACAAAACAAATCGAACTCTAATTGGTAGCATTTGCATATCAGTGGTATAAATAAATGCTCCAACTGAAAAGCTAACTTCCAGGAGCAGGTGTAGAGTTGGCTCAGGCTCCTTATCTCTGTTGCCTTTCCCAAAACACATAAAAACATACACATATCCTCTGAAAAGCACATTGCCCACAACCCCGAAGGGCATAGTCACAGTATGATCGCAATTCGATGTCACAGCAAGGGAAGAAGGAAACGAAGCTAAAACACAATATTTAGAGTGAATATGGTATACTCAAGATCCCAAAAAGGTGGATAAAAAATTCAAAAGGCACTGTGAGATTCTGAATGCACTTAGAATTAATAGCGGTAGTAAATCTTTTCTTGGACATTTTAAGAAATAATTATAACATACTCTGCTTTGGCCCTTTAAATTTCATAAAGTTGTACAAAGTTCATCTCTGACAATAGATATAAAGGAATTTCTTGAATGTAAAGAAAGTTTAAGAAAACCTATCAATCAACGTACTATTGTAGAATAAAACAGTGATGGGAATGGAATTATGGAGAAGGTAAAAGAAATACATTCTTGAACGGAATATAAATAATAATAGCACTATTCCCAACACTATCCAGTATTTTCACAAAATGATATTCCAAAAATGTTGATTTATAATCTTCCAGTCTAAATTAGGATAAACTAATTTGATTGTCATCATCAGATAATATTGTCATAATCAGGTAATATGTCAATCTACAAGCCAAGGCAGCCACAGAAGAGTTGTAGAATTTTGGGTCCAACACAAATTTGAGAAGATACTGAGTTCTAAAGTGACCTTGGTCAAGTCATTTCACCACAAGACTTCAATTTTATTTGTCAAGTGATTCATTAGCAAAATTTTGATCAAGATATCTAGAAAAATGTTTTTTACGTTCATTTTCCAAATGTCAACCATTATTTCAACACAAATATCTAAAAATAAAAATTAGTTCCATTGTTGCTTTGCCTGGATCTTAAGAAGTTTCTGGTTTCCCGTGACTGTCAGAATTGTTGGAAATTATAGGACAATAGAATTAAGTACTAAAGAGAAGTCAACAAATTATGACAGTGAATCAGCATATATAGATTAGATGACAACTAAACCATTTCTGGGAATAGGGTACCAATTTTTAGTATAGGTTAAGCATCAATCTGCAGAATAACAAAGAAGTATGATTAGCATATTATAAATAGATAATACCAATAAGACTGCAAATTCAAATATTGAGTCAAACAAATGGTTTGGCAGGGGAAATAAATGTAGAGCAAAATTATGGTGTCCCTTTGGAAATTCAAGTTAGAAATGTCTAATACAGCTAATGAAATTTGTTAGTAATTCAGTTTTCTAACCAAAACCAGTTCTTCCAAATTTGTTTCATTTGTCTAGACATCTAGTAACAAATATAAGCATTGTCAAATGTTATATGTATCAATAAACCAAAGGCTTAAGAAAGCATTTTGGGTGATGACTTATATTTGCTTTAAATGAGTAATATGAAGAAAGAGTGTAGGTAGTACTGTATAGTATAGTATGTAGTAGTATGTAGTACTGAGGATGTTGAACCAATATATAGATTGATGGATATCCAAAGGATTTCATGATAGCTTCCTTTCGTAAAGAATTTTACAAAGAATGTCTCATTTGATCCTCAAAACAACATTTAGGGAGTACAAGTTATGTTGTTTCTATTTTTAAGATGAGACTGAGGCCCAAAGGGACAAAGTGATTTTTTTTTTAAAGGTCATACAGCTAGCAAATGTTACAATCTGACTTAACCCAGTTTTTCTGACTACAAGTGGAGCAATCTTTCCACAACTTTGTGCTTCTTTAAGAACAACAAAAACAACATTGCCAGTCACATACTAATTTACCTGTCCTCCCATGTAAAAAACACACTTGGGTGAGGAGGAAAGAGATAAAAGCTTTTAATCAAAACAAGCAAATAAATCTCGATAAAGTGTGACTAAGCATTCCAACCAGAGGTCTACAACATATAGAGAATTTCTGATTGGATAGGAATCTAAATGAGAACAGTGTAGGACATCTTAATCTAAAGGAGGAAAAAATGTAGGAGGAAGTGGTGTGAAGTGAAATGGAAAAAAAGCACTGATTTTCAGAATGTTGAAGTGTCATTAAGACCCCTAAGCTTTAAATTATGACCAATCCCATGACCTTGTAATTGGGTTATCTAACCTTTTATTTGATAATAATATAAAACAGATTTCTATCCCACAATAAAGATGGATAATCAGGTTTGCTGGACCTCTGACACCTATGCCCCAATTGAGCCCCTGTTGTTTTTAATTTTAAATGATCAATAAACACAGGTACACACCTACCTATTGGTCATGTTCCTCAAGAATGTTAAGGCGCCTTTCCATAGATGGAATCCATCTCCGACATTACCAAGCAGAAGGAAACACTGAGCCTTCTCCTTCACCAATCCTAAAGTTATTCACTGCATTAAAGATGCATTTGGAGAGCTAAAGGTGTAGTGGTAGGGGATAGTAATATAGTGAAGGGAAAAGGAGAAAGTTCTTGCACCTCGGACAGCGCCTGCTTTCTGAAGTGCAAGAGGGGTTGATCCCAGGAATTTTCCTCTCGCTGGTTCTTTCCTACACAGGGAGAGGAACAGATCCAAATAAAGGGAGTAGCTCACTCTGAATGTTTGCTTGGCAAGGAAGGCCCTGTATCTTGGTGAGGTACCTGAAAGCACCAAGCACGAAGTTTCCAGATACAATGCAGTGCAGAAAAATGATGATAATAATCAAACTGTGAAGATAATTCCAGCTTAAGCTAAAATACGGCCAGATAAATTCTTCCACATCCATTTACAGGCCACAGAAGATGCCTCCCGCTCCCTGGAAATCAGGCAGGGTTAAGGGGTCGGATACGAATATTGTCCCGGACTGGGTGGAGGGAAGGGGAGGAGACAAATCTCCTTTGTCAGCTGCTCCGAGGGTGGGAGCTGGACAAATTCCTCTGGGTAACAGGTGTCAGAGAGGCTTGGGCATATTATTCCAGAATTCGCTGGCCTTTCCATTCCACTGCCCTTAGTATCTCTCCACCAGCGCGGAAAGCCGAATGCTTCAGGTCTGGGGGATGCCCAGATAGCTGTCGGCCTGTAGTTCTGCGGCTGTCTCGGAGTCGCCGCAGCGTCAGCAGCCCTAGATTGGCCTGAGTGGGCCTCGTCCAGCGACTCACAGCATCCGCGGCTCTAGCAGGGGCCCACGTATCCAGGTTGCAGATGCCGGCACAAGGCATCGACTGCAGAGCATTCTATGTTCACTGCAGTCTCGTTCGAATATAGCGTCTTTCCTAAAACCTGGAATCGAACCTGAAAGCGGTAAGGAGGGGCTGGCTCTGGATTAAGAGAGGGCTTCCTCGGCCTCTAGATTCCGGATCCGGCTCGGCCCCAGGAAGAGTGGGAGCAGCTGGGGCAGATAGCATTCCAAAGTTGGCTCAGTTGCAAACTGGGGCCGAGGCACTCAGCTGCCTCATCTTTTGGGGCAGGCATGAACATCAAGCTTCCAAAGGACAGGGAAAGACGATTTAAATCCTTGTGACTCCATCTTTCCTTTTCTGGTGACAGTAATGTTCTGGAGTCCGGGAGAAGGCCACCAAAGATATTAAGGAACCAGTATTTTGTCCACCCGATCAAAGAGGGAGGCGCATGTTAAAGAAACTCTTGGAAAGAAACATTGCATTGTACTTTCTGAGAAAGACATATAAGGAAACAAAGAGGAAAAATAGGGTGATAAATAAAATGTTAAATAGGTAAAAGTTATATGGCTGCCTCCTGCTCACCAACAGAAATGTCTTGATTTGTATTGGAATAGCACAAAGGGATTTTGAAAAATTCTTAATTTCTAAAGGCTAAAGTCCTTAATTTCTCTGAGTAGATTCCATAGCATATATATATAACTGAGAAAATAGGATGAGGTGCTGTCATTAACTTCCACTTAGCCTCACGGAAAATAGGTTTCCTCAGTTTCCATTTGAAAATCGTCATGCAAAAGCAAATAATACTGAGAACAATTAACAGCCAATTAGTACGTTCAGAGAAACTATATTAAATAGAACCTCAATTTCTTTCTTTTTTTTTAGCTTTTTATTTTCAAAATATATGTAGTTTTCAACATTCACCCTTGCAAAACCTTATGTTCCAAATTTTTTCTCCCTCCCTTGTCCTCACCTCTTCCCTTAAATAGCAAGTAACCCAATATATATTAAACATGTGCAATTTTTCTATACATAGTTCCACAACTATCATGCTGCACAAGAAAAATCAGATCAAAAAGGGAAAAAAAATGAGAAAGAAAATAAAAAGCAAGCAAATAACAAAAAAAGGTGAAAATATTGTGTTGTGATCCATCACAAGTTTATTGGAACTGGCTTATATTACCTCACTGTTGAAAAGAACCAAAGAACCATATCCACCAGAATTGATCATCATATAATCTTGTTGCTATGTACAATGTTCTCTTGATTCTACTCACTTCACTTAGCATCAATTCATGTATGGCTCTCTAGGCCTTTCTTAAATCAGTCTACTGATCATTTCTTATAGAACAATAATATAACATTGTTGGAAATATAACATTCCACAACATTTATATACCATAACTTATTCAACCATTCTTCAACTGATGGGCATCCACTCAATTTCCAGTTCCTGCTACTACAAAAAGTGCTACTACAAACATTTTTTGCACATGTGGGTCTTTTCCCTTTTTTTTTTTTTTTTTTTTTTTAATGATCTCTTTGGGATACAGGCCCAGTACACATTGATGGATCAAAGGCTATGTAGATTGATAGCTCTTTGAGTATAGTTCCATATTGCTCTCCAGAATGGTTGAATCAGTTCACAACTCCACCAACAATGCATTAGTATGCCAGTTTTCCCACATTCCCTCCAACATTTATCATTGTCTTTTCCTATCATCTGAGTCAATCTGAGAGGTGTGTAGTGACACCTCAGAGTTGTCTTAATTTGCACTTCTCTCATCAATAGTGATTTAGAGCATTTTTTCATATGTTCACTAGAAATGGTTTTAATTTCTTCATCTGAAAATTGTTCATATTCTTTGACCATTTATTGACTGGAGAATGGCTTTTATTCTTATAAATTTGAGTCAATAGAACCTCAATTTTTTTATTATAGTTTTTTATTGACAAAACCTATACATGGGTAATTGTTCAACATTGACCCTTGCAAAAACTTTTTCCACTGTTTGTTTCCACTGTTGCAACTTTTTCCCTCCTTTCCTCCACCCCTTCCCCTAGATGGCAGGTAGTCCCATACATGTTAAATATGTTAAAATATGTGTTAAATACAACATATGTACACATATTTATACAGTTGTATTGCTACACAAGAGAAATCGGATTTAGAAGGAAGGTAAAAATAACCTGGGAAGAAAAATAAAAATGTAAGCAAACAATAACAGAAAGAATGTAAATGCTATGTTGTGGTCCATACTCATTTCCCAGTGTTCTTTCACTGGGTGGAGCTGGTTCTGTTCATTACTGATCAATTGGAACTGATGTGGATACTCTCATTGTTGAAGATAGCCACTTCCATCAGAATTGATCCTCATATAGTACTGTTGTTGAAGTGTATAATGATCTCCTGGCTCTGCTCATTACACTTAACATCAGTTCATGTAAGTCTCTCCAGGCCTCTCCTGTTAATTATTTCTTTTTTTTTAATTTTTAAAAATTTATTTAATAGCCTTTTATTTACAGGTTATATGTATGGGTAACTTCACAGCATTAACAATTGCCAAACCTCTTGTTCCCAATTTTTCACCTCTTACCCCCCACCCCCTCCCCCAGATGCCAGGATGACCAGTAGATGTTAAATATATTAAAATATAAATGTTAATTATTTCTTATAGAATAATAATATTCCATAACATTCATATACCATAACTCATCTAGCCATTCTTCAACTGATGGGAATCCACTCAGTTTCCAGTTTCTTGCCACTACAAAAAGGGTTGCCACAAACATTTTTGTACATACAGGTCCCTTTCTCTTCTTTAATGTCTCTTTGGGATAGAAGCCCAGTAGTAACATTGCTGGATCAAAGGGTATGCACAGTTTGATAACTTTTTGAGCATAGTTCCAAATTGCTCTCCAGAATGGATGGATCCATTCATAACTCCACCAACAATGCATCAGTGTCCCGGTTTCCCCACATCCCCTCCAATATTCGTTACTATCTTTTCTTGTCATCTTAGCCAATCTGAGAGGTGTGTAGTGGTATCTCAGAGTTGTCTTAATTTGCATTTTTCTGCTCAATAGTGATCTGGAACACCTTTTCATATGGATAGAAATAATTTCAGTTTCATCATCTGAAAATTGTCTGTAGAACCTCAATTTCTAAGCCTAATTATCTAGGCTTCTGAATTATTAGAGTTAAGAATAGTTCTAGGAAAAGAAAAAAAATTAGAAATATAGACACAACATTATTCTCCAAGAATTAGGGAGTTGATTATTTATTATTATTTTCCTCTTTTTCTTCTTCTCTTTCTTCCTCTTTCTTATAATAATACCATAATTGAAATCATATATCACTTCCATTCATACTTAACCTCAAATCACTCAACTGATAAGCAGTTATTAATCAAGATCCATTTGCCAGCATCTTGCTAGGAGATTTAAGGGGAAAAATTTTTTTTTAACATCTGTGTTCCTAATAATTCAAATTAAAGTATGAATATGGGGAGCAGAGGAGTTGGGGGAAAAGAAAGGAAGAGCAACCCTGCCTTTAAAGTAAGTTATTTCTCACTTAATAATGTTTCTGTTTATAAATTATCTTTCCAGAAATACTTTCTTCCTTTGATTTGGGAGGGGGGGAGTCTGCAAAATGAGTAGATTTATAGTATTTTAATTTTTTTTTTTTTTTTTTTTTTTTTTTGCTCAGTGAGGACACAGTGAGCCAAAGAAGGGAGATAGAAAAAGACTGTCTTCTTATTTGCAACAGGCAAACTCTCTATGTCTTTATGTCATTTCTATTCCATTGAAGGATTTCCTTCTTTATCACCCTTGCTCTGCTTCATGTACTAACAGTAACAATGTTTATAAGCACTTAACTGTCTGCAGCCTTGGTGCATCATTTAGAAAGCAAGAATTCTATCTCTGGAAAACACTAAGTGGTAAAACTCAGCAGGAGAGAAATGCTAAAAGAAAAACCATGAGATTTATGTTTGTTTGTTTTTTTTTTCTGTCCAATGCCGAAAGTCCTAGAACTTTTAAATGAATTGAATATTTTGAAATTAATTAAATATTGCTTAGAAAAGGATTAGTGAAATCTTAAGGATAGAAGAAAAGCAATTCACAAGAAGCTCCTGTAAATGATCCGTGAAGTGTTTTAGCTGCTTTTCATAGAATTTAATACCAGTGATTTATGAAATTATCTGTTTTAGTTAACAAGACTGATCCTGACAATGAAGGTCAATTTCTGACATATTCAGTCTTGTAGAATATTTTGAATATTTTATGTTAACCATTACTTTTATGAAGATTTAATGGTTAAGCAAAAGGGTATAACCATTATGCACAGGAACACAGATTTAGAAGCAAAGGGGACCTTAGCAGGACTTTTTAACTGTAGGTCAGCAAATTTATTTAGAAAATTATTTCAATAACTAGTTCAATATAATTGGTTTCCTTTGTAGTTCTATGCATTTTATTTTATTCATATAAAAACATTATTCTGAGAAGGAATCCACAGACTTCACCAGACTAAAGGAGTGGTACCCATGACATATACATAAAAGGTGAAGAGATCCTGCCTTACATCAAAATAGCCGATTGTACATATGAGGAAACTGTTGTCTAGTTATATAGTTGTCCAAGGTTGCTCAGGTATTAAATAGCAGGACTGGAATTCCTTCCTTTGTTTCAGGGATATGTTAACAAACGTTTAACAGCTGACTCTCTAGTAATTAAAATTGTATTCTGGACACACTTTTAAATTTAATGTGCATTATTAATTTTCCTCCATTTGTTAAGACTAGACAATCAACAAACAATAAATGAAGCCCTGATTTATAGCATTTGTCAATTTGGAGGCATTAAGACCACACTGAACAATTAGCAATCAGCTCTTGTGACACAGTTTGAATTGACTCTAGCATATCATTGCTTGGTCCCCATTTTCAGGATCTTTTCTCTTTCTAAAAGTGCAAGCTTGGACACTTTACACTGCTCCTTCCAAAACCAACCACAAAATCATAGTTAAACCTTTTTTGTAAATTCATGCCTTATGGCACAATGGATTAGATTATACTGATAATAACGCCATGTCCTCTGGGCTAAACAGAGCAACTCTTTTACTACAGTATTGTCAGAAAAATCTATAACATGGGTATTATCATGCTTCATTCCTTTTCTGGCCAATCTAGCTAAAAATGAAGTCTCCCTCTGCTAATCCCCTGTAGCAATTATCGTCTATACGTGTCATTTGCTTATTAATCACATACTTATGCAATCTCCCAATTATTGTCTTGCTTAAATCTCATGTTATCATTTTTAATGTACTTATTTCTTGTTTCTTTACTAAATTGTAAGCTTGCTAAGGATAAGGATTATATCATATTTTTCTTCCCTTATAATGCACATAGAAAATAATCATACTTTTTAAATTTTCATTTTTTAAATTGTCTTTTGTTTCCCTGGACACCAGGATTTCAGATCTATAAGATAATGGAAATTAGAGATAGTAAAACGATCTAAATATTTTAAAATGGGAGATTGCTGGAAAACAAGCCTGATATCAACTGTGAAGGTTAATTTACAATCTCCTCAGTCTGCAGAGATCCAGACTTGACAAAAGCTAGACAAGCATTCACAATGTGATGGAGTATTTTGCCAAAGAAAAAGCAATTCTTGAGAATTTTTCTAAACAAGGGAACTGAGAAAAAGAAATGACAAGGCATGATACTGCAGCTTTGGTAGTAAACCCTCTATGTCCTGTGGGAGCCTGATGATTTGGAAAGAGTCCCAAAATTGGCAGTGAAGAAGGTTTTTAAAAAAAACCCCAAACAAGTTAGATTATAAGCCCTATGAACTGGTCTTTTTTATTTTAGTTTTTTCTTTACAAAACATATGCATGGGTAATTTTTCAGCATTGACCTTTGCAAAACCTTCTGTTCCAACTTTTCCCCTCCTTCCTCCCATCCCCCTCCTAGATGGCAGGTTGTCCAATACATGTTAAATATGTTAAAATATATGTTAAACCCAATATATGTATACATATTTATACAATTATATTGCTACACAAGAAAAATCGGATCTAGAAAGAAAGAAAAAAAAGCATGAGAAGGAAAAAAAATGCAAGTACACAATAACAGAAAGAGTGGAAATGCTATATTGTGGTCCACACTCATTTCCCATATGAACTGGTCTTAAGCAAAACTTGATAAACAGATGAAAGAAAGAAAAGGGAGGGAGAGATAAATGACTATAAATACTTGGTATTTACTTGCTAATATAATGAAAGGGGGAAAATAATTACTTCAGCTACTCAAAGATGGCATGGTAAGGAATATATGGAATAAAGGAATATAAAGGAATAAAGTAAGGTATATTCCTTACCTTACTTTAAAAATGTTTAAATTTAAGATTCATATAGAAGAAAAAGTATCAATAAGGAGACATGGATAACATAAGAATTTATCAAAAATAGCTGAAGTGTCAATGCTAAAAGCATTTAAAGTTTTATTAAATTAAACAGAAAAAAAGTTATTGGTACAGAGGAGATTTTTGCACTAGGGCTTGGTATATGCTAGCAAATTCAATAAGCCTTTTTTAAACCTATCATTTATGCTTCAGTTCCTTCTGTGAGTGCACATCTTACTAAAATTGTGTGAGTGTATGTGTGTCCATTAGCTTGTGTGGACTTCGATCGACACAGTTGCATACAGAATTCCAATTTCACTAGCAATATCAGAAATTTCAACTGTGTAACCAGCTCCCCCTGGGGCACATTGTCTTCCTATGTAATTTGATTTCCATAGTTACATAAAATGAGAACCTAGTCTCTTGAAAACAAAGTATTGATCTAGGAAGAATCCATCTTATTTTTATTCATAAAAAGCTATATTCTTTTGCTAGCATTTAGAACTCTACAAACTACTTCCCTCAAAGGGAATAATATGAAATAATTTATGGTGTGACATTTTCCCCTCAAATTTTGCATTTAATATCTCCTAAAGAATTATAAATATAGACAATTTATATTTTGCGCATAAGGTATATTGCACCAGAATGAGGGTCCAATGTGGTCTTCAACATAGACCTTACCAGCACAGTCCTAGCCCTAGTTCTAACAAACCAGGAGCCAGTTTTAGAGCCTCTGAATCAGCAGCAGCACTGGCAGTTTCCAGACTTCAGTCCAGAGATACCAAAGACAACTTGGAAGATCAGAATGAAAGGTTTGTCTCACTAGGATGAGTGGTAACAGTTGTGGTAGTAGCTTCCGGAGGGCATCAAACTGGTCACAAGAAGGTCTCTTTCCTAGCACCGAGGAAGGGCTCTGTTGCTTTAGTGCACTAGAACTTACAGCCACAGTGGAGTGGGGACTCTTCTCACAGTTTCTGGGCAGAAAAGAATACTTATGCTCACTCAAATACACTTCTCCTTGGATTATACCTTCAAAGAACTGAAATCTTACAGGTCCCTAAAAGGAGCTTTGAAAACAGCTGCACAAAATTTTCCTTTGTTTCCTTGTATATATTCATGCATTATTTGTCATTTCAAGTAATACTAAACACAGATTGATTGTAAGTTACCATTGAGAGAAAAGACCTCTATAAGTTTATTTAGGGTGCAGAGAAGTTCTCCATCTCTGTGGAGTGCTGTTCTGGCACAATTCTTCAGCACAAACCAAGACATATAGTTCTACTTCACAGATAGATCTATTAAGGGCCATAGAATCCAAGGGAGAAGGACAGGATGACTTATATTGGAAGAAGAGGATGATAAAAATAAGGGACAGGTGCCTATTTATGTGCAAGAAAAATGCCTCTGGGACATAGGGATGTACCTCAATTACCCTGAAACTGATGAGGCTTCAAGAGTAGAGATTATATAGATTCAAATTTTTAAGTTAAATAAATATTAAGCATTTCATAATGTGCAAACTAACATTATGTATCTAGGAACTGGGGATACAAAGGATGAAAAATAAAAGACACAGACCGTGCCTTCATAATAATAATAATAAAAATAAAATAAAAGCTTTTTGAGGGTAGACACTATTTGACCTTTGCCATTTTTGTCCCTATATAGCTTCATACATAGTAAACATTAACCAAGTATTTGTGAAATAGAATTGATTAAAAAATATTTATAAATAGTCACATTACTCATTAAAATGTAAATGCATAGGAATATCAAAGAATGTGGCAAAAGGAATTGGAAGAAAGAAGGATCATTTCTAGTTGTGTCAATTATGGGACAGACTTTTAGGACAAATTGGCATCTAAATTTGGCCTTGGAGGAAGAAAAGGATTTCAATGGATATAAACAGGGTGGGGGCCATTCTAGCCATAAGAGACAGAATAAAAATTCATTCAGTCTATGAAAGGATAGGAAGTGAATGGAGACAATTGTATTACACAGACTGGTAGAATTATGAATGTAATGAGTGGATAGGTAGACACCACACTGTAGCACTTCCCACCTTTCACCTAAGTTTGTGGATATCTCTTATTCTCTAAGCTAGTTTGCTTATTTCACTTTGTTCTCATACCAGATGGTTGATTCTCATAGAAAGAATAATAAGCAATTATATTCAATTTATTTCAGTATCTTAGGGATAATCTTGCCATGAAGAAATAAGTTTCTTCTATGTCATTTTAGAGCTTTGAACCCACACTGATTCTATGTGTTTCTATGTGCACCACCAGCCACTCACACAGAAAAACCCAACAACATATTTACATCTTAAACATAATCATTTAATAATAAAGAAAAGTAAATTGTAAGTTAATGGAAAGTATAGTAATAGTAAGTACATTTCAATTCACATATAAATCTGATTCCTCTCCTACCAATATACTCAATATTTTTGGAGGAAAGTGGGTATACGTGAATAGAAACTTGACTGGGAAGTACACAAGTGAGGAAAAGTCATGTTCAGGATAATTCATAACTCTGGAATATAAGCTTCATTATCCTCTATTTTTAGGAATTGTTTATAAAGATTCTATGATGAGTGTAGTTTATGCATTGAATAAACATTTCCACTGGTTAGATGAATTGACCTATGCTATACTTGAGTAATATCTCACTGATTATGATATCAAAGCTAAGATTAGTTAATTCTCCGGTCAGCGTCTCTGATTTTTCTGCTCATTTAATTTACTCCTTAAAAGCAATTGTATCCATATTTCCAGTTTCAAGCTTAGGTGTTACAGTTCTGATATCTGTCCTTTCACCTCTCTTATATTTCTGTTTCTGGGTTTGAACTACAATCAGATAAAGTATGTTTGTCCTATAATCATAATTTTGGTGTCCATATTGCCCCAGTTTATAGCAGCTTGTCATAAACTCAAAAGGAACTGACTCAGAAACATGAGACAGAGTAACTGCTTCAAAAACTGTTTTGCTTAGAATTCTGAACAGGCTTAAGTCATCAATAATCCTTAAAGAGACAGTAGCTTATATAGACTATATTGTAGGGCGTGGTGTGATAAAAAACTAGAAAAGCAGTCTAGAGACAGTTTGTCAAAAAGATTGTAATCCCTGAGTTCAGAGTACATATTTTAACCAGCTGACATTTAGTAATAATTTAAGATTTTTGAGTAAATGACTGTTATGATTAAAGTGATGAAATTAACATCATCTTGACAACAATGTATTGATTTTATTATAACGTATGGAGGGGCATAGAGAATAGAGGCAGAAAACTATTACAATACTTTAGGTAAGAGAGTCTTAATTTTTTTTTATTATAAACCCTTTTGACATAAAGTTTATGGACTCCTCAGAATGTTGCTTTTAATTACATAAAATAAGATAGAGAATTACAGAGGAATCTGATAATAATCTTTTTTGTTGTTGTTTTTAAACAAAATTAGTTCAGGATCCCAGGTAAAGAAACCCTCCTCTAGGATAAGAGAGAAGGTTCTGAACTAGGGTGATTTCATTGAAAGAAGAAAAGAAGGAGCTAATGAAAAATCTTTTATGGAGAAAGGATAATGAAGACTTGAAAATAGTGGCTATCTGTGGATAAGTTGAAAACTTCAAGATCAAGAACCTAACTGCATGGAGAAATGGTGTCATCATCAGAAATTTGAAGATTAGCAATAAGGTCAGGGATTAGAGGGAAGTTGAGTTCATTTTTTATAGGTCATGTTTCAGGTGTTGGCAAGACATCCAAATGGAGATATTTCATAAATTTTTGGAATCTCAGAGGTAGCAAAACTAGGATAGTAATAATAATTTACATTCAACTAGAGTCTTAAGTTTTATGAAGCACTTTCCCCACAGCAATTTTGTAGAGTAAGTAGCAATATTATTATTCACATTTTACAGATGAGGAAACTGAATCTCAGAATGATTAATGACTCGTTCATAGTCATAAAGCTATTAATGATCAGAACCGATTTCTCAAATTCTGGTATCCTGATTTCAAATATCCTGCTCTTTCTATTATATTATTGCATATAGAGGTGATTATTGAAGTTCTAGATTAAAGTAGGCATAGAGCCAGGAGGTTGGGGGCCAGGATAAGATACTGGGAAAAGAGTCGTTTGTCCTTTCTTTGTTCTTGAAAAGGACCATGACATCAGGGAAGTGATGCCCTGGCATGCAAGTGGATTGGATTTAAGTGAGAAAGGACTGTGCAAGGTCCCTTGCCTCACTTTTCCCTCCAGAGCCATCTGGATCCAGTGCAAAATATAGATCAAGATGACTGGAGATGATTCTGGATGCAAGGGGAAACCTTGGCCTTTTTAAGCTAAGGGAAGAGAATCAGGAAGCAAGGGAAGGAATAAGGTGCTGAAAGTCAATCTATCAAGGATCCAAGCAAAAGGGGATAAAGCACCAGTGCCTTAGAAAGCAGTGAGGTAGATCTTTGCCTTTATCTTCTTTATCATATTCCACCTTTTTAGGTAACATCTGGAGATTTTGAGTCATTCATTTCATTGGAAATAATTCCAGAGGCTTCCCAGTTCCCAGTTGAGATCTAGCTCTCTGGATTGAATTGGTTTATGAATTGCAAGCAGAACTACCTCTGTACCTTAATCTCCTCACACTTTCTGATTTAGTCTTTTTTTCTGGTCCTTCTTTCACAGTAAGGCCAAGATGAGGAACCTAGGCTCCCTGATGCTCACTTGAAATCAGAGAATGTCAAAGCTTGAAGGGACTTAAAAGATCAACTTATTTTATTTCCCTTATTTTATGAAGAAGCAAACTGAGGCCTAGAGAGACCAAATGCCACATGCTTAGTTTGTGACAGATTCTACTTTTCCCACTATATTATATGTCTCCATCTTTTTCCCTCCACCCCCCAGCCCTTTACTCCACAGCATTCTAGGCCATCCTAGTTCCTGGCTGTTGCTCTGAAGATGTGGAATCCAATTGTGGTTAATTCAATGTGATTATTGGTGAAAGGAGACTATATACATATAAAAATTAATTCCATTTTATACTTATTTGCTTTCTTCCAGGGTCATCTAGAAATGCTCTCAGATTAATCTCAGTCTTTGATTCTTACTTCTCCTTCAAAATATCTAGTTTCATCTTTTCCCCTTATCCAATAAATTGGCAAGTCCAGTTGATTTTAACCTTATATCTTTCTGCTCACATTGACATTATCCTGGTGCAGCTTCTCAGAGATGAACTGTTGCAGCAGGCTCTGTATTGTTTTTTACACCTTTTGTCTTTCTTTCCAATCCCTCCCTATTGTTTTTTTCACCTTTTGTCTTTCTCTTCAATCCATTTACATGGCCATGGCCATGATATTCCTTAAACACATATATTGCTACATTAATCCCTTACTCAGAAATATTCTGTAGCTTCCCACTGCTTCTAGAATAACATATAAAGTCTTTAGCCTGTCATTTAAAGCCTAAGGATCTGCCATTAACCCATGCTTATTTTATCATTCCCCTTCATGTACTCCCAGTTTCAACCAAACTGGCCTATTAGCTGTTCCATGTACTTGACAGTCCATCTCCCATCTCTGTCCATTTGCACAGTCTGTCTTGAATGTCTGGAATGCATCTCCTCCTTTTGTCAGAACAATCCCCCCAGACTTATGCCAACACTAATTATTTGATAAAGTGGAGAAATGCTAATCTGAGCAGAAGGAAGCAGAATTTCTGAGCCAAATGTTAGGCTAAGGGTTGTCTGCATGAACCCACCCAAGGGCAGGTGTCACAGCACTAAAGGGACTCTCACTTCTATGAAAGATTTGCAGTGATTCCTTTGCCAGACATTGCACTCACTTCATATGTAAGACTTGTGCAATCATAGTCCTCTCAATGATCTGCTAGAGCCTTCAAGACTTTTCAGTGATGAAAAGACAGAAAAGGCACATTAAATTATCTGAAGAACTGGTTTACCTCTGCCTGCATTTTGACATACCCAGAACTGCTGAATAGCTCAATCTGGCATCTAAGGCAATCAGTATGGCCTCTGAAAGGCCATGCCCTCCTCCTTTAAACACCAACAGACACAAACTTCCATAATTTGTACAAGACAGAAAAGGACCCTCCCTATTTAATTTTGTTCTACAGCATATGGCTTTCCTCTCCCTGCCTGTGACTAATTGCTTCTAAAAATTATTAGAAGCACTAGCCAACCTAGATGATATACTGGCTGTAACAATTGGGCCAAAGAGGTTTTTAAATGTTTATTATGTGTGTGTCTCAAGGGAAAATCTGTAACCATCCACTTGAAACTACATGTTATTTTTTTGAGTAGAGCTTTTGTTTGTAAAAATGTACCAAAAATATTATTGTTTTGTAGGAAATGATCAGCGGAATGGTTTTAGAAAGGCCTGGAGAGACTTACATGAACTGATGTTGAGTGAAATGAGCAGGACCAGGAGATCATTATACACTTCAACAGCAATACTATATGATGATCAATTCTGATGGACGTGGGTCTCTTCAACGAGATAAACCAAATCAGTTCCGTTTGTTCAATAATGAATAGAACCAGCTACACCCAGCAAAAGAACTCTGGGAAATGAGTGTGAACCACTACATAGAATTCTCAATCCCTCTATTTTTGTCTGCCTGCATTTTTGATTTCCTTCACAGGTTAATTGTACACTATTTCAAAGTCCAATTCTTTTCGTACAGCAAAATAATTGTATGGACATATATACATATATTGTATTTGACATATTTAACATGTGTTGGTTTACCTGTCATCTGAGGGAGGAGGTGGGGGGAAGGAGGGGAAAAATTGGAACAAAAGCTTTTGCAACTGTCAATGCTGAAAAATTGCCCATGCATATATCTTGTGAATAAAAAGCTATAATAAAAAAAGTACCAAAAATAAAGTAGTCTTGAGAAAGTGCTGAATTTGTAGTCAGAGAACATGAATTCAAATCCTGACTGTTTTTTCCTACCTGTGTAACTTTAGGCAGATCACTTACTTAACCCCTTGAGACATCATTTTTCCTTATTTGTCAAATGAGGGGGTTGGCCCAAATAGCCTATAGCTCTTTTCAGCTCTAAATTTGTCATGCTATGACTTCCTGGGTAATAATCGTGGGTTCTTAAAGTCTAAATCAATGAACCAACCACTCCAGCACATTCTTTTATGCTGGAAAGCCTTGAATACAGTCCAGCGGCAAACTGTCTACTTTCTGTGGAGCTGCCTCAGTAAATATGGAAAGGCTCATGACTGGGAGATTGGTAACTTGGTGATGATTTCTTTGTACATAGTAACCTTCAAACAGTGAAATATATAAATAAACTGGACTTCAGTCTCATATGGCTCCCTGCTACTTCTGCAGCGAAGATGACACAGGTATAAAAATAATCGTAGCAAGTGCCAAGAATTATATCTTTTTGTCACCCACAACAAACATTGACAACTGTTGGTACTCTAAATATGATATTAAACCAACAGCAACTCATGCTACTGTAGGGACTGAATTGTATATGGTTGTAAATGAAAAAAGAATGAAGCTAAATGAAGGAAAAATTACCCTAGAAGAAGCAAATAAAAGAGTTAGCAGAATTGGTTTTATGATGTTCAAAGATAATAAAACATATAACTTCATGGGACATTTGGTCATCTCATATTATAATGCTCATGATCAGTATTTACAAAAAGTTAACAAGGACATGGATGCATCTTATATACCCGTTTCTGATGCAAAGGACAAAAGTTAGAGAAATTTTATTGAGAACTCTTTAAGATTCTTTAAACTAAATTAATATGTAATTTAATCCTTGGTGATTTCAATGCAGAGTTAAGAATTGATTAAATTGGTGAAAATATTGGAAAATATGACTCAAAAATAAAAATTAGAGGCCCAAAACTTGTATACTTTACAGAGGTCTCATACATATATCACAAATACTTGCTTTGATAAAGGAATTAGAAGTCACAGGATATGGTAAGAAATGAATCATATCACCCAAAATGAAATTGATTGTATTTGAACTGACATGAAAAGACTTGATATATGTCCTTAATTGCCTCACCTTCTTTTCACTGTTACCAAGTCAAGTTAAGCTAATAAGCCTTTATTAAATACTTACTATGTGCTTCACACATAGTGCTAAGTGCTGGGAATATAAATACAAGCAGAAAAAAAGATCCTGCCCTCTAGAAATTTATATTCCATTGGGGGAATATAATAACCAAAAGAAGCTAAAAAGAGTGGGGAAGGATGAAGGTACCCAGTGAAGTGTCAGTATAAAGACAGTCCAGGAGAATCATGAGTACAGCCTGGAGAGGAATGAAAACATGATTGGGCTGAGCTTCCTCTTTAAAATGGGTATTCTGGGAGGAATTAGCCAAAGGGGGAGGCCCTAGGGGCAAAGGGTACTTCCAGTATGTGGAATCCCAAGGTTGAGTGAGCTTCCAGGGTTTCTGGTCTCTGTCCTTAAAAATTTCTCTGAGATAAGATGAGCTTATACCATATCTTGCCTAAGAGAGGTCTCCATGTCTTCCTAGTCACCATTACTGAGCACATTTAAATGTGAAGTCCTTCAATCAAACTTGATGGAATAATAGGATAGCTAGCTGACTTAAGATCAGCTATACTCAAAGTGGCTTTTAAAAAGCAAAATAGATTCTATGGAAATGAGACAACAGCTTTTAGAAATATTTCTAGGGAGACATTACCTGTGTGTACCTGGTAGAGTAGAATACAGGTGTGATTAAAGAAAACTAGTGAAAAGAGTCAAGACAGAACTAACCCTGAATGCCAAGGAGTTAAACAGGCTTTGGAAGAGTAAAGTCCAGGATTAAGGGAGAATGTTTTGTATTGCTACTGTTCTTACCATTTCATTTTATTAAATTCCTTTGCTTTGAGCTGTCAATGGACTGTCTATTAAAATATCACTAGATCTAATGTGCTATAGTTTTAGGAATATGGATCTATAAAATTGAAAATTGATTTTAATTAATTACAAGACAAAACCTTGATCTTTCAGAACCCTGAATGTGGATGGCGGGCAAAATTTACAAGGGAAAGAAATTTTGAAAGGGAATATTAAATCTAACTTGACTAAATCTTAATAGAATTAAAATCAATTTTCAATTTCATAGATCCATAAGGTATCACATTGTGGAGGATCATGTAGGTATATTTGTGGAGTCTTATGTATTTGCAGGGACCATTTGAAAAAATTAGTAATTTTGTTTTTAGATTGTATTTGGACAATCAAGTTTTCAACTGAGAAAGCTCACAACAAGTATGGAAGCCTATATAAGAAGTACAGGTGCCACATTTCTAGAATTCTGGCACCTAATAATGTATTTAGAGCAAACTATGAGAATTCATGATGGTTTTTTTTTTTTTTTTTCTTTTTAATAGATCTAGACTGCTTGCCTCATTGGAGTCTCAGTCCAGACAACTTGTCTCAAAGCCTAGCGGTTCATATGAATTTAGGGTTTGTAGAATGAAGTTTGCCTAATGGCCTTAAACTCTTGAATAATCAACACCAAGTGCTTAATCCCTCTTGAAGAATCACACAACTATTTGGGACACCTAAACTCTTTTGAATTTTTTTGAAATCTTTTAAAGCTAGGCTACCTATCTGGATGGGTTTAAAACTCCATTTGGAAAGCCTAAAGTATTGTAGGAATCTACTGGAGAAATTTTTAGTGTGTTATGTATTTCAGAGACCCACTTGAATTTTTACCTGACAAAATTTGACTTTTGACCTGAATGCGAAGGATTGAACTGCAGTAAACCTTAGGCTCTGTTGAACCAGATAAAAGGCAGTTAGATGGAGTGAATAGCATGCAAGACTTGTAGGTCAGGAAGCTGAATTCAAAACCAGCCTCAGACATATATATATATATATATATATATATACACTGCATATACAGTATATATATATATATATATATATATATATATATATATATATATATATATATATATATATATATATATGTACTGTGTGGCGAGGGGGTGAGGGGAGGTCTGTTTGCCTCAGTTTCCTCATCTGTAAAATGGGGATGATAATAATAGCACTACCTCCCAATGTTGTTGTGAGGATGGAATGAGATAATTAGAGTGTTTAACATAGTACCTAGCACATAATAAGTGCTATATAAATATTAGCTATGCTACTACTTTTTTATTTATTTATTTATTTTTAGTTAATAGCCTTTTATTTACAGGTTATATGCATGGGTAACTTTACAGCATTAACAATTGCCAAACCTCTTGTTCCAATTTTTCACCTCTTACCCCCCACCCTCTCCCCTAGATGGCAGGATGACCAGTAGATGTTAAATACATTAAAATATAAATTAGATACACAATAAGTATACATGACCAAAACGTTATTTTGCTGTACAAAAAGAATCAGACTCTGAAATATTGTACAATTAGCTTGTGAAGGAAATCAAAAATGCAGGTGTGCATAAATATAGGGATTGGGAATTCAATGTAATGGTTTTTAGTCATCTCCCAGAGTTCTTTTTCTGGGCATAGCTGGTTCAGTTCATTACTGCTCCATTGGAAATGATTTGGTTGATCTCGTTGCTGAGGATGGCCTGGTCCATCAGAACTGGTCATCATATAGTATTGTTGTTGAAGTATATAATGATCTCCTGGTCCTACTCATTTCACTCAGCATCAGTTTGTGTAAGTCTCTCCAGGCCTTTCTGAAATCATCCTGTTGGTCATTTCTTACAGAATAGTAATATTCCATAATATTCATATACCACAATTTATTCAGCCATTCTCCAACTGATGGACATCCATTCAGTTTCCAGTTTCTAGCCACTACAAAAAGGGCTGCCACAAACATTCGTGCACATACAGGTCCCTTTCCCTTCTTTATAATCTCTTTGGGATATAAGCCCAGTAGTAACACTGCTGGATCAAAGGGTATGCACAGTTTGATAACTTTTTGAGAGCTATGCTACTACTGCTGCCACCTCTTATATCATGAGAAAGCTAGGATGGCTCACAAAATGTTTGCCAGGCTGTTGTGAATTATGAGAAGACAAGGATTACCTTCCCCAAGCACAGCAAGTGTGTAATCTACATTACTTATAGGAATATTCACATTGAGTTCTGAATACTTGAAAATTTAAGCATGATCTTCCCCAAATAATTGAATGCACTAGAAAACTTGAAACATCAATGGCCCATAAAGAAGATTAGTGCAGGGACAAAATATCTTCAGAATATTTATTTACCATCAATGTGATGTTACCCTTGAAATTTTTGGCCAATTGGTATTGAAAATTATATGATACTCTTGAAATTGGAGAAATATTAGTGTCCTTGAAAAAAAACAATAAAAAAAATCAACCCTAAACAAATAATGTTCAGTACAAGATGGCTTTCAGGTTCAGTTTTCCTAAGAGTTGAGTTAGTCTTTACTGTTCTGACTGATAATGAATGATGTATATACTCCCTGTTACTAGAATATTGATTTCAGTCAGATGGTGAAATCATTGCATAGGGGAGGGGAGAATACAAACACTAGCAGTCAAAATAAAAAAAAAAATGGAAAAGCAATAAATATTTTGATTTAAAAAAGATTTGTGGGAATACTATAGAACAAAGAGTAAATTTCTTGTGTAACATAAAATTGAAGAATAATGGTGAGAATGAAAAAAAAGAATATTATATTAACTGATGCTTAATAAAATGCATTATAACATATACCTCTCTTCTAGCCGCCAACTTTTACTTTCCTTAACCTCTCATTATGTGGCCAATTTTCTCTTGCACAAAACCTGGCATTATTTACAATTAATCTACTGGCATTACAGTGATGGAGAGTCTTGTAAGAAAATATTAACTTCCTTCTTTATATTCCTCCTGAGACTAACAACTCATAAAACATATTCTTTGTCAGAGGCATACAGCTTCAATTTTTTTTTAAACACTGAGATAACAGCTCCTAACACAGCTATTCTTACATTTGATTAGGGGCAAAATGTCACTATTGCTGAAAGCAAGCTTGTGCTTTGCAGAGCAATCATATGTCCAAAATTTCATACCACAGGCAAAGTTATTTAATGACTTTTCATTGTATGTGTGTGTAGGGAAGGTGGGAGCAGCTTAGGGGTGGATTGGGAGAAGGAGATTAAAGGGAAAAAAGAGAAATGAGTTTGCTGACATGAAAAATAATTTTAGAAACCAGTGAAATTTATTTTGGCATCCCAGATAACTCTTAAACTTTCCCCATTGATTCTTTTAGTTTTTTAAAAAAATATTATAAAACTTCTTTAATATTTAACTAAGTTTCTTGGGCTTCTTTTACATTTTTTCTATTTAAGGTTCACTTTCCCTAAATCAGTCTTCCCTTATTATTATAATAGCTACAAGTCTGCAATATCCTCTTCTCTCTTCACTAATAAGTGGTGCTGAAACTTCATTCTTTTTTTCTCTCAATCTATTTCTGAGTTCCCGAGATGTGTTTGGGGTTCAGCATCAAATGATGTGCTTTTCAGACACCAAGTGATAGGATTTAGGAGAGCAAATGGCACCAAATGTTGGAGTTCAAGCTTGTGAAGAAATCACAATGGCCTTTCTCTTTGACAAAAGGTAAACCTACCTTTTTTATGATAGAGGTTACAGACAAAATGAAGAGGTAAAATATGCACTAGGAGTGGTAAACATGAAATAGGTTGGGAGAGCAGATAGTTAGCAAGAAAAGGGGTTTTAACAATTTACTATGAAAAAGACAAGTTCCTTCTTGGAACTCACGATTAACCAGGAGAAAGGGAACAGGAGATGAGGTTGGAGAATGCCATTGACTAGGCTAAATCCTAAGAGAGATTTAGCACTCTAAAAGAATTAGCCATGTAGGGTGGGGAGTGGAGAGGAAAGATACCATAAGGCAAAGGGGAAGATACTACAAGGCAGAACTGGGGATTAATCCAAAAGGGATTCAGCAAAGATAGTGTGGGCCATACCCAGATTTATAAGAGAAATTTAACCTTAGGAGTTTGACAAACCTTGGCTATTTTACTGGATAAAGTAAGGTGGGGTTACACAAGACCTTTATAGGGGTGGAATTGTAAAGCTGAACTAATCCCCACCAGTGCCTTTCACTCCTTGCTCCAGGGAATACTTTTATCATATTTCAGGCTTTTTCCACCAACCATGCCTAGTTACTCAGGACCTCATCACTTGCTTCAAAATTCCTAATGCCATTCTGTACAAAATATCTCCTGGATTTAAAACCCAATTGAACAATTCAATTAAAAAAAATTCAGTTTAACAAGTATCTACTATATACTGGCCCTGAGAAAAGAAAAAAAAAAAATTACTGCTCTCAAAGAGTTTACATTCTATTAAAGGAATGCTACATATATATCACTAAATACTGATTTGACACATTCTATCCAACATGCTTATTTCTACCAGCTAAAAATTTAGCAATCTCTGAAAATCTAGCTTCTGCATGATCTCTTGTTCTTTAAGCCAAAGTGACCTTTTCAACATACATTCTCCTTGGACTACTTAGCAAATTTTAATTTGTATAACTATTTGTAATTTTTTCTTTTCCACTAGATTACAAATTGCTTGTCATTTATTTTTATCTTTACCTTCCTATCAGCAATCTCAGTGACTTTCACTGTATAGGTGATGAAAACATGTTCCAGACTTGATTTGTTCTGGAAACTAAAGTCTCAGATTGTTGACATCACTTCCTTTTCCCCTGAATACAAAGCATCTATGGAGAACCTCAGGTGTTCCCCAAGGCTTGACTAGCCTACCCTAAAAAGCAATTCAGGTAAAAGGGCTTGCTCAGTTGAATCAATTTTGGGCATCTTCACTACTTATCTTTGTTGAATCTCCTTTTCCTACTATGGTAGGTATAGATAGTAAATCTACTTTTATTAATTGCTAATGCCATAGAGGTTTCCAATATTGATCAAAACTGTCACAAGACTAATGTGAGTCTCCTAACCCAACCAATGGTTTAAAAAACCTTTCAAAGCTTCCTATTACCTCTAGCATAAAATGAAAATTCCTCACCATGCTATTCTCCATGTTACGACTTTTCTCCTCTTTTTGGTGTATTCTAATTAGATATTAAAGGTTACTTTATTGAGGAGGGTGACGGGCGGTGTGTACGCACCCTATTGCCTATTTCAATTAAGCTCTCTATTCTTAATTTACTACTAAATCCTCCTTCATGTCTTTGTTTCAATAGACAATCCGTTGTATTCTAATATAGAAAATGTAGCCCATTGCTTCCCCCTTCATATGCTACACCTTGACCTAACGTTTTTATGGTTACATGATTTTGCTCACTTTGGGACCTTATTCCATTCTATCTTTCTAGTTTTGTTTCACATTAGTTTCTTTTGGGTACTTACAGCAAAAATGATTTACTTGACAAAGTCACTCCACTTTACTTAATATCAGGTGGTTAAATGCCTAAATGTTTGGATCCTTTGTTCTCCAAGAGGACCAAAACGATATCACTATATTAGAGTCAAGTTATAGTGTGTTGGACTGGGGCTGATCAGAACAATATGGGTTTGGACACAAAATAGGTTGGACACAAATAGTCCCTACAAACATTTGTGTTTCTTCTGAGCTAATTCAATTCTGCATTGCTCATAGAGCATAGCACCTTCTCTGATGAAGGCATGACATGGCAGTCTTGTGCCAGTATCTCCCATGGCATAAAATTAATTCTAAAGTTCTTAAAAGAGACCTTGAGAATGTCCTTGGGTACTCCTAAGGGGCAGCTAAATGGTCCAGTGGATAGAGCACTGGCTCTGGAGTCAGGAGGACCTAAGTTCAAATCCAACCTCAGACACTTAACACTAGCTGTGTGACCCTGAGCAAATCACTTAACTTCATTGCCTTACCTAAAAAAAGAAGAAAGGAGAAGAAAGAAGGAGAAACAACAACAATATGGGAAATATATCCAGATGCTTAATAGAGTGCTTAATAGGATTATATGGGCTTCTTAGGGAGGGCTTTCTAAGCCTTCTCAGGTCTGCTCATCCACCTTTGGTGTTCACTTGTCATCTGACTTTCATTTGTGGCTCCAAGAAATTGTAGTATGTTCTGTGGCTGCACCTTGGTAAAGCTCATCTCAACAGGGAGACTTAAGCCAGGTTCTGGATTTTCTATAATTCTCAAACCCATTTAATTAGGTGGATATCTACCCCAAGCATATAAAGACTTTCCTGATAGAATGGGCAGATGAGAACAATTTGTTCCAGTAGTCATAAAGGCAGCTGAAGCAGGCTCTACAGAGTGTTTAGTGCTTGGTCAGACATTGAAAACAGAATTATCATGCATTGCATCTCAAGTCATAACCAGTTGTCTTGACTTTTGTCTTTTCATTGGATTTTGATCCAATGGTGATCTAGGGGGTGAAGCTGATGAATTTGTGCAATTCTGCCTTACTTAAATCCAATTCACTCTCAAATGAAGACTTTACCTATCACATCATGACATCATTGTTTAGCATCTTCAAGAATGAAAGACTAATAATATATTATCTGTTATCCTCTTCCCATTAGGAATGCTATACCCTTATATGTGGCTGCTTTCTCCATAGGAATATAAGTTTTGGTTGATTATATTTTATAACACATTTTGGGGGTTGAGGGCTAGATTTAAAAAGTATTTATTTATTACTTTGTTTTTAAATAGTTGGGATAATTTACTTTATGTTCTGCACAGTTTTCATTTATTATTTCTTAAAATATACCTCTGAAAAAGAAACAGGCTCTAAAAAATCCCATTTTGATTCAAATAAAGTTACATGACTATACCTTTAAACCCAAATCCCTCTAGCTTTCAATAAATAACCAACAATAGCCCCCAGCCCAAGCCTTGGTTGCTCATTGATGGTTTTGCTGGCTTAGAATGAATCTAAATAGCAATTCTTTTCTGTCTGGTCCAAAACTTATATGATTTTTCTCCTCTGACACTTTTGCCATGGTAAACTAGGAGATATTGTATCTCAATTCTTATTTAGCCCTTAGTCATTGAACGGGTGTTGCTTCAGACAAACTGAGACCTGGGAAAATCCTTACCTTAGAAAGATTCAGGTTACTTATTGCATTCTGGTTCTTAGTCTGTTATGTTAACTTTTGTCTTGCCACTTTTCACTTGCCTCCGATAACTGGAGGAAAGAGTGAGGCTGATGACTTTGCCCAAATCTGCCTCATTTAAATTCAATTCACTCAAAAATAAAAATCCCTTATGATGTCATTGGTCATGTTCAAGAATGAAGGATGAACATCAATGGAGATAAGGACAAGTCTCAATTAATCAATCATATACTTTGATACTTGAAACCAGAATGACCTTGCAATGGAAGAATATTTAGATAGGTCAAAAAAACTTGTCTTTGCCCCAGGGATCATCTATAAATTTTCAAGCTAGTTGAGAACCTGAGTCATTCTAGAGCAAGTGTGACACTCTAGTATAATCCCTGTGTAGGACAGATTGTCAAGGTAAAAAGCAAAAAGGAATTTATTACAATCTCAAGAAAAAGGCAACTCCCAATGGACAAGGTGTCAATAGAGAAATGCAAAGTGCAAAGTGCAAAGCACAAGATTATATAGACCCTAACCCGAATCCTGTCCCTCCACCCCCACACCTTTTCTCCCATTGTCTGGGGGAATCCAGGTTTACATCCTAAATGCAGAAATCTATCACAGAAGCAAAATAATACTAATAAAAAACAAATTCTTTACCCAATAAGCACTTAAATACTAATTAACAGGTGGGGAGGCAAGAGGGAAATGTTTGTTTATCTAAGATAATCAAATACCTGCAGTTTTTAGCTATAGGTTAATTGTTATTACAAAGTCTCTATTCACAATTAGGGAATAGGTCAAGGCCACATTCCCATGAGAAGTCTACATTCAGTTTATCCATTCATTCCCTGAGGAATAACCATGTTGGGAGGCAAGGAGAGGTCTTGGGTCTAGACCTACATCCTTGTCCCTCCACTCATCTTTAAAGTAAGTCTAGAGAAGCCTTCAAAGTTTCAAAGGGTATAGAGGATTTTACATGTCTCATGTTCTCATAGATGTCCTATCATTGTCCCACTGGAACAATAGTGGCTTCCAGTAGTGTGGAGCCAACAACAATCACTTTAGATTCACAACTCTACAAAAAAATAAAATAAAATAAAAACTACACTATGCTCAAAGAAAGGAACTTCTTGAGTATTCTATGAAGGGGGGAATACTGAAATAAAATGAGATCTTTTAGGGGTCCCAGATCCCCTTCTGGGGATCTCCCAGACCCTGGGAAAACCTTGCAAATTCCCAGTTAAGTGGTCTCATTCAGTTGGAGATCTGGCCAGAGATATGATGGCACCCTCTATTGAGTTGAAGATTAGTTTGGGACCACTCCCAGTAGCTCAAACTCCTAAGATAAGTGATTTCTTTTCTATTAGAGATCTACACCCAGGACATTGTCAACAATCTAGGGAATTTCATTCAATTTTGAATGGAAGCCCAAGCCTCAAATGGTTAATAAAAGATAACTCTGAATCCCAGACCTTTGCAGAAGTCCTAAATAGGATTATGCTTATCAATGAAGCTCTCTTCTTGGCAAAGCTGCCTGCCAGGACTTTTGCTCACTGTGAAGATATTCTCTTCTCAGGGTTAATCTTTGCTATCTCCCTAACAGGACCTTTTGACTGAGAAGTCTGTCTTCCTAACAGGCTGGCTTCTCAGTGCCAATAAAAATCCCTTTTGCCATTCAGATTTTGGGTTTGCAAATTCTTTCACATTGGACCTGTGCTGACCAGAGGGATTCCTCACCCCAATTCTCGCACCTCTTCACTGCCACTAACCTCATCATTTGTACCTCATCAATACTACTACCAGAAACCAGGAGCTATAAGTTATCCTTTGTCACATGTGATCTTTAAACTTGAACCTAAGGTACCACTACCCACCTCTCAGATTGGCTAAGATGATAGGAAAAGATAATGAATGATGAAGGGAATGTGGGAAAACTGGGACACTGATGCATTATTGGTGGAATTGTGAACTGATCCAACCATTCTGGAGGACAATATGGAATCTACAAAGGGCTATCAAACTGTGCAAAATCTTTGATCCAGCAGTATTTCTACTGGGGTTATATCCCAAAGAGATTTTAAAGAAAGGAAAGGAACCCATATGTGCAAAAATGTTTGTGGCAGCCCTTTTTTGTAGTGGCAAGAAACTGGAAACTGAGTGGATTCCCATCAGTTGGAGAATGGCTGATTAAATTATGGTACATGAATGTTATGGAATATTATTGTTCTATAAGAAACAATTAACAGGAGAGGCCTGGAGAGACTTACATGAACTGATGCTAAGTGAAGTGAAGAGAACATTGTATATAGCAATAGCAAGATTATATGATGGTTAATTCTGATGGATATGGCTCTTTACAACAATGAGGTAATTCAGGCCAGTTTTAATGATTTTGTGATGAAGAGAGCCATCTACAGCCCAGGAGAGAGAACTGTGAGGACTGAGTGTGGATCACAACATAGCATTTTGCTATGGTTTGCTTGCATTTTATTTTTTCTCGTCTTTTTCCTTTTTGAGCTGATTTTTCTTGTGTAGCATTATTTTTGTGGAAATACGTATATAAGAATTGCACATGTTTAATGTATAATGGAGTACTTGCTATGTAGGGGAGGAAATGGGGGAAAAGGGAGGAAGAAAAAACTTGGAACATAAGGTTTCGCAACAGTGAACATTAAAATTATCTATGCATATCTGGAATTATGCCCCAAAAGCTATCAAACTGTGCATACCCTTTGATCCAGCAGTATTTCTACTGGGCTTATACCCCAAGGAGATACTAAAGAAGGGAAAGGGACCTGTATGTGCCAAAATGTTTGTGGCAGCCCTGTTTGTAGTGGCTAAAGACTGGAAAATGAATGGATGCCATCAATTGGAGAATGGTTGGGTAAATTGTGGTATATGAATGTTATGGAGTATTATTGTTCTGTAAGAAATGACCAGCAGGATGAATACAGAGAGGCTTGGAGAGACTTACATGAACTGATGCTAAGTGAAATGAGCAGAACCAGGAGATCATTATATATGTCAACAATGATACTGTATGTAGACTGATGGAAGTGGATTACTTTGACAAAGAGACCTAATTCAGTTTCAATTGATCAATGATGGACAGAAGATGAAAGTTCCTGCTTCCAAAAGCAAAAAAAAAAAAAAATTTCCAAAGAAAAAACACTGGGAAATGAATGTAAACTGTTTGTATTTTTTGTTTTTCTTCCCGGGTTATTTTTACCTTCTGAATCCAATTCTCCCTGTGCAACGAGAAAACTGTTTGGATATGCACACATACATTGTATCTAGGATATACTACAACATATTCAACACGTATATAAGACTGCTTGCCATCTAGGGGAGGGGGTGGAGGGTGGGAGGGAAAAATCAGAACAGAAGTGAGTGCAAGGGATAATGTTGTAAAAAAAAATTACCCTGGCATGGGTTCTGTCAATAAAAAGTTATTATTAAAAAAAAAGAAAATTATCTATGCATATGTTTTGCAAATAAAAAGCTTTAATTAAAAAAAACAAAACAAAACTTGATCCTACCTTCTCCTAGACTTGGTATATACTTTAGAGAGAATACATTTTAGATGTTTGGGGGATGTTTGATACAAACTGTTATTATGGTATCAATTTAGTAATACCCTTTTTAAAAGCCACTTAAATCTAGCTAACTAAATTGATTCTCAACTAATCTTGGGGAAGTACATTTCTGGGAGTTTGTGATCACTAGAAAAGCCATACCTATATCTCATGGATATCCCAAGAGCCCTGAGGAGATATAATAGCCCAATCCGAGGACCTGATTTTGTAGTGTGATTTGCTATAGAGCCTTTGCTTCACACATTATTTGACATAAGCTACTATTTCTACCGAGGGATCCATTAATAGTAATTAGTAGATAGTGATAAATATGTTTTAAAAAGAGCATTAATGAAACTTTTAAAAATTCACAGATAAAAAAAGTAGAGAAGCAGCACAGAATGGTCTTATTATTTAATATATAAATAGACTTTTAAAAACAAACTACATATAACAGAAGTTCACATTTCCTTATACAATTCCCTTTCTTGTTTATGTATTGAAATATTTGTATTAATGATTTTTAAGTTCAAATAAAAAAGAAAATCATAAAAACATCAATAGCTTGTTAATCTTTTGAAACTGAATTTGATTTTTGGAGAGACAGAACCCATTTGAAGTGAATCTACTAAACAAATTCAATCAAGCTTGGGTTTAAAATGCAATGTGATGATAAAGTAATTAGAGTAATAAAGCAAGAGTTGTGTAGGTCATAAATTGACACTGAAAGCAATCACAAAACAGGATTTTGCGCAATGGCAGCACCATTGAGATTTATGTATAGCCTTCAAGGTGACTACTTTGAAGAGCATAACCTTCATTTTGATGTATAAATTTTAGTATTTGGTTCAAAAACCATTTGCTTTATATTTATACATGATACAAATAGGGTTTTCAGACAGGTAGGGGGAAAATCTTTTTCCTTAGGTAAACTCGGGACTTAAATTTAGCAGTATTTCATGAAACTTGCAGGGAAAGTGAGGCAATGTTTAAAAATTTTCTTTTAAAGCAAAAAACTCTCATAAGTTTTCAAAGTTTATTCCAATAGAGCTCAAGAACTGGCCAGTTCCACCAAACTGAAAAGACTTCAAGTATGAGCTTTGAGCAATATAATCTGTGACTGATTTTTGAGTATCAGCTTCACTAAATTTGGAAGTGTTTCTTACAAGGTTGACTATCAGGTAGCTAATGAATGAAAATATCAACGAAGGTGTGGAAAAGTTGTGATCCACATCTATGAGAATACTCCCTATTGTTAAATCAAGGGATTTTTGAAAGATAGAAGTTGAAACAATATTGTAGCTTTGAAATTGTGAAGTGTGTGTGTGTGTGTGTGTGTGTGTGTGTGTGTGTTTAACATGCTGATGAAGAACTGAAAAAGATGGAACCACCTTGGAGACATGAGGGATGTATGAATGCACTGAATAGCTGCAGTGGTCTATGTATTCATTACTCCTACACTTAATTGTTTTCCCTTTCAAATCCTGACAAGAAAATGAAATCCTTGTTTTGCATAAAGGGAAAAAGAATCAAGTTTGTTGGTCTCTCTCTCTCTCTTCCTAAAACACTTACCCCATCTCACTCTGCCATGGGAAAATAAAATCTTGAACTTAACTTTAATTCTGCTTGGTCTTATTGTTTCATGTAGAAAAAGATGGGGAGGGACACTAGAAATATATTAGAAATCTTAGCATCTTTGTCTTGAAAATGAAAAACAATGTCAAAAAGTTAAATATTTTTACCTAAAGAGCAGAAATATATGGATGTTTTCATAATTTCTCTTGGGGCCAGGGAGAATATCAAAGAAGGAAGAGAGTTTTAAATGCTTAGGCAGGGAACAATTATATTTCCAGGACACAAACTGCATATAGGATTGATGACCAGAACAAGAAGGAATGAAGCTATAGGATGGCTAAAGATGAATGTCATATCATTCAGAAATAGATATCACAGAAAGAAAGCAGAACATTTAATTCGTGTTTTTTTTAATTTCATCTTCTGTAAAGGAGAATGATCTATAAAATGAAAAGGATGAAACAAACATGGTTAAGAGGGAATTGGCACAAAATTCAATTCAATTCATTTCATTATGCACTTACTACCACTAGATGCCAAAGACTCAGTGACAAAAATGAAAGTCAGTACTCTCCAGAAGCTTATATTTTGCTGGAAGAAATGAAAGATTCACAGATAAATTCATCCAAAATTCAAAGTAATTTTAGGTGTGGGGAGAAGCATGACCAACTGGCAGCAATTAGGAAAGAAGAACTCTTGCAAGAATTAGTTCTTGAACTGAGCTTTGATTATTGCATCCAATATAATTTTTGGAGTCATTTAGATTGTTTTCATCTACATTATTGTGGTCATTGTACAGAATGTTTTTATGGTCTTACTTTATTCACTCTATATCACTTCATGTATGTCATTCCATGGTTCTCTGTATTCTTCACGAAGGGCAGCAGGATATAATATGATAGGACACTAGAGTTGGAGTCAAGAAGATGAAGATACATCCTGCTTTATATATCAACTGTGAGAACTTCATTTAGCCTCTCTATGTCTTACTTTCTTTAAAAATAAAATGGACTCGATAGCCTCTATGATCCTTCCAGTTCTGAATCTATGATTATTTCTTATGACACAATAATATTACATTCATATGGTACAATTTATTCAACTATTCCTCATTCAATGGATACTCATTTAGCTTCCAAATTTTTGTTGCTGTTATATTTGATAGCCAAGTGTGGGAATGAACAACCTCCCCTCAAGTTGAAGTCTACGATTCCAATCTTGCATCTATTTATTTTGAGTAATTGGCTCCATAATTACCCTTGAGTTTAATAACAAAGAATTTAAGAACCTTTTGGGATAATTTTCCCACATTGTCCTTTATGGATTTTTTTTAACATAGAATCTCCTTTGATAACCATAGATGTACAGCAACAGACTAAACCTTGTATCAGGTTGTCTAGAGTCTAGAAAATTTTTCTTCTTTTGCCTTTAGATGGGGACCAGACCTATTCTATTCCAATAGATATAAAGATCAGTGATTTTTGTCCTCCATCCACATACATCATAGTTTTTCTGTTTTCTAGTGGATGAATTTTTTGAGAAGCAATTATGAGGATGTGAGGAATTGGTTTCTAAGTTTTTGTGTTTTCCCCCTTACTTTTCTCTCATATTTTATAGATATGTATGGGAAAAACTAGCCTGTCATGGGGAAATGAGATTATTAGAAAATGACTGTTGTAAAAAACCAAAAGCACTGATAAAACATTAAAATAGTATACTTGAATATATATTTTGTATATTATATACATACACACATACACAATACACAGATGAATATATATGTATATATGTATATATATATATATATAACCCCCCCTACACACATGCATATATAGGCCTAGTATTTTTTTAAACTGCTAACAACCCTCAATAGTCATCTGCTGTCCTTATTCTGACAGAATAAGCTTCTTTCAGCATCCTGGCTCAGGGGCTTGTTAACTGGAACTGCATACAAGGCAATTCCAGGGGGAAACAGAAGGATTAAGTTATTTGGTTCATCTAAGAACTGGAGCATATTCAAATTCCTAACTTTAAAAAAAATATTCTGAAGTGAGTACTTTAATCATATAGAATTTGACTAATTAAACAACCAATTTAAATGCCAACTCTACTAACTAGATTTTGAGTTACATTTAGTACTAATTGTTCTTTTTCTCTAAAAATATGCATAAATGCTTTTTTAACTCCCCGTTTTACCCAGCAGTGTGCTCTCCCACACAGGCAGCTCTTAACAGCAGCAATGGCAACATGTACGTGCTGAGAGCAGAGCTTCCCAGCTGTGCCCTTATTGTTGGTTTGCTGGGCTGGCTGCTTAGGTAAAATTCTGCCCTTTGGTGAATGCAGGAAAATCTTCCCTAGAGGCAAGACTGTAATGCAAGCTGTACTTGTCAATTGAAGGCTAGATCCTGCTGTTATATAGCAAGCCAATCTTACGCCAACGACCCTGCTCCCTTTTCATTTATTCATACAATTGTGCCAGACCCCGTGGAGATAAAAAAGGAGACTAAGATTTGGTTCTCACCCACAAGGAACATACAATCTAACAGATTAAGCATGCATATAAGAAAAAATAGCCAACGCACTGTTAATTATGTGATTGCCTTAAATATACAGTGGAAATATCAAAAGCTAAAATTAAAAAAAACCCCAAAAAACAAAAAACCTGACCCTCACTATTTGTATGACTTTGGGCAATACAGGAACTTCAGTGATTTCCTCATTTGTAAAATAAGGAGACTGGGTAAGATAAGGTCTTTCCCAGCTCTTCATTTATGACCTTATGAATCCAGATTCTTCTATGATTTAAGGGTTTCTTTTTCTTTTCTTTTCTTTTCTTTTCTTTTTTTTTTCTTTTTTTTTTTTACATTTAAATCCTTTCTTAAATTTACATTTAAATTCTTTCTGTTCAAAAAAAGCCATCTATGTCCTAGTCACAGTCCTTTTTCCTGCTTGGTATATCACCTTCCTGTCCTATGCCTTTCTGGTGCCCCTCTCTGCCCCATCTCAAAACTTTCAGGTTTGAGACTTCAAACTAGCTAGCTCCTTAACTGATTGCTGCTTCTTTGCCTTTGACCTCAGTGGTAGGAAACCAATGAGACCTGCCAGAGAGGAATTTCATCTCTCTCTCTGTGAAACACTTGACTTGTCCTGATCCCTGAGTTGTTTGCATCCTGTGCTTTCCTAAGGCATGACATGAAAAAGGAGCCAAGAGTTCTGGGGAAAATGTGTAACAATGCAACAAGTTCTGGGAGCAGCTTCTCAGATTTTGAAGGACTCCCTTCTTCTGCCTTTGCCTGAAGATCATTATATTTAGAATTCCCCCATGCTATTTATTATTTGGAGGATATCAATGGGCTGCCCTAGCTTTGGAGTCATCAGATGTTGCCTTAATTTGTGTTGTAGATGCTGCCTTTACAACTGCCTCTTTTAAAATTCTCTACTGCTCTCTTATTCCTTATTCAATTCCCAATCATATACATATCTAGGGAGAGGTGTGAGTTGGAGAGGATGCTGGATTTGGAGGTAGGGAAGCTGAGTTTGAATCATAGTTCTGCTGCTTACTATTTGTGTGACCTTGGACTAATTAAGTCATCTTTTTTTTTTTTTTTTGGCACTCAATAACAGAGTCTCTGATTCAAATGGTATGAACATCTTACTAAATTTATTTGCATGATTCAAAATTACTTTCCAAAATGGTTGAACCATAGTATAGTTCCACTGACAATATGAAAGTATATAACCCCTCCTATAACCCCTCCAACATTGACTATTGATATTTTCTTTTTGCTCCTAGATCAAGCACAGCTATCCCTAGATTCATGATTTTAAGATTTGGAAAAGTAGATCTTGCTTCAAATCTTGGTTCTGCCACTTATTAGCTAC